>NC_092729.1:78263640-78902807 GCF_047496885.1 Scyliorhinus torazame | reverse complement strand
TCGTGTCTGAGGACGGGCTGGACTGTTCGGGGGTGGGTAGGAATGCGTCATTCGTGGGCGGGGCGTGCTGATCTGCTGCTGCAAGCGAGATATGGTGTGTATGGTTGTTCTGCGAGCCACAAGCCTTAAGCTGGTCTCTGTGAAACCACGCATACTTGCCATTGCGAAGTGTGATCTTGTGTACAGAGGGGCTGACTTTGTCAGAGATGGAGTACGGTCCGCATAATTTGGGGGAGATGAATGAACTGGGGTTGTAAAGGGACAGCCTCCTTTGCTGCCCTAAAGCAAACTCGGTGGCGTGTACCGTTTTATCAATGCAAGCCCTGCTTTGTTTCTTCCCTGTCCCAAGTCTAACAGCTGCTGCGAGCTGTGCTGCCTTCACATTATCATTAATCTGCTGGACTGATTTTTCATGCGTGAGGGCAGTGACTGTGGGGCTGGCCAAATCCAGTCCTAATAAATAATCTGTCCCTTTCATGTGGCGTCCGGTCATGAGGGTGTGGGGGGTGTCTCTTGTGGACGTGGATACCGTATTTCTTATGAACACCAGTGCAAAGGGGAGAACTGAGTCCCAGGTGCTATTGTGCTGTTGCACCATTTTCCTGAGGGTGGCATTTAGAGCTCTGTGCATCCTCTCTACAATGCCGCTTGATTTGGGGCAGTAAGCTATAGGAAACTCTTGCTTTTTTGCTTTATTGTGAGGACGCTTTTCATCACTCGTCCTGTAAAATGGGAGCCTTGATCGGACTCTGTCCTGCGTGGGAGGCCCCATCTTGAAAAGATGTGCTGTGTTAGGATTTTAGCTGTCGTTTTGGCAGTGTTTGATCTGGATGGAAAAGCGTCCATCCATTTCGTGAAGGTGTCGATGACCACCAACACATACTGACAACCATTTCTGCAGGGAGGTAGGGGCCATATATCATCTATTTGAAAATTCGTCCAAGGTCGGGTGTGGCTAAACTGAGCTCTCTTGCATATCTGTCCGCACTGTTCTGGGTACAGACTGAGCAATTCTCAATATAATGAGTAACATTGACTTTTAAATCAGGCCACCAGCAGAGAGGTATGAGGTGGGCTAGGGTGGGTTAAATGCCCTGGTGCCCATGATTGTCAGGGAACTGACAAATAATTTGGTTCCTGCCTTGGCTGGGGTCTACATAAATGCCGTCTTTTAAAATCACACCGTCATGTGTGGTTATCGCGTTTTTAAACTTATCATAAGGAGCTGCGAATTTGCCGTTCAAAACTTCCCTAAGCTTCTCATCTTCTTTTTGAGCCTTTGCCAAATCTTGAATGTTGGTCTGTGAGGCCCTGACCGCGTGTACTGGGGCGCTTTCGGGTGGGGGGGGGGGGGGCTCCAAAAGTGACCATGTCTGGAACCTGCCTTCGCAAGGGCGTCTGCTTTAACGTTACGAGCGGGGGCCGAGGGGGGGGGGGGGCGGGGGAGAGAATGATGATGTCTACGAGCTTTAATAATGCTATACTTCCGAACTTGAGCTGTCTCTAGGATATGTCGGGGGTGATGGCGCTGAGTGTTGGGGCTTTCCCCCTGCGGAAACGAATCCTCTATTTTCCCACAGGGGTAGGAATTCGGTTAAACTGTAGGAGACATATACACTGTCCGAATATATGTCGGCTGTGGTCGGAAACGAGTATGGGTGATCTACAATGTACGCTATGGCTGCCAGTTCTGCTGCCTGTGAGCCTACGTGTCCTGGCAATTTCAACGAAATATCTATGGCGCGTCCCTGTGCGTCCTCTACGTAAATACCGCAACCGGTAATTATTTTCCCATTTAAAACAGTGGAGGAGCCATCCACATACATTCTAATGGGTACGCACGTGTCTGTAGGCTGGGGCCTCTGGGGTGTAGTACCTGCTTTCCTAGCAGCCGGCGTACGTATAAAGGGTCCTGTATTATGTTTAGTGGAGATGATCTCACACTCGTGTGGGGTACTTGCATATTGTAAATTATCGTCTAGGAAGATGTGGATCTTGGTTCTTTTAACTGTGATGTCCCGTCCCTATAAAAGAAGGGTCCAACGGGCTGTGTGGATCTGGCTGACTGTGCCATCCTTAAGTCGACCATCTAGTAGTAGCTGTGTTGGGGTGTGTTCAGTGAGAATGGTGATGGCGTTATTCCTATAATGTAGGCTAAGTATTGTACTGCCCAAAATACTGCGAGCAGGTGCCTTTCACAGGCAGAAAATCCTTGCTCGGCAGGATCAAACTCGCGTGAGGCGTATGCCACGGGGCCTAAGCGATCATGTCGTTCTTGGAGGAGCACGGCCGAAAGGGTTCGGTCGGTGCTTGCTACTTCGATTGCATATGGTGAAAGTGGATCTGGGACCTGCAATGCAGGGGCTGTGCCGAGGGCTCTTTTTAAAGCATCCTCGGCATCCGTGTGCTATGGAAGCCATTCCCAAGATGCGTGTTACTTGAGTTTAGATAGGGGCGCTGCTGTTGTGGCAAAACCGTCAACGAGGTTTCGGCAGTAGCCCGCCAGTCCTAGAAATGACTCGGAGGGCTGTTACGTTATGGGGAAGGGGCAATTTGACGATCGAGTCAACTCTCTTTTGCTCGATCTCGCGTTTACCATGTGTGATTACTGTACCCAAGCAAATCACTTTTTCCTGCTAAATCTGGGCCTTCTTGGGGTTCACTTTACATCCAATCTGTTGCAGGAGTCCTAAAAGTTCGGCGAGGAGTGAAATGTGCTCTCCCTTTCTGTCCGTCTGTAGTAGCATATCATCTACATATTGGACCAGACAATAGGGTTGGGAAGATTTTGCGAATCCATTTGCCAGCTGCCGGTGGAAAATGGAGGGGGAGTTGGAGAAACCTTGTGGAAGGCATGTTCACATATATAGTTGTCCCTGGAATGTGAATGCGAATTTATATTGGCACGCTATATCCAATGGAATGGAACAAAAGCCGTTGCTGATGTCCAAAACCGATTTTTTTTTTTGTGACTGTCGTCCCTGTTTGAGCATGGTCTCGGAACTCGTGGCTACGGTGTGGGCTGCTACTGAGATTACTTTGTTCAGTTCTCGGGAATCAATGGTCAGTCTCCATGGTCCATCGGGTTTCTTGACGGGCCAAATTGGTGCGTTATTCGTGGAGATTACTGATCGGAGTACACCTTGATCCAACAGACTCTGTAATCCCGTTGAGATTTCTCCCTCTGCTTCTTGGGGAAAACCGTACTGCTTTTGGGGTCTGGGGTGGGACCTGCAATATTTACTAAGCCAGCGATCTTGCCACAGTCATGCTCGTGCTGTGCAAATGCTGCTTTGTGTTGCTGCAGGACATCCCTAACTTCTTTATTCTGACTAATGGCTCGAGTGTCGAACCAGAAGTCTCCTACTACCCTGATTCTGTTTTCATACTCTCCAACTGTGAGCGTGGCGGGGGCTCGAGCTGCCTTTGCCATTCTCCATACACATTTATTTACCGGATCAAATGATAGATTGTGGGAGCTCATGAAGTCAATTCCTAAGATGAGTTCGGCTGTCTGGGGTAGATCGACCAGAGCTACGGGGTGTTTTGTTTTAATGTTCCCTATCTTGATTGCTACAGGGGCTGTGATGTGTCCCTGCTGTAAATGACCTGTAAAGCCGCTAAGTGTGATGGTGTATGTGGTGGGCCACGTGTCTCACTGACACATCGTGGAGGAATTGAGCGTGGTTCGGGATCTTCCTCTGTCCGAAAGGAATTCAACGGGGTGTCCCTGGACTGTGCCTGCCACTACCGGTCTACCGGACTTGTCCCAAAGGGTGTCGCAGACCCAAGTTGGGAACCCGAACACCGTCAGTCGGTGCCGTTCATATCTCCATTCTCAGAATGGGCGGTAACGCTGTGGATTGGCTTTGCACTATTCCTATTTCGGCTGCCAGCCTGTTGGTTTCTCTGCTGCTTCTGGGGTGTAGTGTGTACATTCTCGTGTGCAGTGTCCTAATTGTCCACAATTGTAACACTCCTGGGATTTGGGTTGCTGTGGGCTGTTCCTGCCCTCATTTACCCATGCGGGGTTCTGGTGCATCCTAACTGGATGCATGTCTGCCTGTTCTTCCTCGGTTTTAACAAATGCGGTTTTGCCTTGGATGGGATGTTCCCAAGCGCGGGATAATCTCTTCAAAACCCATTTCTCGTTGTGGGCCTCGTCTGAGGGGGTCGTAATTTGCGCACGCTCTCTGTCGTGCCTCTGTCGCATGAGAGAGTAGGATGCGAGTCCATTTGGCCATGTTACCTGGGGTCAAATGGGCGCGGGATAACTCTCGAAATACCGCTATAAAATGAAACCACAAGCGTCCAGCAAAGGCTGTGGGTTGCTCTGTCTTTTTCTGTCTACATTTGTTTAGGCCTTCTAGGGTCTCCTTTGTTGTAGCCGATCGCATCTAGGATCGCTGTGTGCATTTCATGGACTGTGCCTCCTCCTACATTATATGAGTCGGGAAGGGCTGCTGCGACTGAAGGGTCGAGGCTTAAAACTGTGAGCTTCACGTGCTCCTTTTCATCCAGGCCGTACATGGTCGCCTACTGTTTCACACTTGCAAAGTAATGGTGGGGGTCCGATGTGGGTAGGGACGGTGTAATCTTATCACACGCGTCCCATAACTGGGTTACGGTTAACGAGGGCGTGTAAAGGAAATCTGGGCCTCCTTCTGTTATGGCCCTGCGCTGTGTGGGTACAGGGTTCATCGACGTGTGTTCTGCCTGTGCAGTCGGGGGTTGGAGTGCTTTTCGTTTCTGGGGTTTTTCCTGTGTACATGTTCCATGCACATATCTGTGGGCATTCTCATTTAAGTCCTGCCAATCGGGGCTGTTTTCCTGCTCTAACTGGTGTCCAAACGTGCGCTGAATCCCATTCTGAACGGAAAGCAGAGAATGCAATTCTGCAATTTGCTTCTGGCGCTTTGCGTGATCTGCCGAGCTCTCCCTTTGTTCCGTCATGGAAGTGTGGAGCGCTAGTAGGGCTGCTTTTAAGTCGTTGGACTGTTTCTGCAACAGCTCAACTGTTGTTCGGTTTCCTGTCTTACCAAGACCGCGCGTTGCGTGTCTTGGTAGGCCTTATAATATTGGGTCTGAAAACTTATAATATTGGGTCTGAAAACTACTCAAATGGGCGAGACAAGACAGGGCTGCCAGCTTGGCATCAGCCACGTCCTTGTCCCTCTCCGCTAACTGCTCTCTCAATTCCCTGTTCTCCTTCTCAAATTCGCTCACATCTCCTTCACTATTCCTGTCTCTCTCCTCAATCTCTCTACGGAGCGTCTGAACGACCACCTCTGTGCCTCGCAATTGTGCCAAGCAGGACACGTTGCCATCGGCTTGCGACCTTTCTCTAAGTTCTTCTTATGGATCTATGGATTTTACAGTTCTTCTTATGGATTCTATGTTCATACATCTTTGAAAGTTGCCACTCAAGTGGATAGAGCTGTGAAGAAGGCCTATGGTGTGCTCGCGTTCATTAACAGAGGGATTGAATTTAAGAGCCGTGAGGTGATGATGCAGCTGTACAAAACTTTGGTAAGGCCACATTTGGAGCACTGTGTAGAGTTCTGGTCGCCTCATTTTAGGAAGGATGTGGAAGCTTTGGAAAAGGTGCAAAGAAGATTTACCAGGATGTTGCCTGGAATAGAGAGTAGGTCTTACGAGGAAAGGTTGAGGGTGCTAGGCCTTTTCTCATTAGAACGGAGAAGGATGAGGGGCAACTTGATAGAGGTTTATAAGATGATCAGGGGAATAGATAGAGTAGACAGTCAGAGACTTTTTCCCCGGGTGGAACAAACCATTACAAAGGGACATAAATTTAAGGTGAAAGGTGGAAGATATAGGAGGGATATCAGAGGTAGGTTCTTTACCCAGAGATGAGTGAGGGCATGGAATGCACTGCCTGTGGAAGTAGGTGAGTCGGAAACATTAGGGACCTTCAAGCAGCTATTGGATAGGTACATGGATTATGGTTAAATGATATAGTGTAGATTTATTTGTTCTCAAGGGCAGCACGGTAGCATTGTGGATAGCACAATTGCTTCACAGCTCCAGGGTCCCAGGTTCGATTCCGGCTTGGGCCACTGTCTATGCGGAGTCTGCACGTCCTCCCCGTGTCTGCGTGGGTTTCCTCCGGGTGCTCCGGTTTCCTCCCACAATCCAAAGATGTGCGGGTTAGGTGAATTGGCCAATGATAAATTGCCCTTAATGTCCAAATTGCCCTTGGTGTTGGGTGGAGGTGTTGAATTTGGGTGGGGTGCTCTTTCCGGGGGCCGAATGGCCTCCTTCTGCACTGTAAATTCAATGATAATCTATGATTAATCTAGGACAAAGGTTCGGCACAACATCGTGGGCCGAAGGGCCTGTTCTGTGCTGTATTTTCTATGTTCTATGTTCTATGTTCTATCTCTGTCAGGATCTCCCACCAAGTATACCCTATACTCCCGGGACCTGTTTCACCATTTGACGCAGAATTCACTCCAAAGGGGCCATCCTTTCCCTTTCAGATATTTTCTGATCTCTTCTTCCCATACGGGACACTGTCCTACTCTTCAGTTCGCTGCGATCGAATTCCTGGGGGTTGATAAGGCGTTTCATTGCCTTCATTGCCATTTTCTCTATCTCTGGGCTCTCCACTGAATTTGGAACACGGGGTGATAAAGTAGTGATGTAAACACGGGTACGGCCTACGCTAGTTTCCGGCCTACAAAACTAACAGTTTTACGTAACAAAACCTCTCAGGTTTACCTTATATCCCTGTTAGTACTCATGCATTAACACACTTCCAAATGTTGGAGGTTTGATCAGTATCGTTCTTACACTTGTGGTTCTTTTGTTTCCAATTGCATTCAAATTCAAATTTGGGTGCCCTCGGAGTGACTAGGCCACTTATACGTCGAGTCCCGGCGGAATCGCCAGTAAATGTTTCTCTCTTTGGTTGGCTCTGAATATGGTCGCCTTCCTTAATCCTATGTTTGCTCTAGAGTCGCCAGGTATCTTTCGATACCGCCACAAGTTTCAAACCCGAATACTGATCAAAGAGTCGGTACACCAGTTAGTTAGTTCAAAGTCAATACTATTTATCTACACACACAGTAATATCTACTCATGCACAAAATACTACAAACTAAACTATCACTACTGCTAAAGCCTATCCTTAACTTCGGGCGCCCACTAAGTCAGATGAACAATGGCCGTTGTTCGGTTCTGAGGCTGTTGGGGTCGAAATGGCGAAGGAGAAACAGCTAAGGTCGTCCGTCTGGTAGCGAGCGTTGACCTTTGACTGCTTCTGGTGCAGCAGGTGGACGGGTTTCTCCGCTGTGAGAGCCAAGTCCAAGAGAGCAATTCTCTCTTGGGGCCTTCTTCTTATACCTGAAGGGGCTTCACGCGCTTTTGGGCGGGCCTTGAACTTGGCCCCAATCAATTGGGCCATATCTGGATTACTCGTATTGATCTTGACCAATAAAGTGGTGGGTGCCCTGATGGCTGGGCGTGTCCTAGGCGGCCGTTGGCATGCTTTGTTTTCTGCTTTCGGTTTGGGGAACTGGCACCACGAGGTCTCGGGCCAGATCGGTTACTTAAGTATCTCCCTTTGTTCCCGGAGATGGGCCATCCATCTGCTAATGGGCCTACAGTTTCAATCTTGTCTGGGAGCCGTGGCCCCAATATGCAGACAGGCTCTGTGCCTGCTTGCTTTCTTCCCATTGTCTATTTTTCCCTGCAATCTTTGCAAATGTCCATTTTGTATTCTGGAAGTGGCCATCCCAGATGGCTACACAGGGTGGATCCTATCACTCAGGTGGCCGAGGGATTGGCGGAGACTGTGTTTATCGCTGAACAGCAAAACGTGTTGCTCCTATCGTGACAGCTATGGTGTAAGTCAGGGAAAGTGTTATGTGCTTACAATACAATACAATGAGGGCAGGGTCTGGTACAACGGGGAGGAAGCGGACGTTCTAGGCCGCACTGTTAGCTGAGGGGTTGGCGGATACTGTGATTAAGCTAAGAGAGCCCCGAGATACCTCATGCTCTGGTAGAGGAGCAATCACGGCTGATTGGTGTATAACGTGACTTCTAAAACCTCCTAATTCTGACGTCAGCAGTCTCCCTCGACTGCGCTGAAATATTTGAGTGTGGATAAAGGTGAAACCTTACCCATTGACCCGAACGCCATCATCGCCAGTAAAATTAACTTGTTCGGGGGATGTCATAGGTACTGTCCGAATTTTCTGATACACCAGATAGCTGGGGGAGCGTGACATGTCACACGTAAATTGTGGCATGAGGATGTCTGCCATACACTTAACGAGAGGCTTTTAAAACGCACAGACAGACTGGGAACGTGCATTCATCGGTAAATGCGGGTGGGAATGATCTGTCGCTGCCATAGCAGAGAGCCGTGTATCCTCTCAATCCAGTGTCAGAGCGAATGGAGGAGCTGTGGCCACACCTGGAGAAGATGAGTCGCACACACAGTACCGAGAGCCAAGCTGCGATTTGTCAGTGACACTTCAGCAAGGATTTTATATGGCATGTACAAACGTTGAGGGAGGGTGAAACATTTTCTGAATATCAAATGCAATGTGCAGAAAGAAGAGGTTGACAAATGCACAGAGAACATAGAACTGTACAGCACAGATCAGGCCCTTCGGCCCACGACGTTGTACCGAACTAGTCTGAAACTACTATCATATCAACCTACTCCCAATCATTCTAGTGCACTCCAGATGCCTATCCAATAATCGCTTGAAAGTTCCAAAAGTGTCCGACTCCACTACCATAGTTGGGAGTGCGTTCCACGCCCCAACCACTCTCTGAGTAAAGAATCTACCACTGACATCCCTCCTATATCTTCCACCATGAACCTTATAGCCGTGCCCCCTTATAACAGCTACATTCACCCGAGGAAATGTCGCTGAACGCCCACTCTATCTATCCCTCTCATCATCTTATACACCTCAATTAAGTCACCTCTCATCCTCCTTCGATCCAATGAGAAAAGTCCTAGCTCCCTCAACCTTTCCTCATAAGACCTACCCGCCAATCCAGGCAGATCATGGCAAATCTCCTTTGCACCCTTTCCAATTCTTGCACATCCTTCCTATAATGGGATGACCAGAACTGCACACAATACTCCAAATGTGGTCTAACGAGGGCCTTGTACAGTTGCAGCATAACCTTACGGTTCTTAAACCCAATCCCCCTGTTAATAAATGCTAACACACTATAGGGTTTCTTCACGGCTCTATCGACTTGGGTGGCAACTTTCAGAGATCTATGGACATGAACTCCGAGATCTCTCTGCTCCTGCACATTCTTCAGAACCCTGCCGTTAACCCTGTAATCCGCATTCAAATTTGTCCCACCGAAAATGAATCACATCACACTTATCAGGTTTAAACTCCATCTGCCACTTTTCAGCCCAGCCCTGCATCCTATCAATGTCTCTTTGCAGCCTACAACAGCCCTCCCCATTATCCGATACTCCACCAATCTTGGTGTCATCCGCAAATTTACGAACCCAACCTTCAACTCCATCGTCAAAGTCATTGATAAACATCACAAATAGCAGAGGACCCAGCACTGATCCCTGTGGTACACCGCTGGTGACTGGGCTCCAGGATGAAAATTTCCCATCTACCAACACCCTCTTTCTTCTATGTGATCGCCAGTTACAGATCCAATCGGCCAAATTTCCCTCTATGCCATGCCTCCTTACTTTCTGCATGAGCCGACGATGGGGCACCTTATCAGACGCCGTACTAAAATCCATTTATACGACATCAACTGCTCAACCTTCATCTTTGTCCTTAGTTACCACCTCAAAGAATACAATCAAACTTGTGAGGCAAGGTTTCCCCCTCACATATGCTGAATATCCTGGATTAAGCTGTATCTTTCCAAATACATGGACAGGGCGGCATGTGGCGCAGTGGTTAGCACTGAAGCTGCAGCGCTGAAGACCCGGCTTTGAATCCCGGCCCTGGGTCAGTGTCCGTTTGCTGTTTGCACAATCTCTCCGTGTTCGCGTGCGTTTCACCCCCGCAACCCAAAGGTGTGCAGGTTAGGTGGATTGTCCACGATAATTGCCCCTTAATTGAAAAAAAATAATAATTCGGTGCTCTAAATTTATTTTAAAAAAAGATAATGCATGGGCTGTACGGTAGCACAGTGGTTAGCACTGTTGCTTCACACCTCCAGGATCCCGGTTTCGATTAAACCACTGTCTGCACGTTCTTCTCGTGTCTGCGTGGGTTTTCACCCACAGTCCAAAGATGTGCAGGTTAGTTGTTTTGACCATGCTAAATTGCCACCAGTGTCCAAAAAATATTAGCTGCGGTTACCTGGTTATGGGAGTAGGATGGAACTGTGGCCTTTGTTAGCGTGCTCTTTCCAAGGCTCTGCAGAGTCGACGGGCCGAATGGCCTCGTTCTGCACTGTACGTTCTATGAAGTCAGTACATTGCGATGCGATTAAAATACACATCATATTGAACAGTGGAATGTATCCGAGGTGCACAGTTGGGTGGAAAGTTATTGGTCAGATGTAGCAGAAAGGACTGTGAACACATGAGGTCACTGGTCGGACAGTGTAAGATACAGAAAGTGCAGCAGAAATGGGGTTGCTGCATTGAGCGGTGCAGACAGCATATTTTCATGTTCATCTTGAGCGGTTTGTGAATTACTAGCTACACGGGGAAAGGATTTATTTACAGGCACTGGTTCAGGAAGGGATACACCTCGTACATCAGCTGTGTGGCAGTGCATCAAAAAGCTAACGGGAAGGGGTGCGTAGGGTGCGTGGGGGGAGGGAGGGCGTGTGCAGGGGTGGAGGGGTTCGTGAGATGTCTCAGATAAACTGCGGGGGGTAGAAATATACCACACGCATGGTGGGAGGGTATGACATACCAAGTATACCCTGGGAGGGGGAGAGCTGATATTTAAGGGCAGCACGGTAGCCTTGTGGTTAGCACAATTGCTTCACAGCTCCAGGGTCCCAGGTTCGATTCGCGGCTTGGGTCACTGTCTGTGCGGAGTCTGCACATTCTCCCCGTGTGGGCGTGGATTCCTTCGGGTGCTCCGGTTTCCTCCCACAGTCCAAAGATGTGCGGGTTCGGTGGATTGGGCATGCTGAAGTTCCCATAGTGTCCAAAATTGCCCTTAGTGTTGGGTGGGATTACTGGGTTATGGGGATGGGGTAGAGGTGTGGACCTTGGGTAGGGTGCTCGTTCTAAGAGCCGGTGCAGACTCCATGGGACGAATGGCCTCCTTCTGCACTGTAAATCCATGATTCTATGATTTAGTGTAAAACCACAGGGAGAGGCTGTTACGCCCTGCATATTGGTAAATCTGCATGCTTTACCAAACATAAAGTACAGAAACAACCCTACATTTCTTAGTAATGAGACGGGGGAGGGGACATGAGTCGTATGAGGTACACTTCAGGAAACCCACGCAAACACAGGGAAAACGTGCAGATTCCGCACAGACAGTGACCCGAGCCGGGAATCGAACCCCTGTTCCTGGCGCTGTGAAGCAACAGTGCTAATCACTGTGCTACCACTGAACCCTTGAACATTTCAGAGTATGGTTAAAAGTCAGCATCTGAGGGTCACGTGTGGGTCAGACCATGTGAGCCTGGCAGATTTCCTTCCCTAAAGGATCCTGATAAACCAGATATTTCTTTAAGGACAGTCGATGATGGTTACGTTGTCACCATGACTGAGAGCAGCTTTCAATTCAGACTTTAGAGTTGAATTTAAATGTGGCTAGCTGCTAATTTGTGACCTTAACTAGTCTCGTGACATTACTAGTCTAATGCCAATACCACTGTACCACTATCTAATCGTAATCGTGCAATTATCGAACACAGTTATAGTCTTTCTTCCATAAAGAGACGGAAAGTGCCCATAGTTCTCCAGAAATAAAAGAGAAAAAGTTGATGTCACTCAGCACGTCTGGCAGTTCCTGTGGCGTGAGAAACTTAGTCTTTTTCATTTTTTATTTTGTAAATTTAGAGTTCCCAATTATTTTTTTCGAATTAAGGGGCAATTTAGCGTGGTCAATCCACCAACTCTAAACATCGTTGGGTTGTGGAGGCGAAACCCACGCAAATACGGAGAGAATGTGCAAACACCACACGGAGAGTGACCCAGAGCCGGGATCGAATCTGGGACCTCGGCGCCGTGAGGCAGCAATGTTAACCACTGCGCCACCGTGCCTCACCTGTGAGAAACATCATTACCATCTGGCTTCCGCATTCCCATTATCCCCGTATTCCCGAGTTCATCTGACCAGCACGTTGTGCAACTGTACAACATCCCCTGTTATATTCCATCATCCTTGTTAAAAATCACAACATACCACATAGCTTCCAAACTGCTTACTGTGCCTCCAGACTAACCTTCTGTGATTCATGGAAAATGGCACCAACTTTACGCTGTACTTCCGGAACTGCATTAATTTAAATAAAACGCTGCTTATCTATATGGCCTGCGAAAATTCGACGTGTTTACGCATTTCGTACCGTATCTTCCATCTGCAAAATGTTCGCTGCCTCACTTAATCAATCTGTATCCCTTTGCATCCATTGATTTGATGAACTCATGCATTTCTTTAAATCCACGTTGGAAATGGTCGAGATCCCAGTAATACTTTCCCCTACAAACTTGAAGCCTGAAAGATGGCTTAATTTAAAGTGTTCGAGCTGCAGATGTCAATGATGGTCTCGTTCCTGAATCCTGAAGCTGTGAAAGGTGCTAAGTCGCTGGTGTCAGCTCGAATGGTCATCTCAAGGGGTTCTCTTCAATCAGTACTGCTGTACACCATTCTGTTTCTGTTCACTCATCAGAGTTCAACGGCTCAGGAACAGTTCTCAATGCCAGGAAAAATACTCGAGGAATAACCCACTCTTCACAGGAAAAGTCAGTATTGTTTGTGTGAGGTTTTTAATTTTCAATTCAACTCCCTCCCCTCTGCAATCTCTTCCGCTCCTCACTACTGCACTGGAATGTCAGCCAGGATATTTTGTACTCAAGTCCTGGTGTATAACTTGAACCTCCAGCATTCTGGCAACGAGAAGAAGGTTGTGGCTTCAAGTCCATCTCCAGATAGAACATTCCATGAACATGGATTGACATTGTTGCCAGGGCCACACGAACAATTCCCCAGGTACAGGGTTCCGTGCACAAACCCTACCCACCATTTATTGAAAAACTAGCATGTGGTAAAATGAGTGAAAAAATTATCCTGTAGATGTTTACACATTTCATTGATCATGACGGCAATCAGATCTCAAATCTGCTTCAATTGGTTACACACAAATTTATTAGAAGTTTCCCTTAATAAAACTCCTTGACAAATAAGCAACAGCACATGTGCACAAATTGAGATCTTACACGAGCTTTGGTCGGTTTTACCGGCTTTATCTGGCGGAAATTAACGGATTAAGAATGTTAAATATAAGTAACATCATACGCAAATTGTCCATGACGATGTTCAATGCGGTGTATTGAACATCACCAAGGAAGCTGGTACAGAAATAAACACAGTCCCATAATGGGAACAATGAATGTGATGGGCTCTGCTCATTGCGCGTGTTTCAGGCGGTGCTTCAAATTTCACTCAGGATTTTGGGCGTCCAGGCACCGACAGTCAGTTATATTCTTGGCTCCTGTCTATATGCTGTGGCAGCAATTATTGAAGAGAACTACAAATCAACAGATAACAGTTTATTCCTGTTGTGTCATTGAGACAGGAGGAATAGTTAAAATAGCTTGATATAGTCACAATTATTACCTCGATAATATTGTATGGAGGTTCGGCTTTGTCTTTTCATTGATGATCGAGTTTGAAATGGTAAATTCTCTCTCCATTCCTGTCGTATTTATAATGCTGAAGGAGAGAGAGAGAAAGTGGAGGACAGAAGGATAGGAGAGAGAGTTGAGGATGAGAGTGGGGACGAGAATGAGAGATAGGAGAGTGTAGATAAACTCCAGACCAATTCTAAGAGGACCGCAGAGATCATTGCAATAAACCAAACTTCCTGAGATTTAACATTGATGGAATACGCTGAGAATGATCTGGTCTATTCGGCAGGATAATGAATATCATCAGCAACCCCATGTGTTCGATACATGTCACAGAGCAGCTTCACCCTCTGTTCCCTGACATCATCTTCTGAAATCTGATGAAAAACTGAATTTTCTTTAGAGTTACATTTCTGGAGACATATTAATGACCACAGATGAACTACAAAACATCAAACATCTTATTTATACCAAGACATATTCATCATCGATCCATGACCTCTGAAAGACATCAGATCCTTGCTGTTTTCGTGACTGCTAGATGACAATTCCGGCCACGTTGGGTTCTTTACTCGGTTAATAGATCACCAAGGCATTATGTCATGTGAAGTGAATCCAGTCACTTCGTATATGGAAACTCGTACATACATTAGATCAAAAGGCGACACTCCTTTCCATGCGCGGGTATGTATGGATTCAAAATTTTCTTCCTATGTTTCACGATCCACTTGACTGTGGAACGGACGCAATGTGACAGTTTCGGTGTATTTCCAATAAGGTCATGACAGTTTGCATGTAAAGTGTGAACATTAATGAGATCCAGCATACTTTGGGAAGTTCTTACCGGAATACATGACGTTCATGTTTATCGGCCGTCACAGTTGTGTTGGCTTTTGAGGGAAATGCTTCGACCCATTTGTTGAAAGTATCAATGATTACTGGCATATATATTTGTAACCCCCTCCCCCCTCCCACCTCTAAACATAGCGCAAGATCATCCACAAAATAAATTAGCAAATTCGACCAGGGCCCCTCTATGCGCCTAGACTATCTGAGTTATCCTTTATGATCGAATCGGTCAATGTGCTTCCGGGCACATATCAAACACGTTTCAATATAGTGCTTTATATATTTATCAAAACGTGCCTCCAAGATAAGTTCTTCATTCTGTCTCCAGTTCTTGCTGTTCCATGATGATCCCAAACCACAATAAATTGATTTATTACCTAGTTACAATCTAGCGTTGGCAACACGTATCTTCCATCTTGAAGACCTAGACCGTCCCTGTGATGTTTAATTGTTTTTCTACTTCTTCAATGATGATCAGAATGGCTTCGAATGGGTTTCAAAACAAATTGTTCCTTTGGAATTGAAAAAGACCCTCACCTCGAGGCTGCCGTACCGGGGCAGCAAACTGGCCTCTTGCTTCGCAAACACATCTGCATTTAGAATGCCGGTTAGCGACGGTCTATGGCGAATCTTTACCTGAATTAGCCCATATTGCTCTCCTTGGGAGTTCTCGATTACATATTTTAGTAAAGTGGTCGACGGGAGAGACTGTTCATCCATTAACTCAATCCTCTAACTTAACCCTAAATAGTCAGTCAGTCCATTAGAAACATATAGGCTGTCTGAAAACATATCATGTGGTTTCGAGGGGAGAGGGGGGGAGGGGGTGATCCGAATAGGTGATTGCAAATGTTATTGCTGTTCATCAGTCACTCTGAGAGCTCATGGCATGGGTAGGTTCACTGTTCTTGCCTCTATCACCTGGCCTTGACTGTTTCCCATATGATTACCACACCCGAAATTCCCTCACTCCATCCTCATTCCAGGATCCCTCTATTAGATGTTTTAGTGGGTTTTTGTGTCTGTCTGTTGCTCTCTGGTTTATACCGGGCTATTGGGCACTATCCCTACTTCCCTCTTTTATTTTGGCAGATTTTGTCCACTGGCACTGGGTGCTGCCACACACTGGCAGTCTAGCGCTTCCCCGCCATTACTGATTTCTGCAAGGTTAAGTGCGTGTAATACTTCTGTATTACATAGGTAACGAACTGGACTGCCCAGGAAACTGCCAGTATGTGGCGTTCAAATGAGGAAAATGCCTGTTGTATCAGACGTATCAGTCAGAAATTGTAGCGTCCATCGCCGCAACCGGAATGTCACAAGGTAATTCTGGATTCAGTTTGTTTGGCTGGCGCCTGAGTCAATGTCTTTTTAGTTCACGAATGGCCTTTGTGAACAAGTCAGTCCCCTTCCAAGGGGTGTTCTTTTTTATTAGATCAGACAACGGTGAAGCTTTTTGATCAAAAACTAGCCATGTGGTTTCAGCAATATCGTAACAATCCTAAAAACGAATTGTAAGAATTTTAAATCGAGGGTAAAGGGAATTGGCAGGTGGTCTAAAGCCTTTTCCTGCTATGGCGCGATTCGTCCAGGTCACCATAGCGCCTTAGTTGGTGACCCGGCTTCTCATAATAGAAGCGTTTTGGGTTAACGTTCTGTCCCAAGATGGCGAGCAGGCCTAGCAAATCATCGCGGACATTTCAGTGTTCCTCTCTCGGTACGTTTTGGAGGATCAGGCCACCTACATACTGAATATTGCAGAAAATACGGAGGCTGGGGATTGAGGGTGATTTAGAGATGTGGAACAGAAATTGGCTAGCTGAAAGAAGACAGAGGGTGGTGGTTGATGGAAAATGTTCAGAATGGAGTTCAGTTACAAGTGGCGTACCACAAGGATCAGTTCTTGGGCCGTTGCTGTTTGTCATTTTTATCAATGACCTAGAGGAGGGCGCAGAAGGGTGGATGAGTAAATTTGCAGACGACACTAAAGTCGGTGGTGTTGTCGACAGTGCGGAAGGATGTAGCAGGTTACAGAGGGACATAGATAAGCTGCAGAGCTGGGCTGAGAGGTGGCAAATGGAGTTAAATGTAGAGAAGTGTGAGATGATTCACTTTGGAAGGAATAACAGGAATGCGGAATATTTGGCTAATGGTAAAGTTCTTGGAAGTGTGGATGAGCAGAGGGATTTAGGTGTCCATGTCCATAGATCCCTAAAAGTTGCCACCCAGGTTGATAGCGTTGTGAAGAAGGCCTATGGAGTGTTGGCCTTTATTGGTAGAGGGATTGAGTTCCGGAGTCAGGAGGTCATGTTGCAGCTGTACAAAACTCTGGTACGGCCGCATTTGGAGTATTGCGTACAGTTCTGGTCACCACATTATAGGAAGGATGTGGAAGCTTTGGAGCGGGTGCAGAGGAGATTTACCAGGATGTTGCCTGGTATGGAGGGAAAATCTTATGAGGAAAGGCTGATGGACTTGAGGTTGTTTTCGTTAGAGAGAAGAAGGTTAAGAGGAGACTTAATAGAGGCATACAAAATGATCAGGGGGTTAGATAGGGTGGACAGGGAGAGCCTTCTCCCGTGGATGGAAATGGCAAGCGCGAGGGGACATAGCTTTAAACTGAGGGGTAATAGATATAGGACAGAGGTCAGAGGTAGCTTCTTTACGCAAAGAGTAGTGAGGCCGTGGAATGCCCTACCTGCAACAGTAGTGAACTCGCCAACATTGAGGGCATTTAAACGTTTATTGGATAAGCATATGGATGAGAATGGCATAGTGTAGGTTAGATGGCTTTTGTTTCGGTGCAACATCGTGGGCCAAAGGGCCTGTACTGCGCTGTATCGATATATGTTCTATGAATTAAAATTTTCGGTTTGGAATATGGGAATATTGTGAAATCCCTGCGGTAAACATGTGCAGGTGGACTGACGACCCAGGAAGGCGAAGGGGATTTGTATTGGCGTTCCTTTCTTAACGAAACGGACCAACATATATTACTGATATCTAAAACAGTAATATTTCGGGCGTGTGTTGTTCGTTATATTAATATCTCGGGTCTGACACCACCGTGGGGCAGGCCAAAGCGGTTGTTTGATTCAATATTCGGCAGTCGATACTTAGCGGCAAAGTTGCATCCGGCTTCTTTACTGACCAGATAGGGGAATTATTTGCTGAGACTCCGGGAGTAGGACTCCCTACCCCACTAATCCGGTAATCACGTTCGGCACATTTTCTTTTGATAGCTTGGGGAACGCATATTATTTCTGAGGTTGGTTCCAGCCCCTCTATAGCAACCTCTAGAACATATAGCATTACTGCGCAGTACAGGCCCTTCGACCTTTAATGTTGTGCCGACCTGTGAAACCACTCTAAAGCCAATCTAACCCTTATCATCCATATGTTTATCCAATGGCCATTTAAATGCCCTTAATTTTGGTGAGTCCACCACTGTTGCAGGCAGGGCATTCCACGCCCTTACTACTCTCTGAGTAAAGAACCTACCTCTGACATCTGCCTTATATCTATCTCCCCTCAATTTAAAGCTATGACCCACTTGTGCTAGCCATCACCATCCGAGGAAAACGGCTCTCACTGTCCACCCTATCTAATCCTCTGATCATCGTGTATGCCTCAATTAAGTCACCGCTGAACCTTCTTCTTTCTAACGAAAACAGCCTTAAGTTCCTCAGACTTTCCTCATAAGATCTTCGCTCCATACCAGGCAACATTCTGGTAAATCTCCTCTGCACCCTTTCCAATGCTTCCACATCCTTCCTATAATGCGGCGACCAGAACTGCACGCAATACTCCAAATGCGGCCGCACGAGAGCTTTGTACAGCTGCAATATGACCTCATGGCTCCGAAACTCAATCCCTCTACCAATAAAAGCTAACACACCGTGCACCTTCTTCACAACCCTATCAAGCTGGGTGGCAACTTTCAGGGATCTATGCACATGGCCACCGAGATCTCTCTGCTGATTCACACTGCCAAGAACCTTACCATTAGCCCAGTACTCTGTATTCCCGTTACTCCTTCCAAAATGAATCACCTCACACTTTTCTGCATTAAACTCCATTTGCCATCTCTCAGCCCAGCTCTGCAGCTTATCTCTGTCCCTCTGTAACTTGTAACATCCTTCCGCACTGTTCACAACTCACCGACTTTAGTGTAATCAGCAAATTTACTCACCCATCCTTCTACACCCTCCTCCAGGTCATTTATAAAAATGACAAACAGCATGGTCCCCAAAACACATCCTTGTGGTACACCACTAGTAACTGAACTCCAGGCTGAACATTTCCCATCAACCACCACCCTCTGACAATATGCCGCTAACAGATTTGAGTTGGGCTGAACCCGTATCTCGATTCCAGAGCACATGTTGCACTAATGGGCCCCCTGACATTTTGTCTTTCTGACCGCACAGTTTGCACACGGTATACATTTTGTCCAAGTATTTTCACACAGAGATCGGGGATGATGTCTTTAACTCTCCATCAATTTGTCAAGCAATACAATTTTGTATGTCAAAGAATGAACTAAACTTCCACATTCGCTCGAAGCCTAGGATGTGTTCTGTCATCGGGAAGAATCACTCAAGATAGCAGAATGGAAAATCAATCTGACTTCCAGTCTAAACTCTCAAGGGTCAGTATCTCCACCTTATCACATGTGGCCCTTGAAACCGCTCAACATGATTTCCCTTTGATTGCACCATTCCATTCTGAGTGAGCTGCTGGTGTTAAATGTGGTGCGTGACCTCCAGTATCACCGGCATTTGACTGGATGCCTCCTCCCCAACCGCTAGCTAGCAGGCGACCTGTATTCTCACATTTGACGCTGCAGGACCATTCTGCAAAGGCCTGACACCGTCATTGATTACATAGCGGAGCGTGGGTGGATGAGTCAGGAGCTTGCGCCCCTCAAAACTACAGAGATGATTCTTTCCTGCATATTGGTGCATCCGAGTTCCTCCAGGCCCGTGCAATGTTTGGAGAGTTTTCTTAGCCCCCTGTGAATAATGTTTAGGTTCGCAAGATTCTCGGAAAGTAGTCGGTCACAATTATAACACCGGCCGGTTGACGCTAGTCCTGGTCTGGTCGGTAGCGCGGGATGTGTACTGTTTGTGGGTTCACCATGTCTCTTATCTGGAACGGGTCTCTCGTGATAAGGAGGAGAATGTAGTTTTATTCGTATCTCTCTGTGCCCACCGTCATTTTCCCAGATTGCCCCGTGTCCCTGAGTTGGAGCAACAACATTTTGCCATTTTGGGTTCCCCGTGGCCTGAGCTTCCCTTTGCCGTGCTCGGGTTAAACGGTGGAGGATCCATGTCACAGTGTGTGTTGAGTCAGGAGGGTCAACAGATTCCCAAGCTTTCTGGCCATTTCGGGCTGCATGTGAGACGAACGCATTAGTCAATCTGGTATCATTTGTGGTGCGCGTGTCTTGTCAGAAGAAATCATTTTGTTCCGAGTTTTGATCTCTCGAAACTCACCCACAGCTTTTATTACAGAGATTGCTGCAATGATTATCACTCTCTCCTTTCGTATTCATCTTGTTCAATGTACAAACCTCAATTCCTCGGCGTCACTGTGATATCCATGGCTGATTGTTAGATTTTAGTCAATGTCTGATGCAAGTCCTGTCTTATTGAAAATAGTTAACTGCACCTGCTTTTTCACTGCTCAGTTTGTTATTATTCCCTGAAGGACATTAGTGAACCAGCTGGGTTTTTACGACAATCGAAAATGGTTTTATATTCACCATTCGGAATTTATTTCTTTATATTTACTGGATTCAGTCCATCCAAATGCCCTGATTGCATTCAAAACCAGGACCACAGAGCATTACCCTGGGTCCCTGAATTACGACTAACTGCTTTTTTCAGATAATGGAAATCGGATCAGCCTCCTTGGAGCCAAATTGTTTCCCTTGGGGGATTCAACTTTCTTTAAAACGAGACTCCTTTCAAGGTGTTCTCCCATTGTCTCTTCGGCAGCATCGCTTTGGCAACTGAAAGAGATCAGCGGCTCCAGAGGGTGCGAGGGGAGAGATTGAAATCTGACATTCACAACCTGGCATGTTACAACAATGGCTGTGAATGTGAGAACAATGGATTGGAATGATACAACAATGTTTCAGAATCTGACAACTGTGGGTAGGAATGTTCCATCAATGGATGAGAATCTGAAAACAATAATGGTTGATCATAATCTGAGAACAAATGACTGGAATGTTCCAACAGTAAACAAGGGTTTTTTGGCTGCGATTTACCAACTTTCTACATTTTATAAATGGATGTCATTGGAAAAACGGATCTATTGGACACTCCAAGTTATTCAGGCGGGTTACTATCCCTTCCTTGCTGGTTTCGGTGTCCCTGGTAAGAAACTTTATGTCTTTAATGCTCCAATCCATTGTTAACCACGGTATTTTGCTGTCATTTATATTTGGATGTGAAAATGCATTTTGTGAAGTTCAATCTGAAACACCTTTACCTCTCCATCAATGTAATGTCACTGATCTGTCCAATGTCTGAGCCTTAAGAAAAGACAGTTCACAATCTCTGCAATTGCTTTAACGTTGAGGTGATTTCCGTTCCCACATCATCTCCAGTACCAAACCTGTCTTCTATCACCTCCAAAATATCACTTCTCCAATTCTGCCGTCGAAAACTCCTCACCTATTGTCAAAATGTAAACTCGAGAGCTCCAATGTCATCAGCGAAACACTTCAGATTACCAAACTTTGTAACGCACAGAACATCCATATCTCTGTAATCTGAACTGCATATCACAGAAGATCAGTTCAATCACCATTCTGATGCATGATTTGGACTGGGGTGGGCACAGTCATGAATCTTACAGCACCAGGATAATGTCCAACAGGTTTGTCTCGAATCACTAGCTTTCGGAGCGCAGCTCCTTCCTCTGGTCCTTCCTCACCTGATGAAGGAGCTGTGGGCCGAAAGATAGTGATTCGAAACAAACCGGTTGGACTTTAATCTGGTGTCGTAAGACTTCATTCTGATGCAAGCAGACGCACATGTATTCCCTTTCGCGCTGCTCATTGACTTTTTCCATATTTCTGCAACATCTATCCACTTACGGCTGTTCCCAATCCCTTTTTGAAGTTTATTTACTTTTATATATATATCTTCTTTGTCGCAATCTCCGGAGCTCTCTGTCACCAAGAGAATGCGCTGAGACTGTTACGTGACTGGACGTGAGTGCTTTCGAGCTGGGTAAAAAACAGCGAGTTCAAGTGGTGAGTTCTAACGGGTTATAAGGGGGTAACTAGTCATTAAACTGATCTTCAATTGAAAGCTAAATCAGCCCTCAAATCGGGTAATAGAAAACTAATCGTTTGGCGAGTTGTATTCCTGAAACAGGATGCAGGTGAGTTACACTCAACTGTATCTGTTGGATTGTGCAACTGGTTTAATTCTGTTTCCAGAGCATTGGATTTTGAGGCCGATAAACAGGGAAGACAATCAGTATTGTTTGTCTGCACTGTTTGGCAGTACTGTTTTTCTGCACTGTGAGAGCTACTTGGCAAGACAGGAGCGTGCTTTGCAGTTGGGTGGAAAACACGGAGTTGGGTGAAATTGGCAGACGGGGAAACGGAAATATCGGACGCAGAGCTGAGCAGGAGATTATCGAACAGATCCAGGGAATGTAAAGCGGTATCATGATTCACTGACACAGTGTTCCGACTTGGGGGACGGGGGGGATGAAGAGTGTCATCACAGGAAGATGTGATTTTCTTGGCGAATAAGGAATCTGTTCAAATTTGAAAATCCATTTGAAATTTCCTGTTATAATTTGCGTTCATGTTGAAGTAGTGGGGGAATATTAAAAATGTTTTAAAAGTTAAAAAAATTAAAATCTAATTTAAAAAACTAGAGATTGAGGGACGCGTGGTGTGTTCTTCCGGCATGATGTAAGAGCTGATGGGCCCCATTGAGGTTCCTAGCGACCACATCTGTAGTAAGTGTTGGTTGCTTGAGGAACTCCGGCTCAGATGTGATGAGTTGGATTCTGAGCTTCGGACGTTGCGACAGATCAGGGACGGGGAGAGGTACCCAGACACTGTGTTCCAGAAGGTAGTCACACCACTTAGGCTCACTACCTTGAATTGAACCAGTGGTCAGGGACAGACAGGAGCGTGTGGCTGCTATTGAGGCAGGTCGAGAGTTACTAACTTCAGTCATGGAGGTGTCTCAGCTCTTGACCTTTTCCAACAGTTACGAGGTACTTGCTCAATTGTTGATGGGGACAAGGACTGTAGGGAGGATGAGTTAGCTGACCACTGTGACGTGGTACTGGAGGTCATTCAAGCGTGTAATCAAAACGACAAGTGGTAGCAGCAGTGGATTCAATGATTAGGGAGACAAAGAGCATCCTTTATAAGCAGGACCAACAGTGCCACATGGTAAGTTGGCTGCCCGGTGCCAAGGTGACGGACATCTCTAACTGGCGTGAAGTTATATTGGAGTGGGAGGGGGAGGATCCAGTTTTAGTGGCCCACATTGATACGGACAACATAATAAAGACAAGGAAAGAGGACCTGTTTGTGAATTATCATGAACTAGGAACAAAAGAATCGAACAGGTCCTCAAGGGTTATATTCTCTGGATTACTGCCCGAGGCATCTGCAAATGGGCACAGGAATGAGAAAATTAGGGAGGCAAACACGCGGCTAAACGAGCGGTGCAGGTGGCGTTCCATTTCATGCGGAACTGGTATCAGTATGTTGACAAGACGGATATGTTCCGTTGGATGGCGTCCACCTTAATTGGACTGGGAACATTGTTCCAGCGGGAAGGAGTAAATAAAGTGGTCACAGGACTTTAAACTAGCAAATAGGGGGAAGGGAATGGTAAAACTACAAGACGTATAATGGTTAATGGGAACCAGAACAGCAGGTCAGCATGTGACGAGAAGGTAGAAATTAATAGAAATAACAGTCAGGGCTCGTCTATCCGCTGGGAAGGCGGAAGGACACGGGAAAAAATGTTAGATGACTGGGGGAGCGAATGCTGTGGATGAAGTACATTGTTACCAGAGATTAATGAAGGAGGTCAGAATGTGTGAAAAGCAGAGTGCGCAAGAAAATCGTCCAAGCGAAAGACAAACCAGTCGGACATATTTGGACAACGTCCCCTGACAACGCGTTCCAGGCACTCACCACCTTCTGCGTAAAAAACCTGCTTCGCACATATCCTCTGCACGTTGCCCCACGGACCTTAAACCTATGTCCCATGGTGCCTGACCCGTCCATCATGGGAAAGAGTGCCAGCCCATCTACGCTATCTCTGCCCCCCCATAATATTGTAGACCTCTATCAGGTCATCCCTAAACCTCCGTCTTTATAATAAAAACATCTATTCAGCATCTCCGCATAGCTAAGACCCTCCAGACCAGGAAAAATCCTGGCAAACCTCCTCTGCACGCTGTCCAAAATCTCCATACCCTTCTGTAATGTGGCATCCAGAATTGTGTGCAATATTCCAATTGCAGCCTTACCAAGGTTCTATCCATGACTTGCTAATTTTTATACTAAATGCCACGTCCAATTAAGGCAAGCATTCTGTATGATTTCCTCACTACGTTGTCCACCTGTGTTGCCACTTTCAAAGATCTCTGGATGTATGCCCAGTTCTCTCTGATTTTCTATATTCCTAAGTTTTGCTATTTACGGCATATTTCCACTCTATGTTAGACCAAACAAAATGCATTAATTCGCATTTATCCTGAATAAAACCCATTTACCATTTCCCTATCCTAGTCACCAATCTATATCTGTCGTGCTATGTCCTCTGACAATCCTCAACAGTATCGGCCACTGCACCAAACTTGGCGTCATCCACAAACTTACTAATCAGACCAGCTACATTTTCCCCCAAATCGTTCATATATACTCCAAACAACAGAGGTCCCAGCACAATTCCCTGTGGAACACCGCGGGTCATTGCCTTCCAGACAGAAAAAAACCCTTTCACTGCTACCCTCTGTCACCCGTGACCGAGCCAATTTTGTATCCATCTTACCACCAGACCTCAGATCCCGTGTGACTTCACCTTTTGTACCAGCCTGCCATGAGGCTTTTTGTCAAATGTTTTTTTTAAATAAATTTAAAACACGAATACATTTTTTTCCAATTACGCGGCAATTTAGCATGGCCAATTCACCTACTCTGCAATCTTTTGGTTTGGGGGGCAAAACCCACGCAAACACGGGATGTATGTGCGAACTCCACACAGAGAGCGTCCGAGAGCCGCGATCGAACCTGGGACCTCGGCATCGTGAGCCGGTAATGCTAATCACTGTGCCACCGTGCTGTCCTTTGTCAAAGGTTTTACGGAAATTCATGGAAACAACATTCACCGCCCTCCCCTCATGAGTCATCTTTGTCACCTCCTCAAAAACTCGATCAAGTTAGTGAGGGGCGACCTCTCCTTCACAAAACCATGCTGTCTATCGCAAATGAGCCAATTTCTTTCCAAATGGGGATCAATCCTGTCCCTGAACGTACTGTCCAATAATTTATCCCCTGCCTTTGCGAGGCTCAACGTATAATTTCCTTCATTATCGCTGCTGCTTTTCTTAAATAGAGGTACCACGTCAGCTATTCTCCACTGCTGTGGTATCTAACCTGAAGTCAATGAGGATACAAAGATGCCAGTTAAGGCGCTAGCTATTTGCTCCCTTGCTTCCCTCAGTATTCTGGCGTTAGCCCATCCGGCCAAGGAGACTGGGGTCAACTTTAATATATATTAAAATACCCAATACTTCCTCCTTTTTGATTTCACCATGGCCCAGACTATCCACACACCCTACCCAAGAATCGGCTTCCACAAAGTTATTTTCTTTGGTGAACACTAATGAAAAGTATTCACTTAGTACCCTTCACCTCCTCTGATTCAACATATAGATACCCCCACTCACCTTAACTGGTCCAATTCTTTCGCTGGTCACCCTTTTGTTGTTTTACGTACGAATATGATGCTTTGGGATTCACCTTAATCTTCCTTGCCAAGGAGATTTATTGGTCATTCCCAGACCTCTTAATTTCCATCTTGATCACCTTCCTACTTTCTTTATACTCTTCTATAAAGTATCGAGGTTTTCATCATAAAGGATTCCCATCAGCCAATAGCATCTGTGTCCTTTCCGAAGCAATCACCTAAGAATGTTACTGGATTCGGTGACATATAGAACATAGAGCATAAAACAGTACAGCACAGAACAGGCCCATCGGCCCTCGATGTTGTGCGGAGCCGTTGTCCGAAAACAAGATCAAGCTATCCCACTCCCTTTCATTCTTGTGTGCTCCATGTGCCTATCCAATAATCGCTTGAAAATTCCTAAAGTGCCCGACTCCACTATCACATCAGGCAGTTCATTCCACACCCTAACCACTCTCTGAGTAAAGAACCTACCTCGGACATCCCTCCTATATCCCCCACCCTGAGCCTTATAGTTCCGCACCCTTGTAACAGCTACATCCACCCGAGGAAATAGTCTCTGGACGTCCACTCTATCTAGTCCCCTCATCATCTATACACCAAAGAAAAAAGCCCGAGCTCCCTCAACCTTTCCTCATAAGACCTATCCTGCAAACGAGGCAGCGTCCTGGTAAATCTCGTTTGCACCCTTGCAATGCTTCCACGTCCTTCCTATAGTGAGGTGACCAGAACTGCACACAATACTCCAAATGTGGTCTCACCACGGCCATGTACAGTTGCAGCATAACCCCGCGGCTCTTAAACTAAAGCCCCCTGTTAATAAACGCTAACACACTATAGGCCTTCTTCACGGCTCTATCCACTTGAGTGGCAACATTCGGAGATCTGTGGACACGAACCCCAAGATCTATCTGTTGCTCCACATTCCTCATAATCCTGACGTTGACCCTGTAATCCGCATTCACATTTTTTCTACCAAAATGAATCACCTCGCACTTATCAGGGTTAAACTCTATCTGCCATTTTTCTGCCCAGCTCTGCATCCTATCAATGTATCATTGCAGCCAACAACAGCCCTCCACCTTATCCACTACTCCATCAATCTTGGTGTAATCAGCAAATATACTGACCTACCCTTCAGCCCCCTCCTCCAAGTCATTGATAAAATCACAAATAGCAGAGGACCCAGCACCTGTGTACCTGTGGTACACCTCTGGTAACTGGTCTTCTGTCTGACAATTTTCCATTAACCACCACCATCTGTCTTCTATGTGATAGCCAGATACTTATCCAATTGGCCACATTTCCTCTATCCCACACCTCCTTACGTTCTTCATAAGCCGACCATGGGGAACCTTATCAAACGCCTTACTAAAATGCATGTATACGACATCAAATGCTCTACCTTCATCTACGCACTTAGTTACCTCCTCAAAGAATTCAATCAAATTTCTGAGGCAGGCCTTCCCTTCACGAATCCGTGTTGACTATCCCGGATTAAGCTGAATCTTTCCAAATGGTCATAAATCCTATCCTTCAGGGCCTTTTCCATTAACTTACCAGCAATCGAAGTAAGGCTAACCGACCTATAATTACCATTTTCTTGAACAGAGGAACAACATTCGCCACTCTCCAGGCCTTTGGCACTATCTCCGTGGACAGTGAGGACCCAATGATCAAAGCAAAGGCTCTGAAATCTCACCCCCTGTCCCCCAAAGAATTCCCTCACACGGTCATTCCTCCCTGCCGGACAGGGACATACATATCAAGGACACACAGTATTTGTTCCTTGAACAAGCTCCAGTTTTCATTTGTGTCTTTCCTTGACAATGTCTTTCCCATCTTATGCTCCCTAATTCTTGCATAATCGCATCATAATTACCCCTCCCTCAATTATAAACCTTGCCTTGCTGTATGTCCCTATCCCTCTCCATTGCAATAGTGAAAGTCACCGAATTTTGGTCACTATATCCAAAGTGCTCTCCCACAAACAAATCTAACACTTGGCCCAGTTCATTACCCAGTACCAAATCCAATGTACCCCCCCCCCCCCGCCCCCTCTTGTCGGCCTATCCACATATTGTGCCAGGAAACCATCCTGCACACAATGTACAAACACTTGCCCATCCGAACTGTTCGACCTATAGAGGTTCCAATCAATATTTGGAAAGTTAAAGTCACCCATGACAACTACCCTGAGACCTCCACACCTATCCATTATCTGTTTTGCAATTTCTTCCTCCACATCTCTATTACTATTTCGGGGCATATCGAAAACTGCTGACAACGTGACCGCTCCTTTCCTGTTTCGAACTTCGGCCCATGTTAAGTCAGTAGGCAGATCACCTTCGAACTGCATTTCTGCAGCCGTTAAATTATCCTTGATTAACAATGCTAGTCCTCCACCTCTTTTACCACCTTCCCTACTCTTACTGAAACTTCTATACACCGGAACTTCCAACAACCATTCCTGTCCCTGTTCTAACCATGTCTCCGTAATGGCTACAACATCGTAGTCACACGTACCAATCCACGCTCCATGTTGACCCAGCTTATTCTGGATGCTCCTTGCATTCAAGGAGACACACTTCAACCCACATTTCTGTCATGCGCTCTTGATACCCTCCTCAGTACCTCACTACTCTTAACACTGGCTTCTGGACTACAGCTCGTTTCCCTCCCCCTTGACAAATTAGTTTAAACCCCCCGAAGAGCCGTTATTCATACAATCAAATAATTCACTGTGCAGAAGGAGGCCATTCAGCCCATCACTCTGCACCGGCCTTGGAAAGAGCACACTACCCGGGCCCACGCCTTCACCCTATCCCCGTAACCCAGTAACCCCACAAAACCATTTTGGACATTATGGGGAACTTAGAATGGCCAATACACCGAACCTGCACATCTTTGAACTGTGGTAGGAAAGCGCAGCACACGGAGAAAAGACGCATGCTGACACGGAGAGAACGTCAAGACTCCGGACAGACAGTGACCCAGGCCGGGAATCGAACCTGGGCCTGGAGCTGTGAAAGAGCAGTAACAACCACTGTACACCGTGCCGACCTAATATATGAAACGGATCAATAATCATTCTGTCAATCTGACGTTTTTCTCTCCATCCAGATGCAGAATTTCACTGTTTATTTTGTTTCCCTCCAGCTAATGTGGCGACAATTGTGACCCTGGCACTTCGGAATTGTGGACTCTCTAGATGTGTCACTCGCTACCTGCTGGCCATGGCAGCAGCAGATCTACTGGTCATTATTATCGATCTAATATTCAGACACATCCCGATTGTTTACTGGGAGCGGTTTTATTTCCTGTGGTCTATGCCTGTGTGTAATATCCATGCTGCCTTTCTTTATGCAGCTACGGACTGTTCTGTCTGGTTTACTGTGTCTTTCACCTTTGATCGATTTGTTGCCATTTGTTGTCAGAAGCTGAGCAATAAATATTGCACTGAGAAAGTGGCTGTTGTGGTTCTCGGAACCGTGGCTGTGCTGAGCTGTTTTAAAAACATTTTTTGGTACTTCATGTTGTCAGACAGGTACATGATTAGTAACACACCCATCTTCTGTATTATAACATTCTCCACTCAAGTATCTCATATTTGGATAGCCATCGAGTTTCTGCATCATATTGTGACCCCGTGTGTCCCATTCGTCCTGATTCTGTTGCTTAATGTTGCAACCATCAGACACATAGTGGTGAGCAGTAAAGCCCGCAGCCGACTTCGGGCAAACAATGCTGCGAAGAGTTCCAGAGACCCAGAGATGGAGAGTCGAACAAAATCAATCATATTGCTGTTCGTTATATCGTTAAATTTCATCCTGTTATGGACAGTTTTAATGGTGTATTCTATATGGAGACGGACATATTATTTGATAGATGATTCTGCATTGATGAGTGATGTTGTTCTGGAAATTGGCTTCATGTTGCAGCTTCTGAGCTGCTGCACAAACACTTGTATTTATGCCGTGACCCAAACTATTTTCAGGGAGCAGTTGTTGAATGTACTGAAGTATCCATTTGTTTCGATTTTTCGATGCATTCAGAGATGTTCAGAAATGAATAATTGACAATTTGGAGAAATTAATTGCTTGTTTCAATTTTCCCATTGGTGTCGTTGGGAGAGAGCAGACCGGAAGTACTCTGACGGGAAAAAGCGGGGGAGGGGCCACTGTCACTGTCGCAGCATTAGCAAGTGTTTCTCTCTTTGGTTGGCTCTGAATATGGTCGCCTTCCTTAATCCTAATTATGTTTGCTCTAGAGTCGTCAGGTATCTTTCGATACCGCCACAAGGTTCAAACCCGAATACTGATCAAAAAGTTGTTACACCAGTTAGTTAGTTCAAAGTCAATACTATTTATTTACACACACAATAATATCTACTCATGCACGGAAAACTACAGACTAAACTATCACTACTGCGAAAGCCTACCCTTAGCTTCGGGCGCCCACTCAGTCAGAGGAACAATGGCTGTTGTTCAGTTCTGAGGCTGCTGGGGTCGAAATGGTGAAGGGAAACAGCTAAGGTCGCCCGCCTGGTAGCGAGCGTTGACCTTGGACTGCTTCTGGTGCAGCTGGTGGACGGGTCTCTCCACTGTGAGAAACAAGTCCAAGAGAGCAATTCTCTCTTGGGGCCTTCCACTTATACCTGAAGGGGCTTCGCTTTTGGGTGCGCCTTGAACTTGGCCCCAATCAATTAGGCCGTATCTTGATCACTCGTATTGATCTTCACTAATAAAGGGGTGGATGCCCTGATGGCTGGGCGTGTCCTAGGTGGCCGTTGGCATGCTTTGTTTTCTGGTTTCGGTTTGGGGAAGTGGCGCCGCGAGGTCTGGGGCCAGATCGGTTACTTCAGTATCTTCCTTTGTTCCCGGACATGTGCCATCCATATGCTAATGTGCCTACATTTTCAGTACTGTCTAGGAGCTGCGGCTCCAATATGCAGACAGGCTCTGTGCCTATTTTCTTTCTTTCTATTGTCCATTTTTCCATGCAATCTTTGCAAATGTCCATTTTGTATTCCTGAAGTGGCCATACAACGTGGCTACACACCCTCCTTGTGATCCTCAACGCGAAGCGTGAAGGATCAAATAACCACATCGTCTTCGTTCTCTTCCCAAGTTGGGCACCCGTAAGCACTTTATAGGCTCTTCACTGCTCTGTCCTATGAATTGCAACTTGTACCTAAATTTTTTATGTCCATACATCATTATAACCTTCGACGGGGCGCTATGACATTCAGGCATGCATTACAAAATAAAAAACTGGAACCTCTGACTATCCTTAACTGAACTATCCTTACTCAAGCAATGAAAAGAATGTAAAGTATTTTAAACAGTACAAATAGCAGCAACACAGGTCTCTCTGGCTTGGCAGTCAAACAGGGAGTTTTACATTTCTTTTTATTGGAACGAACAAAACACACACACAAAAACGGATGCACTTTAATTCAGTTAAAGGGGTTGGGGTGTTTCTTGAAGTCCGAAAATAGGGGCTCTGAGGGTGTATACCGGAGTGCGAGTGCGGGAGGCTTTCCTTCACCATTTCCGCAGTCTTACAGTCTGAACGACACTGCAGAGTATCGCAAGTACTAATAGCGATTCCACAACGTAGGATAGGGAATACTAGGTAATGAGCCAGTCACACCAGATCGGTGTATCGGTAACTATCTCGTGGTTTAGTGTATGGCAGGGTTGGCAAACATTCACGACCTGTGTGGTAGGGGGGTCAGGGTGGTGGCACCCGCGCGCAACTGGAGGGATCCCGCTAAGATCCAACTGTAGAGCATGATGGTTGTCTTCATCTTTCTTTCTTTCTGTCTTCTTCTTTTCTTCTTCTGAGTTTCCTGAGGTTCCGAAGTTCTATGGACACAAGCATAATATCTGTTATTATCTTGCTTAAGATCTCGTATGTCTGTCTGTCTGTCCTATTATTGCCAATTGCCCATTATAATTGATCACCATCTGTGACAGCCACATTTATTATTTGAACCAAATATTTTGGACAAGACAACCGAGAAAAAACTGACACAGTGCGAGCCGTCTCGCAGCCTGTGCTATCTACCATCCCAGTGTTCGAGGATGTAAATAGCATTTGGAAGCAACCTAATAAACAAAAAAAAGAGTTTTGAACTTAGAGAACCAAAATGGGGTGCGTATGGGCCGCGGCGGGTAAGAATGGGTGGAGTCCCCGGGTAGGACGGTGGCCAGTGCCGTGTGTGCTCTACCCGAGCGTAGTTGACTAGAGGAGAATCCTTAGGGAGGGCGGGGACCAGTGCCGTTTCTCCACTGCCTGAGCGACCGGCAAGAACGGAACGGTCGCCGTGGGGGCTGCCTCTCGTGATTACCTTCAAATCAGGAGAGTTGCTATGATTGGTTGTCTGCCGACAAACTAGTTCCTCTGAACGGTTGCCTGTCGACAAACTTGTTCCATTAACTGCCAGTTGGCGTTAGAAGAGTGGTGGCGGGGGCCATGAAAAACTTGAAATGGACAAACAACATTTAACATTCACAATAACAAACAAACATACATTACAAACATGGTGCAGGTTCCATCAGAAAGGACACCGTAACTCTCCATCGGTTCCTTTTTACCATCATCTGGACACCTCATTGCTCAGCAGCAAACAGAGTCGCAAAGGGATTCGTTTGGTGGGAGTCAGACTCTATGTCTTCATCTTCTCCCAGCTGCCATACTCTTGACTGCAGTAGGTTTGCTAAAGCTGCGAGGGGCTAATTGGGGTCCATCTCATCATTCCGGGTGAGCCTGAACGAATTGTCTCGGTGCCAGAATATTGTGTCGAGGTTGGAGCTGCTAGGGGTTAATCCATAATCGTCGGGCGGTGGGTCTGGGTCAGGGGCTTTAATGTATGTTATCTCGAAGGTGTCGCTGGAATCATGTTCGGTATCACTGGGAGTGGGGCCTGATGCAGAGGTGTAATCGTAGGGTGGTGTGCTGGGGCTGTCGCTTTCGCTATCGCTGTCGCTATCGCTGCTGGTTGACGGAAGGGAGAGACGGAGACGTGCCTATGGAGTTGGAGTCGAAGTCGTGTCTGAGGACGGGCTGGACTGGTTGGGGAGGGTACGAATGCGTCATTCGTGGGCGGGGCGTGCTCATATGCTGCTGCAAACGACATGTGGTGTGCATGGTTGTTCTGCGAGCCACAAGTCTTAAGCTGGTTTATGTGAAACCACGCAGACTTCCCATCGGGATATGTGATCTTGTGTACAGAGGGGCTGACTTTGTCAGAGATGGAATACGGTCCGGAAGGTTTGGGGGAGAAAAATGAACTGGGGTTGTATAGGGATAGCCTCCCTTGCTATCCTACAGCAAACTCGGTGGCGTGTACCGTTTTATCAATGCAAGCCCTGCTTTGTTTCTTCCCTGTCCCAAGTCTAACAGCTGCAGCGAGCTGGGCTGCCTTCACATTATCATTAATCTGCTGGACTGATTTTTCATGCGTGAGGGTGGTGACTGTGGGCCTGGCCAAATCCAGTCCTAATAAATATTCTGTCCCTTTCATGGGGCGTCCGGTCATGAGGGTGTGGGGGGTGTATCCTGTGGACGTGGATACCGTGTTTCTTATGAACATCAGTGCAAAGGGGAGAACTGAGTCCCAGGTGCTATTGTGCTGTTGCACCATTTTCCTGAGGGTCGCTTTCAGAGTTCTGTTCATCCTCTCAATGCCGCGTGATTGGGGCTGGTATGTTATATGAAACGTTCGCTTTATTCCGATATTTGTGAGGGCGGTTTTCATCACTCGTCCTGTAAAATGGGAGCCTTGTTCGGACTCTGTACTGCGTGGGAGGCCCCATCTTGTAAAGATGTGCTGTGTTAGGATTTTAGCTGTCGTTTTGGCAGTGTTTGTTCTGGATGTAAAAGCGCCCACCCATTTTGTGAAGGTGTCGATGACCAGCAGCACGTACGTAAAACAATTTCTGCAATTGAGGGGGTGGGGTGGGGTAAGGGTCCTATATAATAGGGGTGTGACTTAGCTAAGCTTTTCTTGCACATCTGTCCGGATTGTTCTGGGCACAGATTAAGCAATTCTCAATGAAATGAGTAACATTGGTGTTTAAATCAGGCCACCAGCAGAAAAGGTCTGAGGTGTGCTAGGGTGGGTTCAATGCCCTGGTGCCCATGATTGTCACGGAACTGACAAATAATTTGGTTCTTGTCCTGGCTAGGGAATACATAAATGCCGTCTTTTAAAATCACACCGTCATGTATGGTTATCGCTTTTTAAATCTTATCATAAGGGACTGCGAAATTGCCTTTTAAAACGTCCCTGAGCTTCTCATCTTCTTTTTGAGCCTTTGCCAAATCTTGAATGTTGGTCTGTGAGAGCTGATCCGCGTGCACTGGGGCGCTTTCGGGGGGTTCCAAAAGTGACCATGTCTGGAAACTACCTTCGGTAGGGCGTCTGCCTTAACGTTACCGGGGATGGGGGGGGGGGGCGGCGGGGGGGAGAACGATGATGACTACGAACTTTAATAATGCCGTATTTCCTATCTTGAGCTGTCTCTAGGATATGTAGGAATAATGGGGCTGAGGGTAGGGGCTTTCTGTTTGCGGAAACGAATCCTCTATTTTCCCACAGGGGTAGGAATTCGGTTAAACTGTTGCAGACATATAAACTGTCCGAATATATGTCGGCTGTGGTCGGAAACGAGTCGAGTTGATCTACAATGTGCGCTCTGGCTGCCAGCTCTGCTGCCTGCGAGCCCAAGTGTCCTGGCAATTTCAACGAAATCTCTTCGTGGGGCTCCCTGTGCATCCTCTTATGTAAATACCGCAACCAGTATTTCTTTTCCCATTTAAAACTATGGAGGAGCCATCCACATAGGTTATAATGGGTGCGCACGTGTCTGTGGGCTGGGGTCTCTGGGGTGTAGCACCTGCTTTCCTGGGAGCTCACTTAGGTATCAAGGATCCTATATTATGTTTAGTGGAGATGATCTCACACTCGTGTGGGGTACCTGCATATTGTAAATTATCGGCGAGGAAAGTGTGGGTCTTGGTTCTTTTAACTGTTATGTCCCGCCCCTGTAAAAGAAGGGTCCAACGGGTTGCACGGATCTGGCTGACTGTGCCATCCTTAAGTCGACCATCTAGTAGTCGCTGAGCTGGGGTCTGTTCAGTGAGAATGGTGATGGGGTTGAGTCCTGTCATGTCGGCGAAGTATTGTACTGCCCACAAATCTGCGAGCAGGTGCCTTTCGCAGGCAGAAAATCCTTGTTTGACAGGATCTAACACGCATGAGGCGTATGCCACGGGGCCGAAGCGATCATGTCGTCCTTGGAGGAGCACGGCCGAAAGGCTTTGGACGGTGCTTGCTACTTCGAATGCGTACGGGGAAAGTGGATATGAGACCTGTAATGCGGAGGCTGTGCTGAGGGCTATTTTTAAAGCATCCACGGCATCCGTGTGCTGTGGAAGCCATTCCCAAGGCGCTTGTTTCTTGAGAAGTTCGGCAAGGGGCGCTGCTTTTATGGCAAAACCGTGAATGTGGTTTCGGCAGTAGCCAACCAGTCCTAGAAATGACCGGAGAGCTGTTATGTTATGGGGAAGCGGCAATTTGACGATCGAGTCAATCATCTTTTGCTCGATCACGCGTTTACCATATGTGAGTACTGTACCCAAGTAAATCACTTTTTCATGCAAAATCTGGGCCTTTTTGGGGTTCACTTGACATCCATTCTGTTGCAGGAGTCCGAAAAGTTTGGCGAGAAGCGAAATGTGCTCTCCCTTTGTGTTCGCCTGTAGTAGCATATCATCTACATATTGGACCAGACAATCGGTTCGGGAACATTTTGCTGATCCATTTGCCAGCTATCGGTGGAAAATGGAGGGGGAGATGTGGAAGCCTTGTGAAAGGCATGTCGACGTGTATTGCCTGGAATATAAAGGCGAATATATATTGGCACGCTTTATCATATGGAATGGACCAAAAGCCTTTGCTAAGTTCAAAATCGAAAACAACTTTGACTGTAGTCCCTTTTATAGCATGGTCTCGGGACTCGTGGCTACGGTGGGGGCTGCTACTGGGGTTACTTTGTTCAGTTTCCGGTAATCAATGATCAGTCGCCATGATCCATCGGGTTTCCTGACGGGCTAAATTGGTGCGTTATTCGTGGAGGCTATTGATATGAGTACGCCTTGATCAACCAGACTGTATTACCTTTGACATTTCTCCCTCTGCTTCTTGGGGAAAACCGTACTGCTTTTGGGGTCTGGGGTCGGGACCTGTAATATTCACTAAGCTATTCACCTTTGCACTGAGTGCTGAATTTGGTGCATTTGAGTGTGATAGTGAGAGTTTGGTGACCAAGGGAGTATAAGGCTTCATTTTTATCTAAAGTTTAGTCTTTCTTTTATTTAGTTAATTAACTTAAAAGTTGCTGTTTGGTTTAGAAGAAGGTGAATTTTCAATAAGCTTTAAACCGGCTTCTACTTGTAGGCACTTGCAGCTGGAGCTTGTTAATTAGTTAATTGGATTAGGCCAGGTTTTCAGAGGCTAGATTCACAGTATAAAAGTGATCCCCTACAGTGCAGACTTTGTTTGCACTGAGTGCTGAATTTGGTGCATTTGAGTGTGATAGTGAGAGTTTGGTGACCAAGGGAGTTAGGTGAGGAGGGAGTAAGGCGCTCCTTTCATTTTGTTTCCGACATTTCCGCAAAGAGTGCGAAGAGAGCCAGGAGTTTACAGAAAGTGTAGCTGACTGGGAGCAGGGTCGGTGGGCGGAGATCTAGTTAGTCCACAGGGCAGCCATATTCTGTCAGGTAAGAGGGGATGGAGGCTAGGCCAGTTACATGCTCCTCCTGTAGGATGTGGGTGGTGAGGGATACCACCGGTGTCCCCGCTGACTATACCTGCGGGAAGTGCACCCAACTTCAGCTCCTCAAAGACCGTGTTAGGGAACTGGAGCTGAAGCTGGATGAACTTCGGATCATCCGGGAGGCAGAGGGGGTAATTGAGAAGAGTTAGAAGGAGGTAACCACACCCAAGGTACAGGACAAGAATAGCTGGGTTACAGTCAGGGGGAAAAAAACAAACAGGCAGAAAGTGCAGGGATCCCTCGTGGCCGTTCCCCTTCAAAACAAGTATACCGTTTTGGAGGCTGTTGGGGAGGATGACCTACCGGGGGAAGGCCCTAGCGGCCAGGTCTCTGGCACTGAGTCTGGCTCTGGGGCTCAGAAGGGAAGGGGGAGAATAGTAAAGCAATAGTTGTAGGAGATTCAATGGTTAGGGGAATAGATAGGAGATTCTGTGGTCGCGAGCGAGACTCCCGGAAGGTATGTTGCCTCCCGGGTGCCAGGGCCAGGGATGTCTCGGATCGTGTCTTCAGGATCCTTAAGGGGGAGGGTGAGCAGCCAGAAGTCGTGGTGCACATTGGGACCAACGACATAGGTAGGAAAAGGGGTGTGGAGGTAATAAACAAGTTTAGGGAGTTAGGCTGGAAGTTAAAAGCCAGGACAGACAGAGTTGTCATCTCTGTTTTTTTGCCGGTGCCACGTGATAGCGAGGCTAGGAATAGGGAGATAGTGTAGTTGAACACGTGGCTGCAGGAATGGTGTAGGAGGGAGGGCTTCAGGTATTTGGATAATTGGAGCGCATTCTGGGGAAGGTGGGACCTGTACAAGCAGGACGGGTTGCATCTGAACCAGAGGGGCACCGATATCCTGGGAGGGAGGTTTTCTAGTACTCTTCGGGAGGGTTTAAACTAATTTGGCAGGGGAATGGGAACCGGATTTGTAGTCCAGCAACTAAGGTAGCCGATATTCAGGACGCGAAAGCATGTAATGAGGCAGTGGGGAAGGGAACACTGACAAAGGAGAGTACTTGCAGGCACGGAGAGGGGTTGAAGTGTGTATACTTCAACGCAAGAAGCATCAGGAATAAGGTGGGTGAACTTAAGGCATGGATCGGTACTTGGGACTACGATGTGGTGGCCATCACGGAAACTTGGATAGAAGAGGGGCAGAAATGGTTGTTGGAGGTCCCTGGTTATAGATGTTTCAATAAGATTAGGGAGGGTGGTAAAAGAGGTGGGGCGGTGGCATTATTAATTAGAGATAGTATAACAGCTGCAGAAAGGCAGTTCGAGGAGTATCAGCCTACTGAGGTAGTATGGGTTGAAGTCAGAAATAGGAAAGGAGCAGTCACCTTGTTAGGAGTTTTCTATAGGCCCCCCAATAGTAGCAGAGATGTGGAGGAACAGATTGGGAAACAGATTTTGGAAAGGTGCAGAAGTCATAGGGTAGTAGTCACGGGCGACTTTAACTTCCCAAATATTGAGTGGAAACTCTTTAGATCAAATAGTTTGGATGGGGTGGTGTTTGTGCAGTGTGTCCAGGAAGCTTTTCTAACGCAGTATGTAGATTGTCCGACCAGAGGAGGGGCAATATTGGATTTAGTACTGGGTAATGAGCCAGGGCAAGTGATAGATTTGTTAGTGGGGGAGCATTTTGGAGATAGTGACCACAATTCTGTGACTTTCACTTTAGTAATGGAGAGGGATAGGTACATGCAACAGGGCAAGGTTTACAATTGGGGGAAGGGTAAATACGATGTTGTCAGACAAGAATTGAAGTGCATAAGTTGGGAACATAGGCTGGCAGGGAAGGACACAAATGAAATGTGGAACTTGTTCAAGGAACAGGTGCTACGTGTCCTTGATATGTATGTCCCTGTCAGGCAGGGAAGAGATGGTCGAGTGAGGGAACCATGGTTGACAAGAGAGGTTGAATGTCTTGTTAAGAGGAAAAAGGTGACTTATGTAAGGCTGAGGAAACAAGGTTCAGACAGGGCATTGGAGGGATACAAGATAGCCAGGAGGGAACTGAAGAAAGGGATTAGGAGAGCTAAGAGAGGGCATGAACAATCTTTGGCGGGTAGGATCAAGGAAAACCCCAAGGCCTTTTACACATATGTGAGAAATATGAGAATGACTAGAGCGAGGGTAGGTCCGATCAAGGACAGTAGCGGGAGATTGTGTATTGAGTCTGAAGAGATAGGAGAGGTCTTGAACGAGTACTTTTCTTCTGTATTTACAAATGAGAGGGGCGATATTGTTGGAGAGGACAGTGTGAAACAGATTGGTAAGCTCGAGGAAATACTTGTTAGGAAGGAAGATGTGTTGGGCATTTTGAAAAACTTGAGGATAGACAAGTCCCCCGGGCCTGACGGGATATATCCAAGGATTCTATGGGAAGCAAGAGATGAAATTGCAGAGCCGTTGGCAATGATCTTTTCGTCCTCACTGTCAACAGGGGTGGTACCAGGGGATTGGAGAGTGGCGAATGTCGTGCCCCTGTTCAAAAAAGGGACTAGGGATAACCCTGGGAATTACAGGCCAGTTAGTCTTACTTCGGTGGTAGGCAAAGTAATGGAAAGGGTACTGAAGGATAGGATTTCTGAGCATCTGGAAAGACACTGCTTGATTAGGGATAGTCAGCACGGATTTGTGAGGGGTAGGTCTTGCCTTACAAATCTTATTGAATTCTTTGAGGAGGTGACCAAGCATGTGGATGAAGGTAAAGCAGTGGATGTAGTGTACATGGATTTTAGTAAGGCATTTGATAAAGTTCCCCATGGTAGGCTTATGCAGAAAGTAAGGAGGCATGGGATAGTGGGAAATTTGGCCAGTTGGATAACGAACTGGCTAACCGATAGAAGTCAGAGAGTGGTGGTGGATGGCAAATATTCAGCCTGGATCCCAGTTACCAGTGGCGTACCGCAGGGATCAGTTCTGGGTCCTCTGCTGTTTGTGATTTTCATTAATGACTTGGATGAGGGAGTTGAAGGGTGGGTCAGTAAATTTGCAGATGATACGAAGATTGGTGGAGTTGTGGATAGTAAGGAGGGCTGTTGTCGGCTGCAAAGAGACATAGATAGGATGCAGAGCTGGGCTGAGAAGTGGCAGATGGAGTTTAACCCTGAAAAGTGTGAGGTTGTCCATTTTGGAAGGACAAATATGAATGCGGAATACAGGGTTAACGGTAGAGTTCTTGGCAATGTGGAGGAGCAGAGAGATCTTGGGGTCTATGTTCATACATCTTTGAAAGTTGCCACTCAAGTGGATAGAGCTGTGAAGAAGGCCTATGGTGTGCTCGCGTTCATTAACAGAGGGATTGAATTTAAGGGCCGTGAGGTGATGATGCAGCTGTACAAAACTTTGGTAAGGCCACATTTGGAGTACTGTGTACAGTTCTGGTCGCCTCATTTTAGGAAGGATGTGGAAGCTTTGGAAAAGGTGCAAAGAAGATTTACCAGGATGTTGCCTGGAATGGAGAGTAGGTCTTACGAGGAAAGGTTGAGGGTGCTAGGCCTTTTCTCATTAGAACGGAGAAGGATGAGGGGCGACTTGATAGAGGTTTATAAGATGATCAGGGGAATAGATAGAGTAGACAGTCAGAGACTTTTTCCCCGGGTGGAACAAACCTTTACAAGGGGACATAAATTTAAGGTGAAAGGTGGAAGATATAGGAGGGATATCAGAGGTAGGTTCTTTACCCAGAGAGTAGTGGGGGCATGGAATGCACTGCCTGTGGAAGTAGTTGAGTCGGAAACATTAGGGACCTTCAAGCAGCTATTGGATAGGTACATGGATTACGGTTAAATGATATAGTGTAGATTTATTTGTCTCAAGGGCAGCACGGTAGCATTGTGGATAGCACAATTGCTTCACAGCTCCAGGGTCCCAGGTTCGATTCCGGCTTGGGTCACTGACTGTGCGGAGTCTGCACGTCCTCCCCGTGTCTGCGTGGGTTTCCTCCGGGTGCTCCGGTTTCCTCCCACAATCCAAAGATGTGCAGGTTAGGTGAATTGGCCAATGATAAATTGCCCTTAATGTCCAAATTGCCCTTGGTGTTGGGTGAAGGTGTTGAGTTTGGGTAGGGTGCTCTTTCCAAGAGCCGGTGCAGACTCAAAGGGCCGAATGGCCTCCTTCTGCACTGTAAATTCAATGATAATCTATGATTAATCTAGGACAAAGGTTCGGCACAACATCGTGGGCCGAAGGGCCTGTTCTGTGCTGTATTTTCTATGTTCTATGTTCTATGTTCTATCTTGCCACAGTCGTGCTTGTGCTGTGCTTGTGCTGCTTTGTGTTGCTGCAGGACTTCCCTAACCTGTTTGTCCTGACTAATGGCTCGAGGGTCGAACCAGAAGTCTCGGACTGCGCTGATTCTGTTTGCATATTCTCCAACTCTAAGCGTGGCGGTTTTACGTGCTGCCTTTGCCGTTCTCCATACACATTTATTTACCGGATCAAATGAGAGGTTGTGGAAGCTCAAAAAGTCAATTCCAGGATGTGTTCAGCTGTCTGGGGTAGATCGACCACAACTACGGGGTGTTTAGTCGTAATGTTCCCTCTTTGTATCGCTGCAGGGGCTGTGAAGTGTCCCTGTTGTAAATGACCTGTAAAAACCCTGAGTGTGATGTTGTCTGTTGTGGGCCACGTGTCCCGTTGAAACATTGTGGAGGAATGGAGTGTGGTGCGGGACCCTCCTGTGTCCCAAAGAAATTCTATGGTGTTTCCCCGGACTTTGCCTGTTTCTACTGGACAACCGAACTTGTTCCAAAGAGTGTCGCAGATCCAAGTTGAGGATCCCGTACACCGTCAGTCGGTGCCGTTCATGTCTGCGTTCTCAGAACGGGCGCTAACATTATGGGTTGGCTTTGCCCCATTCTTATTACGGTGCCCGTCTGTTGGTTTCTCTGGTGCATCTGGGGCGCATTGCACTCTCGTGCATAGTGTCCTAATTGTCCACAATTGTAACACTCCTGGGATTTGGGTTGCTGTGGGCTGTTCCTGCCCTCATTTACCCATGCGGGGTCCTCGTGCGTCCTAACTGGATGCATGTCTGCCTGCTTTTCATCTGGTTTTAAAAATGCGGTTTTCAGAGATTATCATAGAATTTACAGTACAGAAGGAGGCCATTCGGCCCATCGAGTCTGCACCGGCTGTTGGAAGGAGCACCCTACCCAAGGCCAACACCTCCACTCAACCCCCATAACCCAGTAACCCCACCCAACACTTAGAGCAATTTTGGACACTAAGGGCAATTTATCCTGCCCAATCCACCTAACCTGCACATCTTTGGACTGTGGGACGAAACCGGAGCAACCGGAGGAAAGCCACGCACACACGGGGAGGATGTGCAGACTCCGCAGAGATAGTGACTCAAGCCGGAATCGAACCTGGGACCCTGGAGCTATGAAACAATTGTGCTATCCACAATGCTACCGTGCTGCCCACGATTTCGCCTTGGATGGACTGTTCCTAAGCACGGGACAATCTTTTCAAAACCCATTTCTCGTTGTGCGGCTCGTCTGAGGGGGTCGTAATTTGTGCAAGCTCTCTGCCCTGCCTCTGTCGCATGAGAGAATTGGATTCGAGTCCACTTGGCCATATTATCCATGGTCAAATGGGCGCGGGCTACCTCTCCGAATACTGCTGTGAAATCTATTCACATGCGTTCAGCATACGCTGTGGGGTGCTCTCTCTTATTTTGCCTCCACTTGTTTAGGCCTTCTACGTGGTCTCCTTTGTTATAGCCGATCGCATCTAGGATCGCTGTGTGCATTTCTTGTAGGGTGCCTCCTCCTACATTCTGTGGGTCGGGAAGGGATGCCACGACTGAAGGGTCGAGGCTTAAAACTGTAAGCTTCACTTGCTCGTTTTCATCCAGGCCGTACCATGATCGCCTGCTCTTGCAAAGAACTGGTGGGGGTCCGATGTGGGTAGGAACGGTGTTATTTTATCAGACGTGTCTCTTAATTGAGTGACGGTTAATGGGTTAGTGTGGAAGAAATCTGTGTTCCCTTCTGCTGTGGCCCTGCGCTGTGTGGTGACAGGGTTCATCGGGGTGTGTTCTGCCTGTTCAGTTGGGCGTTGGGGTACTTTTCGTTTCTGGGGTTTTTCCTATGTACATGTCCCATGTACATATCTATGGGGAGTCTCATTTAACTCCTGCCAATCGGGGCCATTTTCTTGCTCGAGCTGTGGTCCGAACCTGCTCTGCAACCCATTCTGAACAGAAACCAGAGACTGCAATTTGCTTCCGGCACTTTGCGTGGTCTACCGAGCTCTGCCTTTACTCGGTTGTGAAAGTGTGGAGCGCTCGTAGAGCTGCTTTTAAGTTGTTGCACTGTTTCTGCAACTGCTCGATCTGTTGTTCGTTTTCCTGTTTTACCGACACCGCGCGTTGCGTGTCTTGGTAGGCTTTGTCATATTTGGACTGAAAGCTGCTCAAGTGGGCGAGACAAGACTGGTGTGCCCGCGTGGCATCAGCCACCTCCTTGTCCCTCGCCGCTAACTGCTCTCACAGTTCCTTGTTCTCTCTCTCATATCCACTCACATCTCCTTTACTATTCTTGTCTCTCTCCTCAATCACTCTATGGAGCATCCTCACGACATCCTCTTGTACCTCGCAATTGTGCCAAGCAGGACACGATTGCCATTGGCTTGCGAGCTTTCCCTCAGCTCTTCTTATGGATCTCTGTCAGGTTCTCCCACCAAGTATGCCCTCTGCTTCCGGGACCTGTTTCGTCATTGGCGCAGAATTCACTCCAAAGGGCCAAAGCCATTGTGCAGGTCAAGGATCGGTGGTGGAGGAGCAGTCTCTGTCAGCGAGAGAACCTGAGAACATCTCAGACACTCAGAAGGCAAGTAAGTGATTTTTACTTTTATACCTTTTTTCAAATTGTGTGTGTCGGGGGGAAATTGAAGCGACATCACAGAAAAGCTGTGACCTGAGTGGCTGGTTGGGATTCTAACCTAAATTTAAAAAATATTTGAGTATTTGGGAACTAATTAAACATAATAACTTAATTATAATTTAGAGGATATCTAAGCCAGAGATCGGAGAGTATTATAGTTGGCTATCGCATTTCTATTAGAAATCTAGTGCTAGGAAACAGATAGTTGACAGTAACTTTGCAATTTAAAAAAAAAAAAAGTATTTATAAAAAAAAAGAGACAAATTTTAATTAATTGACGCAATGTCAGTTAGAGGGGTGCTGTGCTCTGACTGTGAGATGTGGCAGGTCCGGGAGGCTTCCAGCGTCCCGGGTGGCTTCATCTGCAGAAAGTGCACCCAACTGGAGCTCCTCACAGACCGCATGGTTCGGTTGGAGCAGCAATTGGATGCACTTAGGAGCATGCAGGTGGCGGAAAGCGTCATAGATCGCAGTTATGTAAATGTGGTCACACCCAAGGTGCAGGCAGAGAAATGGGTGACCACCAGAAAGGGCAGGCAGTCAGTGCAGGAATCCCCTGTGGTTGTCCCCCTCTCGAACAGATATACCCCTTTGGATACTGTCGGGGGGGATAGCCTATCAGGGGAAAACAGCAGCAGCCAGAGCAGTGGCACCACGGCTGGCTCTGATGTTCAGAAGGGAGGGTCAAAGCGCAGAAGAGTAATAGTTATAGGGGACTCTATAGTCAGGGGCACAGATAGGCGCTTCTGTGGGCGTGAAAGAGACTCCAGGATGGTATGTTGCCTCCCTGGTGCCAGGGTCCAGGATGTCTCCGAACGGGTAGAGGGAATCCTGAAGGGGGAGGGCAAACAGGCAGAGGTCGTTGTACATATTGGTACTAACGACATAGGCAGGAAGGGGCATGAGGTCCTGCAGCAGGAGTTCAGGGAGCTAGGCAGAAAGTTAAAGGACAGGACCTCGAGGGTTGTAATCTCGGGATTACTCCCTGTGCCACGTGCCAGTGAGGCTAGAAATAGGAAGATAGAGCAGACAAACACGTGGCTAAACAGCTGGTGTAGGAGGGAGGGTTTCCGTTTTCTGGACCACTGGGAGCTCTTCCGGGGCAGGTGTGACCTGTATAAGATGGACGGGTTGCATCTAAACCGGAGAGGCATAAATATCCTGGCCGCGAGGTTTGCTAGTGTCACACGGGAGGGTTTAAACTAGTATGGCAGGGGGGTGGGTACGGGAGCAATAGGTCAGAAGGTGAGAGCATTGAGGGAGAACTAGGGAATAGGGACAGTGTGGCTCTGAGGCAGAGCAGACGGGGAAAAGTTGCTGAACACAGCGAGTCTGGTGGCCTGAAGTGCATATGTTTTAATGCAAGGAGCATTACGGGTAAGGCAGATGAACTTAGAGCTTGGATTACTACTTGGAACTATGATGTTATTGCCATTACAGAGACCTGGTTGAGGGAAGGGCAGGATTGGCAGCTAAACGTTCCAGGATTTAGATGTTTCAGGCGGGATAGAGGGGGATGTAAAAGGGGAGGCGGAGTTGCGCTACTTGTTCGGGAGAATATCACAGCTATACTGCGAGAGGACACCTCAGAGGGCAGTGAGGCTATATGGGTAGAGATCAGGAATAAGAAGGGTGCAGTCACAATGTTGGGGGTATACTACAGGCCTCCCAACAGCCAGCGGGAGATAGAGGAGCAGATAGGTAGACAGATTTTGGAAAAGAGTAAAAACAACAGGGTTGTGGTGATGGGAGACTTCAACTTCCCCAATATTGACTGGGACTCACTTAGTGCCAGGGGCTTAGACGGGGCGGAGTTTGTAAGGAGCATCCAGGAGGGCTTCTTAAAACAATATGTGAACAGTCCAACTAGGGAAGGGGCGGTACTGGACCTGGTATTGGGGAATGAGCCCGGCCAGGTGGTAGATGTTTCAGTAGGGGAGCATTTCGGTAACAGTGACCACAATTCAGTAAGTTTTAAAGTACTGGTGGACAAGGATAAGAGTGGTCCGAGGATGAATGTGCTAAATTGGGGGAAGGCTAATTATGACAATATTAGGCGGGAACTGAAGAACATAGATTGGGGGCGGATGTTTGAGGGCAAATCAACATCTGACATGTGGGAGGCTTTCAAGTGTCAGTTGAAGGGAATACAGGACAGGCATGTTCCTGTGAGGAAGAAAGATAAATACGGCAATTTTCGGGAACCTTGGATGACGAGTGATATTGTAGGCCTCGTCAAAAAGAAAAAGGAGGCATTTGTCAGGGCTAAAAGGCTGGGAACAGACGAAGCCTGTGTGGCATATAAGGAAAGTAGGAAGGAACTTAAGCAAGGAGTCAGGAGGGCTAGAAGGGGTCATGAAAAGTCATTGGCAAATAGGGTTAAGGAAAATCCCAAGGCTTTTTACATGTACATAAAAAGCAAGAGGGTAGCCAGGGAAAGGGTTGGCCCACTGAAGGATAGGCAAGGGAATCTATGTGTGGAGCCAGAGGAAATGGGCGAGGTACTAAATGAATACTTTGCATCAGTATTCACCAAAGAGAAGGAATTGGTAGATGTGGAGTCTGGAGAAGGGGGTGTAGATAGCCTGGGTCACATTGTGATCCAAAAAGACGAGGTGTTGGGTGTCTTAAAAAATATTAAGGTAGATAAGTCCCCAGGGCCTGATGGGATCTACCCCAGAATACTGAAGGAGGCTGGAGAGGAAATTGCTGAGGCCTTGACAGAAATCTTTGGATCCTCGCTGTCTTCAGGGGATGTCCCGGAGGACTGGAGAATAGCCAATGTTGTTCCTCTGTTTAAGAAGGGTAGCAAGGATAATCCCGGGAACTACAGGCCGGTGAGCCTTACTTCAGTGGTAGGGAAATTACTGGAGAGAATTCTTCGAGACAGGATCTACTCCCATTTGGAAGCAAATGGACGTATTAGTGAGAGGCAGCACGGTTTTGTGAAGGGGAGGTCGTGTCTCACTAACTTGATAGAGTTTTTCGAGGAGGTCACTAAGATGATTGATGCAGGTAGGGCAGTGGATGTTGTCTACATGGACTTCAGTAAGGCCTTTGACAAGGTCCCTCATGGTAGACTAGTACAAAAGGTGAAGTCACACGGGATCAGGGGTGAGCTGGCAAGGTGGATTCAGAACTGGCTAGGCAATAGAAGGCAAAGGGTAGCAATGGAGGGATGCTTTTCTAATTGGAGGGCTGTGACCAGTGGTGTTCCACAGGGATCAGTGCTGGGACCTTTGCTGTTTGTAGTATATATAAATGATTTGGAGGAAAATGTAACTGGTCTGATTAGTAAGTTTGCAGACGACACAAAGGTTGGTGGAATTGCGGATAGCGATGAGGACTGTCTGAGGATACAGCAGGATTTAGATTGTCTGGAGACTTGGGCGGAGAGATGGCAGATGGAGTTTAATCCGGACAAATGTGAGGTAATGCATTTTGGAAGGGCTAATGCAGGTAGGGAATATACAGTGAATGGTAGAACCCTCAAGAGTATTGAAAGTCAAAGAGATCTAGGAGTACAGGTCCACAGGTCATTGAAAGGGGCAACACAGGTGGAGAAGGTAGTCAAGAAGGCATACGGCATGCTTGCCTTCATTGGACGGGGCATTGAGTATAAGAATTGGCAAGTCATGTTGCAGCTGTATAGAACCTTAGTTAGGCCACACTTGGAGTATAGTGTTCAATTCTGGTCGCCACACTACCAGAAGGATGTGGAGGCTTTAGAGAGGGTGCAGAAGAGATTTACCAGAATGTTGCCTGGTATGGAGGGCATAAGCTATGAGGAGCGATTGAATAAACTCGGTTTGTTCTCTCTGGAACGAAGGAGGTTGAGGGGCGACCTGATAGAGGTCTACAAAATTATGAGGGGCATAGACAGAGTGGATAGTCAGAGGCTTTTCCCCAGGGTAGAGGGGTCAAATACTAGGGGGCATAGGTTTAAGGTGAGAGGGGCAAGGTTTAGAGTAGATGTACGAGGCAAGTTTTTTACGCAGAGGGTAGTGGGTGCCTGGAACTCGCTACCGGAGGAGGTAGTGGAAGCAGGGACGATAGGGACATTTAAGGGGCATCTTGACAAATATATGAATAGGATGGGAATAGAAGGATACGGACCCAGGAAGTGTAGAAGATTGTAGTTTAGTCGGGCAGTATGGTCGGCGCGGGCTTGGAGGGCCGAAGGGCCTGTTCCTGTGCTGTACATTTCTTTGTTCTTTGTTCTTTGTTCTTTTCCTTTGAGATACTTTCTGATCTTTTCTTCCCATACGGGACACTGTCCTACTCTACTGGTCGCTTCAACGTCGAATTCCTGGGGGTTCATAAGGTGTTCCATTGTCTTCATTGCCATTTTTCTCTATCTCTGTGGTGTCTACCGAATTTGGAACAGAGGTTGATAAAGTGGTGATGTAAACACGGGTACGGCTTACGCTAATATCCGGCCTACCAAAGTCCCAATAGTTTTACGCAACAAAATCTCTCAGGTTTACCTTAAATCCCTGTTAGTACTCATGCATTAACAGACTTTCGAATCTTGGAGGTTTGATCAGTATTGTTCTTACACTTGTGGTTTTCCTGTTTCCAATTGGATCCCAATTCAAATTTGGGTTCTCTCGGAGTGACTAGGCAACTTCCAGGTCGAGTCCCATCAGAGGTCGCCAGTAAATGTTGCTCTCTTTGGTTGTTTCTGAATATGGCGGTCAATATGGTCGCCTACCTTATTTCTAATTTCGTTTGCTTTAGAGTCGCCAGGTATCTTTCGATACCGCCACAAGGTTCAAACCCGAATACTGATTGAAGAGCCGGTAGACCAGTTAGTTAGTTCAATGTCAATACTGTTTATTTACACACACAGCAAGTTCTACTCATGCACGAAATACTACAGACTAAACTATCACTACTGCTAAAGCCTTTACTTAGCTTCGGGCGCCCACTCAGTAAGAAGAACAATGGCTGTTGTTAGGATCTGTGGCTGCTGGGGAGGAAGTGGTAGAGGGGAACAGCTAAGGTCGTCCGTCTGGTTTCGTGCATTGATATTGAACTTACTTGCTTCTGGTGTAGCTGGTGGAAGGGTCTCTCCGCTTTGAGAGCCGATTCCACGAGAGCGATTCTCTCTTGGGGCCTTCTTCTTATATCTGAAGGGGGCTTCGCGCGCTTTTGGCGGGCCTTGGACTTGGCTCCAAGCAATTAGGCCGTTTCTTGATCATTCGCATTGATCCTAACCAATGAATGGGTGGGTGCCCTCATGGCTGGGCGTGTACTAGGTGGCCATTGGCCTGGCTTTGCTTGCGCTTTCTGTTTGGGGTACTGGCGCCGTGAGGTCTGGGGCCAGATCGGTGACTTAATTATCTTCCTTTGTTCACGGAGATGGGCCATCCATACGCAATTGTGCCTATAGTTTCAGTCTCGTCTTGGAGTTATTTCTCCAATATGCAGACAGATTCTGTGCCTGCCTGCTATCTTAGCATTGTCCATATTTCCCTGCAATCTTTGCAATTGTCCATTTTGTATTCTGGAAGTGACCATCCCAGATGGCTGCACGTCCACTCCCGTGTTTATGCCATGCAAGATACCGTTCCCGTCCATTCCAGCATGGTTCCTAGTATCCCCAATATCACTCCCTCCACAGGTTCAGATGTATACCGTGTCTCCCGGTTGAACACCTCCGTCCTGCATCTGCCTGCTTCAATACTGCCTCTGTAGATCTGAATTCCATTGCACTACAACGCCAATCTCGGCGAACGCCAGAATAAGGCAGGTTATCAACCTACGGCCGAACTGCAGTTGTTCCGGTGCCGCTCTGGTCGTAACGTGTGGTGTGTTATGGTAGCTGAAGAAAAAAACATACCAACCTCGTATCTACAGCATGGACTGTTTCTGCAAGTCCCTCATGAAAGTCTCCACTGCTCGTTCAGTCACACTGTTTGAGGAAGTTCAGTCTGCGGCGGTGTGGATGTGATTCCTTCCGTTTGTCTCGCTAGTAAATCTTTATCCATTACCTCCAGGGTCTCAAGACTATCTGAGTGTTCTTGGAGATCTGGAAAACAGCGCTTCACGGGAAAAAATGGTTTAAACAATTTGCCTGCGTAAACAATCTTGTTCCGAAATTTCAAAAATGTAAATAGAGAATCGTTAATGCTCTTTTCCTCCATTTATGTAGTGAGTAATTGGCAAAGTGTGACAGGTCAGTTATTGTACAGAGCTGGAATCGAACTCGGGTTTCCGCAGCGCGAGGCCAGAAAGTAAACACGTGGCAAAAGCTGCTTTTTAAAACCGATCAATGCAGCCTGGAACAAAATACACCTACTTCAAATTATGAATGTGCTGCTGCTTTTATTTATCCACGACACATGTTTTGGAAATATAAAAACGCCAGGCAGCGCCCATGGTGAAACAGGCTCGAACTTACAATTAAGTTGATGCTGTGAAGTAAACAGTGAGCTAAAGCTAACCCTGACGTCAAGCACGGACACATTTTATATAAAGGTCTCCCGTGATCCTACTGCCGTGGTGGGTAACATTGAGGGGAAACTCCAGGTGTCGCTGCACATCACCTCACAGCCAGTCATGACCAAAAATTTAAAAGTGCGTGAAGTACCGTCGGAGGACATTCATTCCGTTTAACCTCGGCGGCTCTTTAGATTAGCAGATCATTCAATCCCACTCGACCGACTTTTCCCCAAAGGCATGCATTTGATTGCTGTTCTTTCTCGCATTGACATTTGAAAGTCACTGTTGTATCTGCCTCCACCAATCTCACAGGCGGTGCAGACCAGATAATTTAAATGTATCCCAGCACATTTAAATAATTGTTGGAAAGATGTAACTTAAATATCTGATCTCGCAGTTATATTCACCTGCGAGTACTGTGGCAACTGGAACCGATAGCAAATGACAACATTGGGAGAGTACACGGCCATCACTCCTGCCCCAACATTCAGTCTGATCACAGCTGAGATTCTGCCTCAATGTAATTCGCTGTCTGTTCCTCAGATACTTTCATTCCCTCAAAGTTCACTGTCGATAAGAAAAATGGAGGCAGACACCCACAGCAACATTTCAAACCGATTTGGACATATAGATGGAGTGCTCGAATCTGCAGCGACACAGATCTGGAAGGTGGGACAGCTCATAGGGTCATAGAGGTTTACAGAGTGGAAATAGGCCCTTCGGCCTAACTTGTCCATGCATGCTAGTTTTTACTACCCAAAGCCTGTCCAATTGCCCACATTTGGTCATATTCCGCCATACCATCTTCTGCATATAACTATCTTAATGCTTTTTAAAAGGCAGAATTGTAGACGCCTCTACTACTGCCTCTGCCATCTCGTTCCAGACAATCACCACCCTCTGTGTGAAACAATTGTGCCTCTGGATCCTTTGTTTCTCTCCTCATTCAACTTAAACCTATGCCCTCTAGTTTTGGATTCCAGTACCTCATGGAAAATCTACCTTTTCTATGCCCCTCATTATTTTTTAGCCGTTGTGAAGATCACTGCTAGCCTCCAATAAAAATGTTCCAGTCTATCCAGCCGCTCCTTATAACTCAAATTTTCAAGACGGGAAGCAGCCGAGCAAATCTTTTCTGCCCTCTTTCTATATTACTGTGACCAGAACTGTACACATTATTCCAATTGTGTCCTTCCCAATGTTTTGTACAGCTTCAACAAGACATCCCATCTTCTGTATTCAATTTCTGTCCATGTATCTGTAGAATAGTAACAATGGGCACAGACACAGTAATTGTGGAACAACGTCAGTGTTGTGAATTTCCAATTATTCATCATGTTAACAGTCGTGTAAAAAGCAAAAAAGCCGCACTATGTGTCTGACTGCTATAAGATGTAGAAGAATGTCTTGCTCAGAGACCCACGGCAAAACAAATCTTCACACAATGCCAATAGAAACAGAAGAGAAACAAAGGAGAGTGGTAAAGAGAGAAAGGAGGAGACCACGTTTACTGCTGGATACATTGCACACCATTACCTTCCACCTGACTGCAGCAAGCACATTGTTTCTATCTTCCAGGATTCATGCTGTTAGAAATACCTTCGATCCAGTTTCCTGTGAAGCAGAAGTTACATGATTCAGTCCACCGTTAGAATTACGAACAGGGCGTGTTCTCAGGATCGACCCAGGCTCTGGGTCACTGTTTGTGTGGAGTTTGCACATTCTCCCTGTGTTTGCGTGGGTTATGCCGCCACAACCCAATTATGTGCAGAGTAGGTGGATTAGTCACGCTAAATTGCGCCTTAATTGGAAAAAATAAATTGGGTACCCTATATTTTTGTTTCGAGAATGGAGAACAGTTCATCCCGGGCCCCAGGAATTCAAAGCACCGATGTATTAAACAGATAACTTTTACTGGATGTGAGAGTTGCTGGTTAGGACAGAATTTATTGTTCATCCCGAGTTGCCCTTCAGAAGGTGGTGGTGAGCTGCTTTCCTGAAGCGTTGCAGTCCGTGAGGTTTGGGTACACCCAATGTGCTTTTATGGAGGAAGCAAAATTATTTTTCCCCCGTTACCGTGTAGGAACGTTAATATGGTTCCTAGTGGGAGCGGTGAGTGATTTGGAGGGGAAGATCCAGTTGGTGATTGTCCCAAGTAGGGGATTGTCTAGTTCTTCAAAATCTTAGTGGTCGTACGTCTGGAAGGTACTGCCGAAGGAACAATTGCCCGAGGAACTTTGTTGAGTTATTGCGGTGCATTTTGGGATGGTTGTGGCGGAGGGATTGAATGCTTGTGGCAGGAGGAGCAATCAAGCGCATTGCTTGGTCCTGGATGCTTTCGAACTCACTGAGTGTTCTTGGAGATCTGGGGAACAGCGTTTCACGTGGAAAAGAATGGATTAATCAATTTGCCTACGTAGACAATCTTGTTCCGAAATTTAAGGAAATGTATAATCGATAATCGTCCATGCTCTTTTCCTGGATTTAGGTTGTGAGTAATTGACAGAGTGTGATAGGTCAGATATTATACAGAGGTGGAATTGAACTTGGGTTTCCGCAGTGTGAGGTCAGAAAGTAAGCACGTGGCACAAGCCTCTTTTTAAAACAGATCAATGCAACCTCTATACAAAATACACCTACTTCTAATTATAAATGTGCTGCTGCATTTTTTATGCAACACACATGTTTTGGAAATTTTAAAAATGCCAGTCAGCGCCCACGGTGAGACAGGTTCGAACTTACAATTAAGTTGATGCTGTGAAGTAACCAGTGAGCTAAAGCTGACGTCGTTTTAAGCACGGGCACATTATATATAAAGGATTACCGTGATCCTACTCGCCGTGGTCGGTAACATTGACGGGAAACTCCAGGTGTTGATGCACATCATCTCACAGCCAGACCTGACCAAAAACTTGAAAGTGCGTGAAGTACCGAAGGAGGACATTCATTCCGTTTAACCACAGCGGCTCTTTAGATTAGCGGTTCATTCAATCCCACTCGATCGACCTTTCCCAAAAGGCATGCATTTCATTCCTGTCGTTTCTCGCATTGAAATTTGAAAGTCACTGTTATATCTGCCTCCACCAATCTCACAGGCAGTGCAGACCAGATAATTGAACTGTATCCCAGAATATTGAAATAATTGTTGGAAACATGTAACTTTAAAATCTTATCTCGCAGATATCTTCATCTGTGAGTGCTGTGGCAACTGAAACTGAGAGCAAATTACAACATAGGGAGACTACAAGGCCACTCACTCCTGCCCCAACTTTCACTTTGACCACAGCTGAGCTTCTGTCTCAATGTCAATTCCTGCCTGTTCCTCAGGTACTTTCATTCCCTCAAAGTTCACTGTCGATCTGAACAATCGAGGCAGACACCCACAGCAAAATTTCAAACCGATTTGGACATATAGATGGAGTACTCCAATCTGCAGCGACACAGATCTGGAAGGTGGGACAGGTCATAGGATCATAGAAGTTTACAGCATGGAAATAGGCCCTTCTGCCTAACTTGTCAATGCCGCCCAGTTTTTAGTACACAAACCCTGGCCAATTGCCCACATTTGGTCATATTCCTCTATACCCATCTTCTCAAGAAAACTATCAACATGCTTTTTAAAGGCAGAATTGTAGACGCCTCCATTGCTGTCTCTCCCAGCTCGTTCCAGACACTCACCACCCTCTGTGTGAAACAATTGTCTCTCTGAACCCTTTTGAATTTCTCCCCTCTCACGTTAAACCTATGCCCTCTAGTTTTGGATTCCACTACATTTGCGAACATCTACTTCATCCATGCTCCTCATTATTTTATAGCCGACGTCAAGATCGCCCCCAGCCTCCAAGAAAAATGTTCCAGTCTATCCAGCCGCTCCTTCTTACTCAAATTGTCTAGTCCGGTAGCAGCCGAGCAAATCTTTTCTGCCCTCTTTCTATATTACGTTGACGAGAAGTGCACACAGTATTCCAAGTGTGTCCTTCACAATGTCTTGTACAACTTCAGCAAGACATCCTAACTCCTGTATTCAATTATCTGACCATGTAACTAGATCATAGTAACAATGGGCACAGACACAGGAATTGTGGAACAAAGAGCCTCCTTCAGCGTTGTGAATTTCCAATTGTTCATCATGTTTACAATGGTGCAAAAAGCAAAAAAGTCGCAGAATGTGTCTGAGTGGAATAAGATGTAGAACAATATCTTGCTCAAGAGACTCACAGCAAATCACACCTTCAGCCGATACCGATCGAAACAAAACAGAAACAGAAACCAGTGAAACAATTGTTTGTATCAACTTTTGTATCAATCCCCTCTCACCTTAAACCTATGCCCTCTAGTTTGGGATTCCATTAACTTTGGCAACATCTACCTGGTCTATCCCCGTCATTGTTTCTGTGGGGCTGTTAAGCACAAGGCTAAATCGCTGGTTTATAGCAGACCAGCAACACGGTTCGATTCCCATAACAGCCTCCCCGAACCGGCGCCGGAATGTGGCGACAAGGGTCTTTTCACAGTAACTACATTTGTAGCCTACTTGTGACAGTCAGCGGTTTTCGTTTCATTTTACAGCCGTCGTCAAGATCACCCCGAGCCTCCAAGAAAAATGTTCCAGTATATCCAGCCGATCCTATTCACTCTAACCATCAAGTCCCGTAGCAGCGTAGCAAACCTTTTCTGCATTCCTTCGCCCTAAATAATATCCTTTCTATATTCCAGAACTGTACACAGTATTCCAAGTGTGTCCTTCCCAATGTCTTGTGCAACTTCGGCAAGACGTCCAAACTCCTGTTTTCAATTATCTGGCCATGTATCTGTATAATAGTAATAATGGGCACAGACACAGTAATTGTGGAACAAAGAGCCTCCTTCAGTGTTGTGAATTTCCAATTATTCATCATGTTTGCAGTGGTTCCAAAAAGCAACAAAGTCACAGAATGCGCCTGCCTCGAAAAAGGTGGAGAGAATATCTTGCTCAATAGTCCCACAGCAAATCAAATCGTCACCAGATACAAATAGGAACAAAACAGAAACAGAATAAAGGAGAGTGGTAAATAGAGAAAGGGGGAGAGAGAGCGTTTAATGCTGGATTACATTGCACATCACTCCCTTCCAACTTACTGCAGCAAGCACATTGTTTCTGTATTCCAGGATGCATGCTGTTAGAAATACCTTCGATCCAGTTTCCTCTGAAGCAGAAGTTACATGATTCATTCCACGGTAAGAACGAAAAAACAAGGACAGCGGGATGGCGCAGTGGTTTGCACTGCTGCTTCGCGGCACCGAGTTTTCAGGTTCTATCCCGTCTCTGGGTCACTGTCCGTGTGGAGTTTGCACATTATCCCCGTTTTTGCGTTGGTTTCTACCACAGAACCGAAAGATCCGCAGGGGAGGTGGGCTGGCCAGCTTAAATTGCCCCATAATAGAAAAAATGAATTGTTTACTCTATATATTTTTTTTAAGAATGGAGAACAGTTCATCCCAGGCCCCAGAAATTCAAAGCATCAATGCATTAAAAAGATCACTTTTACTGGATATAAAAGTTGCTGGATCGGACAGAATTTATTGCCCATTCCCAGTTGCCCTTCAGAAGGTGAGCTGCTTTCTTGAATCGTTGCAGATCCTGGAGTTTGTTTCCACACAACGTGCTTCTATGGACAAAGCTAAATGATTTATTTCCCCGTTACCGCGAAGGAACGTTTTTATGGGTCCAAGTGGGAGTGGTGATTGATTTTGATGGGAAATTCCAGTTGGCGATTTTCCAAAGTCGGGGCTTTTCTAGTTCTTCAAAATGATAGTGGTCGTAGGTATGGAAGGTGCTGTCTAAGGGACAATAGCCTGAGGTATTTTGTTGAGTTATTGCGGTGCATTTTGGGATGGCTGTTGGAGGGATTGAATGCCTGTGGCAGGAGGAGCAATCAAGCGCACTGCTTGGTCCGGGATGCTTTCGAACTCCCTGAGCGTTCTTGGAGATCTGGGGAACAGCGCTTCACTTGGACAAAAAATAGATTAATTAATTTGCCTGCGTAACCAATCTTGTTCTGAAATTTCACAAAATGTACAATACATAATTGTTAATGCTCTTTTCCACAATTTATGCTGTGACTAATTGACAATGTGTGATAGGTCAGTTGTTGTACAGAGCTGGAATCGAACTTGGGTTTCCGCAGTGTGAGAACAGAAAGTAAACACGTGACACAAACATCTTTTTCAATCAGATTAATGTAACCTCGAAACAAAATACACCAACTTCCAATTCTAAATGTGCTGCTGCTTTTATTTATGTAACTCCCATGTTTTGCAAATATTAAAAACGGCAGACAGCGCCCATGGTGCGATAGGACCGAACTTACGATTAAGTTGATGCTGTGAAGTATCCAGTGAGTTAAAGCTGACGCTGGCTTAAAACACGGACACATTGTAGAAAAGGATTACCGTGATCCTACTCACCATGGTGGGTCACATTCAGGGAAAACTCCAGGTGTTGATGCACATCACCTCACAGCCAGACTTGACCAAAAACATAAAAGTGCGTGAAGTACCGACGGAGGACATTCATTCCGTTTAGCATCAGCGGCTCTTTAGATTAGCAGATAATTCAATCCCACTCGACCGACCTTTCCCCAGAGGAATGAATTTGATTGCTGTCGCTTCTGGCATTGACATTTGAAAGCCACTGTTGTATCTGCCTCCACCAATCTCACAGACAGTGCGGACAAGATAATTGAACTGTATCCCAGGACATTGAAATAATTGTTGGAAACATGTAACTTAAAAATCTTATCTCGCAGATATCTTCATCTGCGAGTGCTGTGGCAACTGGAACTGATCGCAAATGACAACATAGGGAGACTATGCCGATAATCGTTCCTGCCCCAACATTCAGTTTAATCACAGCTGAGCTTCTGCCTCAATGTAATTTGCTGCCTGTTGCTCAGATACTTTCATTCCCTCAGAGTTCACTGTCGATAAGAAAAATCGAGGCAGACACCCACAGCAAAATTTCAAACCGATTTGGACATATAGATGGAGAAACCCAATCTGCAGCGACACAGATCTGGAAGGTGGGACAGGTGATAGATTCATGGATGTTCACCGCATGGAAATAGGTGCGTCGGTTTAACTTTTCCATGCCTCCCAGTTTTTACTGTACAAAGCCTGCCCGATTGCCCATATTTGGTCATATTCCTCTGTATCCATCTTCTCCACATAAATATCGAAATACTTTTTAAAAGGCAGAATTGTAGACGGCTGTACTACTGCCAATATTTCAAACACTCACCAACCTCAGTGCGAAATAAATGTTCACCTGGACCCTTTTGGATCTCTCCCCTCACACCTTAAACCTTCGCCCTCTAGGTTTGGATTCCATTACCTTTGGGAATATCTACAATATCTATGCCCCGCATTATTTTATAGTCGCCGTCATGATCACTCCGAGGCTTCAAGAAAAATGTTCGAGCCTATCGAGCCTCTCCTTATAACTCAAACCATCAAGTCCGGTAGCAACCTAGCAAATCTTTTCTGCCCTCATTCTAGGTTAATAACATCCTTTCTATATTAGAGTGACCAGAACTGTACACAGTATTCCAAGTTTGTCCTTCCCAATGGCTTGTTCAAGTTAAGCAAGATCTCCAAACTCCTGTATTCAATTATCTGACCATGTATCTATATAATATTAATAATGGCGACAGACAGAGTAATTGTGGAACAAAGAGCCGCTTCTATGTTGTGAATTTCCAATTATTCATCATGTTTGCAGAGGTTAAAAAAACAACAAAGTCGCAGAATGTGTCTGACTGGAAAAAATGTAGAAGAATGTCTTGATCAAGAGACTCACAGCTAATCAAATCTTCACCCGATACTAATAGAAACAAAACAGAAACAGAATAAAGGAGAGTGGTAAAGAGATAAAGGGGGAGAGAGCGTTTAATGCTGGAGTACATTGCGCACCACTCCCTTCCACCTTACTGCAGCAAGCACATTGTTTCTATCTTCCAGGATACATGCTCTTAGAAATAACTTAGATCCAGTTTCCTCTGAAGTAGAAGTTACATGATTCATTCCACCATTAGACCGACAAAGGAGACAGAACAATGGCCAGTGGTTAACACTGCTGCCTCACGACGCCGTGTTCTCAAGTTCGATCTCGGCTCTGGGTCACTGTCAACAAAGAACAAGATGTGGAGATGCCGGCGTTGGACTGGGGTGAGCACAGTAAGATGTCTTACAACACCAGGTTAAAGTCCAACAGGTTTGTTTCGATGTCACTAGCTTTCGGAGCGCTGCTCCTTCCTCAGGTGAAGAAAGAACAAAGAAATGGACAGCACAGGAACAGGCGCTTCGGCCCTCCAATCCCGTGCCGATCATGCTGACCGACAGAACTACAATCTTCTACACGTCGTGGGTCCGTATCCCTCTATTCCCATCCTATTCATGTATTTGTAAAGATGCCCCTTAAATGTCACTATCGTCCCTGCTTCCACCACCTCCTCCCGTTGCGAGTTCCAGGCACCCTACCCTCTGTGTAAAAAAACTTGCCTCGTTCATCTACTCTAAACCTTGCCCTTCTGTCCGTGTGGAGTTTGCACATTGGCCCCGTATTTGCGTTGGATTCTCCCCCACAACCAAAGGTGTGCATGATAAATGGATTGGCCACACGAAATTGCCCCTTATTTGTAAAAAAAATATTGAGTACTCTCTGTTTAACGTTAAAGAATGCAGAACAGTTCATCCCAGGCTCCAGCAATTCAAAGTATCAATGCATTAAAAAGATCACTTTTACTGGATGTGAAAGTTGCTGGTTAGGAGAGAATTTATTGCCCATTCCCAGTTGCCCTACAGAATGTGGTGGTGAGCTGCTTTCTTCAAACGTTGCAGTCCGTGAGGTGTGGATACACCCAACGTGCTTTTATGGAGGAAGCTAAATGATTTTTTTCCCCGTTTCCGCGAAGGAACGTTTATATGGGTCCAAGTGGGAGTGGTGCGTAATTTTGATGGGAAATTCCAGTTGGTGATTTTCCCAAGTAGGGGTTTGTCTAGTTCTTGAAAATGATAGTGGTCGTAGGTATGGAAGGTGCTGTCTAAGGGACAATTGCCTGAGGAAATTAGTTGAGTTATTGCGGTGCATTTTGGGATGGCTGTTGGAGGGATTGAATGCCTGTGGCAGGAGGAGTAATCAAGCGCACTGCATGTTACGGGATGCTTTCGAACTCCGTGAGCGTTCTTGGAAATCTGGGGAACAGCGTTTCACTTGGACAAAAAATGGATTAATCAATTTGCCTGCCGAACCAATCGTGTCCTGAAATTTCACAAAATGTATAATAGATGATTGTTAATGCTCTTTTCCACAATTTACGTTGTGAGTAATTGACAATGTGCGATAGGTCAGTTATTGTACAGAGCTGGAATCGAACTTGGGTTTCCGCAGTGTGAGATCAGAAAATAAAGACGTGGCATAAGCATCTTTTTCAAGCAGGTTAATGTTACCTCTAAACAAAATACACCAACTTCCAATTATAAATGTGCTGCTGCTTTTATTTATGCAACAGACATGTTTTGGAAATATTAAAAACGCCAAGCAGCGCCCATGGTGAGACAGGTCCGAACTTACTATTAAGTTGATGCTGTGAAGTAACCAGTGAGCTAAAGCTGACGCTGGATTAAAGCACGGACACATTGTAGAAAAGGATTACCGTGATCCTAATCGCCGCGGTGGGTCACATTCAGGGGAAACTCCAGGTGTTGATGCACATCATCTTACAGCCAGACGTGACCAAAAACATAAAAGTGCGTGAAGTAACGACGGAGGACATTCATTCCGTTTGACATCAGCGGCTCATTAGCTTAGTAGATCATTCAATGCCACTCGACCGACCTTTGCCCAGAGGCATGAATTTGATTGCTGTCGTTTCTGGCATTGACATTTGAAAGCCACTGTTGTATCTGCCTCCACCAATCTCACAGGCAGTGCAGACCAGATAATTGAACTGTGTCCCAGGACATTGAAATAATTGTTGGAAAAATGGAACTTAAAAATCTTATCTCGCAGATATCTTCATCTGCGATGCTGTGGCAACTGGAACTGATCGCAAATGACAACATAGGGAGAGTATGCCGATAATCCTTCCTGCCCCAACATTCAGTTTAATCACAGCTGAGCTTCTGCCTCAATGTAATTTGCTGCCTGTTGCTTAGATTCTTTCATTCCCTCAGAGTTCACTGTCGATAAGAAAAATCGAGGCAGACACACACAGCAAAATTTCAAATTGTTTTGGACATATAGATGGAGAACCCCAATCTGCAGCGACACAGATCTGGAAGTGGGACAGGTGATAGATTCATCGATGTTCACCGCATGGAAATGGGTGCGTCGGTCTAACTTGTCCATGCCTCCCAGTTTTTACTGTACAAAGCCTGCCCGATTGCCCATATTTGGTCATACTCCTCTGTACCCATCTTCTCCACATAAATATCTAAATACTTTTTAAAAGGCAGAATTGTAGACTGCTGTACTACTGCCAATATTTCAAACACTCACCAACCTCAGTGCGAAATAAATGTTCACCTGGACCCTTTTGTACCTCTCCCCTCACACGTTAAATATTTGCCCTCGAGGTTTGGGTTCCATTACCTTTGGGAATATCTACAATATCTATGCCCCGCATTATTTTATAGTCGCCGTCATGATCACTCCGAGGCTTCAAGAAAAATGTTCGAGCCTATCGAGCCTCTCCTTATAACTCAAACCATCAAGTCCGGTAGCATCCTAGCAAATCTTTTCTGCGCTCATTCTAGGTTAATAACATCCTTTCTATATTAGAGTGACAAGAACTGTACACAGTATTCCAAGTGTGTCCTTCCCAATGTCTTGTTCAAGTTAAGCAAGATCTCCAAACTCCTGTATTCAATGATCTGACCATGTATCTATATAATATTAATAATGGCGACAGCCACAGTAATTGCGGAACAAAGAGCCGCTTCTATGTTGTGAATTTCCAATTATTCATCATGTTCGCAGAGGTTAAATAAAACAACAAAGTCGCAGAATGTATCTGACTGGGACAAATGTAGAAGAATATCTTGATCAAGAGACTCACAGCTAATCAAATCTTCACCCGATACTCATAGAAACAAAACAGAAACAGGATAAAGGAGAGTGGTAAAGAGATAAAGGGGGAGAGAGCGTTTAATGCTGGAGTACATTGCTCACCACTCCCTTCCACCTTACTGCAGCAAGCACGTTGTTTCTCACTTCCAGGATTCATGCTCTTAGAAATACCTTAGATCCAGTTTCCTCCGAAGTAGAAGTGTGAGAAACACCGGTCACCTTTTAACAATTTACACTTACTCAAATTCTGAAGAACTATTTATTATCGATCTTGCAAAGCGGGTGCCGCCAGTAAGCAATAGTAGACACAAAGAATTCATAAAACATCACTTTGTTATATACAATCCATTAAAATACAATCCGTGAGAAATACATCCCACAAACTATAGAAAGGGCAGTTCCCTTATCAGTGATCCCTTATTTGGCCTCCCCCTTGCCTAGTGGTTTCTGTCAGCTCCTGGTATATCCTTGGATCGTCAGTTTAAGATAAGAATGAGGCCCCCTGCTGGCACCTGCTATCTTCCCCCTTGCTTAACAATTTATGTTATTGTACATCCCGTTCTTCCCCGAAGGTCAACCTTGTACATAGTTACAACAACTCGCTCACTATTGGTTACTCAGAACTTGACATGTTAATTTTCCCATCAGGCTTCATTGTTGACATCTTAATTGTGAACCAGAGTTTATACATGTAGAAACAACACAAAATGTTCATTTCTCACAAGCCCCCTTATTTTCTTTTTACTCTTGTTGCTTTTTACACTTTGTCGCCTCTTCTAACCTACCCCAAAATTGTCCAACATCCTCTCAACTTCCCTTTCTATGGTGCCGTCCTCTCCTTCAGTCTTCCCTCTTTCTAGTAGGCAAATTGTATCCTGGCCTCCTTTACCCAGGGGTAATGGCATCTGCTTGGTCAAGGCTGTTTCGTTGAGCCTCTGCACCAAGCCTCTTACGCACGGGATGATGCAAAAGCCTATTGCCGCCAATGCTCCTATCACCAGGATGATGGAGGTGAGGATGGACACAATTAACCCTTTCCATTTCCCAAACATTGATACAAGCCACCCAGTCATGGATGTGTCTGCCACTGAGTTGTCTGCCATTTCCTGAGCCAGAGTGGTTAACCCTTGTAGCGCATGGGTAATCGATCCGTCGGGTGCCGTGTTGTTAGGGATAAACGTGCAACACTGTCCCTTAAGCATAAAGCATACACCACCTTTCTCTGCCAAAATCATATCCAGAGCCAATCTATTCTCCCAGACAATTCTACTGGTTGCATCCAGTTGTTCTGCTATGCCCTTCACGGCGTCCCTGGGATAATTGATGAACCTCTGTTGATTATAGTATATATAGTTTATCCAATCCACATTCTTATTGACCGTAACCCACCAGAAGAGGGACTCGAACCCAGCTGCAATCTGATTTCGGGCTTTGAACTCATCTGGTACTCCTCTGGGAATGCCAACGGGGTCCAGGAAATACTGTCATTAAATGAGGTGGGTATGCTTCGTTTAGATCGTTCCCCTTTTACACTCCCCCTCTCCTCTTGTCTTTCATAGGCTATACTGAACTGAATGGCGAGCTGAACAAATGCGCATGTCCCTTTCCATTTGGGGGGGGGGGGGTAGAGTGGGCCTTAGAATCTTTCCTCCGCAATACCACCATATATCCGCACGTGGTATTTTTAGTGATGAGCAATTGCCCTGGGTGGTCACGTTCTTAGTCTCAATACAAGTCTTGAGTTCTCCCATATCTTTACTTAGCCCTGTATCAGAACGACTTATACACGATTTCTGATGTGTCACGGTAACCAAGAAGGAGGGAGGGTTTGCTGATAGTTTCTTATTAACAGGAGGAAACATCAGAGATAGGGCAGTGCAGGTCTTGTTGCCCCAGGCTGTCTCATCTTGGTACAAGGCCATCATGCATTTCATGCTCCCTCTATTGTCTGTCCACCCCAGTGTAAAGGGCTCCATATGGGCCTGTGGTCTACCTGATGCGCAAGCATAACAATTGTCTTTCTTCTGCGTCTGCGCCGAATACCTCACCCACTCAATCCACGCATTCTGTTCCTCATAGCCGGTCTCTATCTCAAAGGCTTGCTCTAAATCTTTCACTTCAATTATTTTGACTCCCTGTCCTTTCTCCACCTTGTCGTTCCTAGTTCCATTAGTGGGAGTTCCTCCTTCGTCTAATGAGATACGGAAGCAGCATTCAGTCTTGCCATTTCTCATGTTTACCCCGAATATCTCATGTCTAAGTGAACAAACCCTATTGCCTGTCTCAATCCAGGCCGTGTGTTTTACGGTGATATATACGAGGTGACAAGTTCCAGCCTTGCACGTTGAGGGGGAATTTCCATTAATCTGGTGAATAGTACGACCGGTGGTGCCCCTCTGGGGAATTGGCAGAACCTTTTCAGCCAACACCCCCTCTCCGTAATCATTCCTCTCGGTAATAATGAAGAGAATCTACCCTAAATTGCTTTCCATTCCCCTCTGACTCGCAGTCTATGAGGGTGCATAGGTCAGTCCGTATTACCTGAGGGTACCGACTTTCTGGGATTGTTAATTTAAACATATGACCGATTCCTTCCCCCCACATTATTAATGTTATAATACATCGTATAGTCCATTTTAGCTGTAGTTTTGTCATATTATTGAACAATTCAGGATTTTGAGCCTTTTCAATCTTATCTTTAATGATTCCTCAGTGGCCTCCACATGCCATTGTTCCTGTTCAGGTGGTGATTTCACGGGACCCTTCGTTCTGCTGTAATGAGTCCAACCTTTTTCCGCGGTTCGTATGGCAGTCTCTGTGGTTAACAAAACCAGGAACGGTCCGTCCCAAGTGGGTTGAAGCTTGGTTTCCTGCCACGATTTCACCAGTACCCAATCTCCTGGTTTAAATTTGTGGACTGCGAATTCAAGGGGCAGTGTCTGCGCTAGCAGTCCTTGTCTCCCGAGGAATGATAATGAGGAACAATGCCAGTATATATTTCTTTACATAGTTATCTTTACATTCTGCAATGGGCCATTCTGCCATTGTTCCAAGGTATGGCAATCCGAACAACATTTCGTATGGGGACAACCCCAAATCTTTTCTTGGAGCCGTTCGGATTCTTAGAAGGGCTATCGGTAAGCATTTTGTCCAGGGGAGCCTAGTTTCTAGTATTATTTTTGACAAATGATTTTTAAGGGTTTGATTCATCCTTTCCACTCGTCCCGATAAGGGTGGGTGCCAAGGAGTGTGGAAGTCCCAATTTATCTCCAAACTTCTAGTAGTGCCTTCTTTAATAGAATCGACGAATTCATCTACAGAAAACCTGTATGTTTAATAAGTTATTGTGTTTGATATTTTAAAATAAATGTTTAGAATTAGCCTGGGAATTAAAACTTAAAATGATGTGGAAGCTGGTCTTAAAAAAACAAAACAGCTTTGATTAAAAAGAACAGATCGTTCAAGGACATTTGATAACGGGAATTTGGCAGCAATCCAACTTTTACTCCCAGTCGATGAATTTTAGCTGAAATACTATTATTGAAATGTTACTGAATCAGTAGTATCAAATATGATTCATTTATTAATTATAATAATTATTTTGAAATGCCTGGTTGTTGGGCCCCTGCGGTTGGCAGGTTTGTAGGCTATATTGGGAACTTGCCGGACGGGGAACTGACACTGCGGTTGGCAGGTTTGTATGCTATATTGGGAACTTGCCGGACGGGGAACTGACACTGCGGTTGGCAGGGTTGTATGCTATATTGGGAACTTGCCGGACGGGGAACTGACACTGCGGTTGGCAGGTTTGTATGCTATATTGGGAACTTGCCGGACGGGGAACTGACACTGCGGTTGGCAGGGTTGTAGGCTATATTGGGAACTTGCCGGACGGGGAACTGACACTGCGGTTGGCAGGTTTGTAGGCTATATTGGGAACTTGCCAGACGGGGAACTGACACTGCGGTTGGCAGGTTTGTATGCTATATTGGGAACTTGCCGGACGGGGAACTGACACTGCGGTTGGCAGGTTTGTAGGCTATATTGGGAACTTGCCGGACGGGGAACTGACACTGCGGTTGGCAGGTTTGTAGGCTATATTGGGAACTTGCCGGACGGGGAACTGACACTGCGGTTGGCAGGGTTGTAGGCTATATTGGGAACTTGCCGGACGGGGAACTGACACTGCGGTTGGCAGGTTTGTATGCTATATTGGGAACTTGCCGGACGGGGAACTGACACTGCGGTTGGCAGGTTTGTAGGCTATATTGGGAACTTGCCGGACGGGGAACTGACACTGCGGTTGGCAGGTTTGTAGGCTATATTGGGAACTTGCCGGACGGGGAACTGACACTGCGGTTGGCAGGTTTGTATGCTATATTGGGAACTTGCCGGACGGGGAACTGACACTGCGGTTGGCAGGTTTGTATGCTATATTGGGAACTTGCCGGACGGGGAACTGACACTGCGGTTGGCAGGTTTGTAGGCTATATTGGGAACTTGCCGGACGGGGAACTCACACTGCGGTTGGCAGGTTTGTAGGCTATATTGGGAACTTGCCGGACGGGGAACTGACACTGCGGTTGGCAGGTTTGTATGCTATATTGGGAACTTGCCGGACGGGGAACTGACACTGCGGTTGGCAGGTTTGTAGGCTATATTGGGAACTTGCCGGACGGGGAACTGACACTGCGGTTGGCAGGTTTGTAGGCTATATTGGGAACTTGCCGGACGGGGAACTGACACTGCGGTTGGCAGGTTTGTAGGCTATATTGGGAACTTGCCGGACGGGGAACTGACACTGCGGTTGGCAGGTTTGTATGCTATATTGGGAACTTGCCGGACGGGGAACTGACACTGCGGTTGGCAGGGTTGTATGCTATATTGGGAACTTGCCGGACGGGGAACTGACACTGCGGTTGGCAGTGTTGTATGCTATATTGGGAACTTGCCGGACGGGGAACTGACACTGCGGTTGGCAGGTTTGTATGCTATATTGGGAACTTGCCGGACGGGGAACTGACACTGCGGTTGGCAGGGTTGTATGCTATATTGGGAACTTGCCGGACGGGGAACTGACACTGCGGTTGGCAGGTTTGTATGCTATATTGGGAACTTGCCGGACGGGGAACTGACACTGCGGTTGGCAGGGTTGTATGCTATATTGGGAACTTGCCGGACGGGGAACTGACACTGCGGTTGGCAGGTTTGTATGCTATATTGGGAACTTGCCGGACGGGGAACTGACACTGCGGTGGGCAGGTTTGTAGGCTATATTGGGAACTTGCCGGACGGGGAACTGACACTGCGGTTGGCAGGTTTGTATGCTATATTGGGAACTTGCCGGACGGGGAACTGACACTGCGGTGGGCAGGTTTGTATGCTATATTGGGAACTTGCCGGACGGGGAGCTGACACTGCGGTTGGCAGGTTTGTATGCTATATTGGGAACTTGCCGGACGGGGAACTGACACTGCGGTTGGCAGGTTTGTATGCTATATTGGGAACTTGCCGGACGGGGAACTGACACTGCGGTTGGCAGGGTTGTATGCTATATTGGGAACTTGCCGGACGGGGAGCTGACACTGCGGTTGGCAGGGTTGTATGCTATATTGGGAACTTGCCGGACGGGGAACTGACACTGCGGTTGGCAGGTTTGTATGCTATATTGGGAACTTGCCGGACGGGGAACTGACACTGCGGTTGGCAGGTTTGTATGCTATATTGGGAACTTGCCGGACGGGGAACTGACACTGCGGTTGGCAGGTTTGTATGCTATATTGGGAACTTGCCGGACGGGGAACTGACACTGCGGTTGGCAGGTTTGTATGCTATATTGGGAACTTGCCGGACGGGGAACTGACACTGCGGTTGGCAGGGTTGTATGCTATATTGGGAACTTGCCGGACGGGGAACTGACACTGCGGTTGGCAGGTTTGTATGCTATATTGGGAACTTGCCGGACGGGGAACTGACACTGCGGTTGGCAGGTTTGTATGCTATATTGGGAACTTGCCGGACGGGGAACTGACACTGCGGTTGGCAGGTTTGTAGGCTATATTGGGAACTTGCCGGACGGGGAACTGACACTGCGGTTGGCAGGGTTGTATGCTATATTGGGAACTTGCCGGACGGGGAACTGACACTGCGGTTGGCAGGGTTGTATGCTATATTGGGAACTTGCCGGATGGGGAACTGACACTGCGGTTGGCAGGTTTGTATGCTATATTGGGAACTTGCCGGACGGGGAACTGACACTGCGGTTGGCAGGGTTGTATGCTATATTGGGAACTTGCCGGACGGGGAACTGACACTGCGCTTGATAAGACCTTAGAGGTAAAGTGACTTCCCCTGTCCTAGTCTAGATTTTCTACCAACCCTTATCGGGGAACAATTTGCTCCAGAATGATTTTAGAGACTCCGCCTGCGGTGGCCGTGGTTGTAGGGTAAGCTTATTTCAGCCTTCCCACGGGTGGTAGTTCAGTATTTGCAGCCTTCTCTGCAACAAACTGTCTGTCTCTCTCTCTGTATTGAAACACTGACTCCAGGCATGCTGCAGTCTTCTCTGTCTCTCTCTCTCTGTATTGAAACAGTGACTCCAGGCATTTTGCAGCCTTCTCTGTCTCTCTCTCTCTCTCTCTGTATCTTTCTCTCCGTCTCTCTCTATGTCTCTTTGTCTCTCTCTGTCTCTTTCTCTCTCTATCTCTCTCTGTCTCACTGTTCTCTCTCTCTGTCTCTGTATCTCTCTCTCTGTGCCTGCCTCTCTCTCTCTGTATCTCTCTCAGTCTCAGTCTCTCTCTCTCTCTGTATCTATCTGTCTCTCTCACTCTCTGTATCTCTCTCTCTCTCTGTTCTCTGTATCTATCTTTCTCTGTCTCTCTCTGTCTCTCTCTTTCTCTCTCTGTCTCTCTCTGTCTTTCTCTCTCTCTCTCTCTCTCTCTCTGTCTCTGTCTCTCTCTGTATCTCTTACTCCCTGCCTGTCTCTCTCTCTCTCTTTATCTCTCTCTCTGTCTCTCTGTGTCTCTTTCTCTCTCTGTATCTCTGTGTCTCTTTCTCTCTCTGTATCTCTCTCTCTCTCTGTATCTCTCTCTCTGCCTCTCTCTGTCTCTTTCTCTCTGTATCTCTGTATCCCCCTCTCTCTCTCTGTTCTCTGTATCTCTCTCTCTCTCTGTCTGTCTTTCTCTCTTTCTCTCTCTCTCTGTCTCTTTGGATCTCGCTGTCTGTCTCTCTGTATCTCTCTGTCTCTCTGTATCTCTCTGCCTCTCTCTCTCTCTGTCTCTCTGTTCTCTCTCTCTGTCTCTGTATCTCTCTGTCTCTGTCTCCCTCTGTCTCTCTCTGTGTATCTCTCTCCCTGTCCCTTTCTCTCTGTCTCTCTCTCGCTGTATCTCTCAGTCTATGTCTCTCTCTGTCTCTCTCTGTCTCTCTGTTCTCTCTCTCTCTCTGTATCTCTCTCGCTCTCTGCCTGTCTCTCTCTGTCTCTCTCTGTTCTCTGTATCTCTCTCTCTCTCTTTCTTTCTCTGTCTCTTTCTCTCTGTCTCTCTGTATCTCTCTCTCTCTCTGTTCTCTGTATCTCTCTCTCTCTCTGTCACTCTCTGTCTCTTTCTCTCTCTGTCTCTCTGTATCTCTCTCTCTGTTCTCTGTATCTGTCTCTCTGTCTCTCTGTATCTCTCTCTCTCTCCCTGTCTCTCTGTATCTCTCTGTCTGTCTCTCGCTGTCTGTCTCTCTCTCTGCCTGTCTCTCTCTCTCTCTCTCTGTATCACTCTCTCTGTCTCTGTCTCTCTCTGTCTGTATCTCTCTCTCTGTCTCTCTGTATCTCTCTGTCTGTCTCTCTCTGTCTGTCTCTCTCTCTGTCTGTCTGTCTCTCTCTCTCTCTCTCTCTGTATCACTCTCTCTCTGTATCTCTCTGTCTGTCTCTCTCTCTGTCTCTCTCTCTCTCTGTATCACTCTCTCTGTCTTTATCGCTTCCCCCTGTCGGGTGTTTATTCTCCCACAGTCGCATGCCTGCTCTTCTAATCATACCCTTTCATCCCCCGTGAATAGGATACTCACAATGGACATTAATTCGGTCCATGTGTATATATTAGGACCTAAGAACTGATTGAATTGTTCCGCCAGTCCTAAGGGGTCTTCCATTAACGTACATAGATATCTTTTTTTTTAATGCTCTGACTTCTCCTGAATTTAAAGAGAATTTACAAATCCTATTTCTCCCTCTCCAATCGGGACTTCCCGAAGGAGGTTCATTTTTGTTATTTCTGGTTCCTTTCCCTGTCCTTTCGTGGATCTTAATATCATTTGACTCTCTCCTTCTTTTTCAGGGACTTTCTCTGATTTGCCTTTATTAATTTGTTGGTCATTTGGCGAGTCCTTGTCGTTTGACGTATTCTTATAAGGGGGCGGCAAATTATCTAGGACGTCCCATTGTTTAAGAGGGGCTGTGCGAACGTCTTCGCCCTGTGGGATTAATGGATATATTCGGGTGGCGTTCCTGCTGGGAAGCCAACAACTCGCGTAACTTACTTCTTTATCGGAACAGGGTCTTTTATCATTGACATATATATTCAAAATTTGGCACACCCAATCTTCGTCCGAACCGTATTTCGGCCAAAAGACTGTGGGTTTACGGATTGCTTCTCTTATCCATATGAAGCAACAAAATTTTATCATTGTTTTCCTGTCCTTACATTTTTTGTACATGGATCTCAAAATCCCAATTCACTAACATCCGATCCACTGGACTTTCTGGTCCCATTGTAATGTACTCAACTTCCACTTATTTCTAAGATTGTCTAGTTATGACTGGTCCGTCAAAACAATCACAATCCTGAAAGTACTTATATCATCAATCCGCCCATTCACTGATACGGATGTCTGGATATAAACTCGAGAGTCCTTATATCATCAATCCGCCCTTGCGGATGTCTAGATACGAACTCAAGTCAACAAGGTAATACTTAAAAGTCGCTTTTCTTACCTTGCTCCGTGCACAGAGTTGCCTGACTTTCACTTCCACGGCGTGCCTGCCACTATAATCCGTGACTTGCTTCTTCAGAATGACTACCCTAGGAACGTGTTCAGTTGACCGTAGGTAACTACTCAAGATGAAGTACGAGATGGTTTAAATAACGGGACGCGTCTTCTCGGTTCAGTCTTGAGCCGCCCCCCTCGATCAATGAAAACTATCCCGGACGAGCCCCCAATTGTGAGAAACGCCGCTCACATTGTAATACTTTACACTTAGTCAAATTCTGAAGAAGTATTTATTATCGATCTTGCAAGAGTGCGTTGCACACCACTCCATTCTACCTTACTGCAGCAAGCACATTGTTTCTATCATCCAGGATTCATGCTCTTAGAAATACCTTAGATCCAGTTTCCTCTGAAGTACAAGTTACATGATTCATCCCACCGTTAGAACGACAAACAGAGGCAGCACAATGGCCCAGTGGTTAGCACTTCTGCCTCACGACGCCGAGTTCTCAAGTTCAATCTCGGTTCTGGGTCACTGTCAACAAAGAACAAAGAAATGGACAGCACAGGAACAGGCCCTTCGGCCCTCCAAGCCCGTGCCGACAATGCGGCCCGACTAAACTACAATCTTCTACACTTCCTGGGTCCGTATCCCTCTCTTCCCATCCTATTCATGTATTTGTCAAGATACCCCTTAAATGTCACTATCGTCCCTGCTTCCACCACCTCCTCCGGTATCGAGTTCCAGGCATCCACTACCCTCTGTGTAAAAAACTTGCCTCTTTCATTTACACTAAACCTTGCCCTTCTGTCCGTGTGGAGTTTGCACATTGGCCCCGTATTTGCGTTGGTTTCTCCCCCACAAACAAAGATGTGCATGCTAGCTGGATTGGCCACACGAAATTGACCCTTATTTGAAAAAAATGAATTGAGTACTCTCTGTTTATTTTTAAAGAATGCAGAACAGTTCATCCCAGGCCCCAGAAATTCAAAACATCAATGCATTAAAAAGATCACTTTTACTGGATGTGAAAGTTGCTGGTTAGGACAGAATTTATTGCCCATTCCCAGTTGCCCTTCAGAAGGTGGTGGTGAGCTGCTTTCTTGAAACGTTGCAGTCCGTGAAGTTTGGGTACACCCAACGTGCTTTTATGGAGGAAGCTAAATGAATTTTTTCCCCCGTTACCGCGAAGGATCGTTTATATGGGTCCAAGTGGGAGTGGTGAGAGATTTTGAGGGGACATTCCAGTTGGAGATTTTCCCAAGTAGGGGCTTGTCTAGTTCTTCAAAATGATAGTGGTCGTAGGTATGGAAGGTGCTGTCTAAGGGACAATTGCCTGAGGAAATTTGCTGAGTTATTGTGGTGCATTTTGGGATGGCTGTTGGAGGGATTGAATCCCTGTGGCAGGAGGAGCAATCAAGCGCATTGCTTGTTAGGGGATTGTTTCGAACTCCCTCAGCGTTCTTGGAGATCTTGGGAACAGCGTTTCAATTGGACAAAAAATGGATTAGTCAATTTGCCTGCGGAACCAATCTTGTTCTGAAATTTCACAAAATGTATAATAGATGATTGTTAATGCTCTTTTCCACAATTTACGTTGTGAGTAATTGACAATGCGTGACAGGTCAGTTATTGTATAGAGCTGGAATCGAACTTGGGTTTCCGCAGTGTGAGATGAGAAAGTAAACACGTGGCATAAGCATCTTTTTCAAGCAGGTTAATGTTACCTCGAAACAAAATACACCAACGTCCAATTATAAATGTGCTTCTGCTTTTATTTATGCAACACACATGTTTTGGAAATATTAAAAACGCCAGGCAGCGCCCATGGTGAAACAAGCCCAAACTTACAATTAAGTTGATGCTGTGAAGCAACCAGTGAGCTAAAGCTGACGCTGGCTTAAAGCACGGACACATTGTAGAAAAGGATTACCGTGATCCTACTCGCCGTGGTGGGTAATATTCAGGGAAAACTCCAGGTGTTGATGCACATCACCACACAGCCAGACGTGACCAAAAAACATAAAAGTGCGTGAAGTACCGACTTAGACCATTCATTCCGTTTAACATCAGCGGCTCTTTAGATTAGCAAATCATTCAATCCCACTCAACCGACCTTTTCACAGAGGCATGCATTTGATTGCTGTCGTTTCTGGCATTGACATTTGAAAGTCACTGTTGTATCTGCCTCCAACAATCTCACAGGCAGTGCAGACCAGATAATTGAACTGTATCCAAGGACATTGAAATAATTGTTGGAAACATGTACCTTAAAAATCTTATCTCGCAGATATCTTCATCTGCGAGTGCTGTGGCAACTAGAACTGATCGCAAATGACAACATAGGGAGACTATGCGGATAATCATTCCTGCCCCAACATTCAGTTTAATCTCAGCTGAGCTTCTGTCTGAATGTAATTTGCTGCCTGTTCCTCAGATACCTTCATTCCCCCAAAGTTCACTGTCGATAAGAAACATCGAGGCAGGCACCCACAGCAAAATTTCAAATCGATTTGGACGTATAGATGGAGTACTCCAATCTGCAGCGACACAGATCTGGAAGGTAGGACAGGTGATAGATTCATCGAAGTTCACCGCATGGAAATATGTGCGTCGGCCTAACTTGCCCATGCCTCCCAGTTTTTACTACACAATGCCTGCCCGATTGCCCACATTTGGTCATATTCCGCTGTACCCATCTTCTCCACAGAAATATCTAAATACTTATTAAAAGGCGGAACTGTAGAAGGCTGCACTACTGCCAATATTTCAAACACTCGCCACCCTCAGTGCGAACAAGTTGTTCACCAGGACCCTTTTCTATCTCTCCCCTCTCACCTTAAACCTTTGCCCTCTAGTTTTGGATTCCATTACCTTTGGGAACATCTACAATATCTATGCCCCGCATGATTTTATCGTCGCCGTCAAGATCTCTCCGAGCCTCCAAGAAAAATGTACGATCCTATCGAGCCTCTCCTTATAACTCAAACCATCAAGTCCGGTAGCAACCTAGCAAATCTTTTCTGCCCTCATTCTCGGTTAATAACATCCTTTCTATATTTGGGTGACCAGAACTGTGCACAGTATTCCAAGTGTGTCATTCCCAATGTCTTGTTCAAGTTAAGCAAGATCTCCAAACTCCTGAATTCAATTATCTGTCCATGTATCTGTATAATAGTAATAATGGCGACAGACACAGTAATTGTGGAACCAAGAGCCGCTTCTATGTTGTGAATTTCCAATTATTCATCATGTTTCCAGAGGTTAAAAAAAAAAACAAAGTCGCTGAATGTGTCTGACTGGAAAAAATATAGAAGAATATCTTGCTTAAGAGACTCACAGCTAATCAAATCTTCACCCGATCCTAATAGAAACAAAACAGAAACAGAATAAAGGATAGTGGTAAAGAGATAAAGGGGAAGAGAGCGTTTAATGCTGGAGGACATTGCACACCACTCCCTTCCACCTTACTGCAGCAAGCACGTTGTTTCTATCTCCCAGGATTCATGCTCTTAGAAATACCTTACATCTCGTTTCCTCTGAAGTAGAAGTTACATTTTTCATTCCACCGTTAGACCGACAAAGGAGACAGCACAATGGCCCAGTGGTTAGCACTGCTGCCTCACGACGCCGTGTTCTCAAGTTCGATCTCGGCTCTGGGTCACTGTCAACAAAGAACAAAGAACAAAGAAATGTACAGCACAGGAACAGGCCCTTCGGCCCTCCAAGCCCGTGCCGACCATGCTGCCCGACTAAACTACAATCTTCTACACGTCCTGGGTCCGTATCCCTCTATTCTCATCCTATTCAAGTATTTGTCAAGATGCCCTTTAAATGTTACTATCGTCCCTGCTTCCACCACCTCCTCCGGTCGCGAGTTCCAGGCACCCACTACACTCTGTGTAAAAAAACTTGCCTCGTTCATCTACTCTAAACCTTGCCCTTCTGTCCGTGTGGGGTTTGCACATTGGCCCCGTATTTGCGTTGGTTTCTCCTCCACAACCAAAGATGTGCATGATAGGTGGATTGGCCACACGAAATTGCCGCTTATTTGAAAAAAAATGAATTGTGTACCCAGTATATATTTTATAAGAATAGAGAACATTTCATCCCAGGGCCCAGAAATTCAAATCACCAATGCATTAAAAAGATCACTTTTATTGGTTGTGAAAGTTGCTGGTTAGGACAGAATTTATTGCCCATTCCCAGTTGCCCTTCAGACGGTGGTGGTGAGCTGTTTTCTTGAAACGTTGCAGGCCGTGAAGTTTGGGTACACCCAACGTGCTTTTATGGAGGAAGCTAAATGAAATTTTTCCCCCGTTACCGCGAAGGATCGTTTATATGGGTCCAAGTGGGAGTGGTGAGTGATTTTGAGGGGAAATTCCAGTTGGTGATTTTCCCAAGTAGGGACTTGTCTAGTTCTTCAACATGATAGTGGTCGTAGGTATGGAAGGTGATGTCTCAGGAAAAATTGCCTGAGGAAATTTGTTGAGTTATTGCGGTGCATTTTGGGATGGCTGTTGGAGGGATTGAATTCCTGTGGCAGGAGGAGCAATCAAGCGCACTGCTTGGTCCGGGATGCTTTCGAACTCCTGAGCGTTCTTGGAGATCTGGGGAACAGCGTTTCATTTGGACAAAAAATGGATTAATCAATCTGCCTAAGAACCAATCTTGTTCTCAAATTTCACAAAATGTATAATAGATGATTGTTAATGCTCTTTTACAAAATTTACGTTGTGATTAATTGACAATGTGTGATAGGTCAGTTATTGTACAGAGCTGGAATCGAATGTGGGTATCCGCAGTGTGAGATCAGAAAATAAAGACGTGGCATAAGCATCTTTTTCAAACAGGTTAATGTTAGCTCTAAACAAAATACACCAACTTCCAACTGTAAATGTCTGCTGCTTTTATTTATGCAACACACATGTTTTGGATCTATTAAAAACACCAGGCAGCGCCCATGGTGAGACAGGTCCGAACTTACAATTAAGTTGATGCTGTGAAGTATCCAGTGAGCTAAAGCTGACGCTGGTTGAAAGCACGGACACATTGTGGAAAAGAATTACCGTGATCCTGCTCGCCGTGGTGGGTAACATTCAGGGAAAACTCCAGGTGTTGATGCACATCACCTCACAGCCAGACGTGACCAAAGACATAAAAGTGCGTGAAGTACCGAAGGAGGACATTCATTCCGTTTAACATCAGCGGCTCTTTAGATGAGCAGATCATTCAATCCCACTCGACCGACCTTTCCCCAGAGGCATGCATTTGATTGCTGTCGTTTCTGGCATTGACATTTGAATGCCACTGTTGTATCTGCCTCCATCAATCTCACAGGCAGTGCAGACCAGATCATTGAACTGTATCCCAGGACATTGAAATAATTGTTGGAAACATGTAATTTAAAAACCTTATCTCGCAGATATCTTCATCTGCGAGTGCTGTGGCAACTGGAACTGATCGCAAATGACAACATCGGGAGACTAACATAGAACAAAGAACAAAGAAAAGTACAGCACAAGAACAAGCCCTTCGGCCCTCCAAGCCCGTGCCGACCATGCTGCCCGTCTAAACTAAAATATTCTACACTCCCGGGGTCCTCACCCCTCAATTCCCATCCGATTCATGTATTTGACAAGATGCCCTTTAAACATCACTATCACCCCTGCTTCCATCACCTCTTCCGGCAGCAGGTTGCAAGCACCCACTACCCTCTGTGTAAAAAACTTGCCTCGTATATCTCCTCTAAACATTGCCCCTCGCACCTTAAACCTCTGCCCCCTAGTAATTGACCCCTCTACCCTGGGAAAAAGCCTCTGACTATCCACTCTGTCTATGCCCCTCATAATTTTGTAGACCACTATCAGGTCACCCCTCAACCTTCTTCGTTCCAGTGAGAACAAACCAAGTTTATTCAACCTCTCCTCATAGCTAATGCCCTCCATACCAGGCAACTTCCTGGTAAATCTCTTCTGCACCCTCTGTAAGGCTTCAACGTCCTCCTGGTAGTGTGGCGACCAGAATTGAACACTATACTCCAAGTATGAAGGGTGCTTTACTCTGTATCTAACTCTGTGCTGTACCTGTCCTGGGAGTGTTTGATGAGGACACTATAGAGGTAGCTTTACTCTATATCTAACTCCGTGCTGTACCTGTCCTGGCAGTGTTTGATGGGGACAGTGTAGAGGGAGCTTTACCCTGTGCTGTACCTGTCCTGGGAGTGTTTGATGAGGACAGTACAGAGGGAGCTTTACTCTGTATGCGGATAATCATTCCAGCCCCAACATTCAGTTTAATCACAGCTGAACTTCTGCCTCACTGTAATTTGCTGCCTGTTCCTCAGATACTTTCATTCCCTCAAAGTTCACTGTCGATAAGAAAAATCGAGGCAGACACCCACAGCAAAATTTCAAAGCGATTTGGACATATAGATGGAGTACTCCAATCTGCAGTGACACAGATCTGGAAGTGGGACAGGTGATAGATTCATCGAAGTTCACCGCATGGAAATAGGTGCGTCGGCCTAACTTGTCCATGCCTCCCAGTTTTTACTACACAAAGCCTGCCCGATTGCCCACATTTGGTCATATTCCTCTTTACCCATCTTCTCCACATAAATATCAAAAACGTTTTAAAAGCAGAATTGTAGACAGCTGTACTACTGCCAATATTTCAAACACTCACAACCCTCAGTGCGAAAAAAATGTTCACCTGGACCCTTTTGTATCTCTCCCCTCTCACCTTAAACCTTTGCCCTCTAGTTTTGGATCCCATTACCTTTGGGAACATCTACAATATCTATGCCCCGCATTATTTTATAGTCGCCGCCATGATGAATCCGAGCCTCCAAGAAAAATATTCGAGCCTATCGAGCCTCTCCTTATAACTCAAACCATCAAGTCCGGTAGCAACCTAGCAAATCTTTTCTGCCCTCATTCTAGGTTAATAACATCCTTTCTATATTAGGGTGACCAGAACTGTACACAGTATTCCATGTTTGTCATTCCCAATGTCTTGTTCAAGTTCAGCAAGATCTCCCAACTCCTGTATTCAATTATCTGACAATGCATCTGTATAATAGTAAAAATGGGCACAGACACAGTAATTACGGAACCAAGAGCCGCTTCTATGTTGTGAATTTCCAATTATTCATCATGTTTGCAGTGGTTCCAAAAAGCAACAATGTCGCAGAATGTGTCTGACTGGAAAACATGAAGAAGAATATCTTGATCAAGAGACTCGCAGCTAATCAAATCTTCACCCGATACTAATAGAAGCAAAACAGAAACAGAATAAAGGAGAGTGGTAAAGAGAGAAAGGGGGAGAGAGCGTTTAATGCTGTAGTACATTGCACACCACTCCCTCCCACCTTACTGCAGCAAGCACATTATTTATATCTTCCAGGATTCATGCTCTTAGAAATACATAAGATCCAGTTTCCTCTGAAGTAGAAGTTACATGATTCATTCCACCGTTAGAACGACAAACAGAGATAGCACAATGGCCCAGCGGTTAGCACTGCTGCCTCACGACGCAGAGTTCACAAGTTCGATCTCTGCTCTGGGTCACTGTCAACAAAGGACAACGAAATGTACAGCACAAGAACAGGCTCTTCGGCCCTCCAAGCCCGTGCAGACTATGCTGTCCGACTAAACTACAATCATCTACACTTCCTGACTCCGTACCCCTCTATTCCCATCCTATTCATATATTTGTCAAAATGCCCCTTTAATGTCACTATCGTCCCTGCTTCCACCACCTCAGCCGGTAGAGAGTTCCAGGCACCCACTACCCTCTGTGTAAAAACACTTGCCTCGTTCATCTACTCTAAACCTTGCCCTTCTGTCCGTGTGCAGTTTGCACATTGGCCCCGTATTTGCGTTGGTTTCTCCCCCACAAGCAAAGATGTGTATGATAGGTGGGCTGGCCACACGAAATTGCCTCTTCTTTGAAAATAATGAATTGAGTACTCTATATTTATTTTTATATAATGCAAAACTGTTCATTCCAGGCCCCAGAAATTCAAAGTATCAATGCATGTAAAATATCACTTTTCCTGGATATGAAAGTTGCTGGTTAGGACAGAATTTATTGCCCATTCCCAGTTGCCCTTCAGAAGGTGATGGTGAGCTGCTTTCTTGAAACGTTGCAGTCCGTGAAGATTGGGTACACCCAACGTGCTTTTATGGAGGAAGCTAAATGATCTTTCTCCCCGTTACCGCGAAGGAACGTTTATATGGGTCCAAGTGGGAGTGGAGAGTGATTTTGAGGGGAAATTGCAGTTGGTGATTTTCCCAAGTAGGGGCTTGTCTTGTTCTTCAAAATGATAGTGGTCGTAGGTGCTGTCGAAGGGACAATTGCCTGAGGACATTTGTTGAGTTGTTGCGGTGAATTTTGGGATGGCTGTTGGAGGATTGAATGCCTGTGGCAGGAGGAGCAATCAATCGCACTGCTTGGTCCGGGATGCTTTCGAAATCCCCGAGCGTTCTTGGAGATCAGGGGAACAGCGTTTCACTTGGACAAAAATGGATTAATCAATTTGCCTGCGTAACCAATCTTGTTCTGAAATTTCACAAAATGTATAATAGATGATTGTTAATACTCTTTTCCACAATTTCCGTTGTGAGTATTTTGACAATGTGTGATAGGTCAGTTATTGTACAGAGCTGGAATCGAACTTGGATTTCCGCAGTGTGAGATCAGAAAGTAAAGACGTGGCATAAGCATATTTTCCAAAGAGTTAGCTCCAAATGTTAATGTTAATGTTAGCTCCAAACAAAATACACCAACTTCCAATTTTAAAAGTGCTTCTGCTTTTATTTATGCAACACACATGTTTTGGAAATATTAAAAACGCCAGGCAGCGCCCAGGGTGAGACAGGTTCGAACTTACAGTTAAGTTGATGCTGTGAAGTAACCAGTGAGCTAAAGCTGACGCTGGCTTAAAGCACGGACACATTGTAGAAAAGAATGACCGTGATCCTACACGCCGTGGTGGGTAATATTCAGGGAAAAATCCAGGTGTGGGTGCACATCATCTCACAACCAGATGTGATCAAACACTTAAAAGTCCGCGAAATACCGTCGGAGGACATTCATTCCGTTTAACCTCAGCGGCTCTTTAGATTAGCAGATCATTCAATCCCACTCGACCGACCTTTCCCCAGAGATATGCATTTGATTGCTGACGTTTCTCGCATTGACATTTGAAAGCCACTGTTGTATCTGCCTCCACCAACCTCACAGGCAGTGCAGACAACATAATTGAACTGTATCCCAGGACATTGAAATAATTGTTGGAAACATGTAACTTGAAAATCTTATCTCGCAGATATCTTCATCTAGAGTGTTGTGGCAACTGGAACTGTTCGCAAATGACAACATGGGGAGACGACACGACCACTCACTCCTGTCCCAACATTCAGTTTGATCACAGTTGAGCTTCTGACTCGATGTCATTTCCTGCCTGTTCCTCAGATACTTTCATTCACTCAAAGTTCTCTGTCGGTAAGCAAAATGGAGGCAGACACCCACAGTCAAAATTTCAAACCGATTTGGACATATAGATGGTGTGCTCGAATCTGCAGCGACACAGATCTGGAAGGTGGAACAGGTCATAGGGTCATTGAAGATTACAGCATGGAAATAGCCCCTGCGGCCTAACTAGTCCATGCCGCCCGGTTTTTACTATACAAAGCCTGCCCGATTGCCCACATTTGGTCTTATTCCCCTTTACCCATCTTTTCCATATAAATATCTAAATGCTTTTTAAAAGGCAGAATTGTAGACGCTTCTACTACTGTCTCTGCCAGCTCGTTCCAGACACTCACCAACCTCTGTGTGAAACAATTGTTCCTCTGGACCCTTTTGTATCACTTCCTCTCACCTTAAACCTATGCCCTCTAGTTTTGGATTCCATTATATTTGGGAACAGCTACCTGATCTATTCCCCGCATTATTTTACAGCCGTCGTCAAGATCAGCCCTAGCCTCCAAGAAAAATGTTCCAGTGTATCCAACCGCTCCTATTAACTCTAACCATCAAGTCCGGTAGCAGCATAGCAAACCTTTTCTGCATTCCTTCTCCCTAAATAATATTCTTTCTATATTCCAGAACTGTACACAGTATTCCAAGTGTCTCCTTCCCAATGTCTTGTACAAATTCAGCAAGACGTCGAAACTCCTGTATTCAATTATCTGGCCATGTATCTGTAGAATAGTAATAACGGGCACAGACACAGTAATTGTGGAGCCAAGAGCCTCCTTCAGTGTTGTGAATTTCCAAGTATTTATTATGATTGCAGTGGTTCCAAAATTCAACAAAGTCACAGAATGTGCCTGCCTAGAAAAAGATGCAGAAGAATATCTTGCTCAAGAGACCCACAGCAAATCAAATCGTCACCCGATACCAATAGAAACAAAACATAAAATGAATAAAGGAGAGTGGTAAGTAGAGAAAGGGGGAGAGAGCGTTTAATGCTGGAGTACATTGCACACCACTCCCTTCCACCTTACTGCAGCAAGCACATTGTTTCTGTCTTCCAGGATTCATGCTGTTAGAAATACCTTCGATCCAGTTTCCTCTGAAGCAGACGTTACATGATTCATTCCACGGTTAGAATGAAAAAACAGGGACAGCGCGATGGCGTTGTGGTTAGCACTGCAGCCTCGCGGCACCGAGTTCTCAGGTTCTATCCCATCTCTGGGTCACTGTCTGTGTGGAGTTTGCACATTATCCCCGTTTTTGCGTTGGTTTCTCCCCCACAACCCAAAGATCCGCAGGGTAGGTGGGCTGGCCACCTTAAATTACCCCATAATGGAAAAAATGAATTGTGTACTCTATATATTTTTTTTAAGAATGGAGAACAGTTCATCCCAGGGCCCAGAAATTCAAAGCACCAATGCATTAAAAAAAATATTTTTCCTGGATATGACAGCTGCTGGTTCGGACAGAAGTTATTGTCCATCCCTAGTTGCCCTTCAGAAGGTGGTGGTGAGCTGCTTTCTTGAATCTTTGCAGACCCTGAGGTTGGGATACACCCAACGTGCTTTTTGGGAGGAAGCTAAATGATTTTTTCCCCGTTACCGTGAAGGAACGTTTATATGGTTCCAAGTGGGAGTGGTGAGTGATTTGGAGGGGAAATTCCAGTTGGTGATTGTCCCAAGTAGAGGCTTTTCTAGTTCTTCAAAATGACAGTGGTCGTAGGTCTGGAAGGTGCTGTCTAAGGAACAAATGTCGAAGGAACTTTGTTGAGTCATTGCGGTGCATTTTGGGATGTCTCTGGCGGAGGGATTGAATGCTTGTGGCAGGAGGAGCAATCAAGCGCACTGCTTAGTCCTGGATGCTGCCTAACTCCCTGAGTGTTCTTGGAGATCTGGGGAACAGGTTTTCACGGAAATAAATGCATTAATGAATTTGCCTGCGTAAACAATCTTGTTCCGAATGTTAAAAAAATGTATAATCGATAATCGTTAATGTTCTTTTCCTGCACTTAGGTTGTGAGTAATTAACAAAGTGTGATAGATCAGTTATTGTACAGAGCTGGAATCCAACTTGGGTTTCCGCAGTGTGAGATCAGAGAGCAAACACGTGGCACAAGCCTCTTTTTAAAACATACTGATGCAACCTCTAAACAAAATGCACCTACTTCTAAATATAAATGTGCTGCTGCTTTTATTTATGCAACACACATGTTTTGAAAATATTAAAAACGCCAGGCAGTGCCCAGTGTGAGACAGGAACGAACTTACAACTAAGTTGATGCTTTGAAGTAACCAGTGAGCTAAAGCTGACGCGATCGCCAAGCATGGACACATTGTATATAGATGATTACCTTGATCATACTCGCCGTGGTGGGTAACATTGAGGGGAATCTACAGGTGTTGGTGTACATCATCTCACAGCCAGACGTGACCAAAAACCTAAAGTGCGTGAAGTACCGACGGAGGACATTCATTCCGTTTAACTTCAGCGCTCTTTGAATTAGCAGATCATTCAATCCCACTGGACCGACCTTTCCCCAGAGGCATGCATTTCATTGCTGTCGTTTTTCGCATTGAAATTTGAAAGCCACTGTTGTATTTGCCACCACCAATCTCACAGGCAGTGCAGACCAGATAATTGAAATCTATCCCAGTACATTGAAATAATTGTTGGAAATATGTAACTTAAAAACCTTATCTCGCAGTTATATTCACCTGCGAGTACTGTGGCAACTGGAACTGGTAGCAAATGACAACATAGGGATACGTCACGGCCACTCACTCCTGCCCCGACATTCAGTTTGATCACAGCTGAGCTTCTGCTTCAATGTCATTTCCTGTCTATTCCTCAGATACTGTCGTTCCCTCAAAGTTCACTATCGCGAATAAAAATGGAGGCAGACATTCAAACCGATTTGGACATATAGATGGAGTGCTGGAATCTGCAGCGAGGCAGAGCTGGAAGGTGGGACAGGTTATAGAGTCATAGACGTTTACATGATGGAAATAGGTCCTTCGGCCTAACTTGTGCATGTCGCCCAGTTTTTACTACACAAAGCCTGTCCAATTGCCCACATTTGGTCATATTCCTCTACACCCATCTTCTCCATATAACTATTTAAATGCTTTTTAAAAGGCAGAATTGTAGACGACTCTACTACTGCCTCTGCCATCTCGTTCCAGACACTCACCACCCTCTGTGTGAAACAATTTTTCATGTGGACCGTTTTGTATCTCTCCCCTCTCACCTTAAACCTACGCGCTCTAGTTTTGGATTCCACTACCTTTGTGATAATCTACCTGATCCATGCCCCCCATTATTTTATTGCCGTCGTCAAGATCACCCCTAGGCTCCAATAAAAATATTCCAGTTTAAACAGCTCCGTATAACTCAAACCATCAAATCCGGTAGCAGCCTAGCAAATCTTTTCTGCCCTCTTTCTAGGTTAATAATATCGTTTCTATATTAGGGTGACCAGAACTGTACATAATATTCCAAGTGTGGTCTTCCCAACGTCTTGTAGAACGTCAGCAAGACATTCCAACTCCTGTGCTCAATTATCTGACCATGTATCTGTACAATAGTAATAATGGGCAGACACAGTAATTGTGGAAAAAATAGCCTCCTTCAGTGTTGTGAATTTCCAATTATTCATCACGTTTGCTGTGGTTGCAAAAAGCAGCAAAGTCGCAGAATGTGTCTGACTGGAAAAAATGTAGAAGAATATCTTGCTCAAGAGAACCACAGTGAATAAAATCTTCACCCGATACCAATACAAACAAATTAGATTCAGAATAAAGGAGAATGGTAAAGAGAGAAAGGGGGAGAGAGCCTTTAATGCTGGAGTATTTTGCACACCACTCCCTTCCACCTTACTGCAGCACGAACATTGTTTCTATTTTCAAGGATTCATGCTGTTAGACATCCATTAGATGTACTTTCCTCTGAAGCAGAAGTTACATGATTAATTCCACCGTTAGAATGACAAATAGTGACAGCAGGATGGCTCAGTGGTTAGCTCTGCTGCCTCACGCCGCTGCGTTCTTAGTTTCAATTCCGGCTCTGGGTCACTGTCCCTGTGGAGTTTGCACATTCTCCCCGTTTTTGCGTGGATTTCTCCCCACAACCAATGACGTGCAGGGTAGGTAAATTTACGACACGAAATTGCCCTTTAATTGGAAAAAAGGAATTGGGTACTGTATATTTATTTTTGAAGGATGGAGAACAGTTCATACAGGCCCCAGAAATTCAAAGCACCAATGCATTAAAAAGATCGCTTTTACTGGATGTGAAAGTTGCTGGTTGGGACAGAATTTATTGCCCATCCCTAGTTGCCCTTCAGAAGGTGGTGGTGAGCTGCTTTCTAGAATCGTTGCAGGCCGTAAAGTTTGGGTACACCCACGTGCTTTAAGGGAGGAAGCTAAATGATTTCCCCCCGTTACCGTGAAGGAACGTTTATATGGTTTCAGTGGGAGTGGTGAGTGATTTGGAGCGTGAATTGCAGTTGGTGATTTTCCCAAGTAGGGGCTTGTTTAGTTCTTCCGAATGACAGTGGTCGTAGGTCTGGAAGGTGCTGCCGAAGGAACAATTGCCTGAGGGACATTGTGGAGTTATTGCGGTGCATTTTGGGATGCCTGTGGCGGAGGGATTGAATGCTTGTGGCAGGAGGAGCAATCAAGCGCACTGCTTGGTGCTGGATGCTTTCGAAATACATGAGTGTTCTTGGAGATCTGGGGAACAGCGTTTCACGTGAAATGGATTAATCAATTTGCCTGCGTAACCAATCTTGTTTCGAAATTTCAAAAAATGTATAATAGATAATCGTTAATGCTCTTTTCCTCCATTTAGGTAGTGAGTAATTGGCAAAGTGTGACAGGTCAGTTATTGTACAGAGCTGGAATCGAACTCGGGTTTCCGCAGCGAGAGGCCAGAAAGTAAACACGTGGCATAAGCTGCTTTTTAAACAGATCAATGCAGCCTGGAACAAAATACACCGACTTCTAATTATAAATGTGCTGCTGCTTTTATTTACGCACCACACATGTTATGGAAATATAAAAAACGCCAGGCAGCGCCCACGGTGAGACAGGTCCGAACTTATAATTAAGTTGATGTTGCCAAGTAACCAGCGAGCTAAAGCTGACGCTGATGTCGCGGACGGACACATTGTATATAAAGGATTACCGTCATCAAACTCGCCGTGGTGGGCAACATTGAGGGGAAACTCCAGGTGTCGCTGCACATCATCTCACAGTCAGACGTGACCAAAAACTTGAAAGTGCGTGAAGTACCGACGGAGGACATTCATTCCGTTGAACCTCAGCGGCTCTTTAGATTAGCAGATCATTCAATCCCACTCGACCGACCTTTTCCCAGAGACATGCATTTGATTGCTGTCGTTTCTCGCATTGAAGTTGGAAAGCCACTGTTGTATCTGCCTCCACCAATCTCACAGGCAGCGCAGACCAGATAATTTAAATGTATCCCAGAACATTGAAATAATTGTTGCAAAGATGTAAGTTAAAAATCTTATCTCGCAGTTATATTCACCTGCGAACTGCGAGTGCTGTGGCAACTGGACCTGATCGCAAATGACAACATAGGGAGACGACACGACCACTCACTCCTGTCCCAACTTTCAGTTTGATCACAGCTGAGCTTCTGCCTCAATGTCAATTCCTGCCTGTTCCTCAGATACTTTCATTCTCTCAAAGTTCACAGTCGATAAGAAAAATGGAGGCAGACACCCACAGCAAAATTTCAAACACACTGGCACATACAGATGGAGTGCTCGAAAATGCGGCGAAACAGATCTGGAAGGTGGGACAGGTTTTCGAGTCACAGACGTTTACAGCATGGAAATTGGGCCTTCGGCCTAATTTGTCCATGCCGCCCAGTTTTTCCTCCACAAAGCCTGTCCAATTGCTCACATTTGGTCATATTCGTCTCTACCGATCTTCTCCATATAACTATATAAATGCTTTTTAAAAGGCAGAATTGCAGACGCTTCTACTACTGCCTCAGCCAGCTCGTTCCAGACACTCACCAACCACTGTGTTAAACAACTGTTCCTCTGGACCCTTTTGTATCAACCCCCTCTCACCGTAAACCTATGCCCTCTAGTTTTGGATTCCATTACCTTTGGGAACATCTACCTGATCTATTCCCCGCATTATTTTACAGCCGTCGTCAAGATCACCCCTAGCCTCCAAGAAAAAAGTTCCAGAATATCCAGCCGATCCTATTAACTCAAACCATTAATTCCCGTAGCAGCCCAGCAAACCTTTTCTGCATTCCTTCTCCCTAAATAATATCCTTTATGTATCCCAGCACTGTACACAACCTGTCCAATTACCCACATTTGGTCTTATTCCCCTATACCCATCTTCTCCATATAAATATCTAAATGCTTTTTAAAGGGCAGAATTGCAGACGCTTCTACTACTGCCTCTGCCAGCTCGTTCCAGACACTCACAAACCTCTGTGTGAAACAATTGTTCCGCTGGACCCTTTTGTATCAGCCCGCTCTCACCTTAAACCTATGCCCTCTAGTTTTGGATTCCATTACGTTTGGGAACATCTACCTGATCTATTCCCCTCATTATTATACAGCCGTCGTCAAGATCACCACTAGCCTCCAAGAAACATGTTCCAGTCTATCCAGCCGCTCCTAATCACTCTAACCATCAAGTCCCGTAGCAGCATAGCAAACCTTTTCTGCATTCCTTCTGCCTAAATAATATTTTTTCTATAATCCAGAACTGTACACAGTATTCCAAGTGTGTCCTTCCCAATGCCTTGAACAACTTGAGCAAGACGACCAAATTCCTGTTTTCAATTATCTGGCCATGTCTCTGTATAATAGTAATAATGGGCACAGACACAGTAATTGTGGAGCAAAGAGCCTCCTTCAATGTTGTGGATTTCCAACTGTTTATCATGTTTGCAGTGGTTCCAAAAAGCAACAAAGTCACAAAATGTGCCTGCCTAGAAAAAGATGCAGAGGAATATCTTGCTGAAGAGTCCCACAGCAAATCAAATCGTCACCCGATACCAACAAAAACAAAACAGAAAAAGAATAAAGGAGAGTGGTGAAGAGAGAAAGGAGGAAATGGCGTTTAATGCTGGAGTACATTGCACACCACTCCCTTCCACCTTACTGCATCAAGCACATTGTTTCTGTCTTCCAAGATTCATGCTCTTAGAAATACTTTCGATCCAGGTTCCTCTGAAGCAGAAGTTACATGATTCATTCCACCGTTAGAATGAAAAATCAGGGACAGCGCAATGGCGCAGTGGTTAGCACTGCTGCCTCACGGCGCCGAATTCTCAGGTTCTTTCCCGTCTCTGGGTCACTGTCCGTGTGGAGTTTGCACATTATCCCCGTTTTTGCGTCGGTTTCTCCCCCACAAACCAAAGATCCGCAGGGTAGGTGAGCTGGCCAGCTTAAATTACCCCATAATGGAAAAAATGAATTGTGTACTCAATATATTTTTTTTAAGAAAGGAGAACAGTTCATCCCAGGCCCCAGAAATTCAAAATACCAATGCATTAAAAAGATCACTTTTACTGGATCTGAGAGTTGCTGGTTGGGACAGAATTTATTGCCCATTCCCAGTTGCCCTTCAGAAGGTGGTGGTGAGCTGCTTTCTTGAATCGTTGCAGTCCGTGAAGATTGGGTAAACCCAAAGTGCTTTTATGGAGGAAGCTAAATGATTTTTCCCCCATCACCGTGAAGGAACGTTTATATGGTTCCAAGTAGGAGTGGTGAGTGATTTCGTGGGGAAATTCTAGTTGGTGATTGTCCCAAGTAAGGGGCTTTTTCTAGTTCTTCAAAATGATAGTGGTCGTAGGTATGGCAGGTGCTGTCCAAGGGTCAATTGCCTGAAGAAATGTGTTGAGTTATTGCGGTGCATTGTGGGATGGCTGTTGGAGGGATTGAATGTCTGTGGCAGGAGGAGCAATCAAGCGCACTGCTTGGTACGGGATGCTTTCGAACTCCCTGAGCGTTCTTGGAGATCTGGGGAACAGCGTTTCACTTGGGCAAAAAATGGATTAATTAATTTGCCTGCGTAACCAATCTTGTTCTGAAATTTCACAAAATATATAATAGATAATTGTTAATGCTCTTTTCCACAATTTATGTTGTGACTAATTGACAATGTGTGATAGGTCAGTTATTGCACAGAGCTGGAATGGAACTTGGGTTTCCGCAGTGTGAGGCCAGAAAGTAAACACGTGGCACAAACATATTTTTCAATCAGATTAATGTAACCTCTAAACAAAATACACCAACTTCTAATTATAAATGTGCTGCTGCTTTTATTTATGAAAAACACATGTTTTGGAAATATTAAAAACGCCAAGCAGCGCCCATGGTGAGACAGGCTCGAACTTACAACTAAGTTGATGCTGTGAAGTAACCAGTAAGCTAAAGCTGACGCTGGCTGAAAGCACGGACACATTGTAGAAAAGGATTACCGTGATCCTACTCGCCGTGGTGGGTAACATTCAGGGGAAACTCAAGGTGTTGGTGCACATCATCTCACAGCCAGATGTGACCAAAAACTTAAAAGTACGTGAAATACCGACGGAGGACATTCATTCCGTTTAACCTCAGCGGCTCTTTAGAGAAGCAGATCATTCAATCCCACTCGAACATCCTTTCCCCAGAGGCATGCATTTGATTCCAGTCGTTTCTCGCATTGACATTTGAAAGCCACTGTTGTATCTGCCTCCACCAATCTCACAGGCAGTGCAGACCAGATAATTGAACTGTATCCCAGAATATTGAAATAATTATTCGAAAGATGTAACTTAAAAATCTTATCTCGCAGTTGCGAGCTGCGAGTGCTGTGCCAACTGGAACTGATAGCAAATGACAACATTGGGAGACTACACGGCCACTCACTCCTGCCCCAACAATCAGTTTGATCACAGCTGAGCTTCTTCCTCAATGTCAATTCCTGCCTGTTCCTCAGATACTTTCATTCCCTCAAAGTTTACAGTCGATACGAAAAATCGAGGCAGCCACCCACAGCAGTGAAGTGTTTCTAGGCGCCATGGAGGGGTTCAGGACACCATGAAGGGTGTCCATGCACCATGGAGGAGTTCAGGACACCGGGTAGGGTCTGCAGGCGCCATGGAGCGCTGCAGGGCACAGCGATGAGTTTCGAAGCGCCATGGAGGGGTTCTGGGCACCGTGAAGGGTTTCTAGCCGCCATGGAGAGGTTCAGGACACTGGGTAGAGTCTGCAGGCGCCATGGAGGGGTTCAGGACACAGTGAAGGGTCTCTAAGCGCCATGGAGGGGTTCTGGGCACCGTGAAGGGTTTCTAGCCGCCATGGAGGGGTTCAGGGCACCGTGAAGGGTTTCCAGGCGCCACGGAGAAGTTCAGGACACCGGGTAGGGTCTCCAGGCGCCACGGAGGGGTTCAGGACACAGTGAATGATCTCTAGGCACCATGGAGGGGTTCTGCACACCGGGTATGGGTCTCCAGGCGCCTTGGAAGGGTTCTGGGCACCGTGAAGGGTCTCTAGGCGCCATGGATGGGTTCTGGGCACCATGAAGGGTTTCTAGGCGCCATGGAGGGGTTCAGGCACCGTGAAGGGTTTCTAGGCGCCATGGAGGGGTTCAGGCACCGTGAAGGGTCTCTAGGCGCCATGGAGGGGTTCTGGGCACCGTGAAGGGTTTCTAGGCGCCATGGAGTGGTTCAGGCACCGTGAAGCGTTTCTAGGCGCCATGGAGGGGTTCAGGCACCGTGAAGGGTCTCTACGGAGCTCCGCCTTTTTTCCGTTGTGGAAGTGTGGAGCACTCGTCGAGATGCTTTTAAATCATTGCACTGTTTCTGCAATTTCTCTTCTAATTACGTTTTGCTCTAGAGTGGCCTGCTATCTTTCGATACCGCCACATTTTATTGCTCACACAGACAGGAATATTTCCCAGTTCTGGATCCAAATCTTGGGGCGTGATGACAACATGACTTCAAACTAAAATTATTCTGTCCATAGAGGTCACAGGAGCTGAATAGAACTAAAGAAGCTCAAGGGAAGTTCCACTCACTGAGGGATTGTGTAAATGCTGCTCGGAAATGAAGTGAGCGTGATATAATCTAGCTGCCTGTTTCTGAGCCTGTGCTCGGTGTATTGGGAGGTTTGCTCCTGGTTGGAGTACCCCCGGGATGGGTAGTAACCCGCTGAGTGAAGCGGCAGTCCCGCGTTCTGCTGGTAGCGCCTGAATGGAGAGTTGGGCGAAAATCCTGCTGTTTGTCCCTCTCTCACCCACTGTGGAGCCAGGCAAGAAAGATTCTCATTCAAGACTGTGGAAGTGTAAAGGTCACATGGCTGTGGGATGACGTGTTGTGTTAATGTTGAACGGCAAATCGGACCAAGGAAGCTTTGACTCATGATTACAGAGGAGGGAATTTTAATGTTTCTGCCCAGTATGAAACAGGGGAGTTTGTGTCTGTTCAGCAAACGTGATAGTTTCACTTCAGAAAATGATGACCAAATAATGGAAACTATTGAAATTTTGATCAAAACTTAATTCCGAAAATGAACAAAGATCAAAGAAAAGTACAGCGCAGGAAGAGGCCCTTCGGCCCTCCAAGCCCACGCCGACCATGCTGCCCGTCAAAACTAAAATTGTCTATACTTTCGTGGTCCGTATCCCACTATTCCCACCCTATTTATGTATTTGTCAAGATGCCCCTTAAACATCACTCCTGCCGGAGGAGGTGGTGGAATCCTCCGTTCCTGCTTCCACCGCCTCCTCCGGCAGCAGTTCAAGCCACCCACTACCCTCTTTGTAAACAAATTGCGTCGTTCATCTCCTCTCAACATTACCGCTCGCACCTTAAACCTATGCCCCCTATTAATTGACCCCTCAACACTGGGAAAATGTCTCTGACTGTCTACTCCATCGAAACCCCTCATAATTTCGTAGACCTCATTCAGGTCGCCCGTCAACCTCCTTCGTTCCACTGAAAACAAACCAATTTTATTCAAACTCCCCTCATAGCTAATGCCCTCCATACCAGGCAACATGCTGGTAAATCTCTTCTGCCCCCTTTCTAAAGCCTCCACAAAAATATTAGACATCAATGTTTTTTTCAAATGGAAGTCTGTTATTTCCAATTACTGATTAATGCCCGCCGGATGTCGTGTTGTAGGTTTCATAGCAGCCACAGAAATTATCTAGCTCATTCCTGTACTCTGTCTCGTCATTGTTTGAAATGCGATCCACTATGGTGGTGTCATCAGCAAATTTGAAAATCGAGTTGGAGGGGAATTTGGCCACACAGTCATAGGTGAACAAGGAGTATAGTAAGGGGCTGAGGACAAAGCCTTGTTGGGCACCGGTGTTGAGGATGATCGTGGAGGAGGTGTTGTTGCCTATCTTTACTGATTGTGGCCTGTGGGTTAAAAAGTTTAGGATCCACTCACAGAGGGACGGAACTGAGGCCAAGGCCACGGCGTTTGGAGGTGAGTTTTGTAGGAATGATGGTGTTGAAGGCTGAGCTGTAGTCGATAAATAGGAGTCTGACATAAGTGTCTTTGTATCTAGATGTTCCATGGTAGAGTGCAGGGCCATAGACATGGCGTCTGCCGTGGACATGTTGCAGCTGTAGGCGAACTGTAGTGGATCAAGTCAATCCGGAAGGCTGGAGTCGATTCGTGCCATGACTAACCTTTGGAAGCGCTTCATGATGATGGATGTCAGAGCCACTGGACGATAGTCATTAAGGCACGCTGCTTGGATTTCTTTTGTGGTGATGGTCGTCTTCTTGAAGCACATAGGGACCTCAGATGGTTGTAAAACGAGGTTGAAGATGTCTGCAAATACCCCCGCCAGCTGATCCGTGCAAGATCTAGGTGCTCGTCCGGGCACCCCATCCGGGCCGGTGGCATTCCGTCGGTTTACCTTCGCGAAGGCTGCTCCGACGTCCGCAGTGATCTCTGATACAAGTTCATCCGCGGCTTCTGGGGGTGGAGGGCTTGTTCTCGCTGACCTCTTGCTCAAAGTGGGCATAGAATGCGTTGAGCTCATCAGGGAGCGGTGCATTGGAGCCGGCGAGTATACATGCCTCCATCGGATAGCCCATTATGTCTTGCAACCTTGCCATTGACACGGAGATTCGTTTGGCTAGCCTAGGACTCGAGCTTGGTCCGGAACTGTCTTTTGGCATCTTTGATGAATTTCTTTAGATCATATCTGACTTTCATGTACAGGTCAGGGTCGCCTGACTTGAACGCCTCAGACCTGGACTTCAGCCAGCAGTGGATATCCCTGTTCATCCAGGGTTTCCGGTTAGGAAGCATGCGGATTTGCTCCTTTGGCACACAGTCTTCTACACTCTTGTTTCCTTGCTTGCGGTTCCTGTGTCAAGTAGATGGGTCTGCGCGGCCGATCGTTCCGGGTCGGTGTCGGGCAATGGTTTGGCTTCACAGGTCTGTGGATGTCCAGACCGCACTGCGCCATGGATGGGTTGAAGGCCGGCAAGTGGATGACGTCTCTGGGGTCGCGGTTGCGGATGAACCGATGGCCGGTCCGGGTGTTGGTGCACAACACATAACGCTACTCTGCCAACCTCTATGCACTTCAAAGGATCCACGTGATTGCAGCTGCCTCTGCATGTTACATGCCTCCTTCTTCTTTTTGACCAGGGCCTAAATATCCTGAGTTCCAATAACATGCGCATGACCTGAGCAGTGACTTCCTCGTCCATTTCAACTACCACATCAAAATGTTATCATGTTTATCGAACATGTTTTTCAATTCATACATTGGTGAGGATTGCCTTCTATTAAAACATTTCCGCCAAGTAAACAATACTGTTGTATTTGCCCAAGGCCTTGTGGAAGACGAGCTGAGTAACCTAGACGGACTGTCTGAATTCACAGTGTTTCCCTCCTTTTCTCTTTACACTAAAAACAAATGTACTCAACTATTATGAACCAGACAGTCAGCCTGAACAACTGACATAACCAATCTCGATTGAACGGTGATATTTCCTCCCTCCACTATTTCCCATTTTCCTCTCCTCAGTAACCGTCAGATATCCCAGCATTACCGCACATTCTTCCACTTCATCAAGGTACACAATGGGTTGCAAGTGGTTAACTGAAACTGTTTGTTCCGTGACTGGAATTAATGTCGGTCTCGCTGGAACCCACCTGTGCCGCAGGAGAGATACCCACTCCTATAAATATGTCGATTAACGAGGGGCGGCACGTTGGCGCAGTGGTTAGCACTGCGACTGCAACGCTGAAGACCCGGGTTCGAATCCCGGAGTTTACACATTCTCTGCGTGGGTTTCACCCCCACAACCCAAAGATGTGCAGGTTAGGTGAATTGACCACGCTAAATTTCCCCTTAATTGGAAAAAATGTATATAATTGGGTACTCTAAATTTATTATAGAAAAATAAATAAATGAAGTGTTCATCGATCCGTCTCATGAATGTTCCCGTCCCGACAGTTTCAGGCAGTGATTTCCAGATTCCAACAGCCCGCTCAGTGATAAATGTTTTCTCACACCCTCTCTAAATGTTCTTTAAATCACGGCCTTCTCTGCACTAAGGAGAATTCCAGCTGGGGTCAAAGAGCGGTTCATACGATCCATCATAACCTTTCTACTCTTATACTCTGTACCTGGACTAATTAGAACGAGTATTTCACATACCTTTTTCAGGTCCTTATTGAACTTTTCAGACATCTTGAAGGATCTTCTGAGATGCATTCCAAGGTCGCTCTGGTCCTCTCTGCTTCCTATTGTCCGACTGTTCATTGTGCCCCCCTCGACGTTTTAGTCCTCTCAAAATGCATTACGTCACACCTTACAGTGTTAAGTTATTTTTGCTACTATGTTATACATCTAAACAGTCCGTCTGCATCGCCCTGCAATCTAAGTTTTTCGTCTTCGCTGTTTATCATAGAATCAGACAATTATTAGCGCAGAAGGAAGCCGTTCGGCCCATCGAATCTGCACCGGCCATTGGAAAGAGCACCCTACCGAAGCCCACAAGTCCACCCTACCCCCATAACTCAGTAACCCCTCCTAATCTTTTTGGACACTAAAGGCAATTGAGCATAGCTAATCCACCAAACCTGCACATCTTTGGACCGTGGGAGGAAACCGGAGCACCCGGAGGAACCCCACGCAGACACGGGGAGAACGTGCAGACTCCGCACAAACAGTGACCCAGGGGGGAATTGAACCTGGAACCCTGGAGCTGTGAAACAACTGTGCCACACCAGTAATTGTCCTAGCATCTGCGATGCTACAGATCGTACCTCCAACTTTCATGTGTACATCATCAATGTTTACTGAAAACAGTAGAGGAGGCAGCGCAAATTCCTGAAGTGGCCGACTGGATATCGGCTTCCTGTCACAGGAACAGTGATCGCCCATCACTTTCTGTCTGCAGCCAATAAGCCTATTTTGTTCGACCAGTCAAATTGCCCTGGATCCCAGATGTTCTTACCTTCTCGATCATAGTCATCATGTGAGAACTTGTTGAATGTCTCACTGAAGTACATCACCAGCTCTGTGTTGAGAAATGTACATCGACGCGTTAAACAATGGATCAAATTTGCAAGAACTGACCTCCTGATGACAAAGTAATGCTGTAATATCTTCATCATAAACTTCAACTGCTTGTTTTAACAATACACCCCGACCTAACAGCATCGAATTGATCCTTTTAGAATCTACAAAACCCCAATAGCTTTATGCTCCTCCAATAATTTTCTCAACCACATCCCTTCAACATCCTCGCCTTGCCTTAACTTGCCTGCGCCGAAAGTTCTGCAAATCTCTTGACACATATTTGCCGTTCTGACCGGCATTTTCAAAATAAAATATGTTCTTTGCAATAGCATCTTTGACCAGCGACTGGACAGTATACCCCCATGGGACTCAGTGTCATGTTTTACTTGTTAACCTTCAGGGTCGGTCTGGAAATCTCAGTTATTGTTTTTGCTGAAATGCTGACGTCGAGAGATCAAGAGAGACAATGGCCCGGACCTTGAGCCCCAAATAATGGAGTATTCCACATAATTCCTTCTGCAAACCCCACACACCGGTTTAAATTCAGAATTAGTGGGGTGCATACTGATGTTTCTACTGGGACTAGTCAATCAGAATATTATGCTAATCGTCTGGAACTCACACCACATTTCCTTATTACACAGTATTGTTCATTGCAAATCGACACTTTCAGTGGCGTTTCACAGGCACATAGATTTGAACCAGCAGGAGTTTGAAAGCACTCGCCACTTTCTCCGTTGCTCAGCAATAATCCAACAAAACATCCCATTCTTCATTTCGGGCCAGGCAGCCCTCCCAAACACATCCACGCCCGGCTCCGCTTCCTGCTCTCCGTAACTCCGCCTGTATAACCTCACTAACTCCACTGTTCTGTGTCACATCCTCCAAAGTCATTCCACCTTCCAACACCCTTTCGCACATCTCTGCCTTTCCGCCCTGGTATCCCCGGCTTCTCGCTGGTCACTGCACCTGATGTAATAACCCGGCTGCAGTTCACAACGCATTCCTTCCTTTCGGCACATTTGGCTTCTTTATATCAGACGCACAAAGAGGCGTGGGCGTCCTTGTTCACGATTCTCTTCAGGTTAACGTTCACGTTCAGTCGGCAGTTAGGAAGGCAAATGCAATGTAAGCATCCACGTCGAGGTGGTTAGAATACAAGACCAGGAATGTACTTTTGAGGCTTTATAAGGCTCTGGTCAGACCCCATTTGGAGTATTGTGAGCAGTTCTGGGCCCCGTATCTAAGGAAGGATGTGCTGCCTTGGAAAGGGTCCAGAGGAGGTTCACAAGAATGGTCCCTGGAATGAGGAGCTTAACGTATGAGGAACGATTGAGGACGCTGTGCCTGTACTCGTTGGAGTTTAGAAGGATGAGGGGGAGCTCTCATGGAAACTTACAGGATAATGTGTGGCCTGAATAGAGTGGACGTGGAGAAGATGTTTCCGCTTGTAAGAAAAACTAGAACCGGAGGACACCATCTCAGACTAAAGAGACGATCCTCTAAAACAGAGATGTGGAGGAATTTCTTCAGCCAGAGGGTGGTGAATCTGTGAAACCCTTCGCCCCAGAAGGCTATGGAGGCTAAATCACTGTGGCCTTAAGACGGAGATAGGTAGGTTCTTGATTAATAAGGGCATCAGGGGTTATAGGGAGGTGGCAGGAGAATGGGGATGAGAAAAATATCAGCCATGATTGAATGGCGGCGCAGACTCGATGGGCCGAGTGACCAAATTCTACTCCTATGTCTTATGATCTCGTAGTCCTCCACACGCCACCGCTACCTTCTCTGGTTCATAAGCATATCTTCATATATTTTCTGCTCTACCCGTGCCACTATGTGGTCCCTGACTTTCAGCTAAAAATATTCTTGCTACTAAAGATCCGCAGGACGCATGCTGCTGGGCACCTCCTACACATTATTTCAGCAGCACCACTTCTTTCACTTTAAACGTACATCGAGCTTTCCTCTGTCCTTTTTACCAATGTTCCCCATCATTATCTCGCACCTGCCTCTCTTTAACCCAACACATCCGCTGCTACCACGGCACAGACATCACATCCATCACTTCCCCCGCTCTTCCTCTTCAGATCATTCTCTCTACTTCACTGAATCACTTCACCTCACGCGTTACCTCACCTCTGACTCCCTTCTCACAGCCAAATTCAGCTGGGCTGAACGTCACAGAACTTGTCCCTCTCCACCCGCACACCTTTCCTTGTCACTTACAACTCTGGAGAATTCACTTCTGATTCAAGACCGGGCTTCAGTGCTCCACCTCGTCCCCGGCCACTCGCAAATGAAAGAGCGATTCATAGAACTTAGAACATTGAACATAGAACAGTACAGTACAGTACAGGCCCTTCAGCCCACGATGTTGTGCCGACCATTTATCCTAATATAAGACCAACCTAACCTACATCCCTTCAATTTACAACTGTCCATGTGCCTGTCCAAGAGTCGCTTAAATGTCCCTAATGACTCCGACTCCACCACCTCTGCTGGCTCCCTCAATCCTTCTTCGTAAGACATGCCCTACAGTCCAGGCAGCATCAAGGTAAATCTGCTCTGTACCCTCTCCAAATTATCCACATCCTTCCTATAATGAGGCGACCAGAACTGGACACAATATTGCAAGTGTGGTCTAACTCGAGTTTTAGAAAGCTGCAGGAAAACCACGCGGCTCTTAGACTCAATCCCACTGTTAATAAAAGCCAACACGCCATACGCCTCCTTCACAACCCTATCAACCTGGGTGGCAACTTGGAGGGATCTACGTACGTGGACCCCAAGATCATCTGTTCCTCCACACTTCCAATAATCATGCCATTAACCCTGTATTCTGCAGTCAAATTCGGCCTTCCAAAATGAATCAGTTCACATTTATCAAGGCTGAACTCCACCTGTCACGTCTCAGCCCAGCTCTGCATCCTGTCAATGTCCTGCTGTAATCCTATTAATTCACACCAGCAACAAAATGTCCAGTATCTTTTTCCCCCATCCTCGAATTCGTTTCGTCCCTGTGACTACTGAGTGCAGGGTTCTTTCCTTGGCTCTTTGGCCCTGTCATACATGGCGATACCCAATTATCCCGTCACCTTTGGATACGTCCCTCACCAACTATATCTCGGATTTCTTTAAATATCCCTCGTCTTCCTAAATCCAGGATGATCCTCTGTGCAGCACATACAGAAGACAGGGATCATGAGGGTCCACGTATTGGGGATAGTAGACGTTGGAAGCTGAGGGCGCAACGGGTCAAATATGGAGAAAAACTGGGGTCGCCAGAGTGGGCCGCACTGCAGAGGAGTCCGGGTAAAAGGGCTCACGTTTCCTATACTCCAGGCCGAGATGGGTGCTGGGGAGTAACACAATATCCCGAAAGCCATATGGGAGGCGGGTAAAGGCGTGGGAGGAGGGGGAGAAAAGGGGCACACGGATGCCCCCCCCCCCCCCCCCCCCCCACCGCCCACCCTGCAGAAATACCAGTGCAGACAGGAAGTGGGATGTGTAGAGGCGCTGGAGGCGGATGAGCAGGTTGGTGAAGAAGCCGGATGGTGTCAGGATAGGTTTCATGGGGGGCATCTCGGACAGGGCATTGAAGAGCAAGTGTTGGCAAAGGATCCAGTTTTCGGAGAGCTACTTGAAGAAAAAGTAGTTAGAGACAAGCCAGTTAGTGTCAATTGAGGCAAGTTGGGAGAGGGGAAATGGTGGTGATGCAGACGAGGTAGTAGAGATGGTAAACGAGGGGGAGACATACGGTGGGAGAGCAGCCACTAGAGAATGGCAATGAGCATGGCCAGGGAGCTGCTGTCTGTGCTTGGTGGACAGAAACGTGGTGGGAGAAGCGAAGGCTCCGGCAGTGGAATTCAAACCAACACTGGCATCGCAGCTGGAGAGTAAAGGAACTTGAAGATGCCAAGTTAGGAGCCCTGGAGAGGCAATGATCTGAGGCTCTGACAGTGGAGATGGCCCTATCTGTTCAGTTACTGTGTGAGTTGCGCTATTTTATTTGGTATTGGTGACGTTTGGTCCAGGGAGAGATAGGTTAGGAACTCTAGGCGCATGAATGTGGCATTTGGGTTGAGCAAGTTGTTCACGCAGTTAGCAAGATCCCTTACAAAATGATTGGTTGTTTGCAGGGGGATGGGGAATAAACGAAGGGCTTAGTTACCGGAACTGGACAGACCCGGGATGGGAATGTCGGTGTTAGCAGCCGACTTGGAGAAACAGAATGCAGTGGTGCAACTTACAACAACAGAAATGAAAGATGTGGACACAATAACATCAACTGATGCATTTAAAAATCAGAAAAATAAACCAAACCTTTATCTCGTTAAGTTGAACAACGACCTCAATGGACATGTCTTCAAGAACAAAGAACAAAGAAATGTACAGCACAGGAACAGGCCCTTCGGCCCTCCAAGCCTGTGCCGACCATGCTGCCCGACTAAACTACAATCTTCTACACTTCCTGGGTCCGTATCCCTCGATTCCCATCCTATTCATGTATTTGTCAAGATGCCCCTTAAATGTCACTATCGTCCCTGCTTCCAACCACCTCCTCCGGTAGCGAGTTCCAGGCACCCACTACCCTCTGCGTAAAAAACTTGCCTCGTACATCTACTCTAAACCTTGCCCGTCTCACCTTAAACCTATGCCCCCTAGTAATTGACCCCTCTACCCTGGGGAAAAGCCTTTGATTATCCACTCTGTCTATGCCCCTCATAATTTTGTATACCTCTATCAGGTCTCCCCTCAACCTTCGTTCCAGTGAGAACAAACCGAGTTTATTCAAACGCTCCTTATAGCTAATGCCCTCCATACCAGGCAACATTCTGGTAAATCTCTTCTGCACCCTCTCTAAAGCCTCCGCATCCTTCTGGTAGTGTGGCGACCAGAATTGAACACTATACTCCAAGTGTGGCCTAACTAATGTTCTACTCAGCTGCAACATGACTAGCCAATTCTTATACTCAATGCCCCGGCCAATGAAGGCAAGCATGCCGTATGCCTTCTTGACTACCTTCTCCACCTGTGTTGCCCCTTTCAATGACCTGTGGACCTGTACTCCTAGATCTCTTTGACTTTCAATACTCTTGAGGGTTCTACCATTCACTGTCTATTCCCTACCTGCATTAGACCTTCCAAAATGCATTACCTCACATTTGTCCGGATTAAACTCCATCTGCCATCTCTCCGCCCAAGTCTCCAAACAATCTAAATCCTGCTGTATCCTCCGACAGTCCTCATCGTTATCCGCAGTTCCACCAACCTTTGTGTCGTCTGCAAACTTACTAATCAGACCAGTTACATTTTCCTCCAAATCATTTATACATACTACAAAGAGCAAAGGTCCCAGCACTGATCCCTGTGGAACACCACTGGTCACAGCCCTCCAATGAGAAAAGCATCCTTCCATTGCTACTCTCTGCCTTCTATGGCCCAGCCAGTTCTGTATCCACCTTGCCAGCTCACCCCTGATCCCGTGTGACTTCACCTTTTGTAGTAGTCTACCATGACACCTTGTCAAAGGCCTTACTGAAGTCCATATAGACAACATCCACTGCCCTTCCTGCATCAATCATCTTAGTGACCTCCTTGAAAAACTCTATCAAGTTAGTGAGACACGACCTTCCCTTCACAAAACCGTGCTGCCTCTCACTAATACGTCCATTTGCTTCCAAATGGGAGTAGATCCTGTCTCGAAGAATTCTCTCCAGTAATTTCCCTACCACTGAAGTAAGGCTCACCGGCCTGTAGTTCCCGGGATTATCCTTGCTACCCTTCTTAAACAGAGGGACAACATTGGCTATTCTCCAGTCCTCCGGGACATCCCCTGAAGACAGCGAGGATCCAAAGATTTCTGTCAAGGCCTCAGCAATTTCCTCTCCAGCCTCCTTCAGTATTCTGGGGTAGGTCCCATCAGGCCCTGGGGACTTATCTACCTTAATATTTTTTAAGACACCCAACACCTCGTCTTTTTGGATCTCAATGTGACCCAGGCTATCTACACACCCTTCTCCAGACTCAAAATCTACCAATTTCTTCTCTTTGGTGAATACTGATGCAAAGTACTTCTAGCCCTCCTGACTCCTTGCTTAAGTTCCTTCCTACTTTCCTTATATTCCACGCAGGCTTCGTCTGTTCCCAGCCTTTTAGCCCTGACAAATGCCTCCTTTTTCTTTTTGACGAGGCCTACAATATCTCTCGTCATCCAAGGTTCCCGAAAGTTCCGTATTTATCCTTCTTCCTCACAGGAACATGCCGGTCCTGAATTCCTTTCAACTGACACTTGAAAGCCTCCCACATGTCAGATGTTGATTTGCCCTCAAACATCCGCCCCCAATCTATGTTCTTCAGTTCCCGCCTAATATTGTTATAATTACACTTCCCCCAATTTAGCACATTCATCCTCGGACCACTCTTATCCTTGTCCACCAGTACTTTAAAACTTACTGAATTGTGGTCACTGTTGCCGAAATGCTCCCCTACTGAAACATCTACCACCTGGCCGGGCACATTCCCCAATACCAGGTCCAGTACCGCCCCTTCCCTAGTTGGACTGTCTACATATTGTTTTAAGAAGCTCTCTTGGATGCTCCTTACAAACTCCGCCCCGTCTAAGCCCCTGGCACTAAGTGAGTCCCAGTCAATATTGGGTAAGTTGAAGTCTCCCATCACCACAACCCTGTTGTTTTTACTCTTTTCCAAAATCTGTCTACCTATCTGCTCCTCTATCTCCCGCTGGCTGTTGGGAGGCCTGTAGTAAACCCCCAACATTGTGACTGCACCCTTCTTATTCCTGATCTCTACCCATATAGCCTCACTGCCATCTGAGGTGTCCTCCCGCAGTACAGCTGTGATATTCTCCCGAACCAGTAGCGCAACTCCGCCTCCCCTTTTACTTCCCCCTCTATCCTGCCTGAAACATCTAAATACTGGAACGTTTCGCTGCCAATCCTGCCCTTCCCTCAACCAGGTCTCTGTAATGGCAACAACATCATAGTTCCAAGTACTAATCCAAGTTCTAAGTTCATCTGCCTTACCCGTAATACTTCTTGCATTAAAACATATGCACTTCAGGCCACCAGACCCGCTGTGTTCAGCAACTTCTCCCTGTCTGCTCTGCCTCAGAGCCTCACTGTCCCTATTCCCTAGTTCTCCCTCAATGCTCTCACCTTCTGACCTATTGCTCCCGTGCCCACCCCCTGCCATACTAGTTTAAACCCACACGTGTGACACTAGCAAACCTCGCGGCCATAATATTTATGCCTCTCCGGTTTAGATGCAACCCGTCCTTCTTATACAGGTCACACCTGCCCCGGAAGAGCTCCCAGTGGTCCAGATGACGTAAACCCTCCCTCCTACACCAGCTGTTTAGCCACGTGTTTAGCTGCTCTATCTTCCTATTTCTAGCCTCACTGGCACGTGGCACAGGGAGTAATCCCGAGATTAGAACCCTCGAAGTCCTGTCTTTTAACTATCTGCCTAGCTCCCTGAACTCCTGCTGCAGGACCTCATGCCCCTTCCTGCCTATGTCGTTAGTACCAATATGTACAACGACCTCTGCCTGTTTGCCCTCTCCCTTCAGGATGCCCTCTACCCGTTCGGAGACATCCTGGACCCTGGTACCAGGAAGGCAACATACCATCCTGGAGTCTCTTTCACGTTCACAGAAGCGCCTATCTGTGCCCCTGACTATAGAGTCCCCTATTACTATTACTATTCTGCGCTTTGACCCTCCCTTCTGAACATCAGAGCCAGCCGTGGTGCCACTGCTCTGGCTGCTGCTGTTTTCACCTGATAGGCTATCCACCCCGACAGTATCCAAAGGGGTATACCTGGTCGAGAGGGGGACAACCACAGGGGATTCCAGCACTGACTGCCTGCCCTTTCTGGTGGTCACCCATTTCTCTGCCTGCACCTTGGGCGTGACCACATTTACATAACTGTGATCTATGACGCTTTCCGCCACCTGCATGCTCCTAAGTGCATCCAATTGCTGCTCCAACCGAACCATGCGGTCTGTGAGGAGCTCCAGTTGGGTGCACTTTCTGCAGATGAAGCCATCCGGGACGCTGGAAGCCACCCGGACCTGCCACATCTCACAGTCAGAGAACTGCAACCCTAACTGACATTGCGTCAATTAATTAAAATTAAAATGTAATTTAAAAAAAAATATATATATTTTTTTAAATTTCAAAGTTACGGTTAACTATCTGTTTCATAGCACTAGATTTCTAATAGAAATGCGAAAGCTAAATATAGTACTCTCCGATCTCTTAGATATCCCTCTAAATTATAATTAAGTAATTATGTGTAATTAGTTACCAATGCTTAATTTTTTAAATTTAGTGTAGATTCCCAAACAGCCACTCAGGCCACAGCTTTCCTGTGATGTCACTTCAGTCCCCCCCCCCCGCCCCCCCCCCCCCCACACACACACACACACACACACACAGACAATTTGAAAAAGGTATAAAAGTAAAATTGAGTAAAGATCACTTACTTACCTTCTTATCTCCTGAGAGTCTTAGATGTTCTGAGGTTCTCTCCCTGACAGAGACTGCTCCTCCTCCTCCGAACCTCACAGTAAGTTCGGATGTAAGTTCAGCTTTCATTATAGGGTTTCCCTGGGTTCAATTGTGTAAGATGGTGGAAAATGTAGATACATTTATCAACATGTCAGTGGTAAAAAAGCACTGGTCCAATATTCAGCATCTATGTATAATTCTGAGTGTGCAACCCTGGGTCAAACAGTGCGGCGTCATCGCAGCAACAACATTCTCCATCTTCTTTGCACTCCAACTCATCGCCCTGACATCCACTGCTGGGGTGGGACTAATCTACCGGACAGGGGTGAAATATTGACCCTCCGACGCCTGGAGGCCAGATCCAAGACCACCACAACTTTTGTCATAGGGCTGCGGTACACAGATGTCCCCTGTGTATGTGCACACCCATAGACCGAGGTACCAATCATCATCGACGCTTTCACCGAGGTAATTGGGAGAAGAGCCTCAGTCTAAATATCCGGAAAGCAACGCTTGTCTGCCGGCCCGCTCCTGCCACGGTGATCTATGGTGAGCCACTCGACAATGTGGATCATTCCCCACAACTTGGCCCGAGCAAATATCGCGATGAAATCCAGATGCGACAGCAATGTGACAGCGCAGTCTTCGGATGGCTGGGGAACAGAGTGTTCGATCACCAAGACATCAGGTCCAACTCACATGCCCGACGCAAGAGATTCCTGAAACAATTGCTCTACTCCAAACACCGCCAAAGCAAGCAGTGACTGAAAGGGCACAGAAAAAGCAACACGGACGCTCAGAAAGCCTCCACAAATAAATGTAACATCCTCATGGATACGTGTATTCGCTTGTTTTACAACACACAAGCTGGACATGAAGCACCCACGAAGGCGCCAATCACCAGGAGTGTCACAGAAAGTGCACGCAGAGGCCGTGAGTACACAGCGGAAGGAGCGCGCTGAATCCAGAGCGCACCATCCAACCAACTGCTTAAACACCAGCTGACAAACCTGGTACAAAGTGTCTAGATCCCGGTTTGGACTATTCAGCTACCGCAGAACCCTGCTCAATGGAAAGCAGCAAACCATCGTCGGCCCATGCGGACGCCTCAAGAAGAAAGAGAAAACGATGTGGTGTAGAGATTGGCAACGTTTAACCCAGGGAAGGAAACAACGAGGTGAGGATTATGATCTGTATTTGGCAGCCAATTCCAACATTATCCACTTTGTCGGGGCATGTGCCATGCTTTCCCTACATGGCAGCCATTCCTGTTTGTTGGTGCAGGTCAAGTTATTCTAATCCATTCCATGCTCGTCACGCCTTTCACAATGTAATTCATACTTATGCAAACTGGTCATTTTGCTTCGAGTCTGAATCATAAAAATCATGTTTTTTTCTCTCCCACACAGTCAACATAGTGGCGATTGTGATCTTGTCCCGAGGACAGTGTGGCCTTTGTAAATGTGTCACATGCTACCTCGTCGGCATGGCAGCGGCGGATCTATCGGTTGTTATATTCGATCTCATATTGAGACAAATTCCGATCGTATTTCGGGAGCAATTTGAATTTTTGCTGAACATCCCCATGTGTAACATACACGCTGTCCTGCTTTATGCAGCCACTGACTGTTCTGTCTGGTTCACCGTCACTTTCACCTTCGATCGATATGTCGCCATTTGCTGCAAGAAGCTGAAACAAAAATACTGCACTGAAATAACGGCGGCTGTTGTTCTGGGTACAGTGACTTTACTGAGCTGTTTAAAGGATATTTCCTGGTATTTCATGGTGTCAGGTCCGTATTATAGGGGAAACCGACCCTGGTTTTGTGATGTGCCCATCACGGACATGTTTTCTGTGGTCTGGGGAACAATTGAGTTCCTTCATTACATTTTAACACCTGGTGTTCCATTCGTCCTGATTATGCTGCTTAATCTTTTCACCGTCAGACACATTTTAGTGGCCAACAGAGCCCGCAAGAGACTCCGAGCTCACAGCAGTGGGGAGAGTACCAGAGACCCAGAGATGGCGATACGAAGGAAATCCGTTATTTTACTGTTTGTCATCTCGGCCAATTTCATTATCTTATGGTCGGTGTTTATGTTTTATTCGATATGGACCCGGATGTATTTTTTGGGGTATGAGGCAATGTATCTACATAAGTTTGTGCAAGAGGTGGGATTCATGCTGCAGCTACTGAGCTGTTGCACAAATACTTGTATTTATGCAGTGACACAGACCAAATTCAGAGACCAGTTGAAAAATGTCTTCACATGCCGATTTGTACGTTAATCTTACGATGACTGAAATGGAATCAAACATTACAACATCAGCATGCGATGGGCGCGTGCTGCTGTGATAATAGCGGGGCCGGTGACGATCGCAATGTTTAATAAATAGCAAAGGACCTCTGGTCATCTTTGTTTCGCCCTTCGAAAATGGGAAGAGGAGCAAGTTCAACAATAGTATCAGTAACTGTGGTCGATATACTAGATTATACAGAGGACGAAGTACATATATCAAGATTGTTCGTTATGCTGTGCCATTTAATAGATTCTGTGGGTAGCAAAGTTGGAGGAATACCAGGTGCAATGCGAGGGGTGTGTGAACAGATGCACTTGGGGCGTGGTGAATAATGAGGGTGCACCATTAGAGGCGGCATATATTAGCGTGGAGGGGTAGATGTATCAGGGAGACTTTGGTTGACATGCAGCGGGAGCCGGGACATAGGTTACATGTACTATGTACACGGTGTGTTGGGATTTAAATTGCTACATCTGGTAGAGGTGGTGATATATACCAGTTAAAGCGTTCACGCGGGGAGGGGGAGGGCGAGGGTGGGGGTGGTGTGTGTGGGGGGGGGGGGGTTGAGTAGCGTGGATCGTAGGTTTATGAGGTGAGGATGGTATTGCCGCCCAAATGCTCGTGTAGATGGCACCGATGTATGAAGTACATTGGAACATGTGTAGATATGGGACGAGAACACGGCTGAGCTAGTGTGCTCTTCTATTTTCAGCGGCGGAGCGAGAAATATAGAGGACTGTTTGGACTTATATATACTTGTTAGACTGGGGAAATCAGGAGATGTACTTGTCGGACTGTCGGAGGACATAATGTCGATATTGCACTGCTGGAGGAGATGCGATATCGGGCGCATGGGAGGAAATTGCTTTGCATACCAGGAACAATTGGTTTTAACTTGCAGTCACTCGTCATCTTTCTCACTGGTACCACGCATTCCACATTGAAATCCCGCTCAGCTTGCCAATCCATGCCATGTGTTGGGGTGACCAGACCAGTTTATTCAGTAGTACAGTTTACGTACCCCCGAATCGGAAAAACACACCTAACCACTCATTTAAGAACCCCTTTGTGAATGAGGCATTACGAGCCTGTTGATTCGGCAAGGTAGCGGAAAAATTGAGAAATATTATCAGAAAGATGCGGGGCTGGAATCGAGAGAGCAGAGAATTCTCTCTTTCAACTCAACCTCAAAGCTGCAGCTGCAAGTTGCCCAAGCAAGTTCATCTGAAAATCACATAAGGGGCTGGTCTGAAACGTCATTCCCATCACTGCACTATTACATGGTGCAATTCAGGGAACTCCCTTTATAACAGTTGCGGGTGCATATCCACCACATGGGCTGAAGCAGCGCAAGAGAGAGATGAACACTTCGCCATTTAATGGGCATTTACAGATGGACAACAGTTGTTCGATAGCGATCCAAAGTAACAAAATTAAACAAACAAGCCACATCATTTGCGAGGTGTTGATGCACTAGCTGCAGTGCAGCAGCTGGTGATATGTCTGCTGCAGCATGGGCAGGTGTATATAACCCAGCTCGAGCGGCAGTGTGGGAAGTGATGTTCCAGGTATACTTGAGCAGGGTTTCTGAAATATCAGGTATATGGCAGGAAGTGGTGTAAGATCCTTTGGCTGTCAAATCCGCCAAAGCACATCGCCCAAAAGATACACGCAACGGGGCGGACTTGACGCCACTCCTCAAAACCGCCCACACCAATTTTAAAGGGCAGCACGGTAGCATTGTGGATAGCAAGATTGTTTCACAGCTCCAGGGTCGCAGGTTCGATCCCGGCTTGGGTCGCTGTCTGTGCGGCGCCTGCACATCATCCCCCTGTGCGCGTGGATTTCCTCCGGGTGCTCCGGTTTCCTCCCACAGTCCAAAGATGTGCAGGTTAGGTGGATTGGCCATGATAAATGGCCCTTAGTGTCCAAAATTGCCCTTAGTGTTGGGTGGGGTTACTGGGTTATGGGGATAGGGTGGAGGTGTGCGGTTCGGTACGGTGCTCTTTCCAAGAGCCGGTGCAGACTCGATGGGCCGAATGGCCTCCTTCTGCACTATAAATTCTATGAATATAGAGTGGGCAATAGAGAGGGGGAGATACAGAGAGGAATCTACAGATAGAAATGCAGAGAGAGGGAAATACAGAGAGAGAAAGCGATACAGAGATATAAATAGAGATACAGAGAGAGAGAGAGAGAGATAGAGAGACAGATACAGACAGAGCGATACAGCGAGATATGCAGAGAGAGATATACAACGACCGAGCGAGATACAGGGAGAGATGCAAAGAGAGACAAACAGAGAAAGAGATACAAAGAGAGAGACATATTGTTAGAGAGATACAGGGAAAGAGAGAGTAAAGAGAGCGAGATAAATACATTGAGTGAGAGATATGGAGAGGGTTCCAGGCAGAGATATACAGAGAGATAGATCCAGTCAGCGGGAGAGACAGAAAGGCATTCGGATTGAGAGATACAGAGAGAGATACAAAGTGAGATTCAGAGAGATACAGAGAGAGATACAGAAAGAGAGAGAGATACAGATATATATATATATCTGCACCTGTCTCTCTATGTCTCTCAATCCGAAACTCTCTCTCTGTATATAAATATATATTTATCTATAGAATATATTTATATATATATAGCGAGAGAGAACGAGAGAGCGCCAGGGGAAGAGAAATAAGGGGAAAGAGATACAGATAAATATATACTTAGTGAGAGAGAGGTGCAGATGTAGAGATGCAGAGAAACAGATCCATTGAGCAACAGCGACTTCATGGATAGAGAGATACGGAGATAGTTACAGAGTTGGAAAAATAAACAGAGAGAGATATATAAAGATAGATACAGAGGGACAGGGATACAGAGGGAGGGAAACAGAGAGAGAGAGAGATACAGAGAGCGAGGGACAGAGAGAGACAAAGAGAGCGAGGTACAGAGAGAGAGTTGCAGAGTTACACACACGAAGAGATGCATATACAGAGACCGGGCGAGAGAGAGAGAGAGAGAGAGAGAGAGACAGAGAGAGATCTCCAGTGAGCGAGACACACACAGCGGGAGAGAGACTTAGAACATAGAACATAGAAGGATACAGCGCAGTACAGGCCCTTCGGCCCAAGATGTTGCACCGAAACAAAAGCCATCTAACCTACACTATGCCATTATCATCCATTTGTTTATCCAATAAACTTTTAAATGCCCTCAATGTTGGCGAGTTCACTACTGTTGCAGGTAGGGCATTCCACGGCCTCACTACTCTTTGCGTAAAGAACCTACCTCTGACCTCTGTCCTATATCTATTACCCCTCAGTTTAAAGCTACGTCCCCTCGTGCCAGCCATTTCCATCCGCGGGAGAAGGCTCTCACTGTCCACCCTGTCTAACCCCCTGATCATTTTGTATGCCTCTATTAAGTCTCCTCTTAACCTTCTTCTCTCCAACGAAAACAACCTCAAGTCCATCAGCCTTTCCTCATAAGATTTTCCCTCCATACCAGGCAACATCCTGGTAAATCTCCTCTGCACCCGCTCCAAAGCCTCCACGTCCTTCCTATAATGCGGTGACCAGAACTGTACGCAATACTCCAAATGTGGCCGTACCAGAGTTTTGTACAGCTGCAACATGACCTCCTGACTCCGGAACTCAATCCCTCTACCAATAAAGGCCAACACTCAGTAGGCCTTCTTCACAACCCTATCAACCTGGGTGGCAACGTTCAGGGAACTATGTACATGGACACCTAGATCCCTCTGCTCATCCACACTTCCAAGAACTTTACCATTAGCCAAATATTCCGCATTCGTTGTTGCTCACTGGATCTGTTTCTCTGCATCTCTACATCTGCACCCCTCTCTCTCTCTCTATGTATATATTTATCTGTATCTCTTTCTCTTTCCCCTTATTTCTCTTCCCCTGGCGCTCTCTCGTTCTCTCTCTCTATATATATATCAATATATTCTATAGATAAATATATATCGATATACAGAGAGAGAGTTTCGGATTGAGAGACATAGAGAGAGAGCTAAGGAAAGAGTTACAGAGAGAGATAAAGATACAGGTGGAGAGATACAGAGCGAGATACAGCTCCCTGTTACCATCAACATGGACGCTGGAATCCTGCGTCAACAACTTGCCAAGATCCAGCAGGCAACGGTCGTGAAAGTCTATGCTCCACCCCTTCGTGCCAATGACGAGTCCAAAGAAGGTTTCTTCTCCAACCTCAACACCATCTCTGCGAACTTTTTTGAGGAAGATAAGATGATGTTCCTTGGGGAACTTCCACGCCAGTATTAGAGTGACTGCCAAATCTGGAAAGGAAGGAACCATTAGAAAGGAAGGAGTTGACGATTCCAACGCCAACACTTTTCTTCTGCTCGTCACATGCGCGCAACAGCACCTTGTCATCAGCATCCAACTGTTCCACAAAAGACAGTTGAAGACGCCCTGGAGACATCTAAGATCAAAACACCTGTAAATGATCAACTTATTCATTACCCGATCCGGAGAACAAACGGATGCCCTCATCACCACTGATAACCAGTGTCGGAAAGACCACCGGCTCATCCGCTCCTCTGTGCCCATCAAACTCTACCAGAAGCAACAGGAGGTGAAGAAACAGCTCAGGAAAAAGAGCCAAGCGTGCTAGTGAGATTTCAACATTATCTTCGCAAAAATGTCCAAAGTGTCCATTCTAATGGATGGAGAAAGACCGGAAAAGCTGCACACAGCCATAATCAGAAACTGTGAATAAGCCATCTGCTCCAACATTAGGAAACACCAAGACACGTTTGGAGGGAGCGACCACACCGTCCAGGAACCCATGGACAAGTAGTGGAAACGTCACTTCTACTGAACAAACGCATAATCAACAAGGAAAAGGGACAGCTCATTTATTAGCTCATTTATTAGCCGAGGCATCGGGACAAAGACAGACTAGAGAAATCAGAAGCCAATGGTGGACTGAGTAAGCGAAGTAACTCCTCGGTGACCAGCATGGCACCCAGGCCTTCGTCAGTGACACCAGGGAAATATATGGACCCAATTCCCAAGGCCGGTGAGAAGTCACGATTCGCCCCACTTGAGAAACAGAGAAAACATCGGGTTTTGATGGAGAGAATACTTAAAACAACTTTTAAACCATGATAAAACCATAGATGAGGAACTGGTGGAGAAGAAATCACCCGTCATCTCCATCAGCACTTGCTGAAGATCCGGGATAGAGAATAAATTCCTACCTACCTCACGGAGGCCGTCATCGCCGCCATATTCAAGACGGGAGAAAAAACGGGCGACAGAACCAGGCGAGGACTCATCCTGCTCTCCATCGCCGGGACGACCATGGCCTGAATCCTCATTAACCGCCTTCTCCACGTCTCTGTAGAAATCCTTCGAAAGCCAGTCTCACTTTCAACTAAACCACGGAACACTTGACATAATTTTCACGTTTGCCATCTTATTTGTGAAAATATTTTTATTGACAAGTTTTTATTCATAACCAGCAAACGAAATGCACAATGACGCAAAGGTCTGAGGACACGCACGGACAGACTCAAAAACAACTTCTTCCCTGCTGTTACCAGACTCATAAAAGAGCCTCTTATGGATATACCTCATTAACACTACCCCCCTGTATGCTTCACACGATGCCGGTGTTTATGCAGTAACGTTGTCTAACTTGTGTTGCCCTATTATGCATGTACTTTGATTTTGTTTTGTTTTCATGTATTTAATGATCTGTTGAGCTGCTCACAGAAAAATGTTTTTCACTGTACCTCGGGACACGTGTCAATAAACAAACATCCAATAATAATGTGGGAAATACGGGTATTAGGAAGTACAGTAATGTATTATACAACACAGAACCAACTTGACTGAACCCACTCAGGTTTCCACCCTTCCCCGGCGTTGAGAAATAAGAACCATCGCCTCCCCCCCACCATCTAACAACTGATGGTGATTAGCTCGTTAAAGAATTCCTCCTGAAGAAAAGCGGGCCCGAAGCCGCACAAACGTGGCCGCCAAACACTCCCACGAGTGAGACAAAGAGAATCCGGTAATCTCCATCAGCAAACTAAACCCTCACCCACGTTGACTCCCTCTCCCAACTAACACTTCAACCGCATATGTATTGATGCCCAATATTTAAAAAAAGACCCCCCCCCCCCAACTCCAATCGCCAACGCTGTATATATGCGACTTTTCGCAAACCACATGAGATCATTTCGACAGCTGCCTCTATTCTCCCATCTCACTCCCTTTAACTACCTGAACAATAATGGAAGCGGTGCATTTGCTGCCCTCTCCCCCCACAAAGGATAGAGAGTGAAAAATAACATCAACTTATCGCTCACTCCGAGATAAAACAAGGCTCTCAATGCAATACCCCAGAAGATTAATAAAACTCCAAATATTGTGCAAATACACAACAAAAACACTTTTGATGGAAGTTACATTCCCACTAATACCGCAGTTTTGCTTCTAATTTCAGCCGGACAGTGCCCAGTGCTTCCTGAAGTGACGTATATCGTTTTTATAGTCAGAAACCACACAAACACACATACTAACCATAGAGGCTGTGGACTAGAAATCATCAAAACGTATTGAAAGTTGTCGCCGACAGCAGTATCAAGGGACACTTTCTGAACAACGACACCGATCTCTGTTGCTCAATTTCGCATTTGGTATTGCAAGGCAGCCAATGGTTGCATCACATTTAGGATAAAACATACTGCGCATATTGTGCTCATCCACCAACAGAACCACCCACTTCTCCCACCAGACTTGCGCAGTGGAAAGGTCCACAAGTTGCAAAAAAGAAAACCGCAAAGTACTAGCACGAATTAAGCAACACCTTAATGAGCCTTCCTCCACCAGAATGTCAGAACAGGTATGATTGGTGAAGACTGTAAACCATTTCGCTCCACCCATGACCCCACAATTTCGCAAGGAGTCCACGTCCATTAGAAATAAACGTATTGCAGCATTCAGCGAAGTCTTCAGCAGCTGTGTAACGTGTCGCCATGCTTGTAATAGGAAATGGCCATCACCAGCTTAAGGTGAATGAGCCATATCCTCTTGATATTGAATGCAGTGCACTTGTTCTGTCCGACGGAAACGCTGCCGTGGAGGAATAGAAAATTCTGGATGGAAAATTGAATGGGAAAAGACAAATTAATACTGTGGCAGCATGAAGAGGTTCCAGCACTGATTCCATTGACACCGCAAAGCCTGTCTACCATCCACAACGCACGAGGCAGTATTGTGCTGGAAAACTCTGAAGTTGCGTGTGGCTCCAAAATCCACAGGAAGCTCGACACCATTGTGACGACATCTTGGGTGAAAGCACAGTAAATTCGAGCCCGAAAGGCTCGAAGTTGCAATAAAAGTAAATTAACCAATAATTCTTCCAAGGTGTTTCAGACATTTTACCCTTGACTGCTCCAATGACTTCCAGACACAATATTTGTAAGGAAAGCACAACACCATTTATTTATAACAAGAAAATGGATAAACATGCAATGGTGATAACGGCCTGCTAAGTTACTTATTCACCCCTTTATCGTCCTGCCCTCTATCGACATACACACAAGAGACAGACAAATAAAGAGAATGATCAAAATAACGGGTACCGAATGGGATGAGAGATGAGAATCTTTGCTGCTGAGATTGTACTCTTGTTGCCAGCTTTTTTTCGCTGAAAGCGGAGTGTTAAAAACCCACGGTTAGATTTGATTTTCCGATATGTACATTCAGTCAGATCTCGCCGGCAGCAAAGATAACTCTGTCGAGTCAGATTTACATTTTCCAACCGTGAGCTTCACCTCATCAGTTTAAACCTCAACCTCACTGAGCGAAGACAAAACATCTCCACCTGAAAATTCAAAAAATTGATTTCGGAACACTCTGCCAATCTGCCGCTGGCCTGAACATCCTGCAGCATTTAACTGGGTAAGATGCACAGAGAGAACGTAACTTTCTTCAGAGCTTTATAAATAACTCTCAGGGGAAGGAGATTAGGCCTGTGTCTCATTAATCCTTTCAATTCGGATTAACACTTTCACAGGCTGGCTAGAGTGAAATGTCTTCAATCACCCGTGGTCAGATGATAGATTGCAAATTCTCAATCTCCTAATCCAAGCAAAACTAACACAATAACTTCCTTATTTGCCATAACTTTCTGGAACTCCGCACACCAATCAAGAACAAGAGCCAGGCAAGTCCCAGGAAACGAAAGTCGCCGATAGGCTGCCAGCCAAGTCCATCCAGAAGATTCATCAGTGGGACATACCGGAAAGAAGATAGTGCCGCGGGATGTTCTTGGGCCAGGGCAGACTACAGACCACCTTACACCGGGGAGCGTGTACCTTGGGTGTATTATAAGTATTGTCGAAGCTACCAAAACAGAACATAAAGGAATTACACAGGGAACACGTGATATAAAATGGGGATCCTTACGCTATACAAGTCATTGGCGCCACTTCCTTCACTAAGCACAGGGCAGACAGAAATCAGCAAAATGTTCTCTTTATATCGGTACGCAAGACGTCAGCCAACTGTAAGGTTGAGGTCAACAATCTTACACATGGGAACATTCAACTGCAAACTTTTTTCAAGCCATACACCTGCCCGACCTGTATCTTTATCGTTGTTCCTTCACTGTCCCTTTTTCCAAATCCAGGAACTCCTTCCTGAAATTCACTGTGGATCTTCCCCTACTCCAAAAATTCAGCGATTCAAGAACTGCTTGCCAGACGTAAAAAGGCATTCTGGAATGGTTTGCAAAAATGGTGGCCGGGCCAGGAAGAAACATCAGGAAAGAATCAAAAAGCGTTCAGAATATGCAAATTATCGGAGAGAAGAGCACACATCCCCCAGCAGGACTACAGTCCCATCCGAAATACAGACACACACAAACACAGGGAAAAACATACACGCAAATACACAGACACACAGACAGGCACACACATAAACACACACAGCACACAGAGAAAAACGCGCACACATAGACACAGACACACCAACACATGGGATACCGTTTACACGAACACACACTCGTGGTCATAGATACTCACACAAAACAGAGAAAGATGAACACAGGCACAGTCAGACACACCGAAATATGCACACACACATGAACACACAAAAACTAATCGAAAGATGCGCACACACAAACGTGCACACACATACAAGCAAAAAGACTGACACGAATAAAAGGAAAGACGCGCAGACACAGAGACCCTGACACACATACACACCCAGATACACGCAAACAACCGGAATGATGCACAGCCAGAGAAATACACACACAAGCACGTCAACGTACAAACATACACGCACACAGACAACTACAAACATGCAACAAGCATAAAGCCACAGTCACACGAATATGCACACGTGGACATGCTAACACATACACTCACACAAACACGCAGACTGAGACACACAAAGGCACACAAGCACAGTCAGACACACAGGCACACACAGAAAAATACACAGGTGCACAGGTGCACACACATACAGAGGGACACGAGTTTAAAGAAAAGGCGCAAACATTACAGTCATCCCCCACCATCGGGCCTGCGAAATCCCACCAACTGTCCTGGCTTGACACAATTCACACCTCTTTAACCTGGGGTTACCCCATCTCTGGATCTGTAAAGATTTAATCACCTGCTAATGCTCGCATTCCAAGCATTGTCTGGCATCTTTAAATTTGTCTATATATATGTTTCTGGAACATACCTCTTCATGCATCTAAGGAAGGAGCAGCGCTCCGAAAGCTAGTGATATCGAAACAAACCTGTTGGACTTTAACCTGGTGTTGCAAGACTTCTTCCTGTGTTCACCCCAGTCCAACGCCGGCATCTCCACATCATATCTTTTAAAATATATATATATATATGTTATCTTTAGAGTCATAGTGATAGATGTTTGCAGCATGGGAAGAGGCGCTTCGGTCCAGCTTGTCCATACCGCCAGTTTATGTCACTAAGCCAGTCCCACTTGCCCGTATTTGTCTTGTATCCCTCGAAACCCACCTTGGCCATTTATTTCCCAAGTGATCTATTTTCTTTGTCTGTTTAATTGCGTTTTGTCAACCGATGCTGTATTATTTACATTTTCTCTCCAATTTCTCACTCTGTCATAACCTCTAGTAATTGGGTTTATATTATTTCAATTATATAAGATATTTCACCTCCCAACTTAGCTAGTGATGATACTTCGGGACCTTTGTGTTTTTCCTGATCACTAATGTGAATCTCTGTTTTGCATTTTGAACTATAATCAAATATGTTCCCATTGCATTTCATTCAGTCCTACTCCTCCAATTAACTCGAGATCTTACTTCTCAGAGCTCTCTCTTCATTCCCTCATAATTGCCTAACTGTAGTTTCAACAATTGTCTTGGAACACTTTCCTCTCCCTCAATCAGATTGTAAAATTCGGTCATGTTATGTTCCCTGCGACGGTACTGGCTCCTTCAAAATGAGGCAGCAAAGAAACATGCGTCCTTTCACATATGTCGATTTGTCGCTTCGCTTGTTGGATGTGGAAAGCGCTTCTCTGAGAAACTGATCCGAAAACGTTCGACAATTGTCTTTACCAGGCTCCCCTGACCACCAGATTTTACCATTGTATGTGTACGTTACAACCACCCGTTATTTTTGTTTACCACACACAATCGGCTCTCTAACATTTGCTCTAATAACAGCGGGACTGTAGAGTCTAAAGAGAAGTGGTGTTACCGCTGTACAAGTAATCATGTGGCATGCTTAATACTGTAGTGACGGGTTTCAATTCCATCCCCGCTGAAGGTGTGATTTCACTTATTAAATCTTAAATATGAAATTGTTCTCTGCATTGATCGACATGAAACGACAATTGTGTGCCCTAAATATCCACATTGTTCAATAATAAACTTCATGGCAGGAAATGCATCATCAGTAACTGAGCAATCCATCATCTGAAAGAGGATACATTACAGTGGATCAGGGAATTATGGAGAGGCAGTAATTCTGGTCTTAACCCTAATACTCTGAACTCACACTGACCACTGCGCAGAATGGCTCTCCACCTTAATCATTAGAACTAAGGTATTATCTTCATTGCACCATCCCAAATTAATTCAGTTGCGCTTCCAGGTTCTTTCGCCTTACTGTCCATCTGTTCAACATCCAGCTCTTCGTTATTGTCGCCATTCAGTCATATCCCTTTAATAGTTAGAAGGAGCACGCAAATGTTCGTAGTTCCATCCTCAAAGGATCAATTGTGTTGCAAATTCAGCTGGAAGTTAGATGCAGATTCAATCGCGACATCAAAAATAATCTAATGGCTTGTCCTTAGTTGTACACTTTGTATCAATCTACCACATAATAATTTTCTGATTGAAAGCTTACTCTATTGTTTTTGATGTACAAAGATTAAGTGGAGAATTTAAACTCATTAATTTGGCCGGTCATGTTGTCGTACGAACGTAAGGAGCGTGATTACTTGAGGAACACTTCCAATATCCGACAGTTTTCCTGGAGTGGTATCTCATTCTATGGTAATTAACTCTAGCTTGGTAGCTGCAGCAAATCGCTGCTTTTGGTTATTCATTCATGGGATGAGGGCTTCGTTGGCTAGTTCATAATTCATATCGTATCCCTAATGACCCTTTCATACGCTGGTAGTGAGCTGACGTTTTGGACCACTGCAGTCCACATGGTGTACTTGCACAGTGTTGTACGTGAGCTACTCCAGGATTTGACAAACGAGCAGTGAAGGAACGGCGAGAACTTTCCAATTCAGGGTGGTGATTGGCTTGGAGGGGAACATCCAGCTCGTGGTGTCCAAATATACCTTTACACATTGAGCATCTAGATGGTAATGGTCGTGGGTGTGGAAGGTTCTGTCTATGGCGTCCTGGTGAGTTCCTGCAATCCATATTGTGGACGGTACACATGGCTGCAATGTGAGTCGGTGCTGGAGGGTGTGATTGTTCGTGGAAGGTACTTGTTGCAGGAGTACTTGTTGCAGGATACTGTCTATCTTCCTGAATGTTGTTGGAGCTTCACGTGGCCAGGAAAGGGCAAAGTATTCAAACTTCGTTCCCGACGTTTATCGATTGTCGGCCAACATTGCGAACTCAGGAGGCGAGTCACGCGCCACAGAGTCCCCGGGCTCTGGTCTGCTCATCGAGACACAGAGACTCTCTGGTTAGTCCTGTTGACTTTTTCGGTCATGGATGTTGGTAGAGACAGAATGTGTGATGGGGATTCCATTCAATGTCAAAGGGAAGTTTTTAGATGTTTCGTTTCAGATAAGATCATTGCCTGGCTCCTGTGTGGCACGTAAGTTACCTGCCCTTTCTCAGCAGAGGCCGGGAAATTGTACATGTATTGTTGCAGTTTCTCATGGAGATTTGTCCGAGCACATTTTTAAAGGCTTCTGAGAGCCCTCCTTCGTGATCGCGCCAGCAACATTTCTGCCAGACAGTCAAGTGTTCACAAAAGGGATGCAGCAACAGACCTGACAGAAACGATGTGTGAACTCGATTTGACCTAATTTATGATGTTGTTTGGGCCATGATGACTTACAACTGAGAGGCTAAGTTGGAGAAATTTGGAATAATCGGGTTGGAATATGTTTAACCCATAAATAAAGGTTTCCTCAGCAGTCGAAGTTTGAGACAGGGATGTTCAGAAAGACAAGATTGGGGAAGGAGGAAGTCTGGGATGTGAAATCAGCCCACGATAGAATGGAACATATTATTGCTTGGCAACCTAATTCAGCCACATATACCTGGCGCAGAGGGGGTGGCAGATGGCAAAATAGTTTGAGACTGGAACTGAAGAGAGTAATGCCTGTGTTAATGCAACTTCAAGAACAAACAGCGCAATAGAGATACACATAGCTTATAGAAATAATGTCTGGTTGGAGAGACTTACCCGGGATGCCAACAAGACCCAGGATGGGAAAATAAACTGCCTAAATAACCTGCAGTACGTGGTACATCAATTGGTATCGAATCGTACCGTGTCGTAAGCCAGTAAACCGCCTGAGGTAAACTCCTGCCTTTTGTTGTACTATTCCAATCAATTGGCCTCAGAATCTAATCTAATGTTGTCGAATTTTGTTCTAAGACTCTGATCTCTGCTCTCGTCTTGCTTTCTCCGCGGATCCCTGTTATTCGGGGAGATCATTTTCCGGCTGCCTCTGTCGTTCATGCATTGGTAAGAGTTATTTAAAACAAAAAATAAGAGAGACACCCTCCAGTGACACAGTTAGGATCCATGGAGCCTGAGATCACTTACAAGCACTGAACACACAGGTTCACTTCACCCTTTTCAACCAACACATTTTACATTACACTGGAGTAGACTATTAGGCATCCAGTGACGGATACCTGAGGGTAATTGAACAATATGTTTCAATCATTCTTTGATATTGCCATGTGCCAAAGTCCTGCAGGCTGGAGGTTGTCCTGCGCAATTTACAAAAGGAGAGAGGGAACGTCACTGTAATGACAGGCAAGCCTTCATTGCTAATGTGTGAGGACACATCGAGAGTCCATAAGCAAGGACAGGATTGCAGTCTGTTTATGAATGGCATTTTTGTCCAGTAAACTTCAAGAATTGGAGAGATTAAGTCAACAAATCGTATTTGAAATTGTATCGCTGGACTCACGCTGCGCCTGTGATTAAATGTAATTTCAGAGGGACTGGCACTGCTGCTGCACGGCGCCAAACTCCCAGGTTCGATCCCGGCCCTGGGTCACTATTTTGTGGAGCTTGCACGTTCTTACTGCACTTGTGTGAGTTTCATCCCCACAACCCAAAGACGTGCAGGGTAAGTGGATTGGCCACACTAAGTTGCCCCTCAATTGGAAACAAAAATGAATTGCTCACTCCAAATTAAAGAAAAATGATCTTTCAGGGCTTGTTATGAAAATTGAATCCAAATTAAGCAACTGTAACTATCTATGAGGACATGATTTGCACTAAGCGACAGGAAGTGGAGAGAAGTGGAGAGTGATGTGTCTTTGGACTGGAGGGGAATGCTCTTGATATTTCCCATGGTCTAATGGTAAACGCAATATTTGCTGACACAAATGGCATGAACGAACAGACCAATAGCCCACCTGCTATGTTTGGAAATGAAATGTTGTGTCGCAATCTTAGACTGGAGGGAAAGTGACAGTTCGACGAAATGGGCAGACACGTCAGTCAAATCAATGTAAAGTGGAATTGTGCCAATTGGAAAGGTGATTTATGAAAAGCGAAATTGGATATATGAAAGTTATTGAAGGCTTTTGAACAAACCCTAGTCGATTATTGAAACATTGGTCTCTTTCGATAAACGAAGAAGTGAGTCCCCAGGAGGTTGTACCTGGATTTCTTGTATAGCTCAGGGTCACCTGTATTGAACGCCTCAGACCTGTCCTTCAGTAGGGAGTAAATCTCCCGATCAAGCCATGGTTTCCGGTTGGGAACCATACGTACTGCTTTCTTTGACTCGCAGTCGTCCAAACGTTTGCTGATGAAGTCTATGATGGTGGTGGCATACGCAGGTTGGTCGCTGAGTTCTTAAGTATTGACCAGTCCACTGTCTCTAAACAGTCACATAGGAGCGTGTCTGTTGCCTCGGACCAGCACTGCATGGCCTTCTGAGCTGGATAATCCCGCTTAACTTTTCGCTTATGGTCTGATTTTCCGAAGTGCGGTCGCGGGATGGAATGGTAGGCGCCCTTAGTTTTTGTGTTGCAGTGGTCAAGAGTCGTGCGACCAGAAGTGCTGTGGAATTTTGGCAGTACATTCTTGGGGTTGGCGTTGTTGAAGTCCCCGGCCACGATGAGCATGACCTCCGGGTGTTCTGTTTCATTGTTGTTTATAACTATGCATAGTTCGTCCAGCGCTTTCTTCACTTCTGCCTGGGGTGGGACGTAGACCGCTGTGATAATGAAATGAATGAAAATCGCTTATTGTCACAAGTAGACTTCAAATGAATTTACTGAGAAAAGCCCCCAGTCGCCACATTCCGGCGCCTATTCAGGTAGGCTGTTTCGGGAATGGAACCGTGCTGCTGGCCCGCGTTGGTCTGCTTTCAAAGCCAGCGATTTAGCCCTGTGCTAAACAATCTGAAGTGAATTGATATGGGAGGAAGTATGGGTGGTATTTCCCGGTCAGGTATTCCTGGTCTGGGGAGCAGAACGCCGCCAGGGTCGCCACATCCAAGCACGAGGAAGTGTTAATGAGGAGGCAAACCCCTCCACTCTTTGTTTTGCCCGATGATGCAGTGCGGTCCCCCGGTGAATTCAGAAGCCTTCAGGATGTATGGCACATACCGCTGAGGCGGGGATTTTTGCAAAACAGATCACACAGCAGTCTTTTACTTCCCTCTGAGTGCAACGTATAGCATTATGTTCGTCCAGCCTGTTTTTTAAAATCGCCTGGACGTTTGCCAGGAGTAAGCTGGGGTGATGAGTCTTGAAACCGAGTTGTTTCAGTCTCAACTACAAACCACGGTGTTGATAAGAGAAAGCGAACTGTGTGGAAGGTAGGTGGTTGCGTCTGGTGAAGATCAGGCCGCTGGCTATGTTTCCACGGTCGCGCCTGGCAGTGTCCCTGGTGCTGGTTGTGGTTGCGGGGTGACATATTTGCGATCCGGTCGGACCCCAGCGTTGTGCGGGTACGGCAATACTTTGCGGCCTGTTTGATTCTTCACGTGGGGTCTCCGTCGTTTCGGGGGGCTTGTATCGTAGGCAGGGGCTTCAAGAGGAATGTTGGGCTGGGTTCACATGTTCATCTCACTCGTTGATCGCTCCTGGGGTCGGGCCTTGGAGTTGGCCTGGTCAGGTCTCCACGTGGATTCTCCTTTCCTCCATCCTCAGGTTAGTCAGGTCGCTGGAGGGCCTCTCCGGGTTGGGTCACTGGGCGGGCCTCTTTGTGTCGGGCCGGGCCGAATCTCGTGGTCGGGAGCCGGGTCGGGTTTTTCGGAGACTAGGTAGAGCCGTCAGGGGACTGGCGTCGGTAACTCCGGCGGGGCGGGCGCTCCGAGGCCCCTGTCTGGTCGAAATCAAGGTCGGATCCTCACTTCGGGTTTGGGCCTGAACAGTTCCAGGTCGGGTCGTGTCAACAGGGGTGCAGCTGGGTCGGGTCGAGTCCGGCAAAATATCCACTTCAGGGTCTCGGAGGATCTTCAAACCTGCAAGGGAAGGTAAAAGATAATGTTTCTGTTAGAAATGAATATTAAAAGATTCGTCCGGTTATAGGAGATGTAAAAAGAGGATCTGTTTGGGAGAGCTCGCAAAGAGTCGCCACGCTCCGGCGCCATCTTGCACAAAGGAAGATCTTGGGGTGCAGGGGATAATTACAAAGTTGCGTCTTTTTCGAAACCTGATAGTATCGTAAACTGTGAGGAGAACAGTATAAAACGTCAAAATGGACATACACAAATTTTTGGAGTGGGCAAATACAAGGCAGATCAAGCGCAACGCGCAGAAGTGTGAGGCCATGCATTTTGTTTGAAAGGACATGGAAGGACAAGATAAAATAAGCCGTAAAATGATTAAAGGATTTCAGGAACTGAGATAACTGGGTGTATATATGCGTCGCTCATTGAATGTGGAAGGACAGGTGGAGAGCATTTAATAAAGAATATAGTATTCATAGCTTTGTTAATAGGGGCACAGAGTACGAGAATGAGGAGGTTATGCTCAACGTATCCAACACTGCAAAGGCTTAGGTAGAGACTAAAACTCCCTGTACACTGTCCCCATCAAACACTCCCAGGGCAGGGACAGCAAAGTGTTAGATAGAGCGGCGAGCTCCCTTTACTTTGTTACAATCAAACACTCCCAGGACAGGTGCAGCACGATATTATATACAGAGTGAAGCTCCCCATACACTGTCCCCATCAATCACTTCCAGGATAGGTACATCACGGGGTTATATGCAGAGTAAAGCTCCATCTACACTGTCTCCATCAAATATTCCCAGGACAGCTACCGCACGGGGTTATGTGCAGAGTAAAGCTCCCTCTCCACTGTCACCATTAAATACTCCCAGGACAGGTACAGCACGCGTTAGATACAGAGTAAAGCTCCCTCTACACTATCCCCATCCAACACTCCCAGGACAGGCACAGCACGGGGTTGGATACAGAGTAAAGCTCCCTCTGCACTGTCCCCATCCAACACTCCCACGACAGGCACATCACGGGGTTAGATACAGAGTGAAGTTCCCTCTACATTGTCCCCCATCAAACACTCCCAGGATAGGAACAGCACGGGGTTAGTTACAGAGTAAATCTCCATCGACACTCTCCTCTAAAACCTTCCCCGGGCAGTTGCATATGAACATAGGAAGTGAAGTTGGCCATTCAGCCCGTCGATCCTGCTCTGCCATACAACACGATCACGTGTCATCATTGACTGCAATACCTTTGTGCCCACACTAGCCCTATAGCCCTTTCTGTCATTGGGATTTAGATATCTGCCAAGCTCTGCTCTAAACATACTCAGTGACTGAGCTTCCACATCCCTCTGGAATAGCGAATACCAAATATTCACAACCCTTTGAGTAGAGGCATTTCTCCTCATCTCCGTCCTAATTAGCTTCCCCCATATCTTGCAATTGTATCTCCTGGTGCCAGGACAACATCTTACCCGCAATCTACCCTGTCTGTCCCACTGAGTATTTTGTAGGTTTCAATGAGATCACCTCTCATCATTGAAACTCAAAATAATGCAGGCCCAGTTTTCCCAATCTCTCTTCATCGGGCAGTCCCGCCACAGCTGGTACGAGAGTGGTGAACATTTGACAACACACTCTAACACAAAAAGGCCTTTCCATTATATTTTTCAGCCAATAAAGGGGCAATTTAGCGTGTCCTATATACCTACGGCGCACATATTTGTGTTACGGACGTGAGATTCTGGCAATCACCGGAAAATGTTTAAACTCCACGCGGACATTGACCTGGGGCCAGGATCGATCCCGGTTCCTTGACGCAGTGAGGCAGCAGTGATAACCACTGTGCCACTCGGACGCTCCGATAATTTTCTTCCTCAGATAAAGGGACCAAAATTGCACCCAATGCTCCTGGTGCGGCTTACCCAAGTTCCAATACAGATGAAGCAGGACCTCATAATCCTGTATTCAAATCCTCTTGCGCTAAAAGTCAGCTTTCTTAATATCTGCTGCACCTGCATTGTAGCACTGTCGCGAGGAGCTGCTATAATCATATAATATCTACAGTGCGTTAAGTCCATCGAATCGGCACCGACCTTGTAACAGGGCGCACTACCTTGATCCAATTCTCCACCTTATCCTGATAAGCCCACAATCCCCCAAACCTTCCTACCTTTGTGACACGAAGGAACAATCTTTTAGCATTGCGCTTACCCCAAACCTGCAAACCTTTGTGCCACAAAGGAGCAATCTTTTAGCATTGCGCTTTCCCCAAACCTGCAAACCTTTGTGACACAAAGGAGCAATCTTTTAGCATGGCCGGGCCACCTAATCCTGCACATCTTTGGGCTGTGGCAGGGAACTGAAGCTCCCGGGAGAAACCCACGCAGACACGGGGGTAGGATGAAATATCCACACAGACAGTGACTTACGGCCGGAATTGTACCCGGTACCTGGAGATACCAAGCAACATTATTTTTTGATTATATTTTTATTGTGGCATTTGTATCTCTGTAAACCAAAGAGACAACAAACAGGAAATACTATAATAAATAAATAACCATCGCCCCTGCTTCGCACCCTCCCTGATGTTACCCTCTCCCCACTCAGCTGTTATTTTAAATACCAAAATCCCCCCTTTCCCCAATTCCCACTGCTGACTTAAACATCAAGGAATAAATTAATAAACGGATTCGATCGACAGGCAAATCTCTCCACCGACCCTCTCAAAGCGAACTTGATTTTTTTCCATCCTGAGGAAGTCAGCGAAGTCGCTCGCACACATCCCCGCATTCGGCGGCCCAGAGTGACTCCACCCTAACAAGATCCGTCTCCGGGCTACCAAAGAGACAAAGGCGAAAACATCGGCCTCTGTCACCCCCTCGATTCACGGGTCCCCACACTCCAAAAATTGGCACTTCTGGACTCGGGTCCACCTTAGATTCGAAGTATTGATTTACCCTTGAATGTGTGATTGTGTGTGTCCCTGTGCCTAATTATGTAGTTTATAAGTATTTTATATCTATCTGACATATATTACATTATTATTCATTATATATTTCCATATCTATTGATATTATTGACCGAGGTGATAATATATACATATATATATATATATGTGTGTGTATATATATATGCATGTACATATATATATGCAAGTAATCGCAGGCACTCGGAAGCTCAGTGGTGCAGCTAGACCTTGGGGTCCTTGTTCACAGATCCCTGAATGAAGGTGGCAGTGCAGGTGAACAGGGAAGTTAAGTAGGCACGTGGCACACTTGCCTTCATGAGTCGTAGCATGGAATATAAGAGTAATTAGGTTCTTTTGGAGGTACATAGTACGTTGGTTAGGGCCAATTCATTTTTTTTTCAAAATAATGGGCAATTTAACGTGGCCAATCCACCTACCCAACGCTTATTTGGGTTGTGAGAGCGAAACCCACGCAAACACGGGGAGAATGTGCAAACTCCACATGGACAGTGACCCAGAGCAGGGATCGAACCTGGGATACCGGCGCCGTGAGGCAGCAATGTTAACCACTGCGCCACAGTGCTGCACCTTTCGATCATTAACATATATTGTGCATATCTGTGGTCCTGGAACCGATCCCTTTGGAAACCCTCTACTCACTACCTGTTTTCTCCTTGTCTGTGTTTCCTGTCTGCGAACCAGTTTCCTGTCCATCTTAATAAATTACGTGCTTTAATTATGCACACTAATCTACGATGCATAACTTTGTCAAACAACTTCTGAAAGTAGACATATATCACATCCACTGGCTCCCCCTCGTCAACTTTACTCATTGCAACCTCGAAGAATTCCATTAGAATTATCAAGCATCAGGGCAGCACGGTGACGCAGTGGTAGCACTGGTACCACATGTAGCTCACATGGTAGCACATTGTCCCATTGTCTGCGTGGGTTTCACCCCCACAACCCAGAGGTGTGCGGGGTAGGTGGATTGGCCACGCTAAATTGCGCCTTAATTGGAAAAAAATAATTGGGTACTCTAAATTTATAAAAAAGCAAGAATTGTCAAGCCTGGTTTCCACTTGATGAATCTATGCTGACTCTGTCCAATCCTGGCACTATTTTCTGAGTCTTATGTTTTGTGCTCTTTTTTCTGACTGCCCTGTTCCCACCATTATATTACACGCAAACAATTTAGTAGCAGCACGCAAGCACAGTGGATAGCATAGTTGCTTCATCGCTCCAGTGACCCAGGTTCGATTCCCGGCTTGGGTCACTGTCTGTGCGGAGTGTGGACATCCTCCCCGTGTCTGCGTGGGTTTCCACCGGGTGCTCCGGTTTCCTCCCAGTGTCCAGAGATATGCACGTTTGGTGCATTGGCCATGATAAATTGCCCTTAGTGTCCAAAAATATTAAGTGGGGTTACTGGGTTACCGCGATAGTGTGTGTGTCCCAGTGCCTGGTTCTGAAGTTTATACGTATTTTATATCTATCTGACATATATTACATTATTGTTCATTATATATTTCTACATCTATTGGTATTATTGACCGAGATTGGGTGGGTTGCTCTTTTCAAGGGCCGATGCAGACTCCATGGGCCGAATGGCCGCTTTCTGAACTTTGATTTCTATGGAGCTGGCCGTCGCTGATCATTATCGCAGCTGTAATTATGCAAGTCCCGGAAGGTGCTGGTATCGGAGCAATACAAGTATTCAACCGCTCTGTTCACTCAAGGCATTTTCCAAGATGTCTGTTATAGCGAGAACAAAGAACAAGGGAAATATATATTTCAACCAATTTTATTCAATGAAAGACAAGAGGCAACCACATTTCGGTAATACTACCCATTTGGATGGCTTGAACAAAGCGACTGCCCGAACCTCGAGTCTCTCTGGGCCGCCATCACGAAGGTGATGTCGCTGGCTGCTTCCTTGTTTCCCTCTCTGGTCAGTCTTCTAGATGGCCACGGCCACTTATCACGCCGATTGTTCACTCCTGAGAGGTCTTGGACGTCTACGTTAATCCAGCTCCCTTCGGTCCTTTCTGGAAGCTTCTGTGCCCTTCTATCAATGTGGCCTCGGGAGGTGTACCAACATCCAATGCATTCGGTGATTGCTACTTGGCAGAACGTCGGGGCCCGCCACAAATGTCCCTCTCCTGAGGTAGTTGGCACGTATCTTGTCGCTGTATAATGTTACGGTGGCAACTCTGGGCGCCGGAAAGAGTGGCTACATCTAGGTACCCAATAAAGCTGGTCACAACAATTGAAACAATGATGCGATTCGGCAAGAATTGGGGAGCATAAGATGGAAACAGTAACTGTCAGGGATAGGCACAAGTGAGATGTGGAGCTTGTTCAAGGAACAAATACTGCGTGTCCTTGATATTATGTCCCTGGCAGGCAGGGAGGAAATGGTCGAGTGAGGGAACCATGGTTCTCAAAAGAGGTTGAATGGCTTCTCAAGAGGAAGAAGGGGGCTTATGTAAGGATGAGAAAACAAGGTGCAGTTAGGGCACTGGAGCGATTAAAGGTAGCTAGGAAAGAGCTCAAGAAAGGGCTTAGGCTAGGAGGGGGCATGACATATCCTTGGCGGGAAGGATCAAGAAAAACCACAAGGCTTTTACACTTATGTGAGGAATAAATGAATGACCAAGGTGAAGTTGGGGCCGGTCAAGGACAGTAGTGGGAACGTGTGCATGGAGTCTGAAGATATAGGAGAGGCCCTAAAGGAATACATTTCTTCAATGTTCACAACGGAGAGGGGCCATGTTGTCGAGGGAGATAGTGCGATACAGGCTGGTTGGCTGGAGGAGGTAGATATTCGGAAGGAAGATGTGTTAGAAATTTTGAGAAGCCTGATGATAGATAGGTTCCCTGGGCCTGATGGGATAAGTCCTAGAATTCTTTGGGAGGCGAGGGATGAGATTGCAGAGCCTTTGGCTTTTACCTTTATGACCTCACTGTCTGCAGGACTCGTGCCAGAAGACTGGAGAGAGGCCAATGTTGTCCCCTTGTTCAAGGAAGGGAATAGGTATAACCTTGGGAATAATAGGCCAGTTAGTCTCACTTCGGTCATAGGTACATTATTGGAATGGGTCCTGAGGCAGAGGATTTATGATCATTTGGAAAGATACAGCTTAATCCAGGATAGTCAGCACGAATTTCTGAGGTGTAAGTCTTGCCTCACAAGTTTCATTTTATTCTTTGAGAAGGTAACTAAGTACATAGATGAAGGTAGAGCAGTTGATGCCGTATGCATGGATTTTAGTAAGGCGTTTGATAAGTTGCCCCATGGTCGGCTCATGCAGAAAGTAAGGAGGCATGGCACAGAGGGAAATTAGGCCGATTGGATCAGTAACTGGCTATCACATAGAAGACAGAGGGTGGTGGCAGATGGTACATTTTCATCCTGCAGCCCAGTTACCACGATGTACCACAGGGATCAGTGCTGGGTCCTCTGCTGTTTGTGATTTTTATCAATGACTTGGATGATGGAGTTGAAGGTTGGATTAGTAAATTTGCTGATGGCACCAAGATCTGAGGAGTAATGGGTAATGGGGAGGGCTGGTGTAGGCTGCAAAGAGACATTGATAGGATGCAGAGCTGGGCTGAAAAGTGGCAGATGGAGTTTAACCCTGATAAGTGTGAGGTGATTAATTTTGGTAGGACAAATTTGAATGCGGATTACACGGCTAACGGCAGGGTTCTGGAGAATGTGGAGGAGCAGAGAGATCACGCAGTTCATATCCATAGATCTCTGAAAGTTGCCATTCAAGTGGATAGAGCCGTGAAGAAAGCCGATAGCGTGTTAGCATTTATCAACAGGGGGACTGAGTTTAAGAGCCGTGAGGTTATGCTGCAACTGTACAAAACGTTGGTTCGACCACATTTGGAGTATTGAGTGCAGTTCTGGTCACTTCATTATAGGAAGCATGTGGAAGCATTGCAAAGGGTGCAAACAAGATTTACCAGGATGCTGCCTGGATTAGAGGGTAGGTCTTATGAGGAAAGGTTGAGGGAGCGAGGGCTTTTCTCATTGGAGCGAAGGAGGATGTGTGGTGACTTAATTGAGGTGTATAAAATGATGAGAGGGATAGATAGAGTGGACGTTCAGCGACTTTTTCCTCGGGTGGATGTTGCTTATACGGTTGGCATAACTATAAGGTTCATTTTGGAAGATATAGGAGGGATTTCAGAAGTAGGTTCTTTACTCGGAGAGTGGTTGGGGCGTGGACCACTCTCCCAGCTATGGTAGTGGAGTCGCACACTTTAGGAAATTTCAAGCGATCATTGGATATGCATATGGAGTGCACTAGAATGATTGCGAGTAGGTTGATTTGATTTTAGTTTCAGACTAGTTCGGCACAACATCGTGGGCCTACCGGCCTATACTGTGCTGTACAGTTCTATGTTTTATGTTCTATTATATCCTGATGGGTGAGGGACGGGGCAGGACCAAGCATGTTCCGGAAATTTGTCTGGGTGTTGTGTTTCACTTTTGGTCAAGTCCGAGTTCCAAGGCTGAGTGAGCTTTCACTCCAGTTTCATATTCAATGCCCAATCCTTTCTTTTAAAATTTCCAGTTGAATCAGGCCTAAACCTAGGCGAAGCCCGCCGACAACACAAGTCTTTCCGCTTTCAAAGCATATCTCTAAGAACCTGTATCAATTTCACTGTGAAATGGCATTGAGAACACAAACGTTTAACGAAGCATTGTGAACGATTATCTTTTCTGCTTAAAATTTGTCGTGAATACAATTGCACAATGAAAATGGCTTCCAAACAAGTGGTGTGATTACAATTGATCTGATCAATTCTGAAATTTTAGTGCGGTATTTTATTCGCGTCATTGGTTGAATTCACTGACGTGTTGTAGTAGTTTTTGTCATTAAATCTTCCCCGTATCGCACCGCCCTTCTCAGCTCTGCCCTGAATTTTGATTGGGTGAGAGCGTACATACACGTGCTCGTACAGCAGTTCAGTGTACTGAGCATGTCGGCGAGTTCATGAATAACAGCCACGGGCTCTTTGAAGTCGTGGAAACTGTAGGTTGCAGTGATCCGTGAGAAAAGAAAGAGTCCGATCGTTGGCATCCACAGCAAGATGAAACTGGCGGAGGCTGCAATGAGCAAAACCAGGGCTTTCCTCCGATTCTGCATCTCGGGGTCCCCGGAACTCTGACCATCTCCCCGGAACGCCCGCCGCACCTCACTGGCCGCCAGGACGTGTCTGACCGTCAAAAGATTGAGCAGTATCACAGCGAAGTAGGGAACTAATGGATTTAAAATTAGCTTCACCCAGTAAAATACCCTCCAGGCGTGAATCGAATCTGTGTTGTCAGCATTTCTGGTTTTCGTTTCCAGTTCTTCGTGGTCATAGTAATGAACATTCGTGAAGAAATTGGGGATGCTGCTCAAATATGTCCCAAGATAAATCGCTCCAACGATCAGCGCTGCAGATTTGGGGGCACAGTACCTTCGTTTAAAACTCTGGCAGCAGATGGCCACGAAGCGGTCAAAGGTGAAGGACACAGTCAGCCAGACTGAGCAGTTGGTGACAGCGACACTCATGATAGAGTTCAAACCATATACTAAGCTATTAAGGTAAAACGCCTGTGGTAACCGAGGCGCCAGTATATGATTGATCAGAACAAGAAATATGAGGACAAGCAGGTCCGCTGAGACCATGGCTACCAGGTAGATAGTTGTTCGCTTGCACAGACCACAGTCCTTGAGTCGGAGGATCATCAGAGTGACTAGGTTGGCTGTAATAAAGAAAGGATAAGTGGGATTACACATAACAGCCAAAGGACCTACTTGTGAATTCAGAACATAACGTCAACCTCCGCAGCGTCATTTCTCTCTGCCCTGTTTATATGTTTGCAAAAGCCCCAGCCCGGCAGTCCAAGCATGTATAGTTTAGGTGGAATGGCCTTGGTAATTTGATGTCCAGTGTTGTGGGAGCGAGATTACAGGGTTACAGAGATAATGCCCAGGAATGGGCCGAGGTCGGAGGTTTTTTCAGAGGGCCGGCGCATACTTTTGGGCCGAATGGCCTCCTTATGCACTGTATTCTATAGACGAAAACTAACTCCACACAACAACCTTTCTCTTCTATTACTTTTATTCAGTCTCCATCTGTCAGCTGATTCCTCTATAAGTTCTTGAATTCCCTTCTTAAACAGCACGGTTCTCATCTCCTTCGAAATGCTCTTTAAAATGCCTTGCCGATTGCTTTTGCTCTCCTTTCCAAATCTCTTGCCATCGAATATGAGTCAAGTTCTCCTTCCCCGTATGTCATCACTTTCAAAGTTTCACAAGAATTGCAACTAGTTGCAGTGATGCACAGAGGAAAGGTATACAGTTAGAAACAATGACAATAAGAATCAGCAGCGAAAAAAGACAACTCTAAACGAAACTGATCTGTATAAGGAACAAATCAGCACATATTGTGACAGTTACACATGCAGTTGCTGAACTAGACACTTTCAGGGCATCGGAACTGCAAAAGGAGTTCTGGGCGGACATGTCCATGGGGTGATGTACCGAGTGGGAGGTCTTGTTAGCTGAAGAAACTGGAGACTGAGTGGAGTCAGTAAATCAGGATTCTCAATGGATGAATGAAGAAATCACTGATCGTGGTAGTGTTGTGTAGAATTAAAGTGGTCAGAGGGGCCAGGACATAAAATAGTTTTCAGCAACAACATGAATTTTAATGTGTGACTCTACCGGGGGTGCATATTGGTCAGACGGGTTGCCAATGTGCGCGATCGGACATGAACAACTGAACTGTGAAACACATGAATTTTGTGGGAGGTGGGAGCTTGTAAATTGGCAAGGAAAGCATTGGCTGACACAAGGCCCGGAGAGGGAGAGGCGCTAAGAGTGCTTGAGAACATGAAGAAATAAGAGCATAAAGAGATCCGGAATTACAAGAAATCGAATGGAAAACTGCAAAGGTAGACAGGGCATTCCTTGCAACTCACAAGATTATCAGTACAGTTTATTACAAGCGATGATCCCCAGCTATCCTTGAGGTACTCCACCAACCTCGGCCTGCAATCCCGTTAAAATTAGACCACATGACGTATTTTTTGTGATATGTCTTTGAGTCAATGTTCTCTCCATACTAATTATCACCCTCACACCAACCTTACATGTTGCACCTTTTAATGCAAGTGTATAAAGGTTATTGCATCTCCTTTTTCAACCAGACGTGGTACATCGGGGTAACTGTCGATTGTCGTGATTCAAGAATTATGGCTAGTGTCAGACGTTATGCTATCCACATTTATTAATGCCCAAAATATTTTTTTAGAAATCACAGTGTGACGGCGATACAATAGTTCCACAAACGAAACATAGATAGCGAGTTTGAAATAAATGGCAAATCGAACATGATGTGCGACAAACTGGTCAGAACAGCATGCATGACAATATTCAATTTCTTGGGTACATTGAAGAAAGTCGCAAGACGGAGGAATTTCGGATGTCACTTAAACGGGTGGTATTTTAAACAATGAGGCAGGCAATCAGAAATTGCAGCAGGATCCTGATGTTGTGAAAGTAGGTCGATAAATGGCAAATGGAGGTCAATACAGGTACGTGTGAGATGTTGCATTTTAGAAGGTCAAATCAAAGGTATGTCTTTCACGGTGAATGGTAGGACCTTAGCGAGTATCCTGGAACAGAGGGACCTTGGGGTTCAGGTGCATGGTTTCCTAAAGGTGGAGTCACCGATAGCTAGGCCAGTGAAGAAGGCTTTTGGAATTCTGGCCTTCATGAGTCAGGGCATTGAGTATAGAAGTTGGGAACTTAGGTTGCAGTTGTACAGGACGTTGGTGAGGCCACACCTGGACTATTGTGTACAGTTTTGGTCACGTTGCTATAGGAAAGATGTTATTAAACTGGATACAGTGCAGAAAAAATTTACAAGGACGTTGCCAGGACTTAAGAGACTGAGTTATAGGGAGAGGTTGGGTAGGCGACCACTTTTTTCTTTAGAGCGTAGGAGACCGAGAGGTGATCTTATAGAGGTGTATTAGATCATGAGAGGATGTGGTGAATGCACTCAGGAGTTTGACCAGTGTTGGGGAATCGAGGACCAGAATCCATAGGTATAAGTTAAGAGGAGAAAGAATTCATGGGAACCTGTGGCGCAAAGTTTTTTCACAGCGGGTGTTACGTATGTGGAATGAGCTATTGTATCAAGTGGTTGAAGCAGGGACATTGGCACCATTAAAAAGACATTTGGACAGATACTTGGATAGGAAAGGTTTAGAAGGATGTATGTCAAATACTGGCAATCAGGGTTAGCTTAGATGGGCTTTTTGGTTGTCTTTGTTCATTCGTTCTTGGGATGCGGGCGTCGCTGGCTGGGCCAGCATTTGTTGTCCATCCGTAATTGCTCGTGAACTGAGTGGATTTCTAGGACATTTCAGAGGGGGGCTGTTAAGAGTCAACCACATCACTGTGTGCGCCTGGAGTGGCATGTAGGCCAGACCGGGTAAGGACGGCAGGTTCCCTTCCCTGAAGGAGATACATTGACCAGAGGAGTATTCCAATCGCCAATGGTTTCATGGTCATCATCAGGTCAGAATTTATTTTTTATTCAAATGTGTCCATCTGCCATGGTGGGATGTGTATCCCGGACTTCAGACTATAATTCTGGGTATCTGGATTTCTAGTCGAAGCAATACAACTACGCCACTGCCTCCCTTAGATCAGTTTGGACTGAAGGACCTGACTCCGTGCCGTAGATTCTATGATTCTATGACAAAATGTTAATGTGCATTCCTGGGGAGCATATCCGAAGGTCAGTGGAATGTACGCCTTGGAACACAAGACATAGTCGCTGTAAATTAATGAGCATTCAGTTTCAATTGCATTTCATGACAGAAGGAGAAAACGTCAGAATCACATTTTATTACTGAAATAAGAAGGGGGCGAAGCCCTTGGCACATGACAAAAGTCTCGAGCAATACACGAGGTTCAACGTTGGCCGCCATGGGGTTAGTTGAAATACATACATTGTATTCGCTGCTTAGAACCTGCACTTCCCAAATTTAGGTGGCCCAAGCGCAGCGTCGGTAATTGCCTTGCGGGACACAGACAGTTTTCAAGCATAACTTGGAGATTCCGGGTATCAATAGCTCAATTTTGTACCTTGCTCTTAGAGTAACAGCCATATCCAGGGGCTACAGCTTTGTTCTCACGAAGATAACGCAAAATGATGGGTGATGACGTTATCAGTCGGTTAGAAACTTGGCAGCCTTATGAACTCATTATTCAGTTCAACAAGTCAAACCAGATTTTCTCCATAATACTGTTGTTCTCCCAAACATCGCCCAACTTGATTGTTCCTTTGTCTTTTATTTTGGACAAACCTGTTCATTTTTCGTGCTGGGTAAAATGTGTGTTTAATTACTGCAACATTTACCGCTGCAAATACATTTTGCAGCATGGCAACTTTTGTAATTTGACCTCTTCCACCATTACCTCATCACAGATATGGTGTTTCTACCCTCAACACTTTCAGTTACACAATCCTCATCACTCACCACCATTCCTGAAGAATGGCCTGAAGCGTTCAGTTTGCAGAGTCTCCGTCGAAGCTTCCAGGTCGGTTGTATATATGCAACGTTCTAGTTTTGTTCTTATTTCAGATCATAGAATCAAAGAATACCACAGCGCAGGATGTGTCCATTAGACCCATGAAGTCTGCACCAACACTTGGAAAGAGAACGCTACCTAGGCCCATTCTCTGATCCTGTCCCCGTAACCCAGTTACCCGAGCTTCTAACCTTTTGTACACAAAGGGACAATTTAGCATGACCATTCCACGTAACCTGCAATGTTTGGACGTTTGGAAGTTAAACATTAAAATGCAACAAGAGAGAATATTCGAACTGTGCAAAATTACAGCGTCTACATTAACACTAAAATAGAGTGTAACTTGTACATACCCACGATAATTAGAGTCTATATAAGCAACACACTGCAGCGGAAATTGGTGACTGTAAGCAACACTCGCTCGTGTTTAATTACTGTACGAAACCCAACGTCCTATTGGACATTAACGACTACAATGCAGACTAACCATTACCTACTACACCTTGTGTATACAAGAAAAGTTTATTACAGCTAGAAAATCCCAGATCCAAGCCAATTTAAACAATCTGCGAAAACAGAAACCCACAAGGACATACTATGTTTGCACAAACCATCTCTAGTTAACGTCACTACAGCCATTGTTGATCTACTGACAAGAACACTGACTCAAACTGATTTGACATTAACAAAACTGTTTACTTCCTAGAATCCTGCAATTTACTGTACCTCGGCGCATTTAATACTATTTTTAAAAATGTAATCGGTATAAACCTAAATTCTGATCGAACAATAGCAGAGTTCATAGACGTGTTGTTTGTCTTCAAAGTATATCGATTTTAAGACTGTAATGCAAAGTTGCTTCTGCCAGCAAAATAAGCATTGTCTGTTAAAACAATGAGAGCTTTTCAAACAATCTGCGTTTACATTCAACACAGATAGGCGTAATCAATTCTTCCCCTCAGGATCGAATCTATGGATCGTAAAGTAGCAGGACGTGAATCTGTCTGAATCAAGGTATTCATGGAATGTCAATTTTCACTGTACTCAGAATATTCACTTACTTCTCCCACTTCCCCAAAACGGCGAGACTGTCCAGGAACTGAAAGGATATTGGCTGTATGAATTCTAGATTCAACTTGTTTTAAATTGCCTGGCCAAATTACACTCAATCTGGAGGACTAATTTGGATCAACTCACTAAAAGAACAACCTGTGATGTTAGGATTAGCTGTGGGGGCTGTATTGATCGGGTCGACCAAAATGCCATCAGACACTCGTTTGTTCCAACAACCCTCAGCAAGATAAAAACAGTTTACGAGATCTAAAGGCACGTTCTTGCTACAGGAACAACTACTTGTAACTGGAGTTTGCATTCAACAGAATAAAAAATTATGATCCAAATAAATGAACAATGGCAAGACTGGCAATATACGACAGAGAGTGATATTCAAACAGAAGATAACGAGCTTGATGGAAGAGATACACTATGTGGAGAATGTTAAAGGAAAATACATTCAAAATACATGCAATGTTATTCATCTGAAATAAAACCTAAAATGCTGGTGAAAAACACCCTACTCAAATCAAGCAGCATCTTTGGAGAGGAAGGGAATTAATGTTTCCCTTCTGTATGCCTGGATTTGGGGAAGTAGTGGACAGCGTCACCGGCACTGAACTCGCGATGATTAGATCCCGGGTAACGCTCTGCGACTCCAGTTCGAGTCACAACTCAGTAGATGGTAACATTGAAAAGAATAGCAATTTAGTATTAAAGGTCGAAGCTTAACCATTCATAGAATTTGCAGTGCAGAAGGAGGCCATTTGGCCCTTCGAGTCTGCACCGGCCACTAGAGCACCCTACTTAAGCCCATACCTCCACCCTATTCCGGTAACCCAGTAACCCCACCTAACCTTTTTTATTTTGGAAGCCAAGGGCAATTTAGCATGGCCAATCCACCTAACCCGCAAATCTTCGGACTGTGGGAGGAAATCAGAGTACGCAGAGGAAATTCACGCAGATACGGGGAGAACGCGAAGACTCCACTGACTGGAGAGCGCAAAGGCAGTTGGTGAAATCAGTACACGGCAGCAGATGTTTGGAAAGTTAAAGATGGACAGCCAAACAGTCGCAAAGGATATAAAAATTTCTGCTTAATTATTATAAGGAAGGAGATAGTTGTATGCCAATGGACGGAAGAGAGGATAGATTCAACGCAGTTAACAATGATTTAAACATGTTTAGCATCCTACCTGGTATACCCAACACTGCAAGAGTATGATAGAAGACATCTCCGATCTGCAGAATTATTTCTTTTTCCATTCTATTTTGTTATGTGAGCGGTTTCTACCTGTTTTACTCGATATGCTGTTTTGTTAAAGACTACCTCCTTCTTATACAGTACATATATTTCCACTGGGACACGTGGTTGGTTAATTTTGGCATCAATTCCAGGCCACTTAACAAACAACTGCATTCTGATGAGAGCTGTTGTTTCCGTCAAGCCGGTTTAACTGAAGCATCACAAGTTCCAGGGCATGGACGTTTCAGACATGTCCAGATCACAAGTTGGGATTGTTTGCCTTTCACGGGCAAATTTGAAACGTTTACTTGGCAGCTCTGGCAATATTTGTGCAGATATCTAGTTTCCCATCACGGAGCAGTGCGACAATTCAACAATTCATGCAGGATGGAGGAACGTCTTTAATGTGCATGTTAATGCCCCGCACAAATATCTCAGGTTCTGTACATTCAAATTTGCCGAAGGCGTCAAAAAGTCGGTAAATTGCGAAACGTACCGATTCAGTTAATAGGATGAATTATAAAACGGAATGTCAAATCTGTATCAGGGCACCATGATGGGTCTTAGAAAGACAAATCACAGCATTGCTTTGATGGCGAGAATATTGGAGATCTGAAAAATAAACAAATTAATACTGTTATGGAGCTGAACTGGATCCCCCCCCCCCCCCACCCCCCCCTGATGATTCTGAATTTCCGAACAAGGGAGAGAGAATTCAGAGCTCAGGCTTCACAGTTGCCTGATCAGAATATAAATGAGTGTTGCAAACAGCTCCCAGGTTCTGCAAAAGCAGAAACGTCATTTGTCACAATTCATGAAATGACAGAGGTCTGGTTTAGCTTGCCAGCCCATTGGTCAGGAGAGGAACTTTCACTGGCTGGCTTAAAGCATTTAAGCTGCCTGACAGAGAGTGATAGAGACAGTGTTTTTCCTGTTTCTGGCTGCCATCGAGTTCGTAGCCAAACTGAATTGAAATGGATACTGCTGCCTTCTTCCATAAGCTTCTGCGGCTCTGCCAAAGAACCTCGAGAAGTGGATAAATTGGCTGCTAGCCATGTCCATCGAAAATCTATAACTTGATCCTGCCACAGAGCACACTGTTCTAAGAGGCATCTTTGGCGAGTTCAAATGACAGCTTAGATCAGGGGAGTGTCAAGTTAAAATTAAAGACTGCAGTATTGAAGTAGCCAGCAGAACATTGAAACGAAAACAAGGGTAAGGCAAGGATTGAAGAGGTTCCTTACAATATGTGTACGCACAGAAGCAAATGAGTCAAAGCCATTCCTCAGGCAAAAGGGGATAATTCCAAAATTTAAAAATGAAGAGGGACATTTCTCTCCAACATGCTGTCATTAAAAATAAAAATGAGGATTTTTTGCTCCAGTTGCTTTCGACCTTATTGGAACGCCAATTGGAATTTTAGAAACAGTGACTTGCCTCAACTCTGTGATGCTGAACCTTTCTGTGCTGTATAGAACGTTGGTGAGGCCATAGCAGGAGTACTGTTTGCAAACCTGGTCGCTACATTATAGGAACGAAGTAATGGTATTGGAGGGGCTGCAGAGGAGATTTACCAGGATGTTGCTTGGAATATAAAATTTAAGTTATAAAGAGAAGTCGGATAGCCTTGTTTTATTTTCTCTAGAGCAGATAAGACTGAGGGGCGAGCCGATTGAGGAGTACAAGTTTAAGTGGTGCAAGGACAGGGTGCACAGGGAGCAGCTCTTACCCTTAGGTAAAGGGCCATTTACGAGGGGACACAACTTCAAAGTGAGGTGTGGAAGGTTATGGGGGAATTTGAGGATCAAGCTTTTTTCCCAGAGAGTGCTGACGATCTGGAGTTAACTGCCTGGGAGGGTGGGAGCGGCGGGTTGCCGTAGATCCTTTAAAAAGTACCTGGATCAGTACTTGGCACGCCACAATGTTCAAGGCTATGGGCCAAGTGCTGGTAAGTGGGTTTCGGTGAGCAGGTCAGGGCCATTCATGCGTCAGCGCAGACTCGATGAACCGAAAGGCCTCATCTGCACTGTAGTATTCTGTGATTCTGTGAATTCATACAAGAGAAGGATGCACTGGGAAGACGTGCAGGCAGAAACCAACATTGCCGCTGGAATAATGGAGGGAATGCCAAAGGAAGATTCCAATGATCAGTTTCCCATTCCCTCCATCGGCAAATAATACGTCGAATAATCAATTTGTGCTGATGTAAAGGTTGAAAGTCGCTGATCAACTAAGAAAATGAAGCATTTTTCCGGCATAATAAGATGAACAATATAACATCAGAATTAATGCCCTTCAAAAATGTCACATTTATTTCTTCCTGATAAATGGAAAAATAAAATAAAAATTATAATCCTTTCCATGAACATATATTTTTGTTCTGAGTCTTTTGTAGCAGCTCCATCTGGACATGACTTCATTCCAAGTCTTTTTCCCCAGAAAGGTTGATAGATATTCATGTTGTTCAATCCATGGCGGATAATTACTTCAAAATGTTCAAGACCTCCTAAAACACGTGGATATCGTTTTATACAGTGGAGAATCTAATTTAGTGACGATGTAGTTCATTTCGAATCAGCTGCAACGCCTTCAGTACCCCAATTTAATCTACCCGTTACGAGGACGCACCCATAGCCACAACCAAACCCCTTGATTGCAGCAACGTACCCAGGGCACTATGATTGTTCATTACTTTGATTCTTCGACTGCATATTCTTGAACCTACCACATTTCCTATCTTTCAGTATGTTTCCGTTGGTGGCGAAAGTATTGCCTGGAATCTGGAATCAATTTGCGAAGGGACTTGGTTATTAAAATGAAAAACAAATAGTGAATTAATTATGTTAAGTGTTCGATTCAATATTAAGTGCCTAATCGGAAGATGCTGTCCCGTTCCTCATGTCTGTTTTATTTCACCAGTACATTGCAGAAGGCCAGCGACTGACATGTGGACACGAGAGTACGATAGGGAATTGATAGGCAAACTACAGGAAATTCCCGGTTATGCTTGCGGATTGAACGAAGCTGTTCCACATAGTGGTCATCCAGCTTTCACAGAATGAGTTTGCTTTCATCTGCTCCAGCGTCAGGAACTCTCTCTCACTTTTGAAGCCATTGCATTTCTATCCGTCCCCAGCTCAGATGAAGAACTTTAAGCACTCGGAATGTTAACACTGTCCCTCTTGTCATGTGGGTGTACCTTTACATGAGAGTTATTTGGCAGATAGGATCAAGAAAAACCCTAAAGCTTTCTATTGTTGTACCAGGAATAAAAGAATGACTAGGGTAACAGTATGACCAGTCAAAGAAAGTAGTGGGAAGTTGTGCGTGGTGTCTCAGGAGATTGGACAGGCGCTAAATGAATTATCGGCAGTATTCACACAGGAAAAGGGCAATGTTGTCGAGCAGAATATTGTGATACAGGCTGCTAGAATAGACGCGATTGAGGTTCATACGAAGGAGGTGTTAGCAATTCTGGAAAGTGCGAAAATAGATAAGTCCCCTGGGCCGGATGGGATTTATCCTAGGATTTTCTGGGACGCTAGGGAGGAGGTTGTAGAGCCTTTGGCTTCGATCCATATGTCGTCATTGTCTACAGGAATAGTGCCAGAAGACTGGAGGATGGCAAATATTGTCCACTTGTCCAAGAAGGGGAGGAGAGACAAACCCGGTAACTATAGACCAGTGAACCTTACATCTGCTGTGGGGAAAGTCTTGGAAAGGATTATGAGATAGGATTTATAATAATCTAAAAAGGAATAATTTGATTTGGGGTAGTCAACACGGTTTTGTAAAGGGTAGGTCGTGCCACACAAACCTTATTGAGTTGTTTGAGAAGGTGACCAAACAGGTGGACGAGGGTAAAGACGCTGACGTGGTGTACATGGATTTCAGCAAGGCGTTTGATAAGGTTCCCCACGACAGGGTATTGCAGGGAGTACGGAGCCATGGGATTCAGGGTGATTTAGCAGTTTGGATCAGAGATTGGCTAGCTGTAAGAAGACAGAGGATGGTGGTTCATGGGAAATGTTCAGCCTGGAGTTCAGTTACTAGTGGTGTACCACAAGGATCTGTTTGGGGCCACTAAATTTACGGATGACCCTAAAGTCGGTGGCGTTGTGGACAGTGCGGAAGGATGTTGCCGGTTACAGAGGGAGATAGATAAGCTGCAGAACTGGGCTGAGAGGTGGCAAATGGAATTTAATACAGAAAAGTGTGAGGTGATTCATTTTGGAAGGAATAACAGGAATACAGAGTACTGTTCTAATGGTAAGATTCTTGGTAGTGTGGTTGAGCGGAGAGATCTCGGTGTCCATGTACATAGAACCCTGAAAGTTGCCACCCAGGTTGATAGGCTTATTAAGAAGGCGTATTGGTACAGAGATTGAGTTTCGGAGCCATGAGGTCATGTTGCAGCTGCACACAACTCTGGTGCGGCCGCATTTGGAGTATTGCGTGCAGTTCCGGTCTCCGCGTTACAGGAAGGATGTGGAAGTATTGGAATAGGTGCAGAGGAGATTCACCAAGATGTTGCCTGGTATGGAGGGAATATCTTATGCGGAAAGGCTGAGGGACTTGAGGTTATTTTCGTTCGAGAGAAGATGGTTAAGAGGAGACTTAATAGAGCCCTACAAGATGATCAGAGGATTAGATAGGGTGGACAGTGAGAGCCCTTTTCCTAGGATGGTGAAGGCGAGCACGAGGGGACATAGCTTTAAATTGAGGGGCGATAAATATAGGACAGATGTCAGAGGTAGGTTCTTTACTCAGAGAGTAGTAAGGGCGTGGAATGTTCTGCCTGCAACAGTAGTGGACTCGCCAACAGTAAGGGCACTTAAATAGTCATTGGACAAACATTTGGATGATAATGGAATAGTGTAGATGGGCTTTAGATTGGTTGCACACTTCGGCGCAACACGAGGGCCGAAGGGTCTGTACTGCGCTGCAATGTTCTATCTTCTATGTTTAAGAAATGGATGTTTAACAAATAGCTGCAGTGATATCAGTATGTGGGTGGAGATGGGCTGTCTGTCTTTCACTTTAGTTTTTGAGCTGGCAGCTGCTGTGTGTTTTGGTTTCGTTTTCAGAGCCGGAGAGCTGCCGGCAAAGCAAACAGCTGTATAATGATCTCTCTGTCTACACGCTAAGGAATGTCTCCAGATCATTGATGATTTCAAAGTAATACCTGTTTCTGTGGAACATTTAAACCTGCTGTCTTAAATTTAAAATGGATTTAACTGATGGGTGTTGTTTGGAAAGTTTTTAAGGGTTATCTATAGAATATTTTATTTGGGAAAGTATCAGTGTTTGCGGTTGATAAGATGTTTACTGTGTGTTTATAACATGTTAATTGGATTCATAGAATAAACATTGTTTTCTTTAAAACATACGTTAGCTCTCTGTTGCACCACGCTTGTAAAGTGGGCCGTTGTGCTCCCCATAACCAAAATCCATTTAAAGTTGTGGCTCCATGATATACTTTGGGGTTGTATAAACCCTGTCTCGTAACAAATTGGGTGCTCGTGGGAGAAAAGTCTACCTTTTGTGATTGGGTTGGCTGAGTGGACTTAAAGACAGTGAGGGGTGAGCATATTTGTGATTGCTTTGCTTGTGATGGTGTGGTATAACAGTTTACGTAGGGAGTGTGCTGTGGACAATGGTTCATTCAGAGGCTCGGAGTTTTTTGCGGATGGAGAAGGTCACACACAGTACCTTACGAACAGAGACAAAAAAAGGCTTTTAGATTTCGCAAAAACACTGCAGTTAACGTTATCTGACAGCACACGATAAGGGGGGGGTACTTCCGGCGCTATCTGAGCATTTAAAATTACCTGAGATACAGTCTGACTCAGAAGAAATGGCAAAAATTTCAGTTACAAATCAAGCAACTCGAAGATGAAAAAAAATTAAAGCAGCTTGAATACGAATGAAAGAAAAACAGAGAGAAATGGATATACAGTTCACGGAAAAAGAAGAGGAGAGGGAATAAAGAAACAAAGAAAGAATAGCCCAAGCAGAACAAAAAGAAAGAGAGAGAGAGGAAAGGGAAAAAGAGAGAGAGTTTCAACTTCAGCTTGAATACGAATGAAAGAAAAACAGAGAGAAATGGAGATACAGTTCACGGAAAAAGAAGAGGAGAGGGAATAAAGAAACAAAGAAAGAATAGCCCAAGCAGAACAAAAAGAAAGAGAGAGAGAGGAAAGGGAAAAAGAGAGAGAGTTTCAACTTCAGGAAATGGCCATGAAACATGACAGTCAGTTAAAATTGGCAGACGTAAAGGGAAACGTGCAGTTGGAGGATAGTCATGAGGAAAAAGAGAACGAGCTTCATAGTCGAATGCTTGGTGGACATCTATTCGTATATGTCCAAGTATTGCCAATGTTTGATGAGAAGGACGAAGCCTTTTTCATTTCATTTGAGAAGGTGGCTAAACAAATGAAATGGCCACTTGAATGTAGTTTGGGAAAAATATTGCCAGAAAAGGTGATAATATGTGGAATTCAGGGTGAGAAGAGTAGTGTTCCATTATATAAGGTAAAGTTGGAAAGTCCAGTGAAGAGTGGTGAAGTGGTAGTAGGAGTAACAGAGAAACTATATTGTCCAGGAATACAGTTGATCTTGGGTAATGATACAGTTGGATCGCAGGTGGGAGTGATGCCTACTGTGGTCGATACGTCAGTGGAAGTACAACTGAAGTATTGTTTTTTCAGGTATGTATCCGGATTGTGCAGCAACATGGTCGCAAAGTCACAGGTTAAGACAAGGGGATAAATCAGAGTGAAGATAAAGTTGAAGTTCAATTATCATCAAAGAATTTTGATCAGATGGTTGGAACAGAATAAGAAGGATATGGAGGATGAGGTGGTTATTTCTAGTTCAGGAAAATTTGGGGTGTTACAACAGAAATATATAGAAATACATCAGAAAGTATACATTGAAAAGGAATCTGAGTGTATACCAGAATGCTATTAAAGTAAAAATGATGTATTTTTGAGAAAATGGAGATATTTACATTGCAGGCGGGTGAAAAGAGGGCAGACGTTCATCAAGTGGTATTTCCCGTAGGGTAAAGAAAGGCGGTGTTGCGAGCAGCACACGGGGTACCAGTGGGAGGTCATTTAAAAATTGCACAAAATGTGATGAAACGGGTAGCGGACAAGAAAGCCATGGTTCGTAGTTTTGCCTGTGGAGTTTTAGTATTGTTACCAGTGGTAGGTGAACCTTTAAAAGCAAGGCAATGTGGACCTGATCAGATTGAAAGGAAATTAAGTGAGGTGGATTATGTGGTAAAAACACCAGATAGAAGGGAGACTCACCTAGTGTGTCATGTGAATATACTTAAAAGGTGCTTTGAAAGGGAAGGAGAGAAAAAGGAGATTTTAATTACTCGAACTCAATGTAACGAACCAAATTCAAATGACTGTAAATTTGAGATACCTCAAATTAAATTGTACAACGTGGATGCTCTTAAAACTTGGGATAAATTGTTGAGTTACCTCCCAGTGGAAAACCGAACTGACCTGAAAGTGTTATTTATATCACACGGGCAAGTTTGTGGAGATAAATTGGGAAGTACTAAAATGGCTATACATGATGTCGATGTGGGAAATGCTGTTCCAGTCAAACAACTTCCTTACAGACTAACCCCTTTCAAACTGGCACAGGTTAACAAAGAGATTGAGAGTATGCTTAAAAATGGCATAATTTAAGTGGTTACAGCAAATGGAGCTCACCCATAGTGATGGTACCAAAACCAGACGGTACCCAACTGTTGTGTGTGGACTCGTGAAAGGTTAATGCAGTTACAAGAACGGATTCGTGTCCTATGCCACGTTTGGAGGATTGCATTGAGAAAGTGGGGCAATCAGCTTTTATTTCCAAACTGGATTTACTCAAACGTTCCTGCCAGGTACCTTTACCGAAAGGGCGAAGGAGATTTCAGTTTTTGTGACTCCAGATGGTATATACCAATTCAAAGTTATGCCATTTGGCATGAAAAACGCCCCCAGCCGCATTTTAACGGTTAACTAACAAAGTTGTTTCAGGATTAACCAATTGTGCGGTATACATCGACGACCTGGTAACTGTCAGCCAGACATGGAAAGTACATTTAAAACATCTGATGGAGTTAATCGATCGACTTGAGGAGGCGGCTTTTGTGGTGAACCTAGCCAAAAGTGAATTTGGAAAAGCCTAACTCACTTTCCTTGGTCATGCAATCGGACAGTGTCGAATTGTCACACGGGATGTGAAACCAACCGTTAGTTTCCGATACCCTCGACACGACGGGAAATAATGAGATTTCTTTGTAGGAGTGGATTTTACCGGAAAATTGTATCGATTTTTTGTAGCGTGGTTGCTCCACTGATAGATTTACTGAAGAAACTCGACAAATTCAGTGGACAGCGGCCTTTCAACAGGCATTTGACGGCCTGAAAGCTGTGATAACCAATGGTCCTGTGTTGGAGAATTGCATGGAATTCTGTGATCAGATTGAACTAAAGCATCTGACTTTAAAGAGAAATGCCGAGGCATAGAGAAATGGACGGATCGTGCAAGGACCTTCTTGTTCAAAGAGACTGTCAATCGAGTAGGATTTCAGTTTGAGGAAGAAGAACAAAAATGGACTATTTTATTATACCTGTTCGCGTGTGTGGTTTTTTTGAAACGAAAAAGTATATTTACCTTCAGCATTTCTTAAAGAAGAGTGAAAAGGTGAAAAATGAAACCATCTTGAAGTTGATGGGGTTTTTTTCCTGGGGGGAGTTGTCATGTGAGAGTACCTTGAAGAAATGGGTGTTTGAGAAATATACCTTTAAGAAATGGGTGTTTATCAGTGATGTCAGAGTGTGGGTGGAGCTGGGCTGTCTGTCAGCTTTTTACTTTCGTTTTAGGCTGTTTGCTGCAGGGTGTGTTTTAGTTTCGTTTTCAGAGCTGGAGAGCTGCAGTCACAGCCAGAAGGGGCATTATTCTCTCTTTGTAATCTAAAGACTATAAATCGATCCTTTGGTGATTTTAAACTAATAACTGTTCTCAGTACTCACAAGTCAGCATGGATTTAGTAAGGGGAGGTCTGCCTGACAAACCTGTTAGAGTTCTTTGAAGAGATAACAAATAGGTTAGACCAAGGAGAGCCACTGGATGTTATCTATCTTGTCTTCCAAAAGGCCTTTGATAAGGTGCCTCACGGGAGACTGCTGAGTAAAATAAGGGCCCATGGTATTCGAGACAAGGTACTAACATGGATTGACGATTGGCTGTCAGGCAGAAGGCAGAGAGTTGGGATAAAAGGTTCTTTTTCGGAATGGCAACCGGTGACGAGTGGTGTCCCGCAGGGTTCAGCGTTGGGGCCACAGCTGTTCTCTTTATATATTAACGATCTAGATGACGGGACTGGGGGCATTCTGGCTAAATTTGCCGATGATACAAAGATAGGTGGAGGGGCAGGTAGTATGGAGGAGGTGGGGAGGCTGCAGAACGATTTAGACAGTTTAGGAGAGTGGTCCAAGAAATGGCTGATGAAATTCAACATGGGCAAGTGCGAGGTCTTGCACTTTGGAAAAAAGTCTAGAGGCGTGGACTATTTTCTAAACGGTGACAAAATTCATAATGCTGAAGTGCAAAGGGACTTGGGAGTCCTAGTCCAGGGTTCTATAAAAGGTAAACTTGCAGGTTGAGTCCGTAATTAAGAAAGCAAATGCAATGTTGTCATTCATCTCAAGAGGCTTGGAATAAAAAAGCAGGGATGTACTTCTGAAGCTTTCTAAAGCATTAGTTAGGCCCCATTTAGATTACTGTGAGCAATTTTGGGCCCCACACCTCAGGAAGGACATACTGGCACTGGAGCGGGTCCAGCGGAGATTCACACGGATGATCCCAGGAATGGTAGGCCTAACATACGATGAACGTCTGAGGATCCTGGGATTATATTCATTGGAGTTTAGGAGGTTGAGGGGAGATCTAACAGAAACTTACAAGATAATGAATGGCTTAGATAGGGTGGATGTAGGGAAGTTGTTTCCAGCAGGGGTAGCAGGGGAGACTAGACCCGGGGGCACAGCCTTAGAATAAAAGGGAGTCACTTTAGAACAGAGATGAGGAGAACTTTCTTCAGCCAGAGAGCGGTGGGTCTGTGGAATTCATTGCCACAGAGGGCGGTGGAGGCCGGGACGTTGAGTGTCTTTAAGACAGAAGTTGATACATTCTTGATTTCTCGAGGAATTAAGGGCTCTGGAGAGAGAGCGGGTAAATGGATTTGAAATCAGCCATGACTGAATGGTGGAGTGGACTCGATGGGCCGAATGGCCTTACTTACGCTCCTATGTCTTATTGTCTTATGGTCTTATAGTCACTTTAAACTGATGTGCTTCTGTTTAAAGGTTTTTTCAAGATTTATGGATGTTAAAAGGAGAACTTAATTATTACTTAGTGTTGTATTCTTTGGGGGTTGTATTTGAATTAATGGTTGCTAAGATATTCACTGCATATTTTAAAAGGGTTAACTTCAGTTCATAGAATAAACATTGTTTTGCTTTAAAAAATATTTTGCCATTTCCGCTGTTCCACACCTGAAGAGGGTCCGTGTGCTCCTCATACCACAATCTATTAAAAGTTGTGGGTCAGGTGTACTCCATGATACACTTTGGGGCTCTCTAAACCCTGGCCCATAACAGGTCAAGCAAGGCCAAATTACACGTCTTCGAGTCCGAACATGGTTAAATTTATGTGTCTTCGGGGCCGAGCATGGCTCAATTTTAAACATCTGACGCAGAACATGGTTAAATTTTAAACATCCTCGAGACAGTCCATGGTGACATTTTAAACAAAGTAGAGGCTGAGCATGGTTAATTACAAGCATCTTCGAGGCCGAGTATGTAGAAATATTCACCATCGAAGAGGTCGACCATGCAACATTTTAAATGTCTTGGAGGCCGAGCATGCTCAACTTAAATATCTTCGAGGCGGAGCATGGCTAAATTTTCAACATCTGAGAGGCAGATCATGGCGAAATTTGAAACAAAGTAAAGACTGAGCATGGCTACATTTTAAACGCCTCAGAGGCCGAACATGGCTGCATTTCAAACATCTTCGAGGCAGATCATGGCGAAATTTGAAACAAAGTAGAGACTGAGCATGGCTACATTTTAAACGCCTCAGAGAGCGAGCATGGCTAAATTTTAAACATCTTAGAGGCCGAGTACGTAAATATGTTAAATTCCAAGATATCGAGAATGGCTAAGTTTTAAACGCCTTAGCTCATAGCTAAATTTTAAACAGCTTCGAGGCGAAGCGTGGCTAAATTTTAAACCTCTTAGAGGCCAAACATGGCTATAGTTTGAACGTCTTGGACGCCGAGCATGGCTACATGTTCAACGTCTTATACGCCGGGCATGGCTAAATTTTAAACATCTTCGAGGCCGAGTATGGCTAAATTTAAACCGTCTTAGAGACGGAGCATAGCTAGGTTTTAAACGCCTTCGAGGCCGAGTATGTGTACGTATCAAACATCTTCGAGGCCGAGCGTGGCTACATTTTAAACGCCTCAGAGGCAGAGTATGGTGAAATTTTAAACATCGTCGAGGCTGAGCATGGCTATATTATAAACATCTTAAAGGCCGAGTATGTAGAAATATTCAACATCTGAGAGGCCGAGCATGGCTAAATTTTATTCATCTTCAAAGTCGATCATGGCTAAATTTTAAATGTCTTCAAGGCCGAGCATGGCTAAACTTAAACATCTCAGGGGCCGAGGATGGCTCAATGTTAACCATCTGTAAACAGTCTATTTAAACAGTACAATTCAGTAATCAGAGTCTATTTAAACAGTACCTTACAATAAAGAGTGTCTATTTAAACAGTCCCCTACAGTAAACAGTCTATTTAAACAGTGCATGACAGCAAACAGTCTATTTCAACAATACTCTACAGTAAACAATCTTTTTACACACTGTCCTCCAGTAAACAGTCGATATAAACAGTGCCCGAAAGTAAAGAGTCTATTAAAACAGTGGCCTAAAGTAAAGATAGTCTATTTACTGTAGGGCACTGTGTAAATAGACGATTTATCTATTTAAACAGTGCCCTACAGTAAACAGTCAATTTAAACAGTACCTTACAATAGCGTGTATTTAAACAGTGCCCTGCAGTAAACAGTCTATTTAAACAGAGCCTTACAACAAACGGTCTATTTAAACAGAGCACCACAATAGACTCTATGTAAACAGTGCCCTACAGTTATCAGTCTATTTAAACAGAGCCTTACAGCAAAACAGTGTATTTAAACAGTACCCTACAATAAAGAGAGTCTATTTAAATAGTGCCGGCCAGTAAACAATCTATTTAAAAAGTGGAATAGTATACAGTCTGTTTAAAATGTGTCATGGGGGGGGGGGGCTGTTCACAGGGAGGGAGAATTAATCAGGGTAGGGGCTGTTCACAGGGAGGGTGAATTAATTAGGGTAGGGGCTGCTCACAGGGAGGGAGAATTAGTCCGGGCTGGGACTGTTCACAGGGAGGGGAATTAGTCAGGGTAGGGGCTGTTCACAGGGAGGGTGAATTAATCAGGGTAGGGGCTGCTCACAGGGAGGGAGAATTAGTCCGGGCTGGGGCTGTTCACAGGGAGGGGAATAAGTCAGGGTAGGGGCTGTTCACAGGGAGGGTGAATTAGTCAGGGAAGGGGCTGTTCACAGGGAGTGGCAACTGGTCAGACGGTGACCCATTCCCCGAGCCAATCCAGTTGTCACACCCTCGAACAGCCTGTGCAACCACCGCAAAGTTGTAGATTCCATTCCAATTCAGGTGCAACTCATCCGAGATTTAAACGTTGCACCTTACCCAGGAACGGAATCAGTGGCCGGGAAACTAAAGCCTACTCGCCTACACCATCTCTGTAGCAACCATTCATCTGTTATACCCCACGTCATCCGATCCTCGCTGTCAAGTACCTGGAGACATTAACCTCTGACGTCATTCTTTTCAATCTGCTCCGGAAATCGTAAATTCTTGATGCAGGACCTCGTCCATTTTTCTACCTCTGTCGTTGGTGCCAATGTAACCCACGACATCTGTCTGTTCCCCCTCCACCTTCAGACTGTCCTGCACGGGTTTGTCGACAGTCATGCCACTGGCACCAGTCAGGCCAAATGCCATCCTGGACTCAGAGATACGGCAGCAGAAACGCTCACTTGACTTCTCACAGCGCAATGTCTTTGTTTCTCCTGCATTCCCCAGATTAAACGTTGTTTTGTTTCCAGCGTTTTCAAAACATAAAATCTGTAATTGAACGAGATGCATGCTGCTTCTTTCCTAATCTGCTGATTCCCCCTGATTATGACTGGTGGTCCCAAATGTTTACAATATACATTAATTATCTGTAAGAAGGTACACTGTTGCTCGGTTTGCAGATGATACAAAGACATTTAGAGGAACAGGTAGTATTGAGGAAGCAAGAGCGATGCAGAAGGACATGCTAGGAGAGTTGGCAATGAAGTGGCAAATGAATTACAATGTGGAAAAGTCTGAGATTATGCACTTTGGAAGGACGAATTTAGGCACAGATTATTTTCTAAATGAGGAAATGCTTCGGAAAGCAGAAGCACAAAGGGACATCGGAGTCCTTGTTCACGATTCTCTTAAGGTTAACGTTCAAGTTCAGTGGGCAGTTAAGAAGGCAAATGCAATGTTAGCATAAATGTCAAGAGGGCTAGGATACAAGACCAGGGATGTACTTCAGACCCCATTTGGAGTATTGTGAGCAGTTTTGGGCACCATATCTAAGGAAGGATGTCCTGTTCTTGGAAAGGGTCCAGAGGAGCTTCACAAGAATGATCCCTGGAATGGAGAACTTGTCGTATGAGGAACGTTTGAAGACTCTGGATCTGTACTCGTTGGAGTTTAGAAGGATGAGGGGATCTTATTGAAACTTACAGGATACTACGAGGCTTGGATCGAGTGGACGTGGAGAGGATGTTTCCACTTGTAGGAAAAACTAGAAGCAGAGGACACCATATCAGACTAAAGGCAGGATCCTTTAAAACAGAGATGAGGAGGAATTTCTTCAGCCAGAGGGTGGTGAATCTGTGGAACTCTTTGCCGTAGAAGTCTATGGAGGCCATTTCACTGAGTGTCTTTAAGACAGGTTTTTGATCAATAAGGGGATCAGGGGTTATGGGTAGAAGGCAGAAGAATGGGGATGAGAAAATATCAGCCATGGTTGAATGGCGGAGCAGACTCGATGGGCCGAGTGGCCTAATTCTGCTCCTATGTCTTCTGGTCTTATGGTTTTATTCCCTCTTTAACTGCAAATGTAATACTCCACATTTTCTACACTGACTTCCCACTCCACACCATAAATTACCCTCCAATACTTTCACTTCTTCACAACTCTGTTCTGTTCCCCTCATCTATCATCTCCTTTTCCGCCTTCATTCGCCACACCTTTTTTTCAACCTCTCGGTCTCCACTCCTTACTTTACCTCCCAGCCACTCTTCAGTTGCCAACAATCCACTCTGTGAGCTTCCCGACATGTTGCACTATTTCAATCTCCTCACATTTCAATCTATTCATCTCGTGTACTTTCCTTTCCTCTCAATATACTTCCTTTCTTCTCTCAACCTCTCTAATGCCCATTACTCTACCCTCATCTCTTCTTATTCAACTCCAAGTTCGACTAGAATTTGCAAATGTAAAATGTATAAATGTGAGGAGGAGGAAGATCGGAACAGACTCCACGGGGCGGGGTAGACGCAGGGAGGTCAGGTGATATTTAATGTGTGGTAGTATAACGTGATGAATTTTGTTTGACAGACTCAAAAGAGGGATCATAATGCTAAAGTTGCCAATTTAAACTGTTGTTTCACACAAAAGCGTGATATATATTTGGCAACAACACAATAAACATTACGAGAAATATTTATATATTGCCGGAAATTCACCCCTTTCAGTGTAATTTCCAATTGTAAACACCACAATTTATGACCAACATAAATATCTTTCAGTTAATACCACAGATCCATTATGAAAGTACTTTGCCTGGAAATAATTCACAGACTTTGAATGTTTTCCATGAAGCTTTGAAGACGGAACAATATTTAAGGAAGATAATCAAAATGAAATAGATTATCATACAAAGGTATGCGGAGGCACAGGTAGTATTGAGGAAACAGGGGGCGACAGAATGCATTGTACAGGCGAGGAGGTGGGCAAAGAAGAAGCAGATTGAATACAATGGGGAAAAGTGTGAGGTCATGCACTTTGGTAGGAAGGATAGAGGCACAGAGTATTTTCCAAATGTAGAAATGCTGAGAAAATGAGAAGCACAAGCCCTAGCCGAATATTAGCTTAACATTAACGTGCAGGTTCAGTCAGTAGTTAGGAAGGCAAATGCAATGTTAGCATTAATGTTGAGAGGATAGAATACAAGAGCAGTGATGTACTTCTGTGCCTGTATAAGGTTATGGTCAGACCCCATTAAGAGTATTGTGAGCAGTTTGGTGCCCAATACCTAAGGCAGGATGTGTTCGTCTTGGAAAGAGTCCAGAAGAGGTTCACAAGAATGATCGCTGGAATAGAGAGCCTGCCGTTTGGAGCAGCTGGGGACTCTCAATCTGTACACGTTAGAGTTTAGAAGGATGAGGGGGGATCTTATTGAAATGTAGAGAACACTGAGCGGCCTGGATAGATTGGTCGTTGAGAGGATGTTTCCACCGGTCGGAAAAACTAGGACCCGAGGACACAGTATCAGACGAAAGTGACGATACTATAAAGTTGCGATTAGAAGGAATTTCTTCAGCCAGAGGGTGCTGAATCTCTGGAACTCTTTGCCGCTGAAGGTTGTGGAGGCCAAATGACTGAGTGTCTTTAAGACGAGATAGATAGGTTCTTGATTAAGAAGGAGGTCAAGGCACGAAAAAATATAACAACCATGACTGAATGGCGGAGCAGATTCGATCGGCGAATGGTCTAATTATGTTCCTGTGTCTAATGGGCGTATGGTCTTATAATATAGATTTGACGCGGGGGTTCATGGAGGCGTTTGCTATATTGGTAGAAAGTTACTCCATTGACCATTCGGTATGAGTGGAAACAGACTTAAAACAATCATTAAATGTATCACAGAGATAAACAGCGCTGAAAGGTTATGAGGTTGCAAAGAATTGTTTGGAGTATCTGAATCGACTACACCTTCCTCTGAGCTGAAATTTCATATTTGTTATTCTGGAAGGAAATAATTTAATTACACTCATGACCAATCCAGTAATTAACTCTGTCGATCTATTTCCGAAGTTCCTATCTCCATCATGTTGACCTCCTAGCCAAATCAATGCACCCTTGATCTTGTTTCGTCCTCCCACTCGGGTGAATTTTAACTGAGCCAAAATATCTGCCACCCCCCTCCATACCACTTGAAACAACGTTTTCGAAGTTAGTATTTTCACTGACCTGTATTGATATTCCCCAGGCACAAAGAAAAACAGAAAGAACAATGTCACATTCCAACAAGTCTTTTTATGGCCTAGCTCTGCCTGACACACCACTGAATCCAGTGCCATCAGCTGGAACCACTAATCCTGTTGTGCAGTATTCAGTGCCTTGTCCAGGTGTAACAAGACTTCTCTGTTTGTGTGCTCACCTGCCTGTGATACAAAGAGCAACATTCCATTTACGCACTTATTACCTGCTCAACTTGCAAGCTGGCTTTTAATGTCTGATTCACGAGGACCCCCACCTCTCATCAAACTCCTTTGTTCTGCATATTTCTGCTGTCTTTCTGCATTTGAATACTATTCAGGACCTTTATTCTTCCCAGCAATATATAACATTACATTTCCCTACATGAAATTCCATCTGTCAAGCCTTTATTTCATTCACCCAATCTGTCTATGTCCCTCTGTAACTCTGTTACATCCTCACCACTTGTCCGCCAAGTTATTGCAGCGTGAGCAGGGGACATCATATAAGAGATGTGAGAATTAGAGCCACGAATAAATAACAGTGGCGCAAAGAGTGGAGGTAAATTGAAGATAGGGCAAAGTGAAATTGATTTTCTATAAAAGGGAGACAGAATAAGAGAGAAAATAATTTTGGAAACACGAATGGAGAAGGACGAGAGAAAAATAATCTGGGGAAATTGAAAGAAAGAAAGGCGAGGAATCTTTAATAAGAATAAGGACTGTGAGCGCGACATTGTGAGTGAGGGGATGATGCGAGGGAATGGGCAATAGGTGCCCAGTATTCAAATGCAAAAAACGGTGTTGCTCGCCCCGGTTAAGCAACATTGTATAGTTAACTTTAGTCGGCATCTTCGAGCTTCGAGCCTGATCCTAAAATTGTGATGTAATCCCCAATGAGACTGACAGTGAGAGCGCAGCTGCTGTCAGTAACTTGTTTGTTGAACAACCTGTAAAAAACATAATTCGGGATGTACAGACCTCGCATCACTAATCATCCAGTTTAATATAAATAAACCGTTCATGACACTTTACTGTGTCAAACACCAGGGCACAGATCTTCACCAACACCAGCACGAGGCCTTGACACAGAAAATGCGTTGGACAAAATCTTCCGAGTCAGCAGCTGTGTGCTATCCTGTACTCGCAACGGTCGGCGTTCCTGGTAAATTACTTTTGGATCTTGAAAGTTTGAACTTGTTTCTGTTCAATTTTCAAAACCGGCCAAATGTATTGCGTTGACCTTCAATTCTGAGTTAAACTTTGTGATGATTTTTTAACGTTCTTCAGTTTGAACATGAGAATAACTATCTAATCTGGAAAACTCATTGTTGATTATCTCTGAGTGCGTCATTTGTCCTACTGTATTACAATGCGGATACTTTTTAAAATTCATTTTATTCATTAAGGCATTTTGCAATGTTTCCTTCTGATTATTTATATTTGTCAGATATTCTGCAACACCCTTTTCCCCATTTTGGACTTTCTTACCTCCGACCAGCTGCATGTTTAATGATGTCCTGCCTTTCAAATGTAGCGCAGAGTTTTCTTTCTGCTCCTTTCCGCTCCGTTTCCTATCATCTTTCCCGAGCGGTTGATCAGACTGCTCATTTTTATCATTGGTTTGTTCTCTGGCATTCTGTTCATTATTCTTATTTTCTGTCCCCTCAAACCATTAACCTTGGACATTATCGGATTTCCAACTCGGCTTTCTACCCAGTTTTAATGCATCCATTGGAACAGCTAATTGAGCGCCATCTGAAGTCTCAAACATAGCATTACTGCTGAGAGGTGATAATCCACAATGTACGCCAACATCAAGCACTGGATATGCAGGAGATTAACGCAGAACGCCGGGGGGCGGGGGGTGGATATCAGTATATGGAACTTCAACTGAACCTGATTGTAGCAGATAGTCTATATTGAGTGTTGACCAGTTATATAATCAGGGAATGATATCATAGAATCATAGAGCTAACAGGGCATGAGGAGGCCGTTCAGCCCATCGAGTCTGCACCGGCCATTGGAAGGAGCACACCACTGAGCCCGACACCTCCACGCAATTGCCGTAACGCAGTAACCCCACCTAACACTTTTTGGTCACTAGGGGCAATTTAGCACAGCCAATCCACCTAATCTATACATTTTTAGACTGTGGGAGGAAATCGGAGCACCCGCAGGAAACCCACGCAGACACGGGGAGAGCGTGCAGACTCCGCACAGACAGTGACCAAAGCCGGGAATCGAACCCTGGCGTTGTGAAGCATCAGTGCTAACCACTATGCTACCGCGCCGTTCTTTTGGCCATGATCGCCATCCCGGACTATAACCTGGCGGTAGCACGGTGATCAAGACCGTTGCTTCACAGCTCCAGGGTCCCAGGTTCGATTCCCTGCTTGGGTCAGTCTGTGCGGAATCTGCACGTTCACCCCGGTGTCTACATGGGTTCCTCCGGGTGCTCCGGTTTCCTCCCACAAGTCCCGAAATATGTGCATGTTACATGTGAATTTGACTCTCTGAATTTTATCTCTGTGTACCGAAACATGTGGCGACTTCCACAGTAACCTCATCGCAGTATTAATCTGCGCCTTCTTGTGACATTATTATTATAACTGGTTTCTATTCTCCTTCTCACAGTGAACATTGTTACAATCGCAATCCTGTCTTTCAAAGACTGTGGCCTCTCCAAATGCATCACCCGCTATCTGGTGGCCATGGCGGCAGCCGATCTCATGGTTATTGTCTGGAATGTAATCTTACATCGCATTGCTACAATATATTGGGATTACACTTTCCTGCTCTACACTCCCGTGTGCAGATTCGTTCTCTTCATGTCTTCCGCCGCAATCGACATTTCTGTTTGGTTGACGGTCTCTTTTACCTTTGATCTCCTGGTGGCCATTTGCTGTCAGAAGCTGAAAACCAAATACTGCACCGAGAAAACTGATGTTGTTGTTCTCACCACTGTGAGCTCGCTGCTCTGCTTGAAGAACATTCCCTGGCCCTTCCTGTATTCCTCCTTTTACGACCGGATGCCGTGGGGCTGCCAGCTGTCCACAAATGTTTTCATTGAGCCGATTTGGATAGCATATTCTTGGACTGACCAGCTGCTAACCCCAGTGATTCCATTCTTTCTGATTTTGTTCTTTAATATTGTCACCGTAAGACGCATTTTAGTAGCCAGTCGCGGCCGAATGAGCCTCCGGCAGCACAGCAGTGACAGGGATGAAAAGGATCCTGAGCTGATGAACCGGAGACGATCCATTGTGCTACTCTTTGCAATATCCAGTAGTTTTATCCTGCTCTGGATGACAACAGTTACATATTTCATATACGTTAGAATTACGTTGGCCTTCAAGGCCAGATACCTATTTACTACCTTTCCTAATTTTCAACAGACTGGGGTAATGCTGCAGCTTCTGAGCTCCTGCACCAACACAGCTATTTACACAATAACCCAGAGAAAGTTCAGAAACTTTGCTGCTCAGTGCGATCAAATATCCCTTTACACTGACAGAGAAATTCGTGAAATGTGGGGGAAAACATTACTGAAGACGGAACTCCCATTCTCCTTGTCCCATTTCAAGTTGGTTACAATTATCAGCCAATATTACTAAATCCAATGAGCAGAAGATCAAATAATTTTAACTGATTTTTTAAAACAATCTATTTGTTTTAAAAATTAACCAGCATTAAATTGACCAACATCTGCGATACAATGACTGAAGAAAATACATCCAATAGGCGTAGCGCACTAAAATATTGTTATCTGTTCATTTGTCAGATTACTTCACAACACTGATCGAAATGTAAAAGTCAAATTGGTCCAATTGGATATTGATGCTTATTTCCACCGAACCAACCTTTTAATTAATCCCATGATATGGCGCATGTTTCCGTAATCCTCTTCACTTATTTCTGAGTTTACATAACAATACTCATTATTCAGTTCCTGTAATAATTTAATAAATGTCAGAGAACTTGAAATGAAAAATGTATGTTATTGATTGTCGTGAGAACATGCTTACACTTCGACCTATTTTTTTAATCGATCTGCAACAATGTTCATTACTTTTGAAGTCAAGATATTATTCTAATAACAGAAGTAAACAGCGAAGGTGGAAGTTCAGAGGAGCAGTTCAAACGGGCATGCTGCAATCTATGTGGGCTGATTTAGAATATGGTTCGAGATGCCAGAGGACGCCCGGTTGATAGTAGAGATGGAATTGAAACATTGCCGCAGAGAAGAGAATCATCAGTTGCTTTGTGCTGCAGGATGAAAACGTGATGGAGATGGAAATGGGGGAGGGTGTTCAACTCCCACTTGGTTAACGCTGTAGACCCCCATTTGTAATAGCTCCAGGGGGCGGGCAACAATATGTTGAAGTGGAACGACGGTGATCAATGTAGAATAGAAATTGCTATAGATATACGTGATTAGGAGTAGGCAAAGCTGCGGGTTCTTTGATGAGCTTGTAAAATGGTACTGTGAAGGGAAGAAAATTAGATGGATGTTGCATGATGAGTGGAGGAATGACAGTGGAGGTAGGGAGGTGGTTCTTGAGTTGGCATCAGAGGTGGAAAAGTGGATAATGAAGGCAATGAATCGGCTTGGATATAATTGGGCATATCCTAATTTTAAAGGTTTGGTAAGCAGTAAGGGAACGGATTAAGGCATTGTTCTATGGAGAATGTACAAGTATGGGTCTGGATAGGGGAGTGATATTAGGAGCGGTGGAGTGGAAAGCTTTGGACAAGTGTTTTATGGACAGGATAGCTGATTATTTGGAGGGGTTAGTAGACTACTTGAGGTTATGAGACAGATGGTGTGGGTAGGTATGGAGGATAACTGAGGTGCAGTGTGTGATTTGCAGGAGGGAAGGGGTGAGACAACAGAAGGCAAAGACGGTGAGGGTTTCTGTACAGGACCATGTTAGGAATGACTGGATAGATTGCGCTGGGGAGTGTCTCGATAACAGTGGACTAATGGAGTTGGGAGTAAACGCTACAGAACGATTTAAGGAGTTGGGGCTGTGCGTAGAGAGGTGGTACAGAGTGAGTGAAAGTTGGTTGGGGAAGCAGAGTGCAGGTACAGACGAAGTGTATCCGTATATACGTGTTATAAGAGCGATGGAAAGTTGTTAGGAGAGGCAGGGTGCAGGTACGGGGGGTGGGTGTACGTATAGACGTGGTATGGGTGTGAGTGCAAGTTATTTGGAGGAGATGGGAGCAGGTACAGACGAGGTGTATACGTATAGAGGTGGTATAGGAGTGAGTGAAAGTAATTTGGAAAAGCAGGATGCAGATATAGGCGGGGTTATGCACGTGTAGTCGTGATATAGAAGTGAGTGAAAGTTGTTTGGGGAAACAGGTTGCAGGTACAGACGGGGTGTATAGATACAGACAGAATACATAGAAGATAGGAGCAGGACGAAAACCTTTGACCATTCGGCTTGTTCCGCCGTTCATCACGATCATGGCTGATCATGCAACTCAACAGCATAATTCTGCTTTCTCCCCAAAGCCTTTGATCCCATTCTCCAGCCGCCTCTTGAATATATTCAAGGTTTTAGAATTAACTACTTCCTGTGGTGATGAATTCCACAGGCTCACCACTCTTTGTGTGAAGAAATGTCTCCTTTCTCTGTCTGCAATGGTTTACCCTGAATCCTCAGACAGTGACCCCTGGTTCTACAGACACCCATCATTGGCAACATCATCGCTGCATCTACCCTGTCTAGTCCTTTCAGAATTGTACAGGATCCTATGAGATCCCCCCTCATTCTTCTGAACTCCGGCGAGAACAATCCCAGCCTCTGAATCTGTTCGAATACGACAGTCCCGCGATTCCTGGAATCAATCTGGTAAACCTTCGCTGCAATTACTCGAAAGAAAGAACATCCTTCCCCAGAGAAGGAGATGGAAACTGCACACAATACTCCAAGAGTGGCCTCGCCAATGTCCTGTACAATTGCAGCAACACATCCCTGACTCTATACTCGAGACCTCTTGCAATTAAGGCCAACATACCATTAGTCTTCTTTACCGCCACCTGCATGCTTGCCTTTAGCGAATGGTGCACAGGAATACCCATGTCCCATGTCCCACTGCACACTCCCCTCTCCCAACCATTCAGGTAGTAATGTGCCTTTCTGTTTTTGCTTCCAAAATGAATAACCTCAGACTTATCCAAATTATACGGTATCTGCCAATGATTTGCCCACTTGCCCAACCTGTCCATATCTTGCTGTAGAATCCATGCATCCTCGTCACAATTCACCTTCCCATCTAATTTGGTATCATCTGCAAACTTTGAGATGTTACATTTTGTTCCCTCTTCCAAATCATTACGATATATTGTGAATAGCTGGGGTCCCAGCACCGATCCCTATGGTACCCCACTGGTTACTGTCTACTATTTGAAAATAACTCATTAATTCCTACTCTTTGTTTCCTCTCTGCCAACCAATTTTCTATCCACCTCAATACATTTCCTCCAATCCCATGCGATTTAATATTGCAGAATAATCTCTAATGCGGTCCTTTGTCAAACGCCATCTGAAAGTCCAAATATACCACACGTCTGGCTCCCCCTTGTCGACTGTACTGGTTACGTCTTCAATGAATTGTAACAGATTTATCAAGCATGATTTTCCCTTAATAACTCTATGCTGACTCTCACTGATCCTTCCACTGCTCTCTAAATGTTCCGCTATTATGTCCTTGACAATGGATCCAAGCATTTTCCCCACTACGGATGTTAGGCTTACGGGTCTTAAGCCCTACTTTCAGTCTACCTCCAGTTTTGAATATCGGAGAGACGTGAGCTACCCTCCAATCTGCAGGGACAGTTCCAAAGTCAATAGAATCCCGGAAGATGACCACCAATGCATCCACTGTTTCCAGAACCACCTCTTTTAGCACTTGACATGCAGATTCTCAGGCCCTGGGGATTTATCCGCCTTCAATCCCATCAGTTTTCCCAGCACCAGTTCTCCACTAATGTTTATCTTCCTCAGTTCTTCCCTCTCACTAAACCTTTCATTCTCCAACATTTCTGGGATCTGATTTATGTCCTCATTTGTGAAGACAGAACCAAGTTATGTATTCAATTGCTCAGCCATTCCTTTGGCCCTTATTATGCCCTTATTCCCGTACCAGCCTCCCCGAACAGGCGCCGGAATGTGGCGACTAGGGGCTTTTCACAGTAACTTCATTGAAGCCTACTCGTGACAATAAGCGATTTTCATTTCATTTCATTTCATTATGCATTCCCCTGTTTCTGTCTGTATCTCTTTCTCTTTCTCTTCACGTATCTGTAGAAACCCTTAGGGTAACTCGTTATGTTCCCTACAAACTTACATTCGTATTGTACTTTCCTCTGCCTAATCAACCCCTTCGTCCTTTTTTTTGCCGAATTCTAAACTTCTATCAATCCTCAGACATGTTATTTTTCTTGGCCAATCTGCATGCTTCTTCCTTGTATTGGATACTAATTCTAATTTCCTTTGTGAGCCATGGATTGGGCCTCAACCCCCTTTGCTTTTGTGCCAGACAGTAATGAACAGTAGCTGTAGTTCCTCCATGCGTTCCTTGAATGTTTGCCACTGTCTATCCACTGTCATCCATTTACGTAACTCTCCTCAATCCATCAAGGTCAACTCACGCCTCATATCCTCAAAGTTATCTTTATTAAGAGTCAGCACACGTGTCTCCGAATCAACTACTTCACTCTCCATCTTGATAAAAAAGTCTATCATGTTATGCTTGCTCATCCCCAAGGGGTCCAGTATAGCGAGATTTGCAATGATTCGCTTCTCATTACACAGTACCCAGTCTAAGGTGGCCTGCTCTCTAGTTGGTTCCTCCACATATTGGCTCAGAAAACCATTCCGTACACACTCTTGGAATTTCTCCTCTACGGCATTGTGGAAAATTTCATGTGCCAAATTATGTGAAAATTAAAATCACCCATGATCACCGATATTCCTTTACTACATGCACCTCTAATTTCTTGTTTAATGCCATTCCCAACCTCATCAGTACAGTTTTGGGGTCTATATCTGACACCCACTAATGTTTGTTTTCGCTTGGTATTTCTCAACTCATACAGATTCCACATTGTCAGAGCTATATCCTTTCTCACTATTGTGTTAATTTCCTCTTTATCCAGCAGTGCCACTCCAACACCTTTCCTTTTATGTCTGTTCTTCCTAAATTCTGAGAACTCTGCGACATTCAGTTCCCATCCTTGCCACCCTGCAGTCAAGTCTCCGTAATCCAAATTATATCATGCGCATTTATATCGATCTGCACGATTAGTTCATCCTCTTTATTGCAAATGTTCCATGCATGAAGTCTCAGAGCCTTTAAGTTTGTTATTTTCACAATGTTTTTCTTGTCCCAATATTTTCTCTACTGCCCTCTTTGAATTTTGCCCTTGGTTTCTCCACCTATCACTTTACTGATTCATTTTTCTACCTTTTGCTTTTGTCCTTGCTCCCTCGTTCTCTGTCTCCTTGCATAGGTCCCCCCGACACCATCGCTTCAGCCACGTATTCATCCTATGTATCCATTCATTTCTATTCTGACTAGCACGTGGCACCTGTAGTAATCCTGAGAACACCACCTTTGTGGTCCAATCTATTTGTGAAATAATCCAGGACAATAGGGAGAGACTGGGACGGTGGGATCTGTTAGTGGAATGATCCAGGGCAATAGGGAGAGACTGGGACAGTGGGATCTGTTTGTGGAACGATCTGGAGCAATGGGGTAATGCTGGGACAGTGGGGTTAGTTTGTGCATTGACACAGGGCTATGGGGAGAGAGTGGGCAGTGTAATTAGTTTGGAGATTGATACAGGGCTTTGGGGGAGAGCGGGGCAGTGGACTTAGTTTGGGGATTGACACAAGGCTATGGTGGGCCAGTGAGATTAGTTTGAGGATTTTTACAAGTTTATGGGGAGAGAGCGGGGCAGTGGAATTAGTTTGGAGAGTGACACAGGGCTATTAGGAGATAGCGGGGCAGTGAGATTAGTTTGTGGATTGGTACACGGCTATGGGGGTAGAGAGTGGGGCAGTGTCATAGTCATAGAAAATACAGCACAGAACAGGCCCTTCGGCCCACGATGTTGTGCCGAACTTTTGTTTGGATTGAGAAAAAGCTTTTGGAAGAAAGCGGTTCCCCCTATGCATTGTGGCACACGCATGCGTTACCTGGATACCCAGGAACCGAAACTCAATGCTCCACCCAACGAATGCAAGGATGTCCGAGGTATTCTTTTTTTAAATTCCTAAACTTAGAGTACACAATTCATTTTTCCCAAAGTAGGGGCAATGTAGCTTGACCAATCCACATACCCTGCACATCTTTTGTGTTGTGGCGTCAGACACACGGAGAATGTGCAAACTCCACACGGACAGTGACCCAGTGCCCGGACCGAACCTGGGACCTCGGCGCCGTGGGGCAGCAGTGCTAACCCACTGCGCCACCGTGGTGATAGATGCCGGAGGTCTTCCTGACAACCTTATCCACCTCGTTGCCGCGTCCAGTGAGGTGTTGATGTGTACGCCCAGTTCGCTCTGCCTGCCAATACGCCGAAAGTTTCTGTCATTTACTGTGATAATCCCGTGCTGTGTCTGTTAATGGAGTGTTTGATGGGGACACTCTGGAGGAATATTGATTCTGTATTTCACCCCGTGTTGTACCTATCCTGCGAGTGTTTGATGGTGACAGTGTAGAGGGAGCTTTACTCTGTATCTACCCTCGTGCTGTACATGTCCTGGGAGTGTTTGATGGGGACAGTGTAGAGGGAGCTTTACTCTGTATCTACCCTCGTGCTGTACCTGTCCTGGGAGTGTTTGATGGGGACAGTGTAGAGGGAGCATAACTCTGTATCTACCCACATGCTGTACCTGTCCTGGGAGTGTTTGATGGGGACACTCCAGAGGAATATTGATTCAGTATTTCAACCCGTGTTGCACCTACCTGCGAGAGTTTGATCGTGACAGTCTAGAGGGAGCTTTACTCTGTATCTAACCCCGTTCTGTACCTATCCTGGGAGTGTTTGATGGGGACAGTGTAGAGGGAGCTTTACTCTGTATCTAACCCCGTGCTGTACCTGTCCTGGGTGTGTCTGATGGGGATAGTGTAGAGGGACCTTCACTCTGTATCTACCCTCGTGCTGTACCTATCCTGGGAGTGTTTGATGGGGACAGTGTAGAGGGACCTTTACTCTGTATCTACCCTCGTGCTGTACCTATCCTGGGATTGTTTGATAGGGACCGTGTAGAGGGAGCATAACTCTGTATCTACCCACATGCTGTACCTGTCCTGGGAGTGTTTGATGGGGACATTGTGGAGGGAGCTTTTCTCTGTATCTAACACTGTGCTGTAACTCTACTGGGAGACTCTCTCGATGTGTGTCTCTATTTGTTAGGAGGAACAGTTGTGAAGAATATCTCTGAAATGCTTAGAAAGTGGTGGCAGCACCGTGGCGCAATGGCTAACGATGTTGATTCTCGGGTCTGAGAACCCGCGGTCGTTCCCGGCCCCGGGTCATTGCCAGTGTGGTGTTTGCACATTCTCCTGTATCTACCTGGCTCTTATTCCTACAATCCAAAAATGTGTAGGGTAATTGCAGATATACAAAGGCACTTGAAGCCCTGGGGTCCTTGTCCATAATGCGGATGCAGCAATATATTCAAAAGCATAAAATATATTGACCCTGAATCACAAGGATGATTTGAGTGCAGGAGTTGTGGGATCCTGCCTCAATTGTACAGGAACCTCTCATACCGCACCTTAGACCGACGTTGGGTCACTGTCTGTGTGGAGGTAGAACCTTATCCCTGTGTCTGCGTGGGATTCTTCCGGGTGCTCCGGTTTCTTCCCACAGTCGAACGATGTGCAGGTTAGGTGGATTGTCGCTGCGAAAAAAATGTCCCTTAGTGTTACATATATGTGCAGATTAAGGGTTTCTGGGGATAGGCGGGTGAGTGGGCCTCGGTAGTTTTCTCCTTCCGGGGTCAGTGCAGACTCAATGGGCAAAATAGCCTCATTCTGTAATGTAGATATCATTTGATTCTACCACCTTTTGGGAACAGTGCACATGGACAGTTCAGAGCGTGCTGCAATGCATATGCAGCAATATATTAAGAAGACTAATAGTATGTTGACCTTGATCGCAATACGTTTTAAGTTCAGGAGGTGTAAGATCCTGCTTCAATTGTATTTGAGCTTGGTGAGGCCACTCCTGGAGCACTGTGAGCAGTTTTGGTCCATTTTCCTTCGGATGGAAATTATTGCTCCAGAGGAAGCGGCACAAAGGTTCACCAGACTTATTCGGGGGCTGGCGGGACTGTCCTATGGAGAGAGATTGGGATACCTGGGCCTGTATTCTCCACAGTTTCATAGAATTAGGGGTGATCTCATTGAAACCTACAACATACTCAGTGGTACAGACAAGGTACGTGCGGGTTAGATGTTTCCCCTCGTTGCGAAGTCCAGAACCAGGAGAAACAATTGCAAGATATGGGAGAAACCAATTAGGACGGAGATGAGGAGAAATGTGTCTGCTCAGAGGGTTGTGAATATTTGGTATTCTGCGGTCTAGAGAGCTATTGAAGCGCAGCAACTGAGTATTTTAAAAGCGGGAATTGCCAACTTTCAGAATCCAAAAGACATAAAGGGCTATGAGGATAGTGGGGCGATAACTGCATCGAAGTAATTGTTCAGCCATGACCGTATTGTATGGCAGCGCAGCGTCGATGGGCTGAATAGCCTCTTCCTCGTCCAATGTAACTGCCCACGGAACGTTTTAGGGAAGACTGTAGATGGGGCTTCACTCGTTACCTCACCCCGCACTGTATCTGTCCCGGAAATGTTTGATGGGGACAGTGTAGAGGGAGCTTTACTCTGTATCTAACCCTGCACTGTATCTGTCACTGTTTTATGGGGACAGTGTAGAGGGAGCGTTCCTGTGCTGAGCAGTGTTCAAGGTAAGCCCATTCCATTTAGAATGCAGGGCAAGAACAAACAAAGAACAAAGAAATGTACAGCACAGGAACAGGCCCTTCGGCCCTCCAAGCCCGTGCCGACCATACTGCCTGACTAAACTACAATCTTCTACACTTCCTGGGTCCGTATTCTTCTATTCCCATCCTATTCATATATTTGTCAAGATGCCCCTTAAATGTCCCTATCGTCCCTGCTTCCACTCCCTCCTCCGGTAGTGAGTTCCAGGCACCCACTACCCTCTGCGTAAAAAACTTGCCTCGTACATCTACTCTAAACCTTGCCCCTCTCACCTTAAACCTATGCCCCCTAGTAATTGACCCCTCTACCCTGGGGAAAAGCCTCTGACTATCCACTCTGTCTATGCCCCTCATAATTTTGTATACCTCTATCAGGTCGCCCCTCAACCTCCTTCGTTCCAGTGAGAACAAACCGAGTTTATTCAATCGCTCCTCATAGCTTATGCCCTCCATACCAGGCAACATTCTGGTAAATCTCTTCTGCACCCTCTCTGAAGCCTCCACATCCTTCTGGTAGTGTGGCGACCAGAATTGAACACTATACTCCAAGTGTGGCCTAACTAAGGTTCTATACAGCTGCAACATGACTTGCCAATTCTTATACTCAATGCCCCGGCCAATGAAGGCAAGCATGCCGTATGCCTTCTTGACTACCTTCTCCACCTGTGTTGCCCCTTTCAATGACCTGTGGACCTGTACTCCTAGATCTCTTTGACTTTCAATACTCTTGAGGGTTCTACCATTCACTGTATAATCCCTACCTGCATTAGCCCTTCCAAAATGCATTACCTCACATTTGTCCGGATTAAACTCCATCTGCCATCTCTCCGCCCAAGTCTCCAGACAATCTAAATCCTGCTGTATCCTCAGACAGTCCTCATCGCTATCCGCAATTCCACCAACCTTTGTGTCGTCTGCAAACTTACTAATCAGACCAGTTACATTTTCCTCCAAATCATTTATATATACTACAAACAGCAAAGGTCCCAGCACTGATCCCTGTGGAACACCACTGGTCACAGCCCTCCAATTAGAAAAGCATCCCTCCATTGCTACCCTCTGCCTTCTATGGCCTAGCCAGTTCTGTATCCACCTTGCCAGTTCACCCCTGATCCCGTGTGACTTCACCTTTTGTACTAGTCTACCATGAGGGACCTTGTCAAAGGCCTTACTGAAGTCCATATAGACAACATCTACTGCCCTACCTGCATCAATCATCTTAGTGACCTCCTCGAAAAACTCTATCAAGTTAGTGAGACACGACCTCCCCTTCACAAAACCGTGCTGCCTCTCACTAATACGTCCATTTGCTTCCAAATGGGAGTAGATCCTGTCTCGAAGAATTCTCTCCAGTAATTTCCCTACCACTGAAGTAAGGCTCACCGGCCTGTAGTTCCCGGGATTATCCTTGCTACCCTTCTTAAACAGAGGAACAACATTGGCTATTCTCCAGTCCTCCGGGACATCCCCTGAAGACAGCGAGGATCCAAAGATTTATGTCAAGGCCTCAGCAATTTCCTCTCCAGCCTCCTTCAGTATTCTGGGGTAGATCCCATCAGGCCCTGGGGACTTATCTACCTTAATATTTTTTAAGACACCCAACACCTCGTCTTTTTGGATCACAATGTGACCCAGGCTATCGACACCCCCTTCTCCAGACTCAACATCTACCAATTCCTTCTCTTTGGTGAATACTGATGCAAAGTATTCATTTAGTACCTCGCCCATTTCCTCTGGCTCCACACATAGATTCCCTTGCCTATCCTTCAGTGGGCCAACCCTTTCCCTGGCTACCCTCTTGCTTTTTATGTACGTGCAAGGCTGATCGAGGTTTAGAACCCTGGGTGACTCAGGATATTAGGGCCCTGTTGAAAAGGAAGAAGAATGCACATGACATGCACCGACAGCTGGGATAAAGTGAATCGCATGTGTCATGGAGTGCCCCTTTAAGAAATATTTTTGTCTCATCACATGACTTCCGTGATGTCATTGTGTGGGTGACGCTGGACTGTGGCTGTGGGAGTTGGTTTTACTTTCGCTTTGGTTTCGGGCTTGTTTGTGGCTGTGAGCTTTTGCGTTCGTTTTCACATTTGGGCTGCTTTACTCTGAAAGAGAAGTATCTTGGCCTCTCTCGCTATCTTCATTGTAAAAGCTGCTTCTAGAATGCTTGAAAACTTGAAAATAAATAATTGTTTTTCGGATTAAATGTTTTGGAAATGAATCAAGATAATCCATACCGAGTCTTCAGCTCTGGATTCTGGGCCATACCTTTGAAAAGGGCGTACTGGTTTATGTGATCTTGTTGTTAAATTGGAACAGTTAAAGGGGGGAATTTCTTAGGCGATGTACATAGATTACTGTAGCTGCCTCGGGTTGTTATGTTTGTAGCTGATGAAAATGCTTACTCCGTGTGTTTATAAAAATGTTAACTAAATTTGCACAACAAAGCTTGTTTTGAGTAAAAGTGCTTACGGCCTCTGTTGAATAACACAGGAAAGGCCCTTGTGCACATCGTTACCAAAATTGATAAACAGTTATAGGTCAGGAGAAATCCATGATAAACTTTGGAGATTTTGAAACGTTGGACCATAACACTTGATGAGTATAGATAACCTCGACGAACAGTTTAAAGAGAATCAGGAGGGCAAAAAGTGGACAAAAGATTGTTTTGACAGATAAGACGAATGTGAATCCTAAGAGCGTCTACAAATAATTAAAAGGGCAACAGAGTAACTATGGAGAAAGTAGGGTATCTAAAGAATCCACAAGATCATCTATGTACGAAACTACAAGAGATGGGTGAGATCCTAAATCATAGAATCATAGAAGCATAGATGCACAGTGCAGAAGGAGGTCATTCGGCCCAGCGAGTCTGCACCAGCCCTTGAAAAGGCCACCCACTTAGGCCCATTCCTACACACGATCCATGCAATCCAGTAACCGCGACTAACCTGTTGGACAAGAGGTCAATTTAGCATGGCCAAGCCAGCTAATCTGCACATCATTGGACTTTGGGAGGAAACCGGAGAACCCGGACGAAACGCACGCAGAAAGGGGATAACGTGCAGACTCTGCACAGACAGTGAACCAAGCCATGAATCAAACCTGGGACACTGGAGCTGTGAAGCAACCGTGTTAACCACTGTGCTACCGTACTGCCCTAAATAAATATTCCTCATCGGTATTTAGTGTTGAGAAAGTAACGAATGTTAGGGGACTTGGGGAAATAAATAGTGATGACTTGAGTATTGCACCTCTTACTGCGAAAGAATTGCTGGAAGCCGTAAAGTGCATCAAGGTGGATAAGTCCCTGGGACCTGACGAAAGGTATCCCAGGACATTCTGGGAGGCTAGGGATGAAATTTCTGATTCTCAAGCAGAGATATTTTAAGCGTCAATAGCCACAGGTGAGGTACCTGATATTTGGACATACCACATTGTGTTCCTTTGTTTAAGAAGGGCACAGGGGAAAGCCCAGTGATCCCAACGTCTGTTGCGGACAACTTGTGCGAAGGCATTCTGAGAGGCAGGAACTGCAGGCATTTAGAGTGACACGGACTGATTTGGGACATCCAGCATGGATTTGTGAGTGGAAAAGCATGTCTCATGAATTTGATTGCGTTTTTTGAAGGGTTACCCAAGTAGGTAGATGAGGGCAGTGCAGTCAATGCTGTCTACATGGATATTTACAAGGACTTTGACAAGGAACCGCATGGTAGGTTGTTGCATAAGGGTAAACCTCACGGGATCCAGGGTGAGGTAGCCAATTGGATTTAAAATTAACTGGACGACATAAGTCAAAGGTGATTTGTTACGTTTTAGGTGTATCATAAGCGGCTTCCTTGTGGTGCACTTGACAAAGGAGGGTTCAGACGTGTAGATACCTTCAACACGATTAGTAAACTATTTACACTTCTATTACTCGGGTTCGCAACTACTGCTAATCCTACAATAGCTACCCAGACTGACTAACCAGTTGCTGTGATCCACGTGGTGGGTGTAATATTGAATCAACCCTGTGTCTCTACTCACTGACTGTCTCCACTGGAAAGAGGCAGATCATGTGTGTGGTGTCCTTTAGATATGGGTTGGTGTATTGCCCGCCTGTGGTGGTGTTACCTCTGTGTGTATCGTGAATGTCCATTGGCCATGTCCTACCTACCTTATTTATTGGTTATGTGTGTGTGTGTGATGTCACTGGTGCGCCATATAGTTTTAAGCTAGTCTACATGCATTTACATTGATACACATCGCCACATCCCCCTTTTTTATATGTTACATATTTTCGGTACACTTTGTGAAAATTGAACAAAGAACAGGTAGATAAGGTAAGGTACATACAAGACATGAGAACAGTGATTAAACAATAAATCCAAATCATTCGTTTAAGTTGCAAAAACCATCAAACATCATGGTCAAAAGGTCTCTCTTGGTTATGAACGTCATAAACGTCCCTGTGCCACAGGGACCAAGAAGTGATCAAATCACTTCGCTGTCTGATTTGGAGTCTTTTTCTTTGGCCGATGTTTGTGATGGTGCTGTCGGATGGCATCTTGTAGTTGATAATGTGTTGACGTTGAAGAGGTACCATTAACAGTTTCATTCCAGGTCATGGATGTGCCATATGTTGAAGTTGGCTAAGACTGTACATACTGGTTCTGGCCACATGCTGTGCAGGAAGTGTGATCCTGCTGAGAACCGTTGAAGCTTGTCGAATTGGAAACAGAATTGCTGCTTGCATAAATACCTGGTGATGGTGTAGAACTACAACCTTGCATCTGGTAGGAATTTGCCGTCTGTCCAGGCTGGGGTGCAGCAAATCCTGGGCTGTAACTAAGGCATCCAGTCTGTAGTGCAGATTGCGCTTGCGGTAGACCTCCTTCCGTCTTGATTTCATTAGTGGACAATCCGTAGTGCTGGCCTGTCTGAGGATATGCTGCATAGACTGCTGGCTGCTGCATGCCTGAATACTGGGTTTGTCGAGCATTAGCTGTCTTTGGCTGCACTGCTGGTGTGGAAACAACGTGAGGATATAGCTGTGGTGAATATTGGTGTATTCCTCTTGGACTGTGGACGCTGCTTGTTATTACTGACCTAGTGTAATTGTTATGTGGTCCATATTCTGTCGTTGTGGCATTTGCTGTCACCCTGAGCGTGCCATTACTGAGGTTGCGGCACTCCCTGTCTGGAGTAAAGTCCGGCTTACGTGAATCAGAGTCGGCGTTTGGTTGCTCCCCATCTGGAGTCGAGTCGGTTTTAACTGAGTGAGTGTTGGTTTGTTGATGCTCCCCGTCCGGAGTCTTAGCAGGTTCACTGGAGTCAGCAGAGATTTTTTGAAGCTGCACGTCTGGAGTCGGAACATGCAGCAATGCATTGACTTGTGGAGAGGTTCGAGCGAATGAGCGTAGAAGTATCGTGGTGTCACCGGAGTCACCAGTGGTCACACAGATCGTCGAGTGCCTCTGTACACACTAGCTGAGGTCTGTCACTTTGCACATCTTGCATGGGAAGTGGGATGCTGTCGTCACTCGGCTCACCTACCGTGGGTAGATACTCAGTAGCTGCTTGTTGTTCACTTGGGTTTGGTAAATTGTCAGAGTCTTCATCTGATGGTGAAAACAATGTGGGTGGACTGTCATTGTCTTGCTGTTGTCCTTCATTTGGGCTTGGACAATCATCGTCGCTTTGTTCTTCACTGTAGCATGACAGACCGTCATGGCGGTCCTGCTGTGCATTAGAGCGAGGTAGACTGTCATAATCTCCTTGCTGTTTACTTGGGCATGACAGACTTGCATCGTCTGCTGCTAGTTGGTCAGAGAAGGTTGCTAGACCCTCATGGTCTTGTTTCTGCAAGGACTGCACTCTGGAGCCTTGCGCTTCTTCTATCGTGGAGTCTGTCCACGAGTTCGCTATGGAGGCTTGTGACACTGGAGTCCCTTCTTGTTCATGCAAGGACTGCGGTGTGGAGTCTTGCAGCCTTCTTTTGTAGAGACAGGAACCGTGAGCGGTGCGTAGACCACGCCCTGTGTGGAAGCAGGCCGCTCTCCGTGGGCTTATACCGCTCTCTGTCTCTTGGTTTCAGGCTGCAGCATTATCCTGCACTCACGTATCGGGATTTCGTATATGCTGGGCTGCAGATCCTGAAATAAGAAGAAGGAATCCGCGTCTGCATCCGATTCAGTATGGGAGTCGCCAATGCGCAACACGTCTAGTTGCGGTTCGGATTTGGTACTGGGGTAGCCTCCCAAGGTGAAAGGTTCGTCCAAGTCACAGTCTTCTAGGACCATATCATTACTGTTTGCGTCAAAGCTGGCATTGGGCTTACGAGTTCCAGAGAAACGTAACGGTCGGTTTCGAAGTATTCAAGGTCGGAATCATCGGTTGGGGCGTAGGTAACTGCTTGTTGCCAGTTCCTTCGGAGGTTAATTTCATTTCCTGGTTCAATTTGAGGCATTGTGCTGTCATTCCAGGTGAAGGAAGGTTGTTTTACGGCTTTAAAAAATGTTTTCTTTGAATTGGGACGTTACCCCTGTAAATGGGCGTGGTCCTGGGCCTCTGACGTCATGGCGTATGTGACGCGGAACGTAGGAAGCGATTGCGCATGCGCAGATCGCAGTTACGTTACCATTGACAGCTTACGTGATTGCGCATGCGTGGCGACTCGCAACTGCGCAAGTGCAGTCCCTTTCGAAAGATGGCCGCAGATAAAAACTGCTCTCTGCTCCGGGACCTCGGCCTCGTGGTGAGTACTGGCGCTTCTCTTACCTTTTCTTGCTGGTTGGAGTGTGTTTTCCTCACAGTTTTTTGCCGAATTTGTCCAGGGCTGCCTGGAAGTCGCTGCTATTTTGCCCCTTGGAGAACTTGAATTTTAAAAAGATTTCTTCTGCTCTGGCACCGGCGATGGTGAGGAGAAGCTCTGTCTTTTCAGCATCGGCCAGGTCTTCCAGGTCAGCTGCTACCAGGAAGAATTCAACATTTGCCGGAACACCCGCCAGTTTTCGCGGAGATCGCCCTGGCACTGAAGCTGCTGCGGAACCCGGATCTGGAACATCTTGCCTGGGTATCGTTGCTGGTTGTCACTGTACGCTGAGGTATAGCTATATGGATAGAAACAGTTCAGTCCTGTAACCATGATTCGTTATGTTTTAGGTGTAACATGAGCGGCTTCCTTGTGGTGCACTTGACAAAGGAAGGTTCAGACGTGGAGATAACTTCAACACGTTTATTAAACTATTTACACTTCTATTACTCGGGTTTGACACCACTGCTAATCCTACTAGAGCTACCCAGACTGACTAACCAGTTGCTGCAATCCACGTGGTGAGTGTAATATTGAATCAACCCTGTGTCTCTACTCACTGACTGTCTCCACTGGAAAGAGGCAGATCATGTGTGTGGTGTCCTTTAGATATGGGTTGGTGTAATGCCCTCCTGTGGTGGTGTCACCGCTGTGTTTATTGTGAATGTCCATTGGTCGTGTCCTATCTGCCTGATCTAATGGTTGAGTGTGTGTGTGTGTGATATCACTGGTTCTCCCTCTCGTGTCTAGCTAGCCTACATCCATTTACATTGATGCACATCAACACAAAAGGGGGGTGGTAGAGATGTGTTTTTCAAACTGGAGGACCGTGACCAGCAATGTGCCTCAGGCATCAGTGCTGGGTTCATTGTTATTTGCTACTTATATTAATGATTTAGATGAGAACGTAGGAAGCATGGTTATTAAGTTTTCAGATGCCACGATGATTGATGGCATAGTGAACGGTGAATAGGTTTCTCAAGGCTATCAACGGGTTCTTGATGAATTGGGCCAGTGGGCCGATGAATGGCAGATGCAGCTTAATTTGGATAAATGTGAGGTGATTCATTTTGGTTGATCGAATCGGGGCGCGACCTAATCAGGTAATGGTAAGGGGTTGGGCAGAATTTTAGAACAAAGAGATATAGGAGATAGGTTCATAAACTTTGAATGTGGAGTCACAGGTGGACAGTGTGGTGAAGAAGGCATTTGGCATGCTTGGTTTCATTGGTCAGAAAGTCGAATAGAGGACTTGGGATGTCTTTCTGAAGTTGAACAAGAGATTAGTTAGGCCACACTTGGAATGCTGTGTACTGTTCTGATCACCCTATAACACAAAGGATATCATTAAACTAGATACAGTGCAGAAAACATTGACTCGGATGCTACCGGGGGTTGATGGTTTGAGTTGTAGGGAGAGGCTGGATAGACCGGGACATTTTACCCTGGAGCTTCGGAGGCTTAGGGCAGCACGGTAGCATTGTGGATAGCACAATTGCTTCACAGCTCCAGGGTCCCAGGTTCGATTCCGGCTTGGGTCACTGTCTGTGCGGAGTCTGCACATCCTCCCCGTGTGTGCGTGGATTTCCTCCGGGTGCTCCGGTTTCCTCCCTCAGTCCAAAGATCTGCAGGTTAAGTGGATTGGCCATGATAAATTGCCCTTAGTGTCCTAACTTGCCCTTAGTGTTGGGTGGGGTTACTGGGTTATGGGGATAAGGTGGAGGAGTTGACCTTGGGCAGGGTGCTCTTTCCAAGTGCCGGTAAAGATTCGATGGGCCGAATGGCCTCCTTCTGCACTGTAAATTCTATGGTAATCTATGATAATCATATAAAAGTCAGTACAATAATGAATGACACCGATGAGGTTGATAGTCAAGATATTTTCCTAAAGATAAGGGTGTCGAAAAGTAGAGGCCATAGATATAAGTTGAGAGGAGAGAGATACAAAAGGGTCCAGAGGGGCAATCGTTTCACACAGAGGTTGTGAGAGTCTGTACCGAGCTGCCAGAGGCAGTTGCAGAGGCAGGTACAATTTGTTTGTCTAAAAACATTTAGACAGCTATCTGGGAAAGTTGGGTATAGAGAGTTATTTGCCAAATGCGCGCAATTTGGATTAGTTTAGCGGTAAAAACTGGGCTGCATGGATAAGTTGGGCCGAAGAGGCTGTTTTCATGCTGTAAACCTCGATGACTCTATGCCATTTGTAGAATATGCCTATCTGCATCTTGTAAAGTTAACAATTAGTGGATTACAACTTCCAGCGTCCCCTGGAAGGCAATGTCTTAGAAACGTGCTTGTTTAAAAGATTGGTATTTTCAACGTCTTGGCAATTTCGATTTTGCTCAACGAAACATAAACTGTCTGTTTCTTTCTGCCATCTCTGTGACATGGTCGTGGTAACTCCTTCATTTAATCAACTTGTTCTCTGTAATTCTCAAACACTTACGTAATGCGTTAATGTTATGCTAAAACTGTTTTTCCTTTCAGTCTTTGAAGAACCTTTGCCACCTTTTGATTTGTGTGTTCTCCCTGAACGTGTCCAGCATTCGCCTTGAAAAACTGTTGCAATTCTTGGTAAAAATAGATTGTCCTGATCAATTGGTTTCTTCACTCGCACTCATTAAAATATGCAAGCCCCTCCAAATATTTCAGCAAATCTCATTTTTGAATCAATACAAGTTTCGAGACCAGTAGCAAAGGTTTGTCGGGACGGTTGCAAGCAAATGTTTAATTATCTAAAGGTCTGAGATTTGTGCCCCACAGATAATTGCTTGGATGCCGGTTACATTCTCAGGAGCCTCTTCTTTAAATCCGCATCTGGCTGAAAACGTGTTATTGTTACTTGAAGTTGCAATGTTTGCTGGGTGAAATTGCACCTTCACCACGTCGCAGGGTGCTGTCTGTGCTGCACGTCTCTCGCTTTTTCCGGTCAGACAGTTCACACAATCAGGGAATCACTGAGTTACCTGAGAGAAAAGTGAGGTCATTCGCCAGCCTCCCTGTGTCATTAATTGCCTGATTACCACGATTTGCCTTGCACGTAATTCAGTGCCCATTTCCAGTGTTTTCTTTCTACTTTTCTCGAATATAGTGTCTACCTCTTTATTGATTCTGTACTGCTTCAAATCTCTCCAGGATTTCACTTCTAGCTGTTTTGTAAATCTGTTGCATGTTTCGCAAAAGCTTCCTAAAGGATTGAGCAATCACTACCACACTCAGTATCTGTCCCATTGTTAACCCCTTGTGACGAATATGCTGCCGTCTTTTCAGGTTCAGGATTGCAGTTTAAAACAAATGATCTGGGTCAAATGTTTCTTTTATTGCGCCAAAACAAATCTGAGTTTCAATGAACTGACTTAGAACTTACTGTCTAACTTCCCGTTTCGTTTTCACGAAGAGGTTCCAGTCGAAAAGCCTTAGCAAAGCTCGGTCAGCACATCGCACGCAGCGGCTTTGCCCGTTCAAGATTTTGATTGCAACTAGTATTTCTAATTTCTTAATCTATTTGTCTATCAATGCGAAACTAATTCCCGAGTTCGCATTTTAATTTAGATTTCTGTCCGGTTTCACAATTATGTATTTACGCACAAAATTACTATGACTACCAGCAAGTAATCACATATTCCAGGTTTTTTTTTGTTAACTTCATTTCACATGTAGCATCTGTTGTTACCAATCAAATATATTAGTCAGAAGAGACGCGTTTGCCAATCGTATCTTATGCAAATGGTCATAGATCGGTTCAACGAGTGGGCAGGCACCTGGAATGTGCAGGATAATGTCAGCAATGTCAAATACACATGTTTGGCTACAATAAGAAGAGATAAACTTTTCGTGGAAATGGTGGAGATTGCTGAGCGCTGAGGTGCTGTTAGATGTGAATTTTACATTGGATTTCGGCGGGAGCGGTGCGCAAGTGATTTCTGGGAGGTAAGTTTCTCCTTTAGAAACACTTACCTTCACAGGAGCAGGCCATTGGATTTCGGCGGAAGCGGTGCGCAAGTGATTTCTGGGAGGTAGGTTTCTCCTTTAAAAACACTTACTTTCACAGGAGCAGGCCATTGGATTTCGGCGGGAGCGGTGCGCAAGTGATTTCTGGGAGGTACGTTTCTCCTTTAAAAACACTAAAGCACTTATTTTCTGGGTTTTTTTCGACCCGCGGACTTCTGGGAAGCCCCCCCCCCACCCCCCTCCACCCCCAACCAATACATTATGGTGGAGAGGCAGTCAGTGCAGGGATCCCCTGCGGTCGTTCCCCTGAGTAACAAGTATACCGCTTTGGATACTTGTGGCGGAGGGGGGACTTACCAGGGGTAAGCCATGGGGTACGGGCCTATGGCACGGAGTCTGTCCCTGTTGCTCAGAAGGGAAGGGGGAGAGGAGCAGAGCATTAGTAATTAGGGACTCGATTGTCAGGGGAACAGATAGGAGGTTTTGTGGGAGCGAGAGAGACTCACGTTTGGTATCTTGCCTCCCGGGTGCAAGGGTACGTGATGTCTCGGATCGTGTTTTCCGGGTCCTCAAGGGGGAGGGGGAGCAGCCCCAAGTCGTGGTCCGCATTGGCACTAACGACATAGGTAGGAAAGGGGACAAGGATGTCAGGCAGGCTTTCAGGGAGCTAGGATGGAAGCTCAGAACGAGAACAGAGTTGTTATCTCTGGGTTGTTGCCCGTGCCACGTGATAATGAGATGAGGAATAGGGAGAGAGAGCAGTTAAACACGTGGCTACAGGGATGGTGCAGGCGGGAGGGATTCAGATTTCTGGATAACTGGGGCTCTTTCTGGGGAAGGTGGGACCTCTTGAGACAGGATGGTCTACATCTGAACCTGAGGGGCACAAATATCCTGGGGGGGGGGGAGATTTGTTAGTGCTCTTTGTGGGGGGTGGGGGGGGGGTGGAGTTTAAACTAATCCAGCAGGGGCATGGGAACCTGGATTGTAGTTTTAGGGTACGGGAGAATGAGAGTATAGAGGTCAGGAGCAAAGATTTGACTTCGCAGGAGGGGACCAGTGTTCAGGTAGGTGGTTTGAAGTGTGTCTGCTTCAATGCCAGGAGCACACGAAATAAGATAGTGGAACTGGCAGCATGGGTTGGTACCTGGGACTTCGATGTTGTGGCCATTTCGGAGACATGGATAGAGCAGGGACAGGAATGGATGTTGCAGGTTCCTGGGTTTAGGTGTTTTAGTAAGCTCAGAGAAGGAGGCAAAAGAGGGGGAGGTGTGGCGTTGCTAGTCAAGAGCAGTATTACGGTGGCGGAGAGGATGCCAGATGGGGACTCTTCTTCCGAGGTAGTATGGGCTGAGGTTAGAAACAGGAAAGGAGAGGTCACCCTGTTGGGAGTTTTCTATAGGCCTCCAAATAATTCTAGGGATGTAGAGGAAAGGATGGCGAAGATGATTCTGGATAAGAGCAAAAGTAACAGGGTAGTTATTATGGGAGACTTTAACTTTCCAAATATTGACTGGAAAATATATAGTTCGAGTACATTAGATGGGTCGTTTTTTGTACAGTGTGTGCAGGAGGGTTTCCTGACACAATATGTTGACAGGCCAACAAGAGGCGAGGCCACGTTGGATTTGGTTTTGGGTAATGAACCAGGCCAGGTGTTGGATTTGGAGGTAGGAGAGCACTTTGGGGACAGTGACCACAATTCGGTGACTTTTGAGTTAGTGATGGACAGGGATAAGTATACACCGCAGGGCAAGAGTTATAGCTGGGGGAAGGGCAAATATGATGCCATTAGACATGACTTGGGGGGGGGGGGATAGGTTGGAGAAGTAGGCTGCAAGTGTTGGGTACACTGGATAAGTGGAGCTTGTTCAACGAACAGCTACTGTGTGTTCTTGATAAGTGTGTACCGGTCAGGCAGGGAGGAAGGCGTCGAGCGAGGGAACCGTGGTTTACCAAAGAAGTGGAATCTCTTGTTAAGAGGAAGAAGGAGGCCTATGTGAAGATGAGGTGTGAAGTTTCAGTGGGGGCGATTGATAGTTACAAGGTAGTGAGGAAGGATCTAAAGAGAGAGCTAAGACGAGCAAGGAGAGGACATGAGATGTATTTGGCAGGTAGGATCAAGGAAAACCCAAAAGCTTTCTATAGGTATGTCAGGAATAAAAGAATGACGAGGGTAAGAGTAGGGCCAGTCAAGGACAGGGATGGGAAGTTGTGTGTGGAGTCTGAAGAGATAGGCGAGATACTACATGAATATTTTTCGTCAGTATTCACTCAGGAAAAAGAGAATGTTGTGGAGGAGAATGCTGAGACCCAGGCTATTAGAATAGATGGCATTGAGGTACGTAGGGAAGAGGTGTTGGCAATTCTGGACAGGCTGAAAATAGATAAGGCCCCGGGGCCTCATGGGATTTATCCTAGGATTCTCTGGGAAGCCAGGGAAGAGATTGCTGGGCCTTTGGCTTTGATTTTTATGTCATCATTGGCTACAGGAATAGTGCCAGAGGACTGGAGGATAGCAAATGTAGTCCCTTTGTTCAAAAAGGGGAGTAGAGACAACCCCGGCAACTATAGACCGGTGAGCCTCACGGCTGTTGTGGGTAAAGTCTTGGAGGGGATTATAAGAGACAAGATTTGTAATCATCTAGATAGCAATAATATGATCAGGGATAGTCAGCATGGCTTTGTGAAGGGTAGGTCATGCCTCACAAACCTTATCGAGTTCTTTGAGAAGGTGACTGAACAGGTAGACGAGGGTAGAGCAGTTGATGTGGTGTGTATGGATTTCAGTAAAGCGTTTGATAAGGTTGCCCACAGTAGGCTATTGCAAAAAATACGGAGGCTGAGGATTGAGGGTGATTTAGAGATGTGGATCAGAAATTGGCTAGCTGAAAGAAGACAGAGGGTAGTGGTTGATGGAAAATGTTCAGAATGGAGTTCAGTTACACGTGGCGTACCACAAGGATCTGTTCTGGGGCCGTTGCTGTTTGTCAATTTTATCAACGACCTAGAGGAGGGCGCAGAAGGGTGGGTGAGTAAATTTGAAGACGACACTAAAGTTGGTGCTGTTGTCGACAGTGCGGAAGGATGTAACAGGTTACAGAGGGACATAGATAAGCTGCAGAGCTGGGCTGAGAGGTGGCAAATGGAGCTTAACGTAGAGAAGAGTGAGGTGATTCACTTTGGAAGGAATAACGGGAATGCGGAATATTTGGCTAACGGTAACGTTCTTGGAAGTCTGGATGAGCAGAGGGATCTAGGTGTCCATGTACATAGATCCCTGAAAGTTGCCACCCAGGTTGATAGGGTTGTGAAGAAGGCCTACGGAGTGTTGGCCTTTATTGGTAGAGGGATTGAGTTCCTGAGTCATGAGGTCATGTTGCAGCTGTACAAAACTCTGGTACGGCCGCATTTGGAGTATTGCGTACAGTTCTGGTCACCGCATTATAGGAAGGACGTGGAAGCTTTGGAGTGGGTGCAGAGGAGATTTACCAGGATGTTGCCTGGTATGGAGGGAACATCTAATGAGGAAAGGCTGATGGACTTGAGGTTGTTTTCGTTAGAGAGAAGAAGGTTAAGAGGAGACTTAATAGAGGCATACAAAATGATCAGGGGGTTAGATAGGGTGGACAGTGAGAGCCTTCTCCTGCGGATGGAAATGGCTGGCACGAGGGTACATAGCTTTAAACTGAGGGGTAATAGATATAGGACAGAGGTCAGAGGTAGGTTCCTTACGCAAAGAGTGGTGAAGCCGTGGAGTGCCCTACCTGCAACAGTAGTGAACTCGCCAACATTGAGGGCATTTAAAAGTTTATTGGATAAACATATGGATGATAATGGTATAGTGTAGGTTAGATGGCTTTTGTTTCGGTGCAACATCGTGGGCCGAAGGGCCTGTTCTGCGCTATATCGTTCTATGATCTATGTTCTACCTCTGACAGTGCAGCGCTCCCTCAGTACCGGCACCAGGGCGAACAAAGTATATACATCTACCTCTGACAGTGCAGCGCTCACTCAGTACCGGCACCAGGGCGAACAGAATATATACATCTACCTCTGACAGTGCAGCGTTCTCTCAGTACCGGCACCAGGGCGAACATAGTATACACATCTACCTCTGACAGTGCAGCGCTTCCTCAGTACTGGCACGAGGGCGAACAGAGTATACACATCTACCTCTGACAGTGCAGCGCTCACTCAGTACCGGTACCAGGGCGAACAGAGTATACACATCTACCTCTGACAGTGCAGCGCTCACTCAGTACTGGCACCAGGGCGAAGATAGAGTATACTCATCTACCTCTGACAGTGCATCGCTCGCTCATTACCGGCACCAGGGTGAAGTTAGAGTATACACATCTTCCTCTGACAGTGCATCGCACGCTCAGTACCGTCACCACGGCGAATAGAGTATACACATCTACCTGTGACAGTGCAGCGCTCGCTCAGTACCGGCACCAGGGCGAACAGAGTATACACATCTACCTCTGACAGTGCAGCGCTCGCTCAGTACCAGCACCAGGGTGAAGGTAGAGTATACATATCTACCTGTGACAGTGCAGCGCTCGCTCAGTACCGGCACCTCGGCGAACAGACTATACACATCTACCTCTGACAGTGCAGCGCTCGCTCAGTACCAGCACCAGGGTGAAGATAGAGTATACATATCTACCTCTGACAGTGCATCGCTCAATCAGTACCGGCACCAGGGCGAACAGAGTATGCACATCTACCTCTGACAGTGCATCGCTCCCTCAGTACCGGCACCAGGGCGAACAGAGTATACACATCTACCTCTGACAGTGCAGCGCTCGCTCAGGACAGGCACCACGGCGAACAGAGTATACACATCTACCTCTGACAGTGCATCGCTCGCTCAGTACCAGCACCAGGGCGAACAGAGTATACACATCTACCTCTGACAGTGCAGCGCTCGCTCAGTACCGGCACCAGGGTGAAGATAGAGTATACACATCTACATCTGACAGTGCAGCGCTCACTCAGTACCGGCACCAGGGCGAACAGAGTATACACATCTACCTCTGACAGTGCAGCGCTCTCTCAGTGCCCGCAAAAGGGCGAACAGAGTATACACATCTACCTCTGACAGTGCAGCGCTCACACAGTACCGGCACCAGGGCGAACAGAGTATACACATCAACCTCTGACAGTGCAGCGCTCGCTCAGTACCGGCACCACGGCGAACAGAGTATACACATCTACCTCTGACAGTGCAGCGCTCGCTCAGTACCGGCACCAGGGCGAACAGAGTATACACATCTACCTCTGACAGTGCAGCGCTCGCTCAGTACCGGCACCAGGGCGAACAGAGTATACACATCTACCTCTGACAGTGCAGCGTTCCATCAGTACCGGCACCAGGGTGAACAGAGTATACACATCCACCTCTGACAGTGCATCGCTCGCTCAGTACAGGCACCAGGGCGAACAGAGTATACACATCTACCTCTGACAGTGCATCGCTCGCACAGTATCGGCACTACGGCGAACAGAGTATACACATCTACCTCTGACAGTGCAGCGCTTCCTCAGTACCGGCACCAGGGCGAACAGAGTATACACATCTACCTCTGACAGTGCAGCGCTCACTCAGTACCGGCACCACGGCGAACAGAGTATATACATCTACCTCTGACAGTGCATCGCTCGCTCAGTACCGGCACCAGTGCGAACAGAGTATACACATCTACCTCTAACAGTGCATCGCTCACTCAGTACCGGCACCAGGGTGAACAGAGTATATACATCTAGCTCTGACAGTGCATCGCTCTCTCAGTACCGGCACCAGGGCGAACAGAGTATACACATCTACCTCTGACAGTGCAGCGCTCTCCCAGTACTGGCACGAGGGCGAACAGAGTATACTCATCTACCTCTGACAGTGCAGCGCTCGCTCAGTACTGGCACCAGGGCGAACAGAGTATGCACATCTACCTCTGAGAGTGCATCGCTCGCTCAGTACTGGCACCACAGCGAACAGAGTATACACATCTACCTCTGACAGTGCAGCGCTCACTCAGTACTGGCACCAGGGTGAACAGAGTATACTCATCTACCTCTGAGAGTGCATCGCTCGCTCAGTATCGGCACCAGGGTGAACAGAGTATACACATCTACCTCTGGGAGTGCAGCGCTTCCTCAGTACCGGCACCAGGGCGAACAGAGTATACACATCTACTTCTGACAGTGCAGCGCTCCCTCAGTACCGGCACCAGGGTGAACAGAGTATACTCATCTACCTCTGAGAGTGCATCGCTCGCTCAGTACCGACACCAAGGTGAACAGAGGACACACATCTACCTCTGGGAGTGCAGCGCTTCCTCAGTACCGGCACCAGGGCGAACAGAGTATACACATCTACCTCTGACAGTGCAGCGCTCCCTCAGTACCGGCACCAGGGTGAACAGAGTAAACACATCTACCTCTGACAGTGCAGCGCTCCCTCAGTACCGGCACCAGGGTGAACAGAGTATACACATCTACCTCTGACAGTGCATCGCTCCCTCAGTACCGGCACCAGGGTGAAGATAGAGTATACACATCTACCTCTGACAGTGCAGCGCTCACTCAGTACCGGCACCAGGGCGAACAGAGTATACACATCTACCTCTGACAGTGCAGCGCTCTCTCAGTGCCCGCAAAAGGGCGAACAGAGTATTCACATCTACCTCTGACAGTGCAGCGCTCACACAGTACCGGCACCAGGGCGAACAGAGTATACACATCAACCTCTGACAGTGCAGCGCTCGCTCAGTACCGGCACCACGGCGAACAGAGTATACACATCTACCTCTGACAGTGCAGCGCTCGCTCAGTACCGGCACCAGGACGAACAGAGTATACACATCTACCTCTGACAGTGCAGCGCTCGCTCAGTACCGGCACCAGGGCGAACAGAGTATACACATCTACCTCTGACAGTGCAGCGCTCGGTCAGTACCGGCACCAGGGTGAACAGAGTATACACATCTACCTCTGACAGTGCATCGCTCGCACAGTATCGGCACTACGGCGAACAGAGTATACACATCTACCTCTGACAGTGCAGCGCTTCCTCAGTACCGGCACCAGGGCGAACAGAGTATACACATCTACCTCTGACAGTGCAGCGCTCACTCAGTACCGGCACCACGGCGAACAGAGTATATACATCTACCTCTGACAGTGCATCGCTCGCTCAGTACCGGCACCAGTGCGAACAGAGTATACACATCTACCTCTAACAGTGCATCGCTCACTCAGTACCGGCACCAGGGTGAACAGAGTATATACATCTAGCTCTGACAGTGCATCGCTCTCTCAGTACCGGCACCAGGGCGAACAGAGTATACACATCTACCTCTGACAGTGCAGCGCTCTCCCAGTACTGGCACGAGGGCGAACAGAGTATACTCATCTACCTCTGACAGTGCAGCGCTCGCTCAGTACTGGCACCAGGGCGAACAGAGTATGCACATCTACCTCTGAGAGTGCATCGCTCGCTCAGTACTGGCACCACAGCGAACAGAGTATACACATCTACCTCTGACAGTGCAGCGCTCACTCAGTACTGGCACCAGGGTGAACAGAGTATACTCATCTACCTCTGAGAGTGCATCGCTCGCTCAGTATCGGCACCAGGGTGAACAGAGTATACACATCTACCTCTGGGAGTGCAGCGCTTCCTCAGTACCGACACCAGGGCGAACAGAGTATACACATCTACTTCTGACAGTGCAGCGCTCCCTCAGTACCGGCACCAGGGTGAACAGAGTATACTCATCTACCTCTGAGAGTGCATCGCTCGCTCAGTACCGGCACCAGGGTGAACAGAGTATACTCATCTACCTCTGAGAGTGCATCGCTCGCTCAGTACCGGCACCAGGGTGAACAGAGTATGCACACATCTACCTCTGGGAGTGCAGCGCTCACTCAGTACCGGCACCAGGGTGAAGAGAGTATACACATCTACCTCTGACAGTGCAGCGCTCCCTCAGTACCGGCACCAGGGTGAACAGAGTAAACACATCTACCTCTGGCAGTGCAGCGCTCCCTCAGTACCGGCACCAGGGTGAACAGAGTATACACATCTACCTCTGACAGTGCATCGCTCCCTCAGTACCGGCACCAGGGTGAAGATAGAGTATACACATCTACCTCTGACAGTGCAGCGCTCACTCAGTACCAGCACCAGGGTGAACAGAGTAGACACATCTACCTCTGACAGTGCAGCGCTCACTCAGTACCGGCACCAGGGCGAACAGAGTATACACATCTACCCCTGACAGTGCAGCGCTCACTCAGTACCGGCACCACGGCGAACAGAGTATATACATCTACCTCTGACAGTGCAGCGCTCGCTCAGTACCGGCACCAGGGCGAACAGAGTATACACATCTACCTCTGACAGTGCTGCGCTCGCTCAGTACCGGCACCAGGGCGAACAGAGTATACACATCTACATCTGACAGTGCAGCGCTTCCTCAGTACCGGCACCACGGCGAACAGAGTATAGACATCTACCTCTGACAGTGCAGCGCTCGTTCAGTACCGGCACCACGGCGAACAGAGTATACACATCTACCTCTGACAGTGCATCGCTCGCTCAGTACCGGCACCAGGGCGAACAGAGTATATACATCTACATCTGACAGTGCTGCGCCCGCTCAGTACCGGCACCAGGGCGAACAGAGTATACACATCTACCTCTGACAGTGCAGCGCTTCATCAGTACCGGCACCAGGGTGAACAGAGTATACTCATCTACCTCTGAGAGTGCATCGCTCGCTCAGTACCGGCACCAGGGTGAACAGAGGACACACATCTACCTCTGGGAGTGCAGCGCTTCCTCAGTACCGGCACCAGGGCGAACAGAGTATACACATCTACCTCTGACAGTGCAGCGCTCCCTCAGTACCGGCACCAGGGTGAACAGAGTAAACACATCTACCTCTGACAGTGCAGCGCTCCCTCAGTACCGGCACCAGGGTGAACAGAGTATACACATCTACCTCTGACAGTGCATCGCTCCCTCAGTACCGGCACCAGGGTGAAGATAGAGTATACACATCTACCTCTGACAGTGCAGCGCTCACTCAGTACCGGCACCAGGGCGAACAGAGTATACACATCTACCTCTGACAGTGCAGCGCTCTCTCAGTGCCCGCAAAAGGGCGAACAGAGTATTCACATCTACCTCTGACAGTGCAGCGCTCGCTCAGTACCGGCACCACGGCGAACAGAGTATACACATCTACCTCTGACAGTGCAGCGCTCGCTCAGTACCGGCACCAGAGCGAACAGAGTATACACATCTACCTCTGACAGTGCAGCGCTCGCTCAGTACCGGCACCAGAGCGAACAGAGTATACACATCAACCTCTGACAGTGCAGCGCTCGCTCAGTACCGGCACCACGGCGAACAGAGTATACACATCTACCTCTGACAGTGCAGCGCTCGCTCAGTACCGGCACCAGAGCGAACAGAGTATACACATCTACCTCTGACAGTGCAGCGCTCGCTCAGTACCGGCACCAGGGCGAACAGAGTATACACATCTACCTCTGACAGTGCAGCGCTCGGTCAGTACCGGCACCAGGGTGAACAGAGTATACACATCTACCTCTGACAGTGCATCGCTCGCACAGTATCGGCACTACGGCGAACAGAGTATACACATCTACCTCTGACAGTGCAGCGCTTCCTCAGTACCGGCACCAGGGCGAACAGAGTATACACATCTACCTCTGACAGTGCAGCGCTCACTCAGTACCGGCACCACGGCGAACAGAGTATATACATCTACCTCTGACAGTGCATCGCTCGCTCAGTACCGGCACCAGTGCGAACAGAGTATACACATCTACCTCTAACAGTGCATCGCTCACTCAGTACCGGCACCAGGGTGAACAGAGTATATACATCTAGCTCTGACAGTGCATCGCTCTCTCAGTACCGGCACCAGGGCGAACAGAGTATACACATCTACCTCTGACAGTGCAGCGCTCTCCCAGTACTGGCACGAGGGCGAACAGAGTATACTCATCTACCTCTGACAGTGCAGCGCTCGCTCAGTACTGGCACCAGGGCGAATAGAGTATGCACATCTACCTCTGAGAGTGCATCGCTCGCTCAGTACTGGCACCACAGCGAACAGAGTATACACATCTACCTCTGACAGTGCAGCGCTCACTCAGTACTGGCACCAGGGTGAACAGAGTATACTCATCTACCTCTGAGAGTGCATCGCTCGCTCAGTATCGGCACCAGGGTGAACAGAGTATACACATCTACCTCTGGGAGTGCAGCGCTTCCTCAGTACCGACACCAGGGCGAACAGAGTATACACATCTACTTCTGACAGTGCAGCGCTCCCTCAGTACCGGCACCAGGGTGAACAGAGTATACTCATCTACCTCTGAGAGTGCATCGCTCGCTCAGTACCGGCACCAGGGTGAACAGAGGACACACATCTACCTCTGACAGTGCAGCGCTCCCTCAGTACCGGCACCAGGGTGAACAGAGTAAACACATCTACCTCTGGCAGTGCAGCGCTCCCTCAGTACCGGCACCAGGGTGAACAGAGTATACACATCTACCTCTGACAGTGCATCGCTCCCTCAGTACCGGCACCAGGGTGAAGGTAGAGTATACACATCTACCTCTGACAGTGCAGCGCTCACTCAGTACCAGCACCAGGGTGAGCAGAGTAGACACATCTACCTCTGACAGTGCAGCGCTCACTCAGTACCGGCACCAGGGCGAACAGAGTATACACATCTACCCCTGACAGTGCAGCGCTCACTCAGTACCGGCACCAGGGCGAACAGAGTATACACATCTACATCTGACAGTGCAGCGCTTCCTCAGTACCGGCACCACGGCGAACAGAGTATAGACATCTACCTCTGACAGTGCAGCGCTCGCTCAGTACCGGCACCAGGGCGAACAGAGTATACACATCTACCTCTGACAGTGCATCGCTCGCTCAGTACCGGCACCAGGGCGAACAGAGTATATACATCTACATCTGACAGTGCTGCGCCCGCTCAGTACCGGCACCAGGGCGAACAGAGTATACACATCTACCTCTGACAGTGCAGCGCTTCCTCAGTACCGGCACCAGGGTGAACAGAGTATACACATCTACCTCTGACAGTGCAGCGCTCACTCAGTATATGCACCAGGGCGAACAGAGTATACACATCTACCTCTGACAGTGCAGCGCTCGCTCAGTACCGGCACCAGGGTGAAGATAGAGTATACACATCTACCTCTGACAGTGCAGCGCTCGCTCAGTACCGGCACCAGGGCGAACAGAGTATACACATCTACCTCTGACAGTGCAGCGCTCGCTCAGTACCGGCACCAGGGCGAACAGAGTATACACATCTACCTCTGACAGTGCATCGCTCGCTCAGTACCGGCACCACGGCGAACAGAGTATACACATCTACCCCTGACAGTGCAGCGTTCACTCAGTACCGGCACCACGGCGAACAGAGTATATACATCTACCTCTGACAGTGCAGCGCTCGCTCAGTACCGGCACCAGGGCGAACAGAGTATACACATCTACCTCTGACAGTGCTGCGCTCGCTCAGTACCGGCACCAGGGCGAACAGAGTTTACACATCTACATCTGACAGTGCAGCGCTTCCTCAGTACCGGCACCACGGCGAACAGAGTATAGACATCTACCTCTGACAGTGCAGCGCTCGCTCAGTACCGGCACCAGGGCGAACAGAGTATACACATCTACCTCTGACAGTGCATCGCTCGCTCAGTACCGGCACCAGGGCGAACAGAGTATACTCATCTACCTCTGAGAGTGCATCGCTCGCTCAGTACCGGCACCAGGGTGAACAGAGGACACACATCTACCTCTGGGAGTGCAGCGCTTGCTCAGTACCGGCACCAGGGCGAACAGAGTATACACATCTACCTCTGACAGTGCAGCGCTCCCTCAGTACCGGCACCAGGGTGAACAGAGTAAACACATCTACCTCTGACAGTGCAGCGCTCCCTCAGTACCGGCACCAGGGTGAACAGAGTAAACACATCTACCTCTAACAGTGCAGCGCTCACTCAGTACCGGCACCAGGGCGAACAGAGTATACACATCTACCTCTGACAGTGCAGCGCCCTCTCAGTGCCCGCAAAAGGGCGAACAGAGTATTCACATCTACCTCTGACAGTGCAGCGCTCACACAGTACCGGCACCAGGGCGAACAGAGTATACACATCAACCTCTGACAGTGCAGCGCTCGCTCAGTACCGGCACCACGGCGAACAGAGTATACACATCTACCTCTGACAGTGCAGCGCTCGCTCAGTACCGGCACCAGAGCGAACAGAGTATACACATCTACCTCTGACAGTGCAGCGCTCGCTCAGTACCGGCACCAGGGCGAACAGAGTATACACATCTACCTCTGACAGTGCAGCGCTCGGTCAGTACCGGCACCAGGGTGAACAGAGTATACACATCTACCTCTGACAGTGCATCGCTCGCACAGTATCGGCACTACGGCGAACAGAGTATACACATCTACCTCTGACAGTGCAGCGCTTCCTCAGTACCGGCACCAGGGCGAACAGAGTATACACATCTACCTCTGACAGTGCAGCGCTCACTCAGTACCGGCACCACGGCGAACAGAGTATATACATCTACCTCTGACAGTGCATCGCTCGCTCAGTACCGGCACCAGTGCGAACAGAGTATACACATCTACCTCTAACAGTGCATCGCTCACTCAGTACCGGCACAAGGGTGAACAGAGTATATACATCTAGCTCTGACAGTGCATCGCTCTCTCAGTACCGGCACCAGGGCGAACAGAGTATACACATCTACCTCTGACAGTGCAGCGCTCTCCCAGTACTGGCACGAGGGCGAACAGAGTATACTCATCTACCTCTGACAGTGCAGCGCTCGCTCAGTACTGGCACCAGGGCGAACAGAGTATGCACATCTACCTCTGAGAGTGCATCGCTCGCTCAGTACTGGCACCACAGCGAACAGAGTATACACATCTACCTCTGACAGTGCAGCGCTCACTCAGTACTGGCACCAGGGTGAACAGAGTATACTCATCTACCTCTGAGAGTGCATCGCTCGCTCAGTATCGGCACCAGGGTGAACAGAGTATACACATCTACCTCTGGGAGTGCAGCGCTTCCTCAGTACCGACACCAGGGCGAACAGAGTATACACATCTACTTCTGACAGTGCAGCGCTCCCTCAGTACCGGCACCAGGGCGAACAGAGTATACACATCTACATCTGACAGTGCAGCGCTTCCTCAGTACCGGCACCACGGCGAACAGAGTATAGACATCTACCTCTGACAGTGCAGCGCTCGCTCAGTACCGGCACCAGGGCGAACAGAGTATACACATCTACCTCTGACAGTGCATCGCTCGCTCAGTACCGGCACCAGGGCGAACAGAGTATATACATCTACATCTGACAGTGCTGCGCCCGCTCAGTACCGGCACCAGGGCGAACAGAGTATACACATCTACCTCTGACAGTGCAGCGCTTCCTCAGTACCGGCACCAGGGTGAACAGAGTAAACACATCTACCTCTGGGAGTGCAGCGCTTCCTCAGTACCGGCAGCAGGGCGAACAGAGTATACACATCTACCTCTGACAGTGCAGCGCTCCCTCAGTACCGGCACCAGGGTGAACAGAGTAAACACATCTACCTCTGACAGTGCAGCGCTCCCTCAGTACCGGCACCAGGGTGAACAGAGTATACACATCTACCTCTGACAGTGCATCGCTCCCTCAGTACCGGCACCAGGGTGAAGATAGAGTATACACATCTACCTCTAACAGTGCAGCGCTCACTCAGTACCGGCACCAGGGCGAACAGAGTATACACATCTACCTCTGACAGTGCAGCGCCCTCTCAGTGCCCGCAAAAGGGCGAACAGAGTATTCACATCTACCTCTGACAGTGCAGCGCTCACACAGTACCGGCACCAGGGCGAACAGAGTATACACATCAACCTCTGACAGTGCAGCGCTCGCTCAGTACCGGCACCACGGCGAACAGAGTATACACATCTACCTCTGACAGTGCAGCGCTCGCTCAGTACCGGCACCAGAGCGAACAGAGTATACACATCTACCTCTGACAGTGCAGCGCTCGCTCAGTACCGGCACCAGGGCGAACAGAGTATACACATCTACCTCTGACAGTGCAGCGCTCGGTCAGTACCGGCACCAGGGTGAACAGAGTATACACATCTACCTCTGACAGTGCATCGCTCGCACAGTATCGGCACTACGGCGAACAGAGTATACACATCTACCTCTGACAGTGCAGCGCTTCCTCAGTACCGGCACCAGGGCGAACAGAGTATACACATCTACCTCTGACAGTGCAGCGCTCACTCAGTACCGGCACCACGGCGAACAGAGTATATACATCTACCTCTGACAGTGCATCGCTCGCTCAGCACCGGCACCAGTGCGAACAGAGTATACACATCTACCTCTAACAGTGCATCGCTCACTCAGTACCGGCACCAGGGTGAACAGAGTATATACATCTAGCTCTGACAGTGCATCGCTCTCTCAGTACCGGCACCAGGGCGAACAGAGTATACACATCTACCTCTGACAGTGCAGCGCTCTCCCAGTACTGGCACGAGGGCGAACAGAGTATACTCATCTACCTCTGACATTGCAGCGCTCGCTCAGTACCGGCACCAGGGCGAACAGAGTATGCACATCTACCTCTGAGAGTGCATCGCTCGCTCAGTACTGGCACCAGGGTGAACAGAGTATACACATCTACCTCTGAGAGTGCATCGCTCGCTCAGTACCGGCACCAGGGTGAACAGAGTATACACATCTACCTCTGACAGTGCAGCGCTCGCTCAGTATATGCACCAGGGCGAACAGAGTATACACATCTACTTCTGACAGTGCAGCGCTCCCTCAGTACCGGCACCAGGGTGAACAGAGTATACTCATCTACTTCTGACAGTGCAGCGCTCCCTCAGTACCGGCACCAGGGTGAACAGAGTATACTCATCTACCTCTGAGAGTGCATCGCTCGCTCAGTACCGGCACCAGGGTGAACAGAGGACACACATCTACCTCTGGGAGTGCAGCGCTTCCTCAGTACCGGCACCAGGGCGAACAGAGTATACACATCTACCTCTGACAGTGCAGCGCTCCCTCAGTACCGGCACCAGGGTGAACAGAGTAAACACATCTACCTCTGACAGTGCATCGCTCCCTCAGTACCGGCACCAGGGTGAAGGTAGAGTATACACATCTACCTCTGACAGTGCAGCGCTTCCTCAGTACCGGCACCAGGGCGAACAGAGTATACACATCTACCTCTGACAGTGCAGCGCTCACTCAGTACCAGCACCAGGGTGAACAGAGTAGACACATCTACCTCTGACAGTGCAGCGCTCACTCAGTACCGGCACCAGGGCGAACAGAGTATACACATCTACCCCTGACAGTGCAGCGCTCACTCAGTACCGGCACCAGGGCGAACAGAGTATACACATCTACATCTGACAGTGCAGCGCTTCCTCAGTACCGGCACCACGGCGAACAGAGTATAGACATCTACCTCTGACAGTGCAGCGCTCGCTCAGTACCGGCACCAGGGCGAACAGAGTATACACATCTACCTCTGACAGTGCATCGCTCGCTCAGTACCGGCACCAGGGCGAACAGAGTATATACATCTACATCTGACAGTGCTGCGCCCGCTCAGTACCGGCACCAGGGCGAACAGAGTATACACATCTACCTCTGACAGTGCAGCGCTTCCTCAGTACCGGCACCAGGGTGAACAGAGTATACACATCTACCTCTGACAGTGCAGCGCTCACTCAGTATATGCACCAGGGCGAACAGAGTATACACATCTACCTCTGACAGTGCAGCGCTCGCTCAGTACCGGCACCAGGGTGAAGATAGAGTATACACATCTACCTCTGACAGTGCAGCGCTCGCTCAGTACCGGCACCAGGGCGAACAGAGTATACACATCTACCTCTGACAGTGCAGCGCTCGCTCAGTACCGGCACCAGGGCGAACAGAGTATACACATCTACCTCTGACAGTGCATCGCTCGCTCAGTACCGGCACCACGGCGAACAGAGTATACACATCTACCTCTGACATTGCAGCGCTCACTCAGTACTGGCACCAGGGCGAACAGAGTATACACATCTACCTCTGACAGTGCAGCGCTCGCTCAGTACCGGCACCAGGGCGAACAGAGTATACACATCTACCTCTGACAGTGCAGCGCTCGCTCAGTACCGGCACCTCGGCGAACAGAGTATACACATCTACCTCTGACAGTGCAGCGCTCGCTCAGTACCAGCACCAGGGTGAAGATAGAGTATACATATCTACCTCTGACAGTGCATCGCTCAATCAGTACCGGCACCAGGGCGAACAGAGTATACACATCTACCTCTGACAGTGCATCGCTCCCTCAGTACCGGCACCAGGGCGAACAGAGTATACACATCTACCTCTGACAGTGCAGCGCTCGCTCAGGACAGGCACCACGGCGAACAGAGTATACACATCTACCTCTGACAGTGCATCGCTCGCTCAGTACCGGCACCAGGGCGAACAGAGTATACACATCTACCTCTGACAGTGCAGCGCTCGCTCAGTACCGGCACCAGGGTGAAGATCGAGTATACACATCTACCTCTGACAGTGCAGCGCTCACTCAGTACCGGCACCAGGGCGAACAGAGTATACACATCTACCTCTGACAGTGCAGCGCTCTCTCAGTGCCCGCAAAAGGGCGAACAGAGTATACACATCTACCTCTGACAGTGCAGCGCTCACTCAGTACCGGCACCAGGGCGAACATAGTATACACATCTACCTCTGACAGTGCAGCGCTCGCTCAGTACCGGCACCACGGCGAACAGAGTATACACATCTACCTCTGACAGTGCAGCGCTCGCTCAGTACCGGCACCAGGGCGAACAGAGTATACACATCTACCTCTGACAGTGCAGCGCTCGCTCAGTACCGGCACCAGGGCGAACAGAGTATACACATCTACCTCTGACAGTGCAGCGCTCGCTCAGTACCGGCACCAGGGTGAACAGAGTATACACATCCACCTCTGACAGTGCATCGCTCGCTCAGTACAGGCACCAGGGCGAACAGAGTATACACATCTACCTCTGACAGTGCATCGCTCGCACAGTATCGGCACTACGGCGAACAGAGTATACACATCTACTTCTGACAGTGCAGCGCTTCCTCAGTACCGGCACCAGTGTGAACTGAGTATAGACATCTACCTCTGACAGTGCAGCGCTCGCTCAGTACCGGCACCAGGGCGAACAGAGTATACACACCTACCTCTGAGAGTGCAGCGCTTACTCAGTGCCGGCACCAGTGTGAAGATAGAGTATAAACATATACCTCTGACAGTGCATTGCTCGCTCAGTACTGGAACCAGCGCGAACAGAGTATATACATCTACCTCTGACAGTGCATCGCTCGCTCAGTACCGGCACAAGTGCGAACAGAGTATACACATCTACCTCTAACAGTGCATCGCTCACTCAGTACCGGCACCAGGGTGAACAGAGTATATACATCTAGCTCTGACAGTGCATCGCTCTCTCAGTACCGGCACCAGGGCGAACAGAGTATACACATCTACCTCTGACAGTGCAGCGCTCTCCCAGTACTGGCACGAGGGCGAACAGAGTATTCTCATCTACCTCTGACAGTGCAGCGCTCGCTCAGTACCGGCACCAGGGCGAACAGAGTATGCACATCTACCTCTGAGAGTGCATCGCTCGCTCAGTACTGGCACCACGGCGAACAGAGTATACACATCTACCTCTGACAGTGCAGCGCTCGCTCAGTACTGGCACCAGGGCGAACAGAGTATACTCATCTACCTCTGAGAGTGCATCGCTCGCTCAGTATCGGAACCAGGGTGAACAGAGTACACACATCTACCTCTGGGAGTGCAGCGCTTCCTCAGTACCGGCACCAGGGCGAACAGAGTATACACATCTACTTCTGACAGTGCAGCGCTCCCTCAGTACCGGCACCAGGGTGAACAGAGTATACTCATCTACCTCTGAGAGTGCATCGCTCGCTCAGTACCGGCACCAGGGTGAACAGAGGACACACATCTACCTCTGGGAGTGCAGCGCTTCCTCAGTACCGGCACCAGGGCGAACAGAGTATACACATCTACCTCTGACAGTGCAGCGCTCCCTCAGTACCGGCACCAGGGTGAACAGAGTAAACACATCTACCTCTGACAGTGCAGCGCTCCCTCAGTACCGGCACCAGGGTGAACAGAGTATACACATCTACCTCTGACAGTGCATCGCTCCCTCAGTACCGGCACCAGGGTGAAGATAGAGTATAAACATCTACCTCTGACAGTGCAGTGCTCGCTCAGTACCGGCACCAGGGTGAACAGAGTAGACACATCTACCTCTGACAGTGCAGCGCTCACTCAGTACCGGCACCACGGCGAACAGAGTATATACATCTACCTCTGACAGTGCAGCGCTCGCTCAGTACCGGCACCAGGGTGAAGATAGAGTATACACATCTACCTCTGACAGTGCAGCGCTCACTCAGGACCGGCACCAGGGCGAACAGAGTATACACATCTACCTCTGACAGTGCAGCGCTCTCTCAGTGCCCGCAAAAGGGCGAACAGAGTATACACATCTACCTCTGACAGTGCAGCGCTCACTCAGTACCGGCACCAGGGCGAACATAGTATACACATCTACCTCTGACAGTGCAGCGCTCGCTCAGTACCGGCACCACGGCGAACAGAGTATACACATCTACCTCTGACAGTGCAGCGCTCGCTCAGTACCGGCACCAGGGCGAACAGAGTATACACATCTACCTCTGACAGTGCAGCGCTCGCTCAGTACCGGCACCAGGGCGAACAGAGTATACACATCTACCTCTGACAGTGCAGCGCTCGCTCAGTACCGGCACCAGGGTGAACAGAGTATACACATCCACCTCTGACAGTGCATCGCTCGCTCAGTACAGGCACCAGGGCGAACAGAGTATACACATCTACCTCTGACAGTGCATCGCTCGCACAGTATCGGCACTACGGCGAACAGAGTATACACATCTACTTCTGACAGTGCAGCGCTTCCTCAGTACCGGCACCAGTGTGAACTGAGTATAGACATCTACCTCTGACAGTGCAGCGCTCGCTCAGTACCGGCACCAGGGCGAACAGAGTATACACACCTACCTCTGAGAGTGCAGCGCTTACTCAGTGCCGGCACCAGTGTGAAGATAGAGTATAAACATATACCTCTGACAGTGCATTGCTCGCTCAGTACTGGAACCAGCGCGAACAGAGTATATACATCTACCTCTGACAGTGCATCGCTCGCTCAGTACCGGCACAAGTGCGAACAGAGTATACACATCTACCTCTAACAGTGCATCGCTCACTCAGTACCGGCACCAGGGTGAACAGAGTATATACATCTAGCTCTGACAGTGCATCGCTCTCTCAGTACCGGCACCAGGGCGAACAGAGTATACACATCTACCTCTGACAGTGCAGCGCTCTCCCAGTACTGGCACGAGGGCGAACAGAGTATACTCATCTACCTCTGACAGTGCAGCGCTCGCTCAGTACCGGCACCAGGGCGAACAGAGTATGCACATCTACCTCTGAGAGTGCATCGCTCGCTCAGTACTGGCACCACGGCGAACAGAGTATACACATCTACCTCTGACAGTGCAGCGCTCGCTCAGTACTGGCACCAGGGCGAACAGAGTATACTCATCTACCTCTGAGAGTGCATCGCTCGCTCAGTATCGGAACCAGGGTGAACAGAGTATACACATCTACCTCTGGGAGTGCAGCGCTTCCTCAGTACCGGCACCAGGGCGAACAGAGTATACACATCTACTTCTGACAGTGCAGCGCTCCCTCAGTACCGGCACCAGGGTGAACAGAGTATACTCATCTACCTCTGAGAGTGCATCGCTCGCTCAGTACCGGCACCAGGGTGAACAGAGTATACACATCTACCTCTGACAGTGCAGCGCTTCCTCAGTACCGGCACCAGGGTGAACAGAGTATACACATCTACCTCTGACAGTGCAGCGCTCACTCAGTACCGGCACCAGGGCGAACAGAGTATACACATCTACCTCTGACAGTGCAGCGCTCCCTCAGTACCGGCACCAGGGTGAACAGAGTAAACACATCTACCTCTGACAGTGCAGCGCTCCCTCAGTACCGGCACCAGGGTGAACAGAGTATACACATCTACCTCTGACAGTGCATCGCTCCCTCAGTACCGGCACCAGGGTGAAGATAGAGTATAAACATCTACCTCTGACAGTGCAGCGCTCACTCAGTACCTGCACCAGGGTGAACAGAGTAGACACATCTACCTCTGACAGTGCAGCGCTCACTCAGTACCGGCACCACGGCGAACAGAGTATATACATCTACCTCTGACAGTGCAGCGCTCGCTCAGTACTGGCACCACGGCGAACAGAGTATACACATCTACCTCTGACAGTGCAGCGCTCGCTCAGTACTGGCACCAGGGCGAACAGAGTATACTCATCTACCTCTGAGAGTGCATCGCTCGCTCAGTATCGGAACCAGGGTGAACAGAGTATACACATCTACCTCTGGGAGTGCAGCGCTTCCTCAGTACCGGCACCAGGGCGAACAGAGTATACACATCTACTTCTGACAGTGCAGCGCTCCCTCAGTACCGGCACCAGGGTGAACAGAGTATACTCATCTACCTCTGAGAGTGCATCGCTCGCTCAGTACCGGCACCAGGGTGAACAGAGGACACACATCTACCTCTGGGAGTGCAGCGCTTCCTCAGTACCGGCACCAGGGCGAACAGAGTATACACATCTACCTCTGACAGTGCAGCGCTCCCTCAGTACCGGCACCAGGGTGAACAGAGTAAACAGATCTACCTCTGACAGTGCAGCGCTCCCTCAGTACCGGCACCAGGGTGAACAGAGTATACACATCTACCTCTGACAGTGCATCGCTCCCTCAGTACCGGCACCAGGGTGAAGATAGAGTATAAACATCTACCTCTGACAGTGCAGTGCTCGCTCAGTACCGGCACCAGGGTGAACAGAGTAGACACATCTACCTCTGACAGTGCAGCGCTCACTCAGTACCGGCACCACGGCGAACAGAGTATATACATCTACCTCTGACAGTGCAGCGCTCGCTCAGTACCGGCACCAGGGTGAAGATAGAGTATACACATCTACCTCTGACAGTGCAGCGCTCACTCAGTACCGGCACCAGGGCGAACAGAGTATACACATCTACCTCTGACAGTGCAGCGCTCTCTCAGTGCCCGCAAAAGGGCGAACAGAGTATACACATCTACCTCTGACAGTGCAGCGCTCACTCAGTACCGGCACCAGGGCGAACATAGTATACACATCTACCTCTGACAGTGCAGCGCTCGCTCAGTACCGGCACCACGGCGAACAGAGTATACACATCTACCTCTGACAGTGCAGCGCTCGCTCAGTACCGGCACCAGGGCGAACAGAGTATACACATCTACCTCTGACAGTGCAGCGCTCGCTCAGTACCGGCACCAGGGCGAACAGAGTATACACATCTACCTCTGACAGTGCAGCGCTCGCTCAGTACCGGCACCAGGGTGAACAGAGTATACACATCCACCTCTGACAGTGCATCGCTCGCTCAGTACAGGCACCAGGGCGAACAGAGTATACACATCTACCTCTGACAGTGCATCGCTCGCACAGTATCGGCACTACGGCGAACAGAGTATACACATCTACTTCTGACAGTGCAGCGCTTCCTCAGTACCGGCACCAGTGTGAACTGAGTATAGACATCTACCTCTGACAGTGCAGCGCTCGCTCAGTACCGGCACCAGGGCGAACAGAGTATACACACCTACCTCTGAGAGTGCAGCGCTTACTCAGTGCCGGCACCAGTGTGAAGATAGAGTATAAACATATACCTCTGACAGTGCATTGCTCGCTCAGTACTGGAACCAGCGCGAACAGAGTATATACATCTACCTCTGACAGTGCATCGCTCGCTCAGTACCGGCACAAGTGCGAACAGAGTATACACATCTACCTCTAACAGTGCATCGCTCACTCAGTACCGGCACCAGGGTGAACAGAGTATATACATCTAGCTCTGACAGTGCATCGCTCTCTCAGTACCGGCACCAGGGCGAACAGAGTATACACATCTACCTCTGACAGTGCAGCGCTCTCCCAGTACTGGCACGAGGGCGAACAGAGTATACTCATCTACCTCTGACAGTGCAGCGCTCGCTCAGTACCGGCACCAGGGCGAACAGAGTATGCACATCTACCTCTGAGAGTGCATCGCTCGCTCAGTACTGGCACCACGGCGAACAGAGTATACACATCTACCTCTGACAGTGCAGCGCTCGCTCAGTACTGGCACCAGGGCGAACAGAGTATACTCATCTACCTCTGAGAGTGCATCGCTCGCTCAGTATCGGAACCAGGGTGAACAGAGTATACACATCTACCTCTGGGAGTGCAGCGCTTCCTCAGTACCGGCACCAGGGCGAACAGAGTATACACATCTACTTCTGACAGTGCAGCGCTCCCTCAGTACCGGCACCAGGGTGAACAGAGTATACTCATCTACCTCTGAGAGTGCATCGCTCGCTCAGTACCGGCACCAGGGTGAACAGAGTATACACATCTACCTCTGACAGTGCAGCGCTTCCTCAGTACCGGCACCAGGGTGAACAGAGTATACACATCTACCTCTGACAGTGCAGCGCTCACTCAGTACCGGCACCAGGGCGAACAGAGTATACACATCTACCTCTGACAGTGCAGCGCTCCCTCAGTACCGGCACCAGGGTGAACAGAGTAAACACATCTACCTCTGACAGTGCAGCGCTCCCTCAGTACCGGCACCAGGGTGAACAGAGTATACACATCTACCTCTGACAGTGCATCGCTCCCTCAGTACCGGCACCAGGGTGAAGATAGAGTATAAACATCTACCTCTGACAGTGCAGCGCTCACTCAGTACCTGCACCAGGGTGAACAGAGTAGACACATCTACCTCTGACAGTGCAGCGCTCACTCAGTACCGGCACCACGGCGAACAGAGTATATACATCTACCTCTGACAGTGCAGCGCTCGCTCAGTACCGGCACCAGGGCGAACAGAGTATACACATCTACCTCTGACAGTGCAGCGCTCGCTCAGTACTGGCACCAGGGCGAACAGAGTATACTCATCTACCTCTGAGAGTGCATCGCTCGCTCAGTATCGGAACCAGGGTGAACAGAGTATACACATCTACCTCTGGGAGTGCAGCGCTTCCTCAGTACCGGCACCAGGGCGAACAGAGTATACACATCTACTTCTGACAGTGCAGCGCTCCCTCAGTACCGGCACCAGGGTGAACAGAGTATACTCATCTACCTCTGAGAGTGCATCGCTCGCTCAGTACCGGCACCAGGGTGAACAGAGTATACACATCTACCTCTGACAGTGCAGCGCTTCCTCAGTACCGGCACCAGGGTGAACAGAGTATACACATCTACCTCTGACAGTGCAGCGCTCACTCAGTACCGGCACCAGGGCGAACAGAGTATACACATCTACCTCTGACAGTGCAGCGCTCCCTCAGTACCGGCACCAGGGTGAACAGAGTAAACACATCTACCTCTGACAGTGCAGCGCTCCCTCAGTACCGGCACCAGGGTGAACAGAGTATACACATCTACCTCTGACAGTGCATCGCTCCCTCAGTACCGGCACCAGGGTGAAGATAGAGTATAAACATCTACCTCTGACAGTGCAGCGCTCACTCAGTACCTGCACCAGGGTGAACAGAGTAGACACATCTACCTCTGACAGTGCAGCGCTCACTCAGTACCGGCACCACGGCGAACAGAGTATATACATCTACCTCTGACAGTGCAGCGCTCGCTCAGTACCGGCACCAGGGCGAACAGAGTATACACATCTACCTCTGACAGTGCAGCGCTCACTCAGTACCGGCACCACGGCGAACAGAGTATATACATCTACCTCTGACAGTGCAGCGCTCGCTCAGTACCGGCACCAGGGCGAACAGAGTATACACATCTACCTCTGACAGTGCTGCGCTCGCTCAGTACCGGCACCAGGTCGAACAGAGTATACACATCTACATCTGACAGTGCAGCGCTTCCTCAGTACCGGCACCACGGCGAACAGAGTATAGACATCTACCTCTGACAGTGCAGCGCTCGCTCAGTACCGGCACCAGGGCGAACAGAGTATACACATCTACATCTGACAGTGCATCGCTCGCTCAGTACCGGCACTAGGGCGAACAGAGTATATACATCTACATCTGACAGTGCTGCGCCCGCTCAGTACCGGCACCACGGCGAACAGAGTATACACATCTACCTCTGACAGTGCAGCGCTTCCTCAGTACCGGCACCAGGGTGAACAGAGTATACACATCTACCTCTGACAGTGCAGCGCTCACTCAGTACCGGCACCAGGGCGAACAGAGTATACACATCTACCTCTGACAGTGCAGCGCTCGCTCAGTACTGGCACCAGGGCGAACAGAGTATACTCATCTACCTCTGAGAGTGCATCGCTCGCTCAGTATCGGCACCAGGGTGAACAGAGTATACACATCTACCTCTGGGAGTGCAGCGCTTCCTCAGTACCGGCACCAGGGCGAACAGAGTATACACATCTACTTCTGACAGTGCAGCGCTCCCTCAGTACCGGCACCAGGGTTAACAGAGTATACTCATCTACCTCTGAGAGTGCATCGCTCGCTCAGTACCGGCACCAGGGTGAACAGAGTATACACATCTACCTCTGACAGTGCAGCGCTCGCTCAGTACCGGCACCAGGGTGAACAGAGTAAACACATCTACCTCTGACAGTGCAGCGCTCCCTCAGTACCGGCACCAGGGTGAACAGAGTATACACATCTACCTCTGAAAGTGCATCGCTCCCTCAGTACCGGCACCAGGGTGAAGATAGAGTATAAACATCTACCTCTGACAGTGCAGCGCTCACTCAGTACCTGCACCAGGGTGAACAGAGTAGACACATCTACCTCTGACAGTGCAGCGCTCACTCAGTACCGGCACCACGGCGAACAGAGTATACACATCTACCTCTGACAGTGCAGCGCTCCCTCAGTACCGGCACCAGGGTGAACAGAGTAAACACATCTACCTCTGACAGTGCAGCGCTCCCTCAGTACCGGCACCAGGGTGAACAGAGTATACACATCTACCTCTGACAGTGCATCGCTCCCTCAGTACCGGCACCAGGGTGAAGATAGAGTATAAACATCTACCTCTGACAGTGCAGCGCTCACTCAGTACCTGCACCAGGGTGAACAGAGTAGACACATCTACCTCTGACAGTGCAGCGCTCACTCAGTACCGGCACCACGGCGAACAGAGTATATACATCTACCTCTGACAGTGCAGCGCTCGCTCAGTACCGGCACCAGGGCGAACAGAGTATACACATCTACCTCTGACAGTGCAGCGCTCGCTCAGTACTGGCACCAGGGCGAACAGAGTATACTCATCTACCTCTGAGAGTGCATCGCTCGCTCAGTATCGGAACCAGGGTGAACAGAGTATACACATCTACCTCTGGGAGTGCAGCGCTTCCTCAGTACCGGCACCAGGGCGAACAGAGTATACACATCTACTTCTGACAGTGCAGCGCTCCCTCAGTACCGGCACCAGGGTGAACAGAGTATACTCATCTACCTCTGAGAGTGCATCGCTCGCTCAGTACCGGCACCAGGGTGAACAGAGTATACACATCTACCTCTGACAGTGCAGCGCTTCCTCAGTACCGGCACCAGGGTGAACAGAGTATACACATCTACCTCTGACAGTGCAGCGCTCACTCAGTACCGGCACCAGGGCGAACAGAGTATACACATCTACCTCTGACAGTGCAGCGCTCCCTCAGTACCGGCACCAGGGTGAACAGAGTAAACACATCTACCTCTGACAGTGCAGCGCTCCCTCAGTACCGGCACCAGGGTGAACAGAGTATACACATCTACCTCTGACAGTGCATCGCTCCCTCAGTACCGGCACCAGGGTGAAGATAGAGTATAAACATCTACCTCTGACAGTGCAGCGCTCACTCAGTACCTGCACCAGGGTGAACAGAGTAGACACATCTACCTCTGACAGTGCAGCGCTCACTCAGTACCGGCACCACGGCGAACAGAGTATATACATCTACCTCTGACAGTGCAGCGCTCGCTCAGTACCGGCACCAGGGCGAACAGAGTATACACATCTACCTCTGACAGTGCAGCGCTCACTCAGTACCGGCACCACGGCGAACAGAGTATATACATCTACCTCTGACAGTGCAGCGCTCGCTCAGTACCGGCACCAGGGCGAACAGAGTATACACATCTACCTCTGACAGTGCTGCGCTCGCTCAGTACCGGCACCAGGTCGAACAGAGTATACACATCTACATCTGACAGTGCAGCGCTTCCTCAGTACCGGCACCACGGCGAACAGAGTATAGACATCTACCTCTGACAGTGCAGCGCTCGCTCAGTACCGGCACCAGGGCGAACAGAGTATACACATCTACATCTGACAGTGCATCGCTCGCTCAGTACCGGCACTAGGGCGAACAGAGTATATACATCTACATCTGACAGTGCTGCGCCCGCTCAGTACCGGCACCACGGCGAACAGAGTATACACATCTACCTCTGACAGTGCAGCGCTTCCTCAGTACCGGCACCAGGGTGAACAGAGTATACACATCTACCTCTGACAGTGCAGCGCTCACTCAGTACCGGCACCAGGGCGAACAGAGTATACACATCTACCTCTGACAGTGCAGCGCTCGCTCAGTACTGGCACCAGGGCGAACAGAGTATACTCATCTACCTCTGAGAGTGCATCGCTCGCTCAGTATCGGCACCAGGGTGAACAGAGTATACACATCTACCTCTGGGAGTGCAGCGCTTCCTCAGTACCGGCACCAGGGCGAACAGAGTATACACATCTACTTCTGACAGTGCAGCGCTCCCTCAGTACCGGCACCAGGGTTAACAGAGTATACTCATCTACCTCTGAGAGTGCATCGCTCGCTCAGTACCGGCACCAGGGTGAACAGAGTATACACATCTACCTCTGACAGTGCAGCGCTCGCTCAGTACCGGCACCAGGGTGAACAGAGTAAACACATCTACCTCTGACAGTGCAGCGCTCCCTCAGTACCGGCACCAGGGTGAACAGAGTATACACATCTACCTCTGAAAGTGCATCGCTCCCTCAGTACCGGCACCAGGGTGAAGATAGAGTATAAACATCTACCTCTGACAGTGCAGCGCTCACTCAGTACCTGCACCAGGGTGAACAGAGTAGACACATCTACCTCTGACAGTGCAGCGCTCACTCAGTACCGGCACCACGGCGAACAGAGTATATACATCTACCTCTGGGAGTGCAGCGCTTCCTCAGTACCGGCACCAGGGCGAACAGAGTATACACATCTACTTCTGACAGTGCAGCGCTCCCTCAGTACCGGCACCAGGGTGAACAGAGTATACTCATCTACCTCTAACAGTGCATCGCTCACTCAGTACCGGCACCAGGGTGAACAGAGTATATACATCTAGCTCTGACAGTGCATCGCTCTCTCAGTACCGGCACCAGGGCGAACAGAGTATACACATCTACCTCTGACAGTGCAGCGCTCTCCCACTACTGGCACGAGGGCGAACAGAGTATACTCATCTACCTCTGACAGTGCAGCGCTCGCTCAGTACCGGCACCAGGGCGAACAGAGTATGCACATCTACCTCTGAGAGTGCATCGCTCGCTCAGTACGGGCACCACGGCGAACAGAGTATACACATCTACCTCTGACAGTGCAGCGCTCGCTCAGTACTGGCACCAGGGCGAACAGAGTATACTCGTCTACCTCTGAGAGTGCATCGCTCGCTCAGTATCGGCACCAGGGTGAACAGAGTATACACATCTACCTCTGGGAGTGCAGCGCTTCCTCAGTACCGGCACCAGGGCGAACAGAGTATACACATCTACTTCTGACAGTGCAGCGCTCCCTCAGTACCGGCACCAGGGTGAACAGAGTAAACACATCTACCTCTGACAGTGCAGCGCTCCCTCAGTACCGGCACCAGGGTGAACAGAGTATACACATCTACCTCTGACAGTGCATCGCTCCCTCAGTACTGGCACCAGGGTGAAGATAGAGTATAAACATCTACCTCTGACAGTGCAGCGCTCACTCAGTACCTGCACCAGGGTGAATAGAGTAGACACATCTACCTCTGACAGTGCAGCGCTCACTCAGTACCGGCACCACGGCGAACAGAGTATATACATCTACCTCTGACAGTGCAGCGCTCGCTCAGTACCGGCACCAGGGCGAACAGAGTATACACATCTACCTCTGACAGTGCAGCGCTCACTCAGTACCGGCACCACGGCGAACAGAGTATATACATCTACCTCTGACAGTGCAGCGCTCGCTCAGTACCGGCACCAGGGCGAACAGAGTATACACATCTACCTCTGACAGTGCTGCGCTCGCTCAGTACCGGCACCAGGGCGAACAGAGTATACACATCTACATCTGACAGTGCAGCGCTTCCTCAGTACCGGCACCACGGCGAACAGAGTATAGACATCTACCTCTGACAGTGCAGCGCTCGCTCAGTACCGGCACCAGGGCGAACAGAGTATACACATCTACCTCTGACAGTGCATCGCTCGCTCAGTACCGGCACTAGGGCGAACAGAGTATATACATCTACATCTGACAGTGCTGCGCCCGCTCAGTACCGGCACCACGGCGAACAGAGTATACACATCTACCTCTGACAGTGCAGCGCTCGCTCAGTACCGGCACCAGGGCGAACAGAGTATACACATCTACCTCTGACAGTGCAGCGCTTCCTCAGTACCGGCACCAGGGTGAACAGAGTATACACATCTACCTCTGACAGTGCAGCGCTCACTCAGTACCGGCACCAGGGCGAACAGAGTATACACATCTACCTCTGACAGTGCAGCGCTCGCTCAGTACCGGCACCAGGGTGAAGATAGAGTATACACATCTACCTCTGACAGTGCAGCGCTCGCTCAGTACCGGCACCAGGGCGAACAGAGTATACACATCTACCTCTGACAGTGCAGCGCTCGCTCAGTACCGGCACCACGGCGAACAGAGTATACACATCTACCTCTGACATTGCAGCGCTCACTCAGTACTGGCACCAGGGCGAACAGAGTATACACATCTACCTCTGACAGTGCAGCGCTCGCTCAGTACCGGCACCTCGGCGAACAGAGTATACATATCTACCTCTGACAGTGCATCGCTCAATCAGTACCGGCACCAGGGCGAACAGAGTATACACATCTACCTCTGACAGTGCATCGCTCCATCAGTACCGGCACCAGGGCGAACAGAGTATACACATCTACCTCTGACAGTGCAGCGCTCGCTCAGGACAGGCACCACGGCGAACAGAGTATACACATCTACCTCTGACAGTGCATCGCTCGCTCAGTACCGGCACCAGGGCGAACATAGTATACACATCTACCTATGACAGTGCAGCGCTCTCTCAGTACCGGCACCAGGGTGAAGATAGAGTATACACATCTACCTCTGACAGTGCAGCGCTCACTCAGTACCGGCACCAGGGCGAACAGAGTATACACATCTACCTCTGACAGTGCAGCGCTCTCTCAGTGCCCGCAAAAGGGCGAACAGAGTATACACATCTACCTCTGACAGTGCAGCGCTCACTCAGTACCGGCACCAGGGCGAACAGAGTATACACATCTACCTCTGACAGTGCAGCGCTCGCTCAGTACCGGCACCACGGCGAACAGAGTATACACATCTACCTCTGACAGTGCAGCGCTCGCTCAGTACCGGCACCAGGGCGAACAGAGTATACACATCTACCTCTGACAGTGCAGCGCTCGCTCAGTACCGGCACCAGGGTGAACAGAGTATACACATCCACCTCTGACAGTGCATCGCTCGCTCAGTACAGGCACCAGGGCGAACAGAGTATACACATCTACCTCTGACAGTGCATCGCTCGCACAGTATCGGCACTACGGCGAACAGAGTATACACATCTACTTCTGACAGTGCAGCGCTTCCTCAGTACCGGCACCAGGGTGAACTGAGTATAGACATCTACCTCTGACAGTGCAGCGCTCGCTCAGTACCGGCACCAGGGCGAACAGAGTATACACACCTACCTCTGAGAGTGCAGCGCTCACTCAGTGCCGGCACCAGTGTGAAGATAGAGTATAAACATCTACCTCTGACAGTGCATTGCTCGCTCAGTACTGGAACCAGCGCGAACAGAGTATATACATCTACCTCTGACAGTGCATCGCTCGCTCAGTACCGGCACCAGTGCGAACAGAGTATACACATCTACCTCTAACAGTGCATCGCTCACTCAGTACCGGCACCAGGGTGAACAGAGTATATACATCTAGCTCTGACAGTGCATCGCTCTCTCAGTACCGGCACCAGAGCGAACAGAGTATACACATCTACCTCTGACAGTGCAGCGCTCTCCCAGTACTGGCACGAGGGCGAACAGAGTATACTCATCTACCTCTGACAGTGCAGCGCTCGCTCAGTACCGGCACCAGGGCGAACAGAGTATGCACATCTACCTCTGAGAGTGCATCGCTCGCTCAGTACTGGCACCACGGCGAACAGAGTATACACATCTACCTCTGACAGTGCAGCGCTCGCTCAGTACTGGCACCAGGGCGAACAGAGTATACTCATCTGCCTCTGAGAGTGCATCGCTCGCTCAGTATCGGCACCAGGGCGAACAGAGTATACACATCTACCTCTGACAGTGCAGCGCTCCCTCAGGACCGGCACCAGGGTGAACACAGTAAACACATCTACCTCTGACAGTGCAGCGCTCCCTCAGTACCGGCACCAGGGTGAACAGAGTATACACATCTACCTCTGACAGTGCATCGCTCCCTCAGTACCGGCACCAGGGTGAAGATAGAGTAAACACATCTACCTCTGACAGTGCAGCGCTCACTCAGTACCTGCACCAGGGTGAACAGAGTAGACACATCTACCTCTGACAGTGCAGCGCTCACTCAGTACCGGCACCAGGGCGAACAGAGTATACACATCTACCTCTGACAGTGCAGCGCTCACTCAGTGCCGGCACCACGGCGAACAGAGTATATACATCTACCTCTGACAGTGCAGCGCTCGCTCAGTACCGGCACCAGGGCGAACAGAGTATACACATCTACCTCTGACAGTGCTGCGCTCGCTCAGTACCGGCACCAGGGCGAACAGAGTATACACATCTACATCTGACAGTGCAGCGCTTCCTCAGTACCGGCACCACGGCGAACAGAGTATACACATCTACCTCTGACAGTGCAGCGCTCGCTCAGTACCGGCACCAGGGCGAACAGAGTATACACATCTACCTCTGACAGTGCATCGCTCGCTCAGTACCGGCACCAGGGCGAACAGAGTATATACATCTACATCTGACAGTGCTGCGCCCGCTCAGTACCGGCACCAGGGCGAACATAGTATACACATCTACTTCTGACAGTGCAGCGCTTCCTCAGTACCGGCACCAGGGTGAACTGAGTATAGACATCTACCTCTGACAGTGCAGCGCTCGCTCAGTACCGGCACCAGGGCGAACAGAGTATATACATCTACCTCTGACAGTGCAGCGCTCGCTCAGTACCGGCACCAGGGCGAACAGAGTATACACATCTACCTCTGACAGTGCAGCGCTCACTCAGTACCGGCACCACGGCGAACAGAGTATATACATCTACCTCTGACAGTGCAGCGCTCGCTCAGTACCGGCACCAGGGCGAACAGAGTATACACATCTACCTCTGACAGTGCTGCGCTCGCTCAGTACCGGCACCAGGTCGAACAGAGTATACACATCTACATCTGACAGTGCAGCGCTTCCTCAGTACCGGCACCACGGCGAACAGAGTATAGACATCTACCTCTGACAGTGCAGCGCTCGCTCAGTACCGGCACCAGGGCGAACAGAGTATACACATCTACATCTGACAGTGCATCGCTCGCTCAGTACCGGCACTAGGGCGAACAGAGTATATACATCTACATCTGACAGTGCTGCGCCCGCTCAGTACCGGCACCACGGCGAACAGAGTATACACATCTACCTCTGACAGTGCAGCGCTTCCTCAGTACCGGCACCAGGGTGAACAGAGTATACACATCTACCTCTGACAGTGCAGCGCTCACTCAGTACCGGCACCAGGGCGAACAGAGTATACACATCTACCTCTGACAGTGCAGCGCTCGCTCAGTACTGGCACCAGGGCGAACAGAGTATACTCATCTACCTCTGAGAGTGCATCGCTCGCTCAGTATCGGCACCAGGGTGAACAGAGTATACTCATCTACCTCTGAGAGTGCATCGCTCGCTCAGTACCGGCACCAGGGCGAACAGAGTATACACATCTACCTCTGACAGTGCAGCGCTCGCTCAGTACTGGCACCAGGGCGAACAGAGTATACACATCTACCTCTGACAGTGCAGCGCTCACTCAGTATCGGCACCAGGGTGAACAGAGGACACACATCTACCTCTGGGAGTGCAGCGCTTCCTCAGTACCGGCACCAGGGCGAACAGAGTATACACATCTACCTCTGACAGTGCAGCGCTCCCTCAGTACCGGCACCAGGGTGAACAGAGTAAACACATCTACCTCTGACAGTGCAGCGCTCCCTCAGTACCGGCACCAGGGTGAACAGAGTATACACATCTACCTCTGAAAGTGCATCGCTCCCTCAGTACCGGCACCAGGGTGAAGATAGAGTATAAACATCTACCTCTGACAGTGCAGCGCTCACTCAGTACCTGCACCAGGGTGAACAGAGTAGACACATCTACCTCTGACAGTGCAGCGCTCACTCAGTACCGGCACCACGGCGAACAGAGTATATACATCTACCTCTGGGAGTGCAGCGCTTCCTCAGTACCGGCACCAGGGCGAACAGAGTATACACATCTACTTCTGACAGTGCAGCGCTCCCTCAGTACCGGCACCAGGGTGAACAGAGTATACTCATCTACCTCTAACAGTGCATCGCTCACTCAGTACCGGCACCAGGGTGAACAGAGTATATACATCTAGCTCTGACAGTGCATCGCTCTCTCAGTACCGGCACCAGGGCGAACAGAGTATACACATCTACCTCTGACAGTGCAGCGCTCTCCCAGTACTGGCACGAGGGCGAACAGAGTATACTCATCTACCTCTGACAGTGCAGCGCTCGCTCAGTACCGGCACCAGGGCGAACAGAGTATGCACATCTACCTCTGAGAGTGCATCGCTCGCTCAGTACGGGCACCACGGCGAACAGAGTATACACATCTACCTCTGACAGTGCAGCGCTCGCTCAGTACTGGCACCAGGGCGAACAGAGTATACTCGTCTACCTCTGAGAGTGCATCGCTCGCTCAGTATCGGCACCAGGGTGAACAGAGTATACACATCTACCTCTGGGAGTGCAGCGCTTCCTCAGTACCGGCACCAGGGCGAACAGAGTATACACATCTACTTCTGACAGTGCAGCGCTCCCTCAGTACCGGCACCAGGGTGAACAGAGTAAACACATCTACCTCTGACAGTGCAGCGCTCCCTCAGTACCGGCACCAGGGTGAACAGAGTATACACATCTACCTCTGACAGTGCATCGCTCCCTCAGTACTGGCACCAGGGTGAAGATAGAGTATAAACATCTACCTCTGACAGTGCAGCGCTCACTCAGTACCTGCACCAGGGTGAACAGAGTAGACACATCTACCTCTGACAGTGCAGCGCTCACTCAGTACCGGCACCACGGCGAACAGAGTATATACATCTACCTCTGACAGTGCAGCGCTCGCTCAGTACCGGCACCAGGGCGAACAGAGTATACACATCTACCTCTGACAGTGCAGCGCTCACTCAGTACCGGCACCACGGCGAACAGAGTATATACATCTACCTCTGACAGTGCAGCGCTCGCTCAGTACCGGCACCAGGGCGAACAGAGTATACACATCTACCTCTGACAGTGCTGCGCTCGCTCAGTACCGGCACCAGGGCGAACAGAGTATACACATCTACATCTGACAGTGCAGCGCTTCCTCAGTACCGGCACCACGGCGAACAGAGTATAGACATCTACCTCTGACAGTGCAGCGCTCGCTCAGTACCGGCACCAGGGCGAACAGAGTATACACATCTACCTCTGACAGTGCAGCGCTCTCCCACTACTGGCACGAGGGCGAACAGAGTATACTCATCTACCTCTGACAGTGCAGCGCTCGCTCAGTACCGGCACCAGGGCGAACAGAGTATGCACATCTACCTCTGAGAGTGCATCGCTCGCTCAGTACGGGCACCACGGCGAACAGAGTATACACATCTACCTCTGACAGTGCAGCGCTCGCTCAGTACTGGCACCAGGGCGAACAGAGTATACTCGTCTACCTCTGAGAGTGCATCGCTCGCTCAGTATCGGCACCAGGGTGAACAGAGTATACACATCTACCTCTGGGAGTGCAGCGCTTCCTCAGTACCGGCACCAGGGCGAACAGAGTATACACATCTACTTCTGACAGTGCAGCGCTCCCTCAGTACCGGCACCAGGGTGAACAGAGTAAACACATCTACCTCTGACAGTGCAGCGCTCCCTCAGTACCGGCACCAGGGTGAACAGAGTATACACATCTACCTCTGACAGTGCATCGCTCCCTCAGTACTGGCACCAGGGTGAAGATAGAGTATAAACATCTACCTCTGACAGTGCAGCGCTCACTCAGTACCTGCACCAGGGTGAATAGAGTAGACACATCTACCTCTGACAGTGCAGCGCTCACTCAGTACCGGCACCACGGCGAACAGAGTATATACATCTACCTCTGACAGTGCAGCGCTCGCTCAGTACCGGCACCAGGGCGAACAGAGTATACACATCTACCTCTGACAGTGCAGCGCTCACTCAGTACCGGCACCACGGCGAACAGAGTATATACATCTACCTCTGACAGTGCAGCGCTCGCTCAGTACCGGCACCAGGGCGAACAGAGTATACACATCTACCTCTGACAGTGCTGCGCTCGCTCAGTACCGGCACCAGGGCGAACAGAGTATACACATCTACATCTGACAGTGCAGCGCTTCCTCAGTACCGGCACCACGGCGAACAGAGTATAGACATCTACCTCTGACAGTGCAGCGCTCGCTCAGTACCGGCACCAGGGCGAACAGAGTATACACATCTACCTCTGACAGTGCATCGCTCGCTCAGTACCGGCACTAGGGCGAACAGAGTATATACATCTACATCTGACAGTGCTGCGCCCGCTCAGTACCGGCACCACGGCGAACAGAGTATACACATCTACCTCTGACAGTGCAGCGCTCGCTCAGTACCGGCACCAGGGCGAACAGAGTATACACATCTACCTCTGACAGTGCAGCGCTTCCTCAGTACCGGCACCAGGGTGAACAGAGTATACACATCTACCTCTGACAGTGCAGCGCTCACTCAGTACCGGCACCAGGGCGAACAGAGTATACACATCTACCTCTGACAGTGCAGCGCTCGCTCAGTACCGGCACCAGGGTGAAGATAGAGTATACACATCTACCTCTGACAGTGCAGCGCTCGCTCAGTACCGGCACCAGGGCGAACAGAGTATACACATCTACCTCTGACAGTGCAGCGCTCGCTCAGTACCGGCACCACGGCGAACAGAGTATACACATCTACCTCTGACATTGCAGCGCTCACTCAGTACTGGCACCAGGGCGAACAGAGTATACACATCTACCTCTGACAGTGCAGCGCTCGCTCAGTACCGGCACCTCGGCGAACAGAGTATACATATCTACCTCTGACAGTGCATCGCTCAATCAGTACCGGCACCAGGGCGAACAGAGTATACACATCTACCTCTGACAGTGCATCGCTCCATCAGTACCGGCACCAGGGCGAACAGAGTATACACATCTACCTCTGACAGTGCAGCGCTCGCTCAGGACAGGCACCACGGCGAACAGAGTATACACATCTACCTCTGACAGTGCATCGCTCGCTCAGTACCGGCACCAGGGCGAACATAGTATACACATCTACCTATGACAGTGCAGCGCTCTCTCAGTACCGGCACCAGGGTGAAGATAGAGTATACACATCTACCTCTGACAGTGCAGCGCTCACTCAGTACCGGCACCAGGGCGAACAGAGTATACACATCTACCTCTGACAGTGCAGCGCTCTCTCAGTGCCCGCAAAAGGGCGAACAGAGTATACACATCTACCTCTGACAGTGCAGCGCTCACTCAGTACCGGCACCAGGGCGAACAGAGTATACACATCTACCTCTGACAGTGCAGCGCTCGCTCAGTACCGGCACCACGGCGAACAGAGTATACACATCTACCTCTGACAGTGCAGCGCTCGCTCAGTACCGGCACCAGGGCGAACAGAGTATACACATCTACCTCTGACAGTGCAGCGCTCGCTCAGTACCGGCACCAGGGTGAACAGAGTATACACATCCACCTCTGACAGTGCATCGCTCGCTCAGTACAGGCACCAGGGCGAACAGAGTATACACATCTACCTCTGACAGTGCATCGCTCGCACAGTATCGGCACTACGGCGAACAGAGTATACACATCTACTTCTGACAGTGCAGCGCTTCCTCAGTACCGGCACCAGGGTGAACTGAGTATAGACATCTACCTCTGACAGAGCAGCGCTCGCTCAGTACCGGCACCAGGGCGAACAGAGTATACACACCTACCTCTGAGAGTGCAGCGCTCACTCAGTGCCGGCACCAGTGTGAAGATAGAGTATAAACATCTACCTCTGACAGTGCATTGCTCGCTCAGTACTGGAACCAGCGCGAACAGAGTATATACATCTACCTCTGACAGTGCATCGCTCGCTCAGTACCGGCACCAGTGCGAACAGAGTATACACATCTACCTCTAACAGTGCATCGCTCACTCAGTACCGGCACCAGGGTGAACAGAGTATATACATCTAGCTCTGACAGTGCATCGCTCTCTCAGTACCGGCACCAGAGCGAACAGAGTATACACATCTACCTCTGACAGTGCAGCGCTCTCCCAGTACTGGCACGAGGGCGAACAGAGTATACTCATCTACCTCTGACAGTGCAGCGCTCGCTCAGTACCGGCACCAGGGCGAACAGAGTATGCACATCTACCTCTGAGAGTGCATCGCTCGCTCAGTACTGGCACCACGGCGAACAGAGTATACACATCTACCTCTGACAGTGCAGCGCTCGCTCAGTACTGGCACCAGGGCGAACAGAGTATACTCATCTGCCTCTGAGAGTGCATCGCTCGCTCAGTATCGGCACCAGGGTGAACAGAGTATACACATCTACCTCTGGGAGTGCAGCGCTTCCTCAGTACCAGCACCAGGGCGAACAGAGTATACACATCTACTTCTGACAGTGCAGCGCTCCCTCAGTACCGGCACCAGGGTGAACAGAGTATACTAATCTACCTCTGAGAGTGCATCGCTCGCTCAGTACCGGCACCAGGGTGAACAGAGTATACTCATCTACCTCTGACAGTGCAGCGCTCGCTCAGTACCGGCACCAGGGCGAACAGAGTATGCACATCTACCTCTGAGAGTGCATCGCTCGCTCAGTACTGGCACCACGGCGAACAGAGTATACACATCTACCTCTGACAGTGCAGCGCTCGCTCAGTACTGGCACCAGGGCGAACAGAGTATACTCATCTGCCTCTGAGAGTGCATCGCTCGCTCAGTATCGGCACCAGGGCGAACAGAGTATACACATCTACCTCTGACAGTGCAGCGCTCCCTCAGTACCGGCACCAGGGTGAACACAGTAAACACATCTACCTCTGACAGTGCAGCGCTCCCTCAGTACCGGCACCAGGGTGAACAGAGTATACACATCTACCTCTGACAGTGCATCGCTCCCTCAGTACCGGCACCAGGGTGAAGATAGAGTAAACACATCTACCTCTGACAGTGCAGCGCTCACTCAGTACCTGCACCAGGGTGAACAGAGTAGACACATCTACCTCTGACAGTGCAGCGCTCACTCAGTACCGGCACCAGGGCGAACAGAGTATACACATCTACCTCTGACAGTGCAGCGCTCACTCAGTGCCGGCACCACGGCGAACAGAGTATATACATCTACCTCTGACAGTGCAGCGCTCGCTCAGTACCGGCACCAGGGCGAACAGAGTATACACATCTACCTCTGACAGTGCTGCGCTCGCTCAGTACCGGCACCAGGGCGAACAGAGTATACACATCTACATCTGACAGTGCAGCGCTTCCTCAGTACCGGCACCACGGCGAACAGAGTATACACATCTACCTCTGACAGTGCATCGCTCGCTCAGTACCGGCACCAGGGCGAACAGAGTATATACATCTACATCTGACAGTGCTGCGCCCGCTCAGTACCGGCACCAGGGCGAACATAGTATACACATCTACTTCTGACAGTGCAGCGCTTCCTCAGTACCGGCACCAGGGTGAACTGAGTATAGACATCTACCTCTGACAGTGCAGCGCTCGCTCAGTACCGGCACCAGGGCGAACAGAGTATATACATCTACCTCTGACAGTGCAGCGCTCGCTCAGTACCGGCACCAGGGCGAACAGAGTATACACATCTACCTCTGACAGTGCAGCGCTCACTCAGTACCGGCACCACGGCGAACAGAGTATATACATCTACCTCTGACAGTGCAGCGCTCGCTCAGTACCGGCACCAGGGCGAACAGAGTATACACATCTACCTCTGACAGTGCTGCGCTCGCTCAGTACCGGCACCAGGTCGAACAGAGTATACACATCTACATCTGACAGTGCAGCGCTTCCTCAGTACCGGCACCACGGCGAACAGAGTATAGACATCTACCTCTGACAGTGCAGCGCTCGCTCAGTACCGGCACCAGGGCGAACAGAGTATACACATCTACATCTGACAGTGCATCGCTCGCTCAGTACCGGCACTAGGGCGAACAGAGTATATACATCTACATCTGACAGTGCTGCGCCCGCTCAGTACCGGCACCACGGCGAACAGAGTATACACATCTACCTCTGACAGTGCAGCGCTTCCTCAGTACCGGCACCAGGGTGAACAGAGTATACACATCTACCTCTGACAGTGCAGCGCTCACTCAGTACCGGCACCAGGGCGAACAGAGTATACACATCTACCTCTGACAGTGCAGCGCTCGCTCAGTACTGGCACCAGGGCGAACAGAGTATACTCATCTACCTCTGAGAGTGCATCGCTCGCTCAGTATCGGCACCAGGGTGAACAGAGTATACTCATCTACCTCTGAGAGTGCATCGCTCGCTCAGTACCGGCACCAGGGCGAACAGAGTATACACATCTACCTCTGACAGTGCAGCGCTCGCTCAGTACTGGCACCAGGGCGAACAGAGTATACACATCTACCTCTGACAGTGCAGCGCTCACTCAGTATCGGCACCAGGGTGAACAGAGGACACACATCTACCTCTGGGAGTGCAGCGCTTCCTCAGTACCGGCACCAGGGCGAACAGAGTATACACATCTACCTCTGACAGTGCAGCGCTCCCTCAGTACCGGCACCAGGGTGAACAGAGTAAACACATCTACCTCTGACAGTGCAGCGCTCCCTCAGTACCGGCACCAGGGTGAACAGAGTATACACATCTACCTCTGAAAGTGCATCGCTCCCTCAGTACCGGCACCAGGGTGAAGATAGAGTATAAACATCTACCTCTGACAGTGCAGCGCTCACTCAGTACCTGCACCAGGGTGAACAGAGTAGACACATCTACCTCTGACAGTGCAGCGCTCACTCAGTACCGGCACCACGGCGAACAGAGTATATACATCTACCTCTGGGAGTGCAGCGCTTCCTCAGTACCGGCACCAGGGCGAACAGAGTATACACATCTACTTCTGACAGTGCAGCGCTCCCTCAGTACCGGCACCAGGGTGAACAGAGTATACTCATCTACCTCTAACAGTGCATCGCTCACTCAGTACCGGCACCAGGGTGAACAGAGTATATACATCTAGCTCTGACAGTGCATCGCTCTCTCAGTACCGGCACCAGGGCGAACAGAGTATACACATCTACCTCTGACAGTGCAGCGCTCTCCCAGTACTGGCACGAGGGCGAACAGAGTATACTCATCTACCTCTGACAGTGCAGCGCTCGCTCAGTACCGGCACCAGGGCGAACAGAGTATGCACATCTACCTCTGAGAGTGCATCGCTCGCTCAGTACGGGCACCACGGCGAACAGAGTATACACATCTACCTCTGACAGTGCAGCGCTCGCTCAGTACTGGCACCAGGGCGAACAGAGTATACTCGTCTACCTCTGAGAGTGCATCGCTCGCTCAGTATCGGCACCAGGGTGAACAGAGTATACACATCTACCTCTGGGAGTGCAGCGCTTCCTCAGTACCGGCACCAGGGCGAACAGAGTATACACATCTACTTCTGACAGTGCAGCGCTCCCTCAGTACCGGCACCAGGGTGAACAGAGTAAACACATCTACCTCTGACAGTGCAGCGCTCCCTCAGTACCGGCACCAGGGTGAACAGAGTATACACATCTACCTCTGACAGTGCATCGCTCCCTCAGTACTGGCACCAGGGTGAAGATAGAGTATAAACATCTACCTCTGACAGTGCAGCGCTCACTCAGTACCTGCACCAGGGTGAACAGAGTAGACACATCTACCTCTGACAGTGCAGCGCTCACTCAGTACCGGCACCACGGCGAACAGAGTATATACATCTACCTCTGACAGTGCAGCGCTCGCTCAGTACCGGCACCAGGGCGAACAGAGTATACACATCTACCTCTGACAGTGCAGCGCTCACTCAGTACCGGCACCACGGCGAACAGAGTATATACATCTACCTCTGACAGTGCAGCGCTCGCTCAGTACCGGCACCAGGGCGAACAGAGTATACACATCTACCTCTGACAGTGCTGCGCTCGCTCAGTACCGGCACCAGGGCGAACAGAGTATACACATCTACATCTGACAGTGCAGCGCTTCCTCAGTACCGGCACCACGGCGAACAGAGTATAGACATCTACCTCTGACAGTGCAGCGCTCGCTCAGTACCGGCACCAGGGCGAACAGAGTATACACATCTACCTCTGACAGTGCATCGCTCGCTCAGTACCGGCACTAGGGCGAACAGAGTATATACATCTACATCTGACAGTGCTGCGCCCGCTCAGTACCGGCACCACGGCGAACAGAGTATACACATCTACCTCTGACAGTGCAGCGCTCGCTCAGTACCGGCACCAGGGCGAACAGAGTATACACATCTACCTCTGACAGTGCAGCGCTTCCTCAGTACCGGCACCAGGGTGAACAGAGTATACACATCTACCTCTGACAGTGCAGCGCTCACTCAGTACCGGCACCAGGGCGAACAGAGTATACACATCTACCTCTGACAGTGCAGCGCTCGCTCAGTACCGGCACCAGGGTGAAGATAGAGTATACACATCTACCTCTGACAGTGCAGCGCTCGCTCAGTACCGGCACCAGGGCGAACAGAGTATACACATCTACCTCTGACAGTGCAGCGCTCGCTCAGTACCGGCACCACGGCGAACAGAGTATACACATCTACCTCTGACATTGCAGCGCTCACTCAGTACTGGCACCAGGGCGAACAGAGTATACACATCTACCTCTGACAGTGCAGCGCTCGCTCAGTACCGGCACCTCGGCGAACAGAGTATACATATCTACCTCTGACAGTGCATCGCTCGCTCAGTATCGGCACCAGGGTGAACAGAGTATACACATCTACCTCTGGGAGTCGCAGCGCTTCCTCAGTACCGGCACCAGGGCGAACAGAGTATACACATCTACTTCTGACAGTGCAGCGCTCCCTCAGTACCGGCACCAGGGTGAACAGAGTATACTCATCTACCTCTGAGAGTGCATCGCTCGCTCAGTACCGGCACCAGGGTGAACAGAGGACACACATCTACCTCTGGGAGTGCAGCGCTTCCTCAGTACCGGCACCAGGGCGAACAGAGTATACACATCTACCTCTGACAGTGCAGCGCTCCCTCAGTACCGGCACCAGGGTGAACAGAGTAAACACATCTACCTCTGACAGTGCAGCGCTCCCTCAGTACCGGCACCAGGGTGAACAGAGTATACACATCTACCTCTGAAAGTGCATCGCTCCCTCAGTACCGGCACCAGGGTGAAGATAGAGTATAAACATCTACCTCTGACAGTGCAGCGCTCACTCAGTACCTGCACCAGGGTGAACAGAGTAGACACATCTACCTCTGACAGTGCAGCGCTCACTCAGTACCGGCACCACGGCGAACAGAGTATATACATCTACCTCTGGGAGTGCAGCGCTTCCTCAGTACCGGCACCAGGGCGAACAGAGTATACACATCTACTTCTGACAGTGCAGCGCTCCCTCAGTACCGGCACCAGGGTGAACAGAGTATACTCATCTACCTCTAACAGTGCATCGCTCACTCAGTACCGGCACCAGGGTGAACAGAGTATATACATCTAGCTCTGACAGTGCATCGCTCTCTCAGTACCGGCACCAGGGCGAACAGAGTATACACATCTACCTCTGACAGTGCAGCGCTCTCCCAGTACTGGCACGAGGGCGAACAGAGTATACTCATCTACCTCTGACAGTGCAGCGCTCGCTCAGTACCGGCACCAGGGCGAACAGAGTATGCACATCTACCTCTGAGAGTGCATCGCTCGCTCAGTACGGGCACCACGGCGAACAGAGTATACACATCTACCTCTGACAGTGCAGCGCTCGCTCAGTACTGGCACCAGGGCGAACAGAGTATACTCGTCTACCTCTGAGAGTGCATCGCTCGCTCAGTATCGGCACCAGGGTGAACAGAGTATACACATCTACCTCTGGGAGTGCAGCGCTTCCTCAGTACCGGCACCAGGGCGAACAGAGTATACACATCTACTTCTGACAGTGCAGCGCTCCCTCAGTACCGGCACCAGGGTGAACAGAGTAAACACATCTACCTCTGACAGTGCAGCGCTCCCTCAGTACCGGCACCAGGGTGAACAGAGTATACACATCTACCTCTGACAGTGCATCGCTCCCTCAGTACTGGCACCAGGGTGAAGATAGAGTATAAACATCTACCTCTGACAGTGCAGCGCTCACTCAGTACCTGCACCAGGGTGAACAGAGTAGACACATCTACCTCTGACAGTGCAGCGCTCACTCAGTACCGGCACCACGGCGAACAGAGTATATACATCTACCTCTGACAGTGCAGCGCTCGCTCAGTACCGGCACCAGGGCGAACAGAGTATACACATCTACCTCTGACAGTGCAGCGCTCACTCAGTACCGGCACCACGGCGAACAGAGTATATACATCTACCTCTGACAGTGCAGCGCTCGCTCAGTACCGGCACCAGGGCGAACAGAGTATACACATCTACCTCTGACAGTGCTGCGCTCGCTCAGTACCGGCACCAGGGCGAACAGAGTATACACATCTACATCTGACAGTGCAGCGCTTCCTCAGTACCGGCACCACGGCGAACAGAGTATAGACATCTACCTCTGACAGTGCAGCGCTCGCTCAGTACCGGCACCAGGGCGAACAGAGTATACACATCTACCTCTGACAGTGCATCGCTCGCTCAGTACCGGCACTAGGGCGAACAGAGTATATACATCTACATCTGACAGTGCTGCGCCCGCTCAGTACCGGCACCACGGCGAACAGAGTATACACATCTACCTCTGACAGTGCAGCGCTCGCTCAGTACCGGCACCAGGGCGAACAGAGTATACACATCTACCTCTGACAGTGCAGCGCTTCCTCAGTACCGGCACCAGGGTGAACAGAGTATACACATCTACCTCTGACAGTGCAGCGCTCACTCAGTACCGGCACCAGGGCGAACAGAGTATACACATCTACCTCTGACAGTGCAGCGCTCGCTCAGTACCGGCACCAGGGTGAAGATAGAGTATACACATCTACCTCTGACAGTGCAGCGCTCGCTCAGTACCGGCACCAGGGCGAACAGAGTATACACATCTACCTCTGACAGTGCAGCGCTCGCTCAGTACCGGCACCACGGCGAACAGAGTATACACATCTACCTCTGACATTGCAGCGCTCACTCAGTACTGGCACCAGGGCGAACAGAGTATACACATCTACCTCTGACAGTGCAGCGCTCGCTCAGTACCGGCACCTCGGCGAACAGAGTATACATATCTACCTCTGACAGTGCATCGCTCAATCAGTACCGGCACCAGGGCGAACAGAGTATACACATCTACCTCTGACAGTGCATCGCTCCATCAGTACCGGCACCAGGGCGAACAGAGTATACACATCTACCTCTGACAGTGCAGCGCTCGCTCAGGACAGGCACCACGGCGAACAGAGTATACACATCTACCTCTGACAGTGCATCGCTCGCTCAGTACCGGCACCAGGGCGAACAGAGTATACACATCTACCTATGACAGTGCAGCGCTCTCTCAGTACCGGCACCAGGGTGAAGATAGAGTATACACATCTACCTCTGACAGTGCAGCGCTCACTCAGTACCGGCACCAGGGCGAACAGAGTATACACATCTACCTCTGACAGTGCAGCGCTCTCTCAGTGCCCGCAAAAGGGCGAACAGAGTATACACATCTACCTCTGACAGTGCAGCGCTCACTCAGTACCGGCACCAGGGCGAACAGAGTATACACATCTACCTCTGACAGTGCAGCGCTCGCTCAGTACCGGCACCAATGCGAACAGAGTATACACATCTACCTCTGACAGTGCAGCGCTCGCTCAGTACCGGCACCAGGGCGAACAGAGTATACACATCTACCTCTGACAGTGCAGCGCTCGCTCAGTGCCGGCACCAGTGTGAAGATAGAGTATAAACATCTACCTCTGACAGTGCATTGCTCGCTCAGTACTGGAACCAGCGCGAACAGAGTATATACATCTACCTCTGACAGTGCATCGCTCGCTCAGTACCGGCACCAGTGCGAACAGAGTATACACATCTACCTCTAACAGTGCATCGCTCACTCAGTACCGGCACCAGGGTGAACAGAGTATATACATCTAGCTCTGACAGTGCATCGCTCTCTCAGTACCGGCACCAGAGCGAACAGAGTATACACATCTACCTCTGACAGTGCAGCGCTCTCCCAGTACTGGCACGAGGGCGAACAGAGTATACTCATCTACCTCTGACAGTGCAGCGCTCGCTCAGTACCGGCACCAGGGCGAACAGAGTATGCACATCTACCTCTGAGAGTGCATCGCTCGCTCAGTACTGGCACCACGGCGAACAGAGTATACACATCTACCTCTGACAGTGCAGCGCTCGCTCAGTACTGGCACCAGGGCGAACAGAGTATACTCATCTGCCTCTGAGAGTGCATCGCTCGCTCAGTATCGGCACCAGGGTGAACAGAGTATACACATCTACCTCTGGGAGTGCAGCGCTTCCTCAGTACCAGCACCAGGGCGAACAGAGTATACACATCTACTTCTGACAGTGCAGCGCTCCCTCAGTACCGGCACCAGGGTGAACAGAGTATACTAATCTACCTCTGAGAGTGCATCGCTCGCTCAGTACCGGCACCAGGGTGAACAGAGGACACACATCTACCTCTGGGAGTGCAGCGCTTCCTCAGTACCGGCACCAGGGCGAACAGAGTATACACATCTACCTCTGACAGTGCAGCGCTCCCTCAGTACCGTCACCAGGGTGAACACAGTAAACACATCTACCTCTGACAGTGCAGCGCTCCCTCAGTACCGGCACCAGGGTGAACAGAGTATACACATCTACCTCTGACAGTGCATCGCTCCCTCAGTACCGGCACCAGGGTGAAGATAGAGTCTACACATCTACCTCTGACAGTGCAGCGCTCACTCAGTACCTGCACCAGGGTGAACAGAGTAGACACATCTACCTCTGACAGTGCAGCGCTCACTCAGTACCGGCACCAGGGCGAACAGAGTATACACATCTACCTCTGACAGTGCAGCGCTCACTCAGTGCCGGCACCACGGCGAACAGAGTATATACATCTACCTCTGACAGTGCAGCGCTCGCTCAGTACCGGCACCAGGGCGAACAGAGTATACACATCTACCTCTGACAGTGCTGCGCTCGCTCAGTACCGGCACCAGGGCGAACAGAGTATACACATCTACAACTGACAGTGCAGCGCTTCCTCAGTACCGGCACCACGGCGAACAGAGTATACACATCCACCTCTGACAGTGCATCGCTCGCTCAGTACAGGCACCAGGGCGAACAGAGTATACACATCTACCTCTGACAGTGCATCGCTCGCACAGTATCGGCACTACGGCGAACAGAGTATACACATCTACTTCTGACAGTGCAGCGCTTCCTCAGTACCGGCACCAGGGTGAACTGAGTATAGACATCTACCTCTGACAGTGCAGCGCTCGCTCAGTACCGGCACCAGGGCGAACAGAGTATACACACCTACCTCTGAGAGTGCAGCGCTCACTCAGTGCCGGCACCAGTGTGAAGATAGAGTATAAACATCTACCTCTGACAGTGCATTGCTCGCTCAGTACTGGAACCAGCGCGAACAGAGTATATACATCTACCTCTGACAGTGCATCGCTCGCTCAGTACCGGCACCAGTGCGAACAGAGTATACACATCTACCTCTAACAGTGCATCGCTCACTCAGTACCGGCACCAGGGTGAACAGAGTATATACATCTAGCTCTGACAGTGCATCGCTCTCTCAGTACCGGCACCAGAGCGAACAGAGTATACACATCTACCTCTGACAGTGCAGCGCTCTCCCAGTACTGGCACGAGGGCGAACAGAGTATACTCATCTACCTCTGACAGTGCAGCGCTCGCTCAGTACCGGCACCAGGGCGAACAGAGTATGCACATCTACCTCTGAGAGTGCATCGCTCGCTCAGTACTGGCACCACGGCGAACAGAGTATACACATCTACCTCTGACAGTGCAGCGCTCGCTCAGTACTGGCACCAGGGCGAACAGAGTATACTCATCTGCCTCTGAGAGTGCATCGCTCGCTCAGTATCGGCACCAGGGTGAACAGAGTATACACATCTACCTCTGGGAGTGCAGCGCTTCCTCAGTACCAGCACCAGGGCGAACAGAGTATACACATCTACTTCTGACAGTGCAGCGCTCCCTCAGTACCGGCACCAGGGTGAACAGAGTATACTAATCTACCTCTGAGAGTGCATCGCTCGCTCAGTACCGGCACCAGGGTGAACAGAGGACACACATCTACCTCTGGGAGTGCAGCGCTTCCTCAGTACCGGCACCAGGGCGAACAGAGTATACACATCTACCTCTGACAGTGCAGCGCTCCCTCAGTACCGTCACCAGGGTGAACACAGTAAACACATCTACCTCTGACAGTGCAGCGCTCCCTCAGTACCGGCACCAGGGTGAACAGAGTATACACATCTACCTCTGACAGTGCATCGCTCCCTCAGTACCGGCACCAGGGTGAAGATAGAGTATACACATCTACCTCTGACAGTGCAGCGCTCACTCAGTACCTGCACCAGGGTGAACAGAGTAGACACATCTACCTCTGACAGTGCAGCGCTCACTCAGTACCGGCACCAGGGCGAACAGAGTATACACATCTACCTCTGACAGTGCAGCGCTCACTCAGTGCCGGCACCACGGCGAACAGAGTATATACATCTACCTCTGACAGTGCAGCGCTCGCTCAGTACCGGCACCAGGGCGAACAGAGTATACACATCTACCTCTGACAGTGCTGCGCTCGCTCAGTACCGGCACCAGGGCGAACAGAGTATACACATCTACAACTGACAGTGCAGCGCTTCCTCAGTACCGGCACCACGGCGAACAGAGTATACACATCTACCTCTGACAGTGCAGCGCTCACTCAGTACCGGCACCAGGGCGAACAGCGTATTCACATCTACCTCTGACAGTGCAGCGCTCGCTCAGTACCGGCACCAGGGTGAAGATAGAGTATACACATCTACCTCTGACAGTGCAGCGCTCGCTCAGTACCGGCACCAGGGCGAACAGAGTATACACATCTACCTCTGACAGTGCAGCGCTCGCTCAGTACTGGCACCAGGGCGAACAGAGTATACACATCTACCTCTGACAGTGCATCGCTCGCTCAGTACCGGCACCACGGCGAACAGAGTATACACATCTACCTCTGACATTGCAGCGCTCACTCAGTACTGGCACCAGGGCGAACAGAGTATACACATCTACCTCTGACAGTGCAGCGCTCGCTCAGTACCGGCACCAGGGCGAACAGAGTATACACATCTACCTCTGACAGTGCAGCGCTCGCTCAGTACCGGCACCAGGGCGAACAGAGTATACACATCTACCTCTGACAGTGCATCGCTCGCTCAGTACCGGCACCAGGGCGAACAGAGTATACACATCTACCTCTGACATTGCAGCGCTCACTCAGTACTGGCACCAGGGCGAACAGAGTATACACATCTACCTCTGACAGTGCAGCGCTCGCTCAGTGCCAGCACCAGGGCGAACAGAGTATACACATCTACCTCTGACAGTGCAGCGCTCGCTCAGTACCGGCACCACGGCGAATAGAGTATACACATCTACCTCTGACATTGCAGCGCTCACTCAGTACCGGCACCAGGGCGAACAGAGTATACACATCTACCTCTGACAGTGCATCGCTCCCTCAGTACCGGCACCACGGCGAACAGAGTATACACATCTACCTCAGAGAGTGCAGCGCTTCCTCAGTACTTGCACGAGGGCGAACAGAGTAAACACATCTACCTCTGACAGTTCAGCGCTCACTCAGTACCGGCACCAGGGTGAATAGAGTATACACATCTACCTCTGACAGTGCAGCGCTTCCTCAGTACCGGCACCACGGCGAACAGAGAAAACACATCTACCTCTGACAGTGCAGCGCTCGCTCAGTACCGGCACCAGGGTGAACAGAGTATACACATCTACCTCTGACAGTGCAGCGCTCACTCAGTACCGGTACCAGGGCGAACAGAGTATACACATCTACCTCTGACAGTGCAGCGCTCACTCAGTACCGGCACCACGGCGAACATAGTTTACACATCTACCTCTGACATTGCAGCGCTCGCACAGTACCGGCACCAGGGCGAACAGAGTATACACATCTACCTCTGACAGTGCAGCGCTTTCTCAGTACCTGCACCACGGCGAACAGAGTATACACATCTACCTCTGACAGTGCTGCGCTCGCTCAGTACCGGCACCAGGGCGAACAGAGTATACACATCTACCTCTGACAGTGCAGCGCTTCCTCAGTACCGGCACCACGGCGAACAGAGTATACACATCTACCTCTGACAGTGCTGCGCTCGCTCAGTACCGGCACCAGGGCGAACAGAGTATGCACATCTACCTCTGACAGTGCAGCGCTTCCTCAGTACCGGACCCACGGCGAACAGAGTATATACATCTACCTTTGACAGTGCAGCGCTCGCTCAGTACCGGCACCAGGGCGAACAGAGTATACACATCTACCTCTGACAGTGCAGCGCTCACTCAGTACCGGCACCACGGTGAACAGAGTATACACATCTACCTCTGACAGTGCAGCGCTTCCTCAGTACCGGCACCAGGGTGAACAGAGTATACACATCTACCTCTGACAGTGCAGCGCTCACTCAGTACCGGCAGCAGGGCGAACAGAGTATACACATCTACCTCTGACAGTGCAGCGCTCGCTCAGTACCGGCACCAGGGTGAAGATAGAGTATACACATCTACCTGACAGTGCAGCGCTCGCTCAGTACCGGCACCAGGGCGAACAGAGTATAGACATCTACCTCTGACAGTGCAGCGCTCGCTCAGTACCGGCACCAGGGCGAACAGAGTATACACATCTACCTCTGACAGTGCATCGCTCGCTCAGTACCGGCACCAGGGCGAACAGAGTATACACATCTACCTCTGACATTGCAGCGCTCACTCAGTACTGGCACCAAGGCGAACAGAGTATACACATCTACCTCTGACAGTGCAGCGCTCGCTCAGTACCAGCACCAGGGCGAACAGAGTATACACATCTACCTCTGACAGTGCAGCGCTCGCTCAGTACCGGCACCACGGCGAACAGAGTATACACATCTACCTTTGACATTGCACCGCTCACTCAGTATCGGCACCAGGGCGAACAGAGTATACACATCTACCTCAGAGAGTGCAGCGCTTCCTCAGTACTGGCACGAGGGCGAACAGAGTAAACACATCTACACCTGACAGTGCAGCGCTCACTCAGTACCGGCACCAGGGTGAACAGAGTAAACACATCTACCTCTGACAGTGCAGCGCTCGCTCAGTACAGGCACCAGGGCGAACAGAGTATACACATCTACCTCTGACAGTGCATCGCTCGCTCAGTACCGGCACCAGGGCGAACAGAGTATATACATCTACATCTGACAGTGCTGCGCCCGCTCAGTACCGGCACCAGGGTGAACAGAGTATACACATCTACCTCTGACAGTGCATCGCTCGCTCAGTACCGGCACCAGGGTGAACAGAATATACACATCTACCTCTGGGAGTGCAGCGCTTCCTCAGTACCAGCACCAGGGCGAACAGAGTATACACATCTACTTCTGACAGTGCAGCGCTCCCTCAGTACCGGCACCAGGGTGAACAGAGTATACTAATCTACCTCTGAGAGTGCATCGCTCGCTCAGTACCGGCACCAGGGTGAACAGAGGACACACATCTACCTCTGGGAGTGCAGCGCTTCCTCAGTACCGGCACCAGGGCGAACAGAGTATACACATCTACCTCTGACAGTGCAGCGCTCCCTCAGTACCGTCACCAGGGTGAACACAGTAAACACATCTACCTCTGACAGTGCAGCGCTCCCTCAGTACCGGCACCAGGGTGAACAGAGTATACACATCTACCTCTGACAGTGCATCGCTCCCTCAGTACCGGCACCAGGGTGAAGATAGAGTATACACATCTACCTCTGACAGTGCAGCGCTCACTCAGTACCTGCACCAGGGTGAACAGAGTAGACACATCTACCTCTGACAGTGCAGCGCTCACTCAGTACCGGCACCAGGGCGAACAGAGTATACACATCTACCTCTGACAGTGCAGCGCTCACTCAGTGCCGGCACCACGGCGAACAGAGTATATACATCTACCTCTGACAGTGCAGCGCTCGCTCAGTACCGGCACCAGGGCGAACAGAGTATACACATCTACCTCTGACAGTGCATCGCTCGCTCAGTACCGGCACCAGGGCGAACAGAGTATATACATCTACATCTGACAGTGCTGCGCCCGCTCAGTACCGGCACCAGGGCGAACAGAGTATACACATCTACCTCTGACAGTGCAGCGCTTCCTCAGTACCGGCACCAGGGTGAACAGAGTATACACATCTACCTCTGACAGTGCAGCGCTCACTCAGTACCGGCACCAGGGCGAACAGCGTATTCACATCTACCTCTGACAGTGCAGCGCTCGCTCAGTACCGGCACCAGGGTGAAGATAGAGTATACACATCTACCTCTGACAGTGCAGCGCTCGCTCAGTACCGGCACCAGGGCGAACAGAGTATACACATCTACCTCTGACAGTGCAGCGCTCGCTCAGTACTGGCACCAGGGCGAACAGAGTATACACATCTACCTCTGACAGTAGCATCGCTCGCTCAGTACCGGCACCACGGCGAACAGAGTATACACATCTACCTCTGACATTGCAGCGCTCATTCAGTACTGGCACCAGGGCGAACAGAGTATACACATCTACCTCTGACAGTGCAGCGCTCGCTCAGTACCGGCACCAGGGCGAACAGAGTATACACATCTACCTCTGACAGTGCAGCGCTCGCTCAGTACCGGCACCAGGGCGAACAGAGTATACACATCTACCTCTGACAGTGCATCGCTCGCTCAGTACCGGCACCAGGGCGAACAGAGTATACACATCTACCTCTGACATTGCAGCGCTCACTCAGTACTGGCACCAGGGCGAACAGAGTATACACATCTACCTCTGACAGTGCAGCGCTCGCTCAGTACCAGCACCAGGGCGAACAGAGTATACACATCTACCTCTGACAGTGCAGCGCTCGCTCAGTACCGGCACCACGGCGAATAGAGTATACACATCTACCTCTGACATTGCAGCGCTCACTCAGTACCGGCACCAGGGCGAACAGAGTATACACATCTACCTCTGACAGTGCATCGCTCCCTCAGTACCGGCACCACGGCGAACAGAGTATACACATCTACCTCAGAGAGTGCAGCGCTTCCTCAGTACTTGCACGAGGGCGAACAGAGTAAACACATCTACCTCTGACAGTGCAGCGCTCACTCAGTACCGGCACCAGGGTGAATAGAGTATACACATCTACCTCTGACAGTGCAGCGCTTCCTCAGTACCGGCACCACGGCGAACAGAGAAAACACATCTACCTCTGACAGTGCAGCGCTCGCTCAGTACCGGCACCAGGGTGAACAGAGTATACACATCTACCTCTGACAGTGCAGCGCTCACTCAGTACCGGTACCAGGGCGAACAGAGTATACACATCTACCTCTGACAGTGTAGCGCTCACTCAGTACCGGCACCACGGCGAACATAGTTTACACATCTACCTCTGACATTGCAGCGCTCGCACAGTACCGGCACCAGGGCGAACAGAGTATACACATCTACCTCTGACAGTGCAGCGCTTCCTCAGTACCTGCACCACGGCGAACAGAGTATACACATCTACCTCTGACAGTGCTGCGCTCGCTCAGTACCGGCACCAGGGCGAACAGAGTATACACATCTACCTCTGACAGTGCAGCGCTTCCTCAGTACCGGCACCACGGCGAACAGAGTATACACATCTACCTCTGACAGTGCTGCGCTCGCTCAGTACCGGCACCAGGGCGAACAGAGTATGCACATCTACCTCTGACAGTGCAGCGCTTCCTCAGTACCGGACCCACGGCGAACAGAGTATATACATCTACCTTTGACAGTGCAGCGCTCGCTCAGTACCGGCACCAGGGCGAACAGAGTATACACATCTACCTCTGACAGTGCAGCGCTCACTCAGTACCGGCACCACGGTGAACAGAGTATACACATCTACCTCTGACAGTGCAGCGCTTCCTCAGTACCGGCACCAGGGTGAACAGAGTATACACATCTACCTCTGACAGTGCAGCGCTCACTCAGTACCGGCAGCAGGGCGAACAGAGTATACACATCTACCTCTGACAGTGCAGCGCTCGCTCAGTACCGGCACCAGGGTGAAGATAGAGTATACACATCTACCTGACAGTGCAGCGCTCGCTCAGTACCGGCACCAGGGCGAACAGAGTATAGACATCTACCTCTGACAGTGCAGCGCTCGCTCAGTACCGGCACCAGGGCGAACAGAGTATACACATCTACCTCTGACAGTGCATCGCTCGCTCAGTACCGGCACCAGGGCGAACAGAGTATACACATCTACCTCTGACATTGCAGCGCTCACTCAGTACTGGCACCAAGGCGAACAGAGTATACACATCTACCTCTGACAGTGCAGCGCTCGCTCAGTACCAGCACCAGGGCGAACAGAGTATACACATCTACCTCTGACAGTGCAGCGCTCGCTCAGTACCGGCACCACGGCGAACAGAGTATACACATCTACCTTTGACATTGCACCGCTCACTCAGTATCGGCACCAGGGCGAACAGAGTATACACATCTACCTCAGAGAGTGCAGCGCTTCCTCAGTACTGGCACGAGGGCGAACAGAGTAAACACATCTACACCTGACAGTGCAGCGCTCACTCAGTACCGGCACCAGGGTGAACAGAGTAAACACATCTACCTCTGACAGTGCAGCGCTCGCTCAGTACCGGCACCAGGGCGAACAGAGTATATACATCTACATCTGACAGTGCTGCGCCCGCTCAGTACCGGCACCAGGGTGAACAGAGTATACACATCTACCTCTGACAGTGCATCGCTCGCTCAGTACTGGCACCAGGGTGAACAGAATATACACATCTACCTCTGACAGTGCAGCGCTCACTCAGTACCGGCACCACGGCGAACAGAGTATACACATCTACCTCTGACAGTGCAGCGCTTCCTCAGTACCGGCACCACGGCGAACAGAGTATACACATCTACCTCTGAGAGCGCAGCGCTCGCTCAGTACCGGCACCAGGGTGAACAGAGTATACACATCTACCTCTGACAGTGCAGCGCTCACTCAGCACCTGCACCAGGGCGAACAGAGTATACACATCTACCTCTGACAGTGCAGCGCTCGCTCAGTACCGGCACCAGGGTGAACAGAGTATACACATCTACCTCTGACAGTGCAGCGCTCACTCAGCACCTGCACCAGGGCGAACAGAGTATACACATCTACCTCTGACAGTGCAGCGCTCACTCAGTACCGGCACCACGGCGAACATAGTATATACATCTACCTCTGACAGTGCAACGCCCGCTCAGTACCGGCACCAGGGCGAACAGAGTATACACATCTACCTCTGACAGTGCTGCGCTCGCTCAGTACCGGCACCAGGGCGAACAGAGTATACACATCTACCTCTGACAGTGCAGCGCTTCCTCAGTACCGGCACCACGGCGAACATAGTATACCCATCTACCTCTGACAGTGCTGCGCTCGCTCAGTACCGGCACCAGGGCGAACAGAGTATGCACATCTACCTCTGACAGTGCAGCGCTTCCTCAGTACCAGACCCACGGCGAACAGAGTATATACATCTACCTTTGACAGTGCAGCGCTCGCTCAGTACCGGCACCAGGGCGAACAGAGTATACACATCTACCTCTGACAGTGCAGCGCTCACTCAGTACCGGCACCACGGTGAACAGAGTATACACATCTTCCTCTGACAGTGCAGCGCTTCCTCAGTACAGGCACCAGGGTGAACAGAGTATACACATCTACCTCTGACAGTGCAGCGCTCACTCCGTACCGGCACCAGGGCGAACAGAGTATACACATCTACCTCTGACAGTGCAGCGCTCGCTCAGTACCGGCACCAGGGTGAAGATAGAGTATACACATCTACCTCTGACAGTGCAGCGCTCTCTCGGTACCGGCACCAGGGCGAACAGAGTATAGACATCTACCTCTGATAGTGCAGCGCTCGCTCAGTACCGGCACCAGGGCGAACAGAGTATACACATCTACCTCTGACATTGCAGCGCTCACTCAGTACTGGCACCAAGGCGAACAGAGTATACACATCTACCTCTGACAGTGCAGCGCTCGCTCAGTACCAGCACCAGGGCGAACAGAGTATACACATCTACCTCTGACAGTGCAGCGCTCGCTCAGTACCGGCACCACGGCAAACAGAGTATACACATCTACCTCAGAGAGTGCAGCGCTTCCTCAGTACTGGCACGAGGGCGAACAGAGTAAACACATCTACCTCTGACAGTGCAGCGCTCACTCAGTACCGGCACCAGGGTGAACAGAGTATACACATCTACCTCTGACAGTGCAGCGCTCGCTCAGTACCGGCACCAGGGCGAACAGAGTATACACATCTACCTCTGACAGTGCATCGCTCGCTCAGTACCGGCACCAGGGCGAACAGAGTATATACATCTACATCTGACAGTGCTGCGCCCGCTCAGTACCGGCATCAGGGCGAACAGAGTATACTCATCTACCTCTGACAGTGCAGCGCTCACTCAGTACCGGCACCAGGGCGAACAGAGTATACACATCTACCTCTGACAGTGCAGCGCTCGCTCAGTACCGGCACCAGGGTGAAGATAGAGTATACACATCTACCTCTGACACTGCAGCGCTCGCTCAGTACCGGCACCAGGGCGAACAGAGTGTACACATCTACCTCTGACAGTGCAGCGCTCGCTCAGTACCGGCACCAGGGCGAACAGAGTATACACATCTACCTCTGACAGTGCATCGCTCGCTCAGTACCGGCACCAGGGCGAAAAGAGTATACACATCTACCTTTGACATTGCAGCGCTCACTCAGTACTGGCACCAGGGCGAACAGAGTATACACATCTACCTCTGACAGTGCAGCGCTCGCTCAGTACCGGCACCAGGGCGAACAGAGTATACACATCTACCTCTGACAGTGCAGCGCTCGCTCAGTACCGGCACCAGGGCGAACAGAGTATACACATCTACCTCTGACAGTGCATCGCTCGCTCAGTACCGGGACCAGGGCGAACAGAGTATACACATCTACCTCTGACATTGCAGCGCTCACTCAGTACTGGCACCAGGGCGAACAGAGTATACACATCTACATCTGACAGTGCAGCGCTCGCTCAGTACCAGCACCAGGGCGAACAGAGTATACACATCTACCTCTGACAGTGCAGCGCTCGCTCAGTACCGGCACCTCGGCGAATAGAGTATACACATCTACCTCTGACATTGCAGCGCTCACTCAGTACCGGCACCAGGGCGAACAGAGTATACACATCTACCTCTGACAGTGCATCGCTCCCTCAGTACCGGCACCACGGCGAACAGAGTATACACATCTACCTCAGAGAGTGCAGCGCTTCCTCAGTACTTGCACGAGGGCGAACAGAGTAAACACATCTACCTCTGACAGTGCAGCGCTCACTCAGTACCGGCACCAGGGTGAACAGAGTATACACATCTACCTCTGACAGTGCAGCGCTCGCTCAGTACCGGCACCAGGGTGAAGATAGAGTATACACATCTACCTCTGACACTGCAGCGCTCGCTCAGTACCGGCACCAGGGCGAACAGAGTATACACATCTACCTCTGACAGTGCAGCGCTCGCTCAGTACCGGCACCAGGGCGAACAGAGTATACACATCTACCTCTGACAGTGCATCGCTCGCTCAGTACCGGCAACAGGGCGAACAGAGTATGCACATCTACCTCTGACATTGCAGCGCTCACTCAGTACTGGCACCAGGGCGAACAGAGTATTCACATCTGCCTCTGACAGTGCAGCGCTCGCTCAGTACCGGCACCAGGGCGAACAGAGTATACACATCTACCTCTGACAGTGCAGCGCTCGCTCAGTACCGGCACCAAGGCGAACAGAGTATACACATCTACCTCTGACAGTGCATCGCTCGCTCAGTACCGGGACCAGGGCGAACAGAGTATACACATCTACCTCTGACATTGCAGCGCTCACTCAGTACTGGCACCAGGGCGAACAGAGTATACACATCTACCTCTGACAGTGCAGCGCTCGCTCAGTACCAGCACCAGGGCGAACAGAGTATACACATCTACCTCTGACAGTGCAGCGCTCGCTCAGTACCGGCACCAGGGTGAACAGAGTATACACATCTACCTCTGACAGTGCAGCGCTCACTCAGTACCGGCACCAGGGCGAACAGAGTATACACATCTACCTCTGAAAGTGCAGCGCTCACTCAGTACCGGCACCACGGCGAACATAGTATATACATCTACCTCTGACAGTGCAGCGCCCGCTCAGTACCGGCACCAGGGCGAACAGAGTATACACATCTACCTCTGACAGTGCAGCGCTTCCTCAGTACCGGCACCACGGCGAACAGAGTATACACATCTACCTCTGACAGTGCAGCGCTCGCTCAGTACCGGCACCAGGGTGAACAGAGTATACACATCTACCTCTGACAGTGCAGCGCTCACTCAGTACCGGCACCAGGGCGAACAGAGTATACACATCTACCTCTGACAGTGCAGCGCTCACTCAGTACCGGCACCACGGCGAACTTAGTATATACATCTACCTATGACAGTGCAGCGCCCGCTCAGTACCGGCACCAGGGCGAACAGAGTATACACATCTACCTCTGACAGTGCTGCGCTCGCTCAGTACCGGCACCAGGGCGAACAGAGTATGCACATCTACCTCTGACAGTGCAGCGCTTCCTCAGTACCGGACCCACGGCGAACAGAGTATATACATCTACCTTTGACAGTGCAGCGCTCGCTCAGTACCGGCACCAGGGCGAACAGAGTATACACATCTACCTCTGACAGTGCAGCGCTCACTCAGTACCGGCACCACGGTGAACAGAGTATACACATCTACCTCTGACAGTGCAGCGCTTCCTCAGTACAGGCACCAGGGTGAACAGAGTATACACATCTACCTCTGACAGTGCAGCGCTCACTCAGTACCGGCACCAGGGCGAACAGAGTATACACATCTACCTCTGACAGTGCAGCACTCGCTCAGTACCGGCACCAGGGTGAAGATAGAGTATACACATCTACCTCTGACACTGCAGCGCTCGCTCAGTACCGGCACCAGGGCGAACAGAGTGTAGACATCTACCTCTGACAGTGCAGCGCTCGCTCAGTACCGGCACCAGGGCGAACAGAGTATACACATCTACCTCTGACAGTGCATCGCTCGCTCAGTACCGGCACCAGGGCGAACAGAGTATACACATCTACCTCTGACATTGCAGCGCTCACTCAGTACTGGCACCATGGCGAACAGAGTATACACATCTACCTCTGACAGTGCAGCGCTCGCTCAGTACCAGCACCAGGGCGAACAGAGTATACACATCTACCTCTGACAGTGCAGCGCTCGCTCAGTACCGGCACCACGGCGAATAGAGTATACACATCTACCTCTGACATTGCAGCGCTCACTCAGTACCGGCACCAGGGCGAACAGAGTATACACATCTACCTCTGACAGTGCATCGCTCCCTCAGTACCGGCACCACGGCGAACAGAGTATACACATCTACCTCAGAGAGTGCAGCGCTTCCTCAGTACTTGCACGAGGGCGAACAGAGTAAACACATCTACCTCTGACAGTGCAGCGCTCACTCAGTACCGGCACCAGGGTGAACTGAGTATACACATCTACCTCTGACAGTGCAGCGCTTCCTCAGTACCGGCACCACGGCGAACAGAGTATACACATCTACCTCTGACAGTGCAGCGCTCGCTCAGTACCGGCACCAGGGTGAACAGAGTATACACATCTACCTCTGACAGTGCAGCGCTCACTCAGTACCGGCACCAGGGCGAACAGAGTATACACATCTACCTCTGAAAGTGCAGCGCTCACTCAGTACCGGCACCACGGCGAACAGAGTATACACATCTACCTCTGACAGTGCATCGCTCGCTCAGTACCGGCACCAGGGCGAACAGAGTATACACATCTACCTCTGACATTGCAGCGCTCACTCAGTACTGGCACCAGGGCGAACAGAGTATACACATTTACCTCTGACAGTGCAGCGCTTCTTCAGTACCAGCACCAGGGCGAACATAGTATACACATCTACCTCTGACAGTGCAGCGCTCGCTCAGTACCGGCACCACGGCGAATAGAGTATACACATCTACCTCTGACATTGCAGCGCTCACTCAGTACCGGCACCAGGGCGAACAGAGTATACACATCTACCTCTGACAGTGCATCGCTCCCTCAGTACCGGCACCACGGCGAACAGAGTATACACATCTACCTCAGAGAGTGCAGCGCTTCCTCAGTACTTGCACGAGGGCGAACAGAGTAAACACATCTACCTCTGACAGTGCAGCGCTCACTCAGTACCGGCACCAGGGTGAACAGAGTATACACATCTACCTCTGACAGTGCAGCGCTCACTCAGTACCGGCACCCGGGCGAACAGAGTATGCACATCTACCTCTGACAGTGCAGCGCTTCCTCAGTACCGGACCCACGGCGAACAGAGTATATACATCTACCTTTGACAGTGCAGCGCTCGCTCAGTACCGGCACCAGGGCGAACAGAGTATACACATCTACCTCTGACAGTGCAGCGCTCACTCAGTACCGGCACCACGGTGAACAGAGTATACACATCTACCTCTGACAGTGCAGCGCTTCCTCAGTACAGGCACCAGGGTGAACAGAGTATACACATCTACCTCTGACAGTGCAGCGCTCACTCAGTACCGGCACCAGGGTGAACAGAGTATACACATCTACCTCTGACAGTGCAGCGCTTCCTCAGTACCGGCACCACGGCGAACAGAGTATACACATCTACCTCTGACAGTGCAGCGCTCGCTCAGTACCGGCACCAGGGTGAACAGAGTATACACATCTACCTCTGACAGTGCAGCGCTCACTCAGTACCGGCACCAGGGCGAACAGAGTATACACATCTACCTCTGAAAGTGCAGCGCTCACTCAGTACCGGCACCACGGCGAACAGAGTATACACATCTACCTCTGACAGTGCATCGCTCGCTCAGTACCGGCACCAGGGCGAACAGAGTATACACATCTACCTCTGACATTGCAGCGCTCACTCAGTACTGGCACCAGGGCGAACAGAGTATACACATCTACCTCTGACAGTGCAGCGCTTCTTCAGTACCAGCACCAGGGCGAACATAGTATACACATCTACCTCTGACAGTGCAGCGCTCGCTCAGTACCGGCACCACGGCGAATAGAGTATTCACATCTACCTCTGACATTGCAGCGCTCACTCAGTACCGGCACCAGGGCGAACAGAGTATACACATCTACCTCTGACAGTGCATCGCTCCCTCAGTACCGGCACCACGGCGAACAGAGTATACACATCTACCTCAGAGAGTGCAGCGCTTCCTCAGTACTTGCACGAGGGCGAACAGAGTAAACACATCTACCTCTGACAGTGCAGCGCTCACTCAGTACCGGCACCAGGGTGAACAGAGTATACACATCTACCTCTGACAGTGCAGCGCTCACTCAGTACCGGCACCCGGGCGAACAGAGTATGCACATCTACCTCTGACAGTGCAGCGCTTCCTCAGTACCGGACCCACGGCGAACAGAGTATATACATCTACCTTTGACAGTGCAGCGCTCGCTCAGTACCGGCACCATAGCGAACAGAGTATACACATCTACCTCTGACAGTGCAGCGCTCACTCAGTACCGGCACCACGGTGAACAGAGTATACACATCTACCTCTGACAGTGCAGCGCTTCCTCAGTACAGGCACCAGGGTGAACAGAGTATACACATCTACCTCTGACAGTGCAGCGCTCACTCAGTACCGGCACCAGGGCGAACAGAGTATACACATCTACCTCTGACAGTGCAGCGCTCGCTCAGTACCGGCACCAGGGTGAAGATAGAGTATACACATCTACCTCTGACAGTGCAGCGCTCGCTCAGTACCGGCACCAGGGCGAACTGAGTATAGACATCTACCTCTGACAGTGCAGCGCTCGCTCAGTACCGGCACCAGGGCGAACAGAGTATACACATCTACCTCTGACAGTGCATCGCTCGCTCAGTACCGGCACCAGGGCGAACAGAGTATACACATCTACCTCTGACATTGCAGCGCTCACTCAGTACTGGCACCAAGGCGAACAGAGTATACACATCGACCTCTGACAGTGCAGCGCTCGCTCAGTACCAGCACCAGGGCGAACAGAGTATGCACATCTACCTCTGACAGTGCAGCGCTCGCTCAGTACCGGCACCACGGCGAACAGAGTATACACATCTACCTCTGACATTGCAGCGCTCACTCAGTACCGGCACCAGGGCGAACAGAGTATACACATCTACCTCTGACAGTGCAGCGCTCGCTCAGTACCGGCACCACGGCGAACAGAGTATACACATCTACCTCAGAGAGTGCAGCGCTTCCTCAGTACTGGCACGAGGGCGAACAGAGTAAACACATCTACCTCTGACAGTGCAGCGCTCACTCAGTACCGGCACCAGGGTGAACAGAGTATACACATCTACCTCTGACAGTGCAGCGCTCGCTCAGTACCGGCACCAGGGCGAACAGAGTATACACATCTACCTCTGACAGTGCATCGCTCGCTCAGTACCGGCACCAGGGCGAACAGAGTATATACATCTACATCTGACAGTGCTGCGCCCGCTCAGTACCGGCACCACGGCGAACAGAGTATACTCATCTACCTCTGACAGTGCAGCGCTTCCTCAGTACCGGCACCAGGGTGAACAGAGTATACACATCTACCTCTGACAGTGCAGCGCTCGCTCAGTACCGGCACCAGGGTGAACAGAGTATACACATCTACCTCTTACAGTGCAGCGCTCACTCAGTACCGGCACCAGGGCGAACAGAGTATACACATCTACCTCTGACAGTGCAGCGCTCGCTCAGTACCGGCACCAGGGTGAAGATAGAGTATACACATCTACCTCTGACACTGCAGCGCTCGCTCAGTACCGGCACCAGGGCGAACAGAGTATACACATCTACCTCTGACAGTGCAGCGCTCGCTCAGTACCGGCACCAGGGCGAACAGAGTATACACATCTACCTCTGACAGTGCATCGCTCGCTCAGTACCGGCACCAGGGCGAACAGAGTATACACATCTACCTCTGACATTGCAGCGCTCACTCAGTACTGGCACCAGGGCGAACAGAGTATACACATCTACCTCTGACAGTGCAGCGCTCGCTCAGTACCGGCACCAGGGCGAACAGAGTATATACATCTACCTCTGACAGTGCAGCGCTCGCTCAGTACCGGCACCAGGGCGAACAGAGTATACACATCTACCTCTGACAGTGCATCGCTCGCTCAGTACCGGGACCAGGGCGAACAGAGTATACACATCTACCTCTGACATTGCAGCGCTCGCTCAGTACCGGCACCACGGCGAATAGAGTATACACATCTACCTCTGACATTGCAGCGCTCACTCAGTACCGGCACCAGGGCGAACAGAGTATACACATCTACCTCTGACAGTGCATCGCTCCCTCAGTACCGGCACCACGGCGAACAGAGTATACACATCTACCTCAGAGAGTGCAGCGCTTCCTCAGTACTTGCACGAGGGCGAACAGAGTAAACACATCTACCTCTGACAGTGCAGCGCTCACTCAGTACCGGCACCAGGGTGAACAGAGTTTACACATCTACCTCTGACAGTGCAGCGCTTCCTCAGTACCGGCACCACGGCGAACAGAGTATACACATCTACCTCTGACAGTGCAGCGCTCGCTCAGTACCGGCACCAGGGTGAACAGAGTATACACATCTACCTCTGACAGTGCAGCGCTCACTCAGTACCGGCACCAGGGCGAACAGAGTATACACATCTACCTCTGAAAGTGCAGCGCTCACTCAGTACCGGCACCACGGCGAACATAGTATATACATCTACCTCTGACAGTGCAGCGCCCGCTCAGTACCGGCACCAGGGCGAACAGAGTATACACATCTACCTCTGACAGTGCAGCGCTTCCTCAGTACCGGCACCACGGCGAACAGAGTATACACATCTACCTCTGACAGTGCAGCGCTCGCTCAGTACCGGCACCAGGGTGAACAGAGTATACACATCTACCTCTGACAGTGCAGCGCTCACTCAGTACCGGCACCAGGGCGAACAGAGTATACACATCTACCTCTGACAGTGCAGCTCTCACTCAGTACCGGCACCACGGCGAACATAGTATATACATCTACCTATGACAGTGCAGCGCCCGCTCAGTACCGGCACCAGGGCGAACAGAGTATACACAACTACCTCTGACAGTGCTGCGCTCGCTCAGTACCGGCACCAGGGCGAACATAGTATACACATCTACCTCTGACAGTGCAGCGCTTCCTCAGTTCCGGCACCACGGCGAACAGAGTATACACATCTACCTCTGACAGTGCAGCGCTCGCTCAGTACCGGCACCAGGGCGAACAGAGTATACACATCTACCTCTGACAGTGCAGCGCTCGCTCAGTACCGGCACCAGGGCGAACAGAGTATACACATCTCCCACTGACAGTGCTGCGCTCGCTCAGTACCGGCACCAGGGCGAACAGAGTATACACATCTACCTCAGAGAGTGCAGCGCTTCCTCAGTACTGGCACGAGGGCGAACAGAGTAAACACATCTACCTCTGACAGTGCAGCGCTCACTCAGTACCGGCACCACGGCGAACAGAGTATACATATCTACCTCTGACAGTGCTGCGCTCACTCAGTACCGGCACCACGGCGAACAGAGTATACATATCTACCTCTGACAGTGCAGCGCTCGCTCAGTACCGGCACCACGGCGAACAGAGTCTACACATCTACCTCTGACAGTGCTGCGCTCGCTCAGTACCGGCACCAGGGCGAGCAGAGTATACACATCTACCTCTGACAGTGCATCGCTCGCTCAGTACCGGCACCAGGGCGAACAGAGTATACACATCTACCTCTGACATTGCAGCGCTCACTCAGTACTGGCACCAAGGCGAACAGAGTATACACATCTACCTCTGACAGTGCAGCGCTCGCTCAGTACCAGCACCAGGGCGAACAGAGTATACACATCTACCTCTGACAGTGCAGCGCTCGCTCAGTACCGGCACCACGGCGAACAGAGTATACACATCTACCTCTGACATTGCAGCGCTCACTCAGTACCGGCACCAGGGCGAACAGAGTATACACATCTACCTCTGGCAGTGCTGCGCTCGCTCAGTACCGGCACCACGGCGAACAGAGTATACACATCTACCTCAGAGAGTGCAGCGCTTCCTCAGTACTGGCACGAGGGCGAACAGAGTAAACACATCTACCTCTGACAGTGCAGCGCTCGCTCAGTACCGGCACCAGGGTGAACAGAGTATACACATCTACCTCTGACAGTGCAGCGCTCGCTCAGTACCGGCACCAGGGCGAACAGAGTATACACATCTACCTCTGACAGTGCATCGCTCGCTCAGTACCGGCACCAGGGCGAACAGAGTATATACATCTACATCTGACAGTGCTGCGCTCACTCAGTACCGGCACCAGGGCGAACAGAGTATACACATCTACCTCTGACAGTGCATCGCTCGCTCAGTACCGGGACCAGGGCGAACAGAGTATACACATCTACCTCTGACATTGCAGCGCTCACTCAGTACTGGCACCAGGGCGAACAGAGTATACACATCTACCTCTGACAGTGCTGCGCTCGCTCAGTACCAGCACCAGGGCGAACAGAGTATACACATCTACCTCTGACAGTGCAGCGCTCGCTCAGTACCGGCACCACGGCGAATAGAGTATACACATCTACCTCTGACATTGCAGCGCTTACTCAGTACCGGCACCAGGGCGAACAGAGTATACACATCTACCTCTGACAGTGCATCGCTCCCTCAGTACCGGCACCACGGCGAACAGAGTATACACATCTACCTCAGAGAGTGCAGCGCTTCCTCAGTACTTGCACGAGGGCGAACAGAGTAAACACATCTACCTCTGACAGTGCAGCGCTCACTCAGTACCGGCACCAGGGTGAACAGAGTTTACACATCTACCTCTGACAGTGCAGCGCTTCCTCAGTACCGGCACCACGGCGAACAGAGTATACACATCTACCTCTGACAGTGCAGCGCTCGCTCAGTACCGGCACCAGGGTGAACAGAGTATACACATCTACCTCTGACAGTGCAGCGCTCACTCAGTACCGGCACCAGGGCGAACAGAGTATACACATCTACCTCTGAAAGTGCAGCGCTCACTCAGTACCGGCACCACGGCGAACATAGTATATACATCTACCTCTGACAGTGCAGCGCCCGCTCAGTACCGGCACCAGGGCGAACAGAGTATACACATCTACCTCTGAGAGTGCAGCGCTTCCTCAGTACCGGCACCACGGCGAACAGAGTATACACATCTACCTCTGACAGTGCAGCGCTCGCTCAGTACCGGCACCAGGGTGAACAGAGTATACACATCTACCTCTGACAGTGCAGCGCTCACTCAGTACCGGCACCAGGGCGAACAGAGTATACACATCTACCTCTGACAGTGCAGCTCTCACTCAGTACCGGCACCACGGCGAACATAGTATATACATCTACCTATGACAGTGCAGCGCCCGCTCAGTACCGGCACCAGGGCGAACAGAGTATACACAACTACCTCTGACAGTGCTGCGCTCGCTCAGTACCGGCACCAGGGCGAACATAGTATACACATCTACCTCTGACAGTGCAGCGCTTCCTCAGTTCCGGCACCACGGCGAACAGAGTATACACATCTACCTCTGACAGTGCAGCGCTCGCTCAGTACCGGCACCAGGGCGAACAGAGTATACACATCTACCTCTGACAGTGCAGCGCTCGCTCAGTACCGGCACCAGGGCGAACAGAGTATACACATCTCCCACTGACAGTGCTGCGCTCGCTCAGTACCGGCACCAGGGCGAACAGAGTATACACATCTACCTCAGAGAGTGCAGCGCTTCCTCAGTACTGGCACGAGGGCGAACAGAGTAAACACATCTACCTCTGACAGTGCAGCGCTCACTCAGTACCGGCACCACGGCGAACAGAGTATACATATCTACCTCTGACAGTGCTGCGCTCACTCAGTACCGGCACCACGGCGAACAGAGTATACATATCTACCTCTGACAGTGCAGCGCTCGCTCAGTACCGGCACCACGGCGAACAGAGTCTACACATCTACCTCTGACAGTGCTGCGCTCGCTCAGTACCGGCACCAGGGCGAACAGAGTATACACATCTACCTCTGACAGTGCATCGCTCGCTCAGTACCGGCACCAGGGCGAACAGAGTATACACATCTACCTCTGACATTGCAGCGCTCACTCAGTACTGGCACCAAGGCGAACAGAGTATACACATCTACCTCTGACAGTGCAGCGCTCGCTCAGTACCAGCACCAGGGCGAACAGAGTATACACATCTACCTCTGACAGTGCAGCGCTCGCTCAGTACCGGCACCACGGCGAACAGAGTATACACATCTACCTCTGACATTGCAGCGCTCACTCAGTACCGGCACCAGGGCGAACAGAGTATACACATCTACCTCTGGCAGTGCTGCGCTCGCTCAGTACCGGCACCACGGCGAACAGAGTATACACATCTACCTCAGAGAGTGCAGCGCTTCCTCAGTACTGGCACGAGGGCGAACAGAGTAAACACATCTACCTCTGACAGTGCAGCGCTCGCTCAGTACCGGCACCAGGGTGAACAGAGTATACACATCTACCTCTGACAGTGCAGCGCTCGCTCAGTACCGGCACCAGGGCGAACAGAGTATACACATCTACCTCTGACAGTGCATCGCTCGCTCAGTACCGGCACCAGGGCGAACAGAGTATATACATCTACATCTGACAGTGCTGCGCTCACTCAGTACCGGCACCACGGCGAACAGAGTATACTCATCTACCTCTGACAGTGCAGCGCTTCCTCAGTACCGGCACCAGGGTGAACCGAGTATACACATCTACCTCTGACAGTGCAGCGCTCGCTCAGTACCGGCACCAGGGTGAACAGAGTATACACATCTACCTCTGACAATGCAGCGCTCACTCAGTACCGGCACCAGGGCGAACAGAGTATACACATCTACCTCTGACAGTGCAGCGCTCGCTCAGTACCGGCACCAGGGTGAAGATAGAGTATACACATCTACCTCTGACACTGCAGCGCTCGCTCAGTACCGGCACCAGGGCGAACAGAGTATACACATCTACCTCTGACAGTGCAGCGCTCGCTCAGTACCGGCACCAGGGCGAACAGAGTATACACATCTACCTCTGACAGTGCATCGCTCGCTCAGTACCGGCACCAGGGCGAACAGAGTATACACATCTACCTCTGACATTGCAGCGCTCACTCAGTACTGGCACCAGGGCGAACAAAGTATACACATCTACCTCTGACAGTGCAGCGCTCGCTCAGTACCGGCACCAGGGCGAACAGAGTATACACATCTACCTCTGACAGTGCAGCGCTCGCTCAGTACCGGCACCAGGGCGAACATTGTATACACATCTACCTCTGACAGTGCATCGCTCGCTCAGTACCGGGACCAGGGCGAACAGAGTATACACATCTACCTCTGACATTGCAGCGCTCACTCAGTACCGGCACCAGGGTGAACAGAGTATACACATCTACCTCTGACAGTGCAGCGCTTCCTCAGTACCGGCACCACGGCGAACAGAGTATACACATCTACCTCTGACAGTGCAGCGCTCGCTCAGTACCGGCACCAGGGTGAACAGAGTATACACATCTACCTCTGACAGTGCAGTGCTCACTCAGTACCGGCACCAGGGCGAACAGAGTATACACATCTACCTCTGAAAGTGCAGCGCTCACTCAGTACCGGCACCACGGCGAACATAGTATATACATCTACCTCTGACAGTGCAGCGCCCGCTCAGTACCGGCACCAGGGCGAACAGAGTATACACATCTCCCTCTGACAGTGCAGCGCTTCCTCAGTACCGGCACCACGGCGAACAGAGTATACACATCTACCTCTGACAGTGCAGCGCTCGCTCAGTACCGGCACCAGGGTGAACAGAGTATACACATCTACCTCTGACAGTGCAGCGCTCACTCAGTACCGGCACCAGGGCGAACAGAGTATACACATCTACCTCTGACAGTGCAGCGCTCACTCAGTACCGGCACCACGGCGAACATAGTATGCACATCTACCTCTGACAGTGCAGCGCTCACTCAGTACCGGCACCACGGCGAACAGAGTATACACATCTACCTCTGACAGTGCAGCGCTCGCTCAGTACCGGCACCAGGGCGAACAGAGTATACACATCTACCTCTGACAGTGCAGCGCTCGCTCAGTACCGGCACCACGGCGAACAGAGTATACACATCTACCTCAGAGAGTGCAGCGCTTCCTCAGTACTGGCACGAGGGCGAACAGAGTAAACACATCTACCTCTGACAGTGCAGCGCTCACTCAGTACCGGCACCACGGCGAACAGAGTATACATATCTACCTCTGACAGTGCAGCGCTTCCTCAGTACCGGCACCACGGCGAACAGAGTATACACATCTACCTCTGACAGTGCAGCGCTCGCTCAGTACCGGCACCAGGGTGAACAGAGTATACACATCTACCTCTGACAGTACAGCGCTCACTCAGTACCGGCACCATGGCGAACAGAGTATACACATCTACCTCTGACAGTGCAGCGCTCACTCAGTACCGGCACCACGGCGAACAGACTATATACATCTACCTCTGACAGTGCAGCGCTCGCTCAGTACCGGCACCAGGGCGAAGAGAGTATACACATCTACCTCTGACAGTGCAGCGCTTCCTCAGTACCGGCACCACGGCGAACAGAGTATACACATCTACCTCTGACAGTGCAGCGCTCGCTCAGTACCGGCACCAGGGCGAACAGAGTATACACATCTACCTCTGACAGTGCAGCGCTCACTCAGTACCGGCACCAGGGGGAACAGAGTATATACATCTACCTCTGACAGTGCTGCGCCCGCTCAGTACCGGCACCAGGGCGAACAGAGTATACACATCTACCTCTGACAGTGCAGCGCTTCCTCAGTACCGGCACCACGGCGAACAGAGTATACACATCTACCTCTGACAGTGCAGCGCTTCCTCAGTACCGGAACCACGGCGAACAGAGTATACACATCTACCTCTGACAGTGCAGCGCTCACTCAGTACCGGCACCAGCGTGAACAGAGTATACACATCTACCTCTGACAGTGCAGCGCTCACTCAGTACCGGCACCAGGGCGACCAGAGTATACACATCTACCTCTGACAGTGCAGCGCTCGCTCAGTACCGGCACCAGGGTGAAGATAGAGGATACACATCTACCTCTGACATTGCAGAGCTCACTCAGTACTGGCACCAGGGCGAACAGAGTATACACATCTACCTCTGACAGTGCAGCGCACGCTCAGTACCGGCAGCACGGCGAACAGAGTATACACATCTACCTCTGACAGTGCAGCGCTCGCTCAGTACCGGCACCACGGCGAACAGAGTATACACATCTACCTCTGAGAGTGCATCGCTCACTCAGTACCGGCACCAGGGCGAACAGAGTATACACATCTACCTCTGACAGTGCAGCGTTCGCTCAGTACCGGCACCAGGGCGAACACAGTATACACATCTACCTCTGACATTACAGCGCTCACTCAGTACCGGCACCAGGGCGAAATGAGTATACACATCTACCTCTGACAGTGCAGCGCTCGCTCAGTACCGGCACCACGGCGAACAGAGTATACACATCTACCTCAGAGAGTGCAGCGCTTCCTCAGTACTGGCACGAGGGCGAACAGAGTAAACACATCTACCTCTGACAGTGCAGCGCTCGCTCAGTATCGGCACCATGGTGAACAGAGTATACACATCTACATCTGACAGTGCAGCGCTCGCTCAGTACCGGCACCAGGGTGAACAGAGAATACACATCTACCTCTGACAGTGCAGCGCTCGCTCAGTACCGGCACCAGGGCGAACAGAGTATACACATCTACCTCTGACAGTGCAGCGCTCACTCAGTACCGGCACCACGGCGAACAGAGTATATACATCTACCTCTGACAGTGCAGCGCTCGCTCAGTACCAGCACCAGGGCGAACAGAGTATACACATCTACCTCTGACAGTGCTGCGCTCGCTCAGTACCAGCACCAGGGTGAACAGAGTATACACATCTGCCTCTGACAGTGCAGCGCTCGCTCAGTACCGGCACCAGGGCGAACAGAGTATACACATCTACCTCTGACAGTGCAGCGCTCGCTCAGTACCGGCACCAGGGCGAACAGAGTATACACATCTACCTCTGACAGTGCATCGCTCGCTCAGTACCGGCAGCAGGGCGAACAGAGTATATAATTCTACCTCTGACAGTGCTGCGCCCGCTCAGTACCGGCACCAGGGCGAACAGAGTATACACATCTACCTCTGATAGTGCAGCGCTTCCACAGTACCGGCACCATTGCGAACAGAGTATACACATCTACCTCTGACAGTGCAGCGCTTCCTCAGTACCGGAACCACGGCGAACAGAGTATATACGTCTACCTCTGACAGTGCAGCGCTTCCTCAGTACCGGCACCAGGGTGAACAGAGTATACACATCTACCTCTGACAGTGCAGCGCTCACTCAGTACCGGCACCAGGGCGAACAGAGTATACACATCTATCTCTGACAGTGCAGCGCTCGCTCAGTACCGGCACCACGGCGAACAGAGTATACACATCTACCTCTGACAGTGCAGCGCTCGTTCAGCACCGGCACCAGGGTGAAGATAGAGTATACACATCTACCTCTGACAGTGCAGCGCTCGCTCAGTACCGGCACCAGGGCGAACAGAGTATACACATCTACCTCTGACAGTGCAGCGCTCGCTCAGCACCGGCACCAGGGCGAACAGAGTATACACATCTACCTCTGACAGTGCATCGCTCGCTCAGTACCGGCACCAGGGCGAACAGAGTATACACATCTACCTCTGACATTGCAGCGCTCACTCAGTACTGGCATCAGGGCGAACAGAGTATACACATCTACCTCTGACTGTGCAGCGCTCGCTCAGTACCAGCACCAGGGCGAACAGAGTATACACATCTACCTCTGACAGTGCAGCGCTCGCTCAGTACCGGCACCACGGCGAACAGAGTATACACATCTACCTCTGACATTGCAGCGCTCACTCAGTACCGGCACCAGGGCGAACAGAGTATACACATCTACCTCTGACAGTGCAGCGCTCCCTCAGTACCGGCACCACGGCGAACACAGTATACACATCTACCTCAGAGAGTGCAGCGCTTCCTCAGTACTGGCACGATGGCGAACAGAGTAAACACATCTACCTCTGACAGTGCAGCGCTCGCTCAGTACCGGCACCATGGTGAACAGAGTATACACATCTACCTCTGACAGTGCAGCGCCCGCTCAGTACCGGCACCAGGGTGAAGATAGAGTATACACATCTACCTCTGACAGTGCAGCGCTCGCTCAGTACCGGCACCAGGGCGAACAGAGTATACACATCTACCTCTGACAGTGCAGCGCTCGCTCAGCACCGGCACCAGGGCGAACAGAGTATACACATCTACCTCTGACAGTGCATCGCTCGCTCAGTACCGGCACCAGGGCGAACAGAGTATACACATCTACCTCTGACATTGCAGCGCTCACTCAGTACTGGCATCAGGGCGAACAGAGTATACACATCTACCTCTGACAGTGCAGCGCTCGCTCAGTACCGGCACCAGGGTGAACAGAGTATACACATCTACCTGTGACAGTGCAGCTCTCGCTCAGTACCAGCACCAGGGCGAACAGAGTATACACATCTACCTCTGACAGTGCAGCGCTCGCTCAGTACCGGCACCACGGCAAACAGAGTATACACATCTACCTCTGACATTGCAGCGCTTGCTCAGTACCGGCACCAGGGCGAACAGAGTATACACATCTACCTCTGACAGTGCAGCCCTCGCTCACTACCGGCACCACGGCGAACAGAGTATACACATCTACCTCAGAGAGTGCAGCGCTTCCTCAGTACTGGCACGAGGGCGAACAGAGTAAACACATCTACCTCTGACAGTGCAGCGCTCGCTCAGTATCGGCACCAGGGTGAATAGAGTATACACATCTACCTCTGACAGTGCAGCGCTCGCTCAGTACCGGCACCAGGGTGAACAGAGTATACACATCTAACTCTGACAGTGCAGCGCTCGCTCAGTACCGGCACCAGGGCGAACAGAGTATACACATCTACCTCTGACAGTGCAGCGCTCGTTCAGCACCGGCACCAGGGTGAAGATAGAGTATACACATCTACCTCTGACAGTGCAGCGCTCGCTCAGTACCGGCACCAGGGCGAACAGAGTATACACATCTACCTCTGACAGTGCAGCGCTCGCTCAGCACCGGCACCAGGGCGAACATAGTATACACATCTACCTCTGACAGTGCATCGCTCGCTCAGTACCGGCACCAGGGCGAACAGAGTATACACATCTACCTCTGACATTGCAGCGCTCACTCAGTACTGGCATCAGGGCGAACAGAGTATACACATCTACCTCTGACAGTGCAGCGCTCGCTCAGTACCAGCACCAGGGCGAACAGAGTATACACATCTACCTCTGACAGTGCAGCGCTCGCTCAGTACCGGCACCAAAGCGAACAGAGTATACACATCTACCTCTGACATTGCAGCGCTCACTCAGTACCGGCACCAGGGCGAACAGAGTATACACATCTACCTCTGACAGTGCAGCGCTCCCTCAGTACCGGCACCACGGCGAACACAGTATGCACATCTACCTCAGAGAGTGCAGCGCTTCCTCAGTACTGGCACGATGGCGAACAGAGTAAACACATCTCCCTCTGACAGTGCAGCGCTCGCTCAGTACCGGCACCATGGTGAACAGAGTATACACATCTACCTCTGACAGTGCAGCGCCCGCTCAGTACCGGCACCAGGGTGAAGATAGAGTATACACATCTACCTCTGACAGTGCAGCGCTCGCTCAGTACCGGCACCAGGGCGAACAGAGTATACACATCTACCTCTGACAGTGCAGCGCTCGCTCAGCACCGGCACCAGGGCGAACAGAGTATACACATCTACCTCTGACAGTGCATCGCTCGCTCAGTACCGGCACCAGGGCGAACAGAGTATACACATCTACCTCTGACATTGCAGCGCTCACTCAGTACTGGCATCAGGGCGAACAGAGTATACACATCTACCTCTGACAGTGCAGCGCTCGCTCAGCACCGGCACCAGGGCGAACAGAGTATACACATCTACCTCTGACAGTGCATCGCTCGCTCAGTACCGGCACCAGGGCGAACAGAGTATACACATCTACCTCTGACATTGCAGCGCTCACTCAGTACTGGCATCAGGGCGAACAGAGTATACACATCTACCTGTGACAGTGCAGCTCTCGCTCAGTACCAGCACCAGGGCGAACAGAGGATACACATCTACCTCTGACAGTGCAGCGCTCGCTCAGTACCGGCACCAGGGCGAACAGAGTATACACATCTACCTCTGACAGTGCAGCCCACGCTCAGTACCGGCACCACGGCGAACAGAGTATACACATCTACCTCAGAGAGTGCAGCGCTTCCTCAGTACTGGCACGAGGGCGAACAGAGTAAACACATCTACCTCTGACAGTGCAGCGCTCGCTCAGTATCGGCACCAAGGTGAACAGAGTATACACATCTACCTCTGACAGTGCAGCGCTCGCTCAGTACCGGCACCAGGGCGAACAGAGTATACACATCTACATCTGGCAGTGCTGCGCTCGCTCAGTACCAGCACCAGGGTGAACAGAGTATACACATCTGCCTCTGACAGTGCAGCGCTCGCTCAGTACCGGCACCAGGGTGAACAGAGTATACACATCTACCTTTGACAGTGCAGCGCTTCCTCAGTACCGGCACCACGGCGAACAGAGTATACACATCTACCTCTGACAGTGCAGCGCTCACTCAGTACCGGCACCAGGGCGAACAGAGTATACACATCTACCTCTGACAGTGCAGCGCTCTCTCAGTACCGGCACCAGGGCGAACAGAGTATACACATCTACCTCTGACAGTGCATCGCTCGCTCAGTACCGGCAGCAGGGCGAACAGAGTATATAATTCTACCTCTGACAGTGCTGCGCCCGCTCAGTACCGGCACCAGGGCGAACAGAGTATACACATCTACCTCTGACAGTGCAGCGCTTCCTTAGTACCGGCACCACGGCGAACAGAGTATACACATCTACCTCTGACAGTGCAGCGCTTCCTCAGTACCGGAACCACGGCGAACAGAGTATATACATCTACCTCTGACAGTGCAGCGCTTCCTCAGTACCGGCACCAGGGTGAACAGAGTATACACATCTACCTCTGACAGTGCAGCGCTCACTCAGTGCCGGCACCAGGGCGAACAGAGTATACACATCGATCTCTGACAGTGCAGCGCTCGCTCAGTACCGGCACCAGGGTGAAGATAGAGTATACACATCTACCTCTGACAGTGCAGCGCTCGCTCAGTACCGGCACCAGGGCGAACAGAGTATACACATCTACCGCTGACAGTGCAGCGCTCGCTCAGCACCGGCACCAGGGCGAACAGAGTATACACATCTACCTCTGACAGTGCATCGCTCGCTCAGTACCGGCACCAGGGCGAACAGAGTATACACATCTACCTCTGACATTGCAGCGCTCACTCAGTACTGGCATCAGGGCGAACAGAGTATACACATCTACCTCTGACATTGCAGCGCTCGCTCAGTACCAGCACCAGGGCGAACAGAGTATACACATCTACCTCTGACAGTGCAGCGCTCTCTCAGTACCGGCACCACGGCGAACAGAGTATACACATCTACCTCTGACATTGCAGCGCTCACTCAGTACCGGCACCAGGGCGAACAGAGTATACACATCTACCTCTGACAGTGCAGCGCTCGCTCAGTACCGGCACAACGGCGAACACAGTATACACATCTACCTCAGAGAGTGCAGCGCTTCCTCAGTACTGGCACGATGGCGAACAGAGTAAACACATCTACCTCTGACAGTGCAGCGCTCGCTCAGTACCGGCACCATGGTGAACAGAGTATACACATCTACCTCTGACAGTGCAGCACTCACTCAGTACCGGCACCACGGCGAACAGAGTATACACATCTACCTCTGACAGTGCAGCGCTCGCTCAGTACCGGCACCAGGGTGAAGTTAGAGTATACACATCTACCTCTGACAGTGCAGCGCTCGCTCAGTACCGGCACCAGGGCGAACAGAGTGTACACATCTACCTCTGACAGTGCAGCGCTCGCTCAGCACCGGCACCAGGGCGAACAGAGTATACACATCTACCTCTGTCAGTGCATCGCTCGCTCAGTACCGGCACCAGGGCGAACAGAGTATACACATCTACCTCTGACATTGCAGCGCTCACTCAGTACTGGCATCAGGGCGAACAGAGTATACACATCTACCTCTGACAGTGCAGCGCTCCCTCAGTACCGGCACCACGGTGAACAGAGTATACACATCTACCTCTGACAGTGCAGCGCTCGTTCAGTACCGGCACCACGGTGAACAGAGTATACACATCTACCTCTGACATTGCAGCGCTCGCTCAGTACCGGCACCAGGGTGAACAGAGTATACACATCTACCTGTGACAGTGCAGCTCTCGCTCAGTACCAGCACCAGGGCGAACAGAGTATACACATCTACCTCTGACAGTGCAGCGCTCGCTCAGTACCGGCACCACGGCGAACAGAGTATACACATCTACCTCTGACATTGCAGCGCTCGCTCAGTACCGGCACCAGGGTGAACAGAGTATACACATCTACCTCTGACAGTGCAGCGCTCGCTCAGTACTGGCACCACGGCGAACACAGTATACCCATCTACCCCTGAGAGTGCAGCGCTTCCTCAGTACTGGCACGATGGCGAACAGAGTAAACACATCTACCTCTGACAGTGCAGCGCTCGCTCAGTACCGGCACCATGGTGAACAGAGTATACACATCTACCTCTGACAGTGCAGCGCTCACTCAGTATCGGCACCAGGGCGAACAGAGTATACACATCTTCCTCTGACAGTGCAGCGCTCGCTCAGTACCGGCACCAGGGCGAACAGAGTATACACATCTACCTCTGACAGTGCAGCGCTCACTCAGTACCGGCACCAGGGTGAAGATAGAGTATATTCATCTACCGCTGACAGTGCATCGCTCGCTCAGTACCGGCACCAGGGCGAACAGAGTATACACATCTACCTCTGACAGTGCAGCGCTCCCTCAGTACCGGCACCACGGCGAACAGAGTGTATACATCTACCTCTGACAGTGCAGCGCTCGCTCAGTACCGGCACCAGGGCGAACAGAGTTTTCACATCTACCTCTGACAGTGCAGCGCTTCCTCAGTACCGGCACCAGGGCGAACAGAGTATACACATCTACCTCTGACAGTGCAGCGCTCACTCAGTACCGGCACCAGGGTGAAGATAGAGTATCACAGGGGCCGAGTTCTCGCCATAAACCAGCTGATCGCCTCCATGCTGTGGTCCCGGCTGGTCACTGACTCCTCCCCCTGGCTTTGTCACACCATCCAGAGAGCCCAGCTTCGTTTCCTCCGGGACAATCGACTGCACTGGGTCGCTGCGGAGGTCTGGAGTCTCCCGATGGCGGAGGGCGGTCAGGCGCTGGTATGCCTCCGCACCCAGGCTGCCACTTTCCACCCTCAGACTCTGCAGCGTTACCTGTACGCTGAGCCTCCTCCACGGTGGGGCCCTGGCGACGAATTTCTTCCCCCAGGTGCTCGGCCTGAACTACGACGTGCAGCTCCTGTCTGTGGACCAGCAGGGTCTTCGGAACTCTCTGTTGGCGCTGCCCGTCTTGTACCAGGACCTCCTCAAAGTCTGGAACACGGTCTCCAGGCGCCGCAGCTCTCCCCTGTCAGGAGTGGCGGCTGTCGTAAGGGAGCCGCTGCTCAGGAATCCGCACCTCCGCCAATCTCCATTCGGGTGGCTGGCGGAGCGGAGGACTGTGGGTGCAGTGAGCAGGGCTGGGTGGCGGAGGGCCGGGCTGTGGGTGCCGGGGGAAGGGCTGGGTGGCGGAGGGCTGTGGGTGCCGTGGGAAGGGCTGGGCGGCGGAGGGCCGGGCTGTGGGTGCCGGGGGAAGGGCTGGGTGACGGAGGGCGGTGGGTGCCGTGGGAAGGGCTGGGCGGCGGAGGGCCGGGCTGTGGGTGCCGTGGGAAGGGCTGGGTGGCGGAGGGCTGTGGGTGCCGTGGGAAGGGCTGGGCGGCGGAGGGCCGGGCTGTGGGTGCCGGGGGAAGGGCTGGGTGGCGGAGGGCTGTGGGTGCCGTGGGAAGGGCTGGGTGGCGGAGGGCCGCGCTGTGGGTGCCGTGGGAAGGGCTGGGTGGCGGAGGGCTGTGGGTGCCGTGGGAAGGGCTGGGTGGCGGAGGGCTGTGGGTGCCGTGGAGCTTGTCCATGTTCTCTGTCCTCGGCTGCTCTCCCGCTTTGATTTCTTGACGACGTTGTTGTTGAGGTTTTCTTTGCACTTCAGCCCCACGCTCCTGATCTACGGACACCCGGTGCGGCGGGGGGCGGGGAAGGCGGAGGGTCTCCCCGTGAACCTACTCCTGGGACGGGCCGATCTTCCCATTTCTAGGTCCAGGCAGCGGTCGACTGAGGGGGCCGTCCGGCCCGGCTGTCTGCCCCTCTCCCGCGGCCTGGGTGGCGGCCGGGGGTCCCTGGAGCGGGGGCAGGCGCTGCCCACGGGCACACTCGAAGCTTTCCGAACTCGCTGGGCCCCGCAGGGGGTGGGCTGCCGGACCGACCCCCATTCTCACACTTTCATTGGGCGGGTATTGGATGAGGTTTGGTCTCTTTTCCTGTTCTGTTGGGGCTGTGCTCCACCCGCTGTTTGGGGCACTCCCCACATTTTGTTTTGTCCATCAGTTACTTCTGGTCTTTTCTGCTTTGTTGTGTCCCAGCTCCAGGCCGATGCCAGCGGCGGGCGCTGCCTCACCCTGCCCGCGGGAAGAGCGGGCAGGACAGGCAATCTCAGGGAAAACAGATCCAAATAAACATTATATAGACATTAAATAAACACGACCATCAAACTGTCCGACCCGAGACAATGCTGCTGGGGGAGGGGGACCGCGGCTGCTGGGGGAGGGGAGGGGGACCGCGGCTGTGGGGGAAGGGGGACCGCGGCTGCTGGGGGAGGGGAGGGGGACCGCGGCTGCTGGGGGAGGGGGACCGCGGCTGCTGGGGGAGGGGGTCCGCGGCTGCTGGGGGAGGGGAGGGGGACCGTGGCTGCTGGGGGAGGGGGACCGCGGCTGCTGGGGGAGGGGGACCGCGGCTGCTGGGGGTGGGGCCGCGGCTGCTGGGGGAGGGGGAGGGGGACCGTGGCTGCTGGGGGTGGAGGAGGGGGGCCGCGGCTGCTAGAGGAGGGGGAGGGGTGCCGCGGCTGCTAGAGGAGGGGGAGGGGGGCCGCGGATGCTGGGGGAGGGGGAGGGATCGCGGCTGCTGGGGGAGGTGGAGGGGGAACACAGTTGCTGGGAGGTGGAGGGGGACTACGGCTGCTAGACGAGGTGGAGGGGGGCCGCGGCTGCTGGGGGAGGGGGAGGGATCGCGGCTGCTGGGGGAGGGGGAGGGGGACCACAGTTGCTGGGAGGTGGAGGGGGACCGCGGGTGCTAGACGAGGTGGAGGGGGGGCGCGGCTGCTGGGGGAGGGGGGAGGGATCTCGGCTGCTGGGGGAGGGGTGTCCCGAAGCATGGTACATTGGCGAGACCATGCAGACGCTGCGACAACGAATGAACGGACATCGCGCAACAATCACCAGGCAGGAATGTTCCCTTCCAGTCGGGGAACACTTCAGCAGTCAAGGGCATTCAGCCTCTGATCTCCGGGTAAGCGTTCTCCAAGGCGGCCTTCAGGATCCGCGACAACGCAGAATCTCCGAGCAGAAGCTTATAGCCAAGTTCCGCACACATGAGTGCGGCCTCAGCCGGGACCTGGGATTCATGTCGCATTCCATTCACCCCCCACCATCTGGCCTGCGAAATCCTACCAACTGTCCTGGCTTGACACAATTCTCACCTCTTTAACCTGGGGTTACCCCATCTCTGGATCTGTAAAGATTTAATCACCTGCTAATGCTCGCATTCCAAGCATTGTCTGGCATCTTTGAATTTGTCTATATATATGTTTCTGGAACAGACCTCTTCATTCACCTGAGGAAGGAGCAGCGCTCCGAAAGCTAGTGACATCGAAACAAACCTGTTAGACTTTAACCTGGTGTTGTAAGACTTCGTACTGTGCTCACCCCAGTCCAACGCCGGCATCTCCATATCATCTGTAAATACAGATATACTGCCCAGGGACCACTGCAAATAGTGATATACAACGCAGGGTTCACTGTAAATAATGATATACTACCCAGTGACCACTGTAAATAAAGGAATACCGCCCAGGAACCACAGTAAATAAAGACTTTCTACACAAGGACCACTGTAAATAAAGATATACTGCCCAGGGACCACTGTAAATAAAGACTTACTGACCAGGGTCCACTTTAAAAGATGATATACTCCCCAGGCACGACTGTAAATGATGACATACTACCCAGGGACCACTGTAAATAATTATATACACACCAGGGACCACTGTAAATAATGATATACTACCCAGGGACCACTGTAAATAATGATATTCTACACAGGGACCACTGTAAATAATGACAGACTGCCCAGGGACCACTGTAAATAATTATATACTCACCAGGGACTAGGATAAATAATATTATACTACTCAGGGACCACTGTAAATCAAGATATACTGCCCAGGGACCACTGTTAATACTTACTGCCCAGGGTCCACTGTAAATGATGATATACTCCCCAGGCACTACTGTAAATAATGAAACACTACCAGGGGCCCACTGTAAATAATTATATACAACCTAGGGCCCACAGCAAATAATGATATACTATCCAGGGACCACTGTAAATTATGATTTGCTACACAGGCTCCACTGTAAATAATGATATACTCCCCAGAGACCACTGTAAATAATTATATACTACACAGGGTCCACTGTAAATAATGATATACTATACAGGGACCACTGTAAATAATGATTTACTATCCAGGGACTACTGTATATAATGGTATACTGCCCAGGGACCACCGTAAATAATGATATAGTTTCCACGGTTCTATGTAAATAATGATATACACCCCAGGGACCACTGTAAATATTCATATACTACCCAAGGACCACTGTAAGTAATAACAAACGGCCCAGGGACCAGTGTAGATAATGATATTCTACCCAGGGACCACTGCAAATAATAATATTCTAATCAGAGAGCACTGCAAATAATGATATACTACATAGGGACCATTGTAAATAATCATCCACTATCAAGGGACCACTGTAAATAATGAAATACTGCCGAGGGACCACTGTCAGTAATGAAATACTATCCAGGGACCACTGTAAATCATGATGTATCACTCTGGGACCACTGTAGATAATACTACACTACACTGTGCCCACTGTAAATAATGATATGTTACCCAGGGACAACTATAAATAATGATATACCGTCCAGAGACCACTGCAAATAATTATATATCACCAAGGGACAACTGTAAATAATGATATGCAATCCAGGGACCACTGAAAAGGATGATATACTACCCAGTCACCTGTGTAAATAATGACATACTACCCAGGGACCACTGTAAATAATGATATACTTCCCAGGAACCGCGGTCAATTATGATATACTACCCAGAGCCCACTGTGATTAATGATATATTGCCCAGGGACCACTGTAAATAATGATATTCTACACAGGGACCACTGTAAATAATGGAATACTGCCCAGGGACCACTGTGCTTCATGATATATTGCCCAGTGACCACTGTAAATAATGATATACTGCCCATGGACCACTGTGAATAAAGATGTACTGCACAGTGCACACTATAATTGATGAAATACTGTCCAGGGTCCACTGTAAATCATGATATACCACCCTGGGACCACTGTAAATAACGATATACTACGCAGGGACCACTGTTGAAAATTATATACGACCCAGGGACTACAGTAAATAAAGAGATACTGTCCAGGGACAACTGTAAATAATGATATCCTACCCAGTGACAACTGTAAATAATGATATACTGCTCAGGGACCACTGTAAATAATGAAATACTACCAGGGGCCACTGAAAATAATGATATACAACGCAGGACGACTGTATATTGGACATGATACCCATGGTCCACTGTAAGTAATGATATACTCCCCAGGGAACACTACAAATAAAGATATACTGCCCACGGTCCACTGAAAATAATGATATACTGCCTGGCGCCACTGTAAATAATGAAATACTATCCAGTGAACACTGTAAATGATGATAACTGCCCACAGCCAATGTAAATAATAGTATACTACACAGGGACCACTGTAAATAATGATATACTACCCAGGGATCACGGTAAATAATGATGTACTACCCAGGGTACATTGTAAATAATGATATTCTACCCAGGGTCCACTGTAAATATTGATATACTATCCAAGTACCACAGTAAATAATAATTAATATCCCAGGAGCCAGTGTAAATAATGATATTCTACCCAGGGACCACTGTAAATAATGATATACTGCCCAGGGACCACTGTAAATAATGATATTCTACCCAGGGACCACTGTAAATAATTATATTCTACCCAGGGTCCACTGTAAATAATGAGACATTCCCCAGGAACCAATGTAAATAATGATATATTACCCAGGGACCACTGTAAATACTGATATTCTACACAGGGACCACTGTAAACAATGATATAATACCCAGGGACCACTGGAAATAATGATATTCTACCCAGGGACCACTGTAAATATTGATATACTACCCAGGGACCACTGTAAATAGTGATATTCTATCCAGGGACCACTGTAAATATTGATATACTAACCAGGGACCACTGTAAATAATGATATACTACCCAGGGACCACTGTAAATAATGATTGTCTACCCTGGGACCACTGTAAATAATGATATACCGTCCAGAGACCACTGTAAATAATGAGATACTACCCAGGGACCACTGTAAATAATGATATTCTACCCAGGGACCACTGTAAATAATAACAAACGGCCCAGGGACCAGTATAGATAATGATATTCGACCTATGGTTCACTATAAATAATGATATTCTACCCAGGGACCACTGCAAATAATATTATTCTAATCAGAGAGCACTGCAAATAATGATATTCTACCCAGGGACAACTGCAAATAATGATATACTACATCGGGACCATTGGAAATAATCATCCACTATCAAGGGGCCACTGTAAATCATGATATACTACCCATGGCAACTGTAAATAATGATATACTACCCACGGCCACTGTAAATAATGATATACGACCCTGGGACCACTGTAAATAATCATATTCTTCACAGGGATCACAGTAAATAATAATATACTGCCCTGGGATCACTGTAAATAATGACGTACTACCCAGGGACCACTGTAAGTAATGATATTCTACCCAGGGACCACTGTAAATAATGATATACAACCCAGGGACCACAGTAAATAATGAGATACTACCCAGAGACCATTGTAGATACGGATATACTACCCAGAGACCACTGTAAATAATGATATTCTCCACAGGGACCACAGTAAATAATGAGATAATACCTAGGGACCACTGTAAATAATTATATACTACCCAGGGACCACATTAAATAATGATATACTACCCAGGGACCACAGTAAAGAATGAGATACTTCTCAGGGACCATCGTAGATACGTCTATACTACCCAGAGACCACTGTAAACAATGATATTCTCCACAGGGACCTCAGTAAATAATGGGATAATACCCAGAGACCACTGTAAATAATGATATTCTCCACAGGGACCACAGTAAATAATGAGATACTACCCAGGGACCACAGTAAATAATGAGATACTACCCAGGGACCATTGTAGATACGGATATACTACCCAGAGACCGCTGTAAATAACGATATTCTCCACAGGGACCACAGTAAATAATGAGATAATACCCAGGGACCACTGTGCTTAATGATATATTGCCCAGTGACCACTGTAAATAATGATATACTGCCAATGGACCACTGTGAATAAAGATGTACTGCACAGTGCACACTATAATTGATGACATACTGTCCAGGGTCCACTGTAAATCATGATATACCATCCTGGGACCACTGTAAATAACGATATACTACGCAGGGACCACTGTAGAAAATGATATTCTACCCAGGGACCACTGTAAATATTGAGACATTAGCCAGGGACCAATGTAAATAATGATATATTAACCAGGGACCACTGTAAATAATGATATTCTACACAGGGACCACTGTAAACAATGATATTCTACCCAGGGACCACTGTAAGTAATGACATACTACCCAGGAACCACTGTATATAATGATATTCTGCACATAGACCACTGTAAATAATGATATTCAACCCAGTGACCACTGTAAGTCATAACATACCACCCAGGGACCACTGTATATAAAGATATACTGCACAGAGACCACTGAAAATAATGATATACTACCCAGGGACCACTGTAAATAATGATATTCTGCACAGAGACTACTGTAAATAATGATGTACTACACAGGGACCACTGTCAATAATGACATACTGCCCAGGGACCACTGTATATAATGATAGTCTAGCCAGAGAGCACTGTATATAATGATATGCTACACAGGGACCACTGTCAATAACGATATACTGCCCAGGGACCACTGTATATAATGATATACTAGCCAGAGACCACTGTATTTAATGATATACTACCCAGGGACCACTGTAAATTATTCCCTGGAAAAACAGTAAGAAATGGGGGAGTTTCTAGAATACGCAAGTCGATTCTACAATGAGGGGGCAGGTGGGAGGCCAGCCCACACTCACACTCCAGGCCAGGCCACTCCCGCCCTGTCCACACCGGACAGCCCACAAACACACTCCAGTCCACTCCCGGCCATCCCACACTCACACTCCAGGACTCTCCCGGCCAGCCCACACAAACACTTCAGGCCACTCCGGGCCAGCCCACACACACACTCCAGGTCACTCCCGGCCAGCCCACACAAACACTCCAGGCCACTCCGGGCCAGCCCACACACACACTCCAGGCCACTCCCGGCCAGCCCACACACACACTCCAGGCCACTCCCGGCCTGCCCACACACAAACTCCAGGCCACTCCCGGCCAGCGCATACAAACACTCCAGGTCACTCCCGGCCTGTCCACACACACACTCCAGGCCACTCACGGCCAGCCCACACAAACACACCAGGCCTCTCCGGGCCAGCCCACACACACACTCCAGGCCACTCCCGGCCAGCCCACACACACACTCCAGGCCACTCCCGGCCATCCCACACTCAGACTCCAGTCCAGTCCACTCCCGGCCAGCCCACACGCACACTCCAGGCCACTCCCGGCCAGCCCACACACACACTCCCGGCCACACCCGGCCAGCCCACACACATACTCCAGGCCACTCCCGGCCATCCAACACACACACTCCAGGCCACTCCCGGCCAGCCCACACACACACTCCAGGCCACCCCCGACCAGCCCACACACACACTCCAGGCCACTCCCGGCCAGCCCACACACACACTCCAGCCACTCCCGGCCAGCCCACACACACACTCCCGTCCACTCCCGGCCAGCCCACACACACACTCCAGGCCACTCCCGGCCAGCCCACACAAACACTCCAGGCCACTCCCGGCCAGCCCACACACACACTCCAGGCCACTCCCGGCCAGCCCACGCACACACTCCAGGCCACTCCCGGCCAGCCCACACACACACTCCAGGCCACTCCCGGCTAGCCCACACACACACTCCAAGCCAGGGCACTCTCGGCCAGCCCACACAAACACTCCAGGCCACTCCCGGCCAGCCCACACACACACTCCAGGCCACTCCCGGCCAGCCCACACACACACTCCAGGCTACTCCCGGCCAGCCCACACACACACTCCAGGCCACTCCAGGTCATCCCACACACACACTCCAGGCCACTCCCGGCCAGCCCACACACACACTCCAGGCCACTCCAGGTCATCCCACACACACACTACAGGCCACTCCCGGCCAGCCCACACACACACTGCAGGCCACTCCCGGCCAGCCCACACACACACACCAGGCCACTTCCGGCCAGCCCACACACACATTCCAGGCCACTCCCGGCCAGCCCACACACACACTCCAGGCCACTCCCGGCCTCCCACACACACACTCCTAGCCAGGCTACTCCCGACCAGCCCACACACACACTCCAGGCCACTCCCGACCAGCCCACACACACACTCCAGGCCACTCCCGGCCATCCCACACACACACTCCAGGCCACTCTCGGCCAGCCCACACACACACTCCAGGCGACTCCCGGCCAGACCACACACACACTCCAGGCCACTCCCGGGCAGCCCACACACACACTCCTGGCCAGGCTACTCCCGACCAGCCCACACACACACTCCAGTCACTCCCGGCCAGCCCACACACACACTCCAGGCCACTCCCGGCCAGCCCACACACACACTCCAGGCCACTCCCGGCGAGCCCACACACACAGTCCAGGACACTCCCGAACAGCCCACACACACACACACTCCAGGCCACTCCCAGCAAGCCCACACACACACTGCCGGCCACTCCCGGCCAGCCCACACACACACTCCAGGCGACTCCCGGCCAGACCACACACACACTCCAGGCGACTCCCGGCCAGCCCACACACACACTCCTGGCCACTCCCGGCCAGCACACACACACACTCCAGGCCACTCCCGGCCAGCCCACACACACACTCCCGTCGACTCCCGGCCAGCCCACACACACACTCCAGGCCACTCCCGGCCAGCCCACACACACACTCCAGGCCACTCCCGGCCAGACCACACACACTCCAGCCGACTCCCGGCCAGCCCACACACACACTCCAGTCCACTCTCGGCCAGCCCACACACACACTCCAGGCCACTCCCGGCCAGCCCACACACACACTCCAGGCCACTCCCGGCCAGCCCACACACACACTCCAGGCTACTCCCGGCCAGCCCACACACACACTCCAGGCCACTCCAGGTCATCCCACACACACACTCCAGGCCACTCCCGGCCAGCCCACACACACACTCCAGGCCACTCCAGGTCATCCCACACACACACTACAGGCCACTCCCGGCCAGCCCACACACACACTGCAGGCCACTCCCGGCCAGCCCACACACACACTCCAGGCCACTTCCGGACAGCCCACACACACATTCCAGGCCACTCCCGGCCAGCCCACACACACACTCCAGGCCACTCCCGGCCTCCCACACACACACTCCTAGCCAGGCTACTTCCGACCAGCCCACACACACACTCCAGGCCACTTCCGGCCAGCCCACACACACATTCCAGGCCACTCCCGGCCAGCCCACACACACACTCCAGGCCACTCCCGGCCTCCCACACACACACTCCTAGCCAGGCTACTCCCGACCAGCCCACACACACACTCCAGGCCACTCCCGGCCATCCCACACACACACTCCAGGCCACTCTCGGCCAGCCCACACACACACTCCAGGCGACTCCCGGCCAGACCACACACACACTCCAGGCCACTCCCGGGCAGCCCACACACACACTCCTGGCCAGGCTACTCCCGACCAGCCCACACACACACTCCAGTCACTCCCGGCCAGCCCACACACACACTCCAGGCCACTCCCGGCCAGCCCACACACACACTCCAGGCCACTCCCGGCGAGCCCACACACACAGTCCAGGACACTCCCGAACAGCCCACACACACACACACTCCAGGCCACTCCAGGCCAGCCCACACACACACTGCCGGCCACTCCCGGCCAGCCCACACACACACTCCAGGCCACTCCCGACCAGGCCACACAGACACACTCCAGGCCACTCCCAGCCAGCCCACACACACACTCCAGGCCACTCCCGGCCAGCCCACACACACACCAGGCCACTCCCGGCCAGCCCACACACACACTCCTGGCCACTCCCGGCCAGCCCACACACACACTCCAGTCCACTCCCGGCCAGCCCTCACACACACTCCAGGCTACTCCCGGCCAGCCCACACACACACTCCAGGCCACTCCCCGCCAGCCCACACATACACTCCAGGCCTCTCCCGGCCAGCCCACACACACACTCCAGGCCTCTCCCGGCCAGCCCACACACACACTCCAGGCCACTCCCGGCAAGGCCACACACACACTCCAGGCAACTCCCGGCCAGCCCACACACACACTCCAGGCTACTCCCGGCCTGCCCACACACACACTCCAGGCCTCTCCCGGCCAGCCCACACACACACTCCAGGCTACTCCCGGCCAGCCCACACACACACTCCAGGCCACTCCCCGCCAGCCCACACACACACTCCAGGCCACTCCCGGCCAGCCCACACACACGCTCCAGGCCTCTCCCGGCCAGTCCACACACACACTCCAGGCCACTCCCGGCAAGCCCACACACACACTCCAGGCAACTCCCGGCCAACCCACACACACACACTCCAGGCCAGGCCACTCCCGGCCAGCCCACACACACACTCCAGGCTAGGCCACTCCCGGCAAGCCCACACACACACTCCAGGCCACTCCCGGCCAGCCCATACACACACTCCAGGTTACTCCCGGCCAGCCCACACACACACTACAGGCCACTCCCGGCCAGCCCACACACACACTCCAGGTTACTCCCGGCCAGACCACACCCACACTCCAGGCCACTCCCGGCCAGCCCACACACACACCCCAGGCCACTCCAGGCCAGCCCACAAACACACTCCATGTTACTCCCGGCCAGCCCACACACACACTCCAGGCCACTCCCGGCCAGCCCACACACACACTCCACGCCACTCCCGGCCAGCCCACACACTCTCCCAGCCAGCCCACACACACACTCCAGGCCACTCCCGGCCAGCCAACACACACTCCAGGCCACTCCCGGCCATCCCACACACAGACTCCAGGCCACTCCCGGCCAGCCCACGCACACACTCCAGGCCACTCCCGGCCAGCCCACACACACACTCCAGGCCACTCCCGGCCAGCCCACACACACACTCCATGTTACTTCCGGCCAGCCCACACACACACTCCAGGCCACTCCGGGCCAGCCCACACACACACTCCACGCCACTCCCGGCCAGCCCACACACACTCTCCCAGCCAGCCCAAACACACACTCCAGGCCACTCCTGGCCAACCCACACACACACTCCAGGCCACTCCCGGCCAGCCCACACACACACCTCAGGCCACTCCCGGCCAGCCCACACACACACTCCCGGCCACTACCGGCCAGCCCACACACACACTCCAGGCCAGGTCACTCCCGGCCAGCCCACACTCACACTCCAGGCCACTCCCGGCCGGCACACACAAACACTCCAGGTCACTCCAGGCCAGCCCACACACACACACCAGGCCACTCCCGACCAGCCCACACTCACACTCCAGGCTACTCCCGGCCAGCCCACACACACACTCCAGGCCACTCCCGGCCAGCCCACACACACTCTCCAGGGACACTCCCGGCCAGCCCACATACACTCCAGGCCACTCCCGGCCAGCCCACACACACTCTCCAGGGCCACTCCCGGCCAGCCCACACACACTCCAGGCGGCTCCCGGCCAACCCACACACACAGTCCCGTCCACTCCCGGCCAGACCACACACACCCTCCTGGCCAGGCTACTCCCGACCAGCCTACACACACACTCCAGGCCACTCCCGGCCAGCCCACACACACACTCCTGGCCAGGCTACATCCGTCCAGCCCACACACACACTCCAGGCCACTCCCGGCCAGCCTACACACACACTCCAGGCCACTCCCGGCCAGCCCACACACACACTCCAGACCACTCCCGGCCAGCCCACACACACACTCCAGGCCACTCCCGGCCAGCCCACACACACAGTCCAGGCCACTCCCGACCAGCCCTCACACACACACTCCAGGCCACTCCCGACCACTGTAACTAATGAAATACTATCCAGTGGCCACTGTAAATGATGCTACCTCCCCAAGGCCACTGTAAATAATGGTATACAACCCAGGAACCGCTGAAGATAATGATATTCTACCCAGGGACAACGGTTGATAATGATACACTAACCGGGACCACTGTGAATAATGATATTCTCCCCAGTGACCACTGTAAGTAATGACATACTACCCAGGAACCACTGTATATAATGATATTCTGCACAGAGACCACTGTAAATAATGATAAACAACCCAGTGACCACTGTAAGTCATGACATACCACCCAGGGACTACTGTAAATAATGATATTCTGCACAGAGACCACTGTAAATAATGATATACTACCCAGGGACCACTGTCAATAATGATATACTGCGCAGGGACCACTGTATATAAAGATATACTGCCCAGGGACAATTGTAAATCATGATATACTGCCCAGGGACCACTGTAAATAATGATATTCTGCACAGAGACCACTGTAAATAATGATATACTACCCAGGGACCACGGTCAATAATGACATACTGCCCAGGGACCACTGTTTATAATGATAGACTAGCCAGAGACCTCTGTATATAATGATATGCTACCCAGGGACCACTGTCAATAATGATATACTGCCCAGGGACCACTGCATATAATGATATACTAGCCAGAGACCACTGTATTTAATGATATACTACCCAGGGACCACTGTAAATTATTCCCTGGAAAAACAGTAAGAAATGGGGGGAGTTTCTAGAATACGCAAGTCGATTCTACAATGAGGGGGCAGGTGGGAGGCCAGCCCACACTCACACTCCAGGCCAGGCCATTCCCGGACAGTCCACAAACACACTCCAGGCCACTCCTCCAGGACACTCCCGGCCAGCGCACGCACACACTCCAGGCTACACCCGGCCAGCCCACACACACACTCCAGGCCACTCCCGGCCAGCCCCCACACACACTCCAGGCCACTCCCGGCCAGCCCACACACACACTTCAGGCCACTCCCGGCCAGCCCACACACACACTCCAGGCCACTCCCGGCCAACCCACACACACACTCAAGGCCACTCCCGGCCAGCCCACACACACACTCCAGGCCACTCCCGGCCAGCCCACACACACACTCCAGGCCACTCCCGACAAGACCACACACACACTCTAGGTCAGGCCACTCCCGGCCAGCCCACACAAACACTCCAGGTCACTCCCGGCCAGCCCACACACACATACCAGTCCACTCCCGGCCAGCCCACACACACACTCCAGGCCACTACCCGCCAGCCCACACACACACTCCAGGCCACTCCCGGCCAGCCCACACGCACTCCAGGCCACTCCCGGCCAGCCCACACACACACTCCAGTCCACTCCCGTCCAGCCCTCACACGCACCCCAGGCCACTCCCGACCAGCCCACACACGCACCCCAGGCCACTCCCGACCAGCCCACACACACACTCCAGGCCACTCCTAGCCAGCCCACACACACACTCCAGGCCACTCCCGGCCAGCCCACACACACACTCAAGGCCACTCCCGGCCAGCCGACACACACATTCCAGGCCACTCCCGGCCAGCCCACACACACAGTCCAGGACACTCCCGACAAGTCCACACACACACTCCAGGCCACTCCCGGCCATCCCACACACAAACTCCCGGCCACTCCCGGCCAGCCCACACACACACTCCGGGCCACTCCCGACCATCCCACACACACACACTCCAGGCCACTACCGGCCAGCCCACACACACACTCCCGGCCACTCCCGGCCAGCCCACACAAACACTCCAGGCCACTCCGGGCCGAGCACACACAAACACTCCAGGCTACTCCCGACCAGCCCACACACACACTCCAGGCCGCTCCCGACAAGCCAACACACACACTCCAGGCCACTCCCGTCCATCCCACACACACACTCCAGGCCACTCCCGGCCAGCCCACACACACACTCCAGGCCACTCCCGGCCAGCCCACACACACAGTCCAGGCCACTCCCGACCAGTCCACACACACACTCCGGGCCACTCCCAACCAGGCCACACACACACTCCAGGCCACTCCCGGCCAACCCACACACACACTCAAGGCCACTCCCGGCCAGCCCACACACACTCCAGGCCACTCACGGCCAGCCCACGCACACACTCCAGGCCACTCCCGACAAGACCACACACACACTCCAGGTCAGGCCACTCCCGGCCAGCCCACACAAACACTCCAGGTCACTCCCGGCCAGCCCACACACACATACCAGTCCACTCCCGGCCAGCCCACACACACACTCCAGGCCACTACCCGCCAGTCCACACACACACTCCAGGCCACTCCCGGCCAGCCCACACACACTCCAGGCCACTCCCGGCCAGCCCACACACACACTCCAGTCCACTCCCGTCCAGCCCTCACACGCACCCCAGGCCACTCCCGACCAGCCCACACACGCACCCCAGGCCACTCCCGACCAGCCCACACACACACTCCAGGCCACTCCTAGCCAGCCCACACACACACTCCAGGCCACTCCCGGCCAGCCCACACACACACTCAAGGCCACTCCCGGCCAGCCCACACACACATTCCAGGCCACTCCCGGCCAGCCCACACACACAGTCCAGGACACTCCCGACAAGTCCACACACACACTCCAGGCCACTCCCGGCCATCCCACACACAAACTCCCGGCCACTCCCGGCCAGCCCACACACACACTCCGGGCCACTCCCGACCAGCCCACACACACACAATCCAGGCCACTCCAGGCCAGCCCACACACACACTCCCGGCCACTCCCGGCCAGCCCACACAAACACTCCAGGCCACTCCGGGCCGAGCACACACAAACACTCCAGGCTACTCCCGACCAGCCCACACACACACTCCAGGCCACTCCCGACAAGCCAACACACACACTCCAGGCCACTCCCGTCCATCCCACACACACACTCCAGGCCACTCCCGGCCAGCCCACACACACACTCCAGGCCACTCCCGGCCAGTCCACACACACACTCCGGGCCACTCCACCAGGCCACACACACACACTCCAGGCCACTCACGGCCAGCCCACACACACACTCCAGGCGACTCCCGGCCAACCCACACACACACTCCCGTCCACTCCCGGCCAGACCACACACACACTCCATTCCAGGCTACTCCCGACCAGCCCACACACACAATCCAGGCCACTCCCGGCCAGCCCACACACACACTCCAGGCCACTCCCGTCCATCCCACACACACACTCCAGGCCACTCCCGGCCAGCCCACACACAAACTCCAGTCCACTCCCGGCCAGCCCACACACACACTGCAGGCCACTCCCGGCCAGCCCACACACACACTCCAGGCCACTCCCGGCCAGCCCACACACACATTCCAGGCCACTCCCGGCCAGCCCACACACACACTCCAGGCCAGGCTACTCCCGACCAGCCCTCACACGCACCCCAGGCCACTCCCGACCAGCCCACACACACACTCCAGGCCACTCCCGGCCTCCCACACACACACTCCTGGCCAGGCTACTCCCGACCAGCCCTCACACGCACCCCAGGCCACTCCCGACCAGCCCACACACACAGTCCAGGCCACTCCCGACCAGCCCACACACACACACTCCAGGCCACTCCCGACCACTGTAACTAATGAAATACTATCCAGTGGCCACTGTAAATGATCCTACCTCCCCAAGGCCACTGTAAATAATGGTATCCAACCCAGGAACCGCTGAAGATAATGATATTCTACCCAGGGACAACGGTTGATAATGATACACTAACCGGGACCACTGTGAATAATGATATTCTCCCCAGTGACCACTGTAAGTAATGACATACTACCCAGGAACCACTGTATATAATGATATTCTGCACAGAGACCACTGTAAATAATGATATACAACCCAGTGACCACTGTAAGTCATGACATACCACCCAGGGACTACTGTAAATAATGATATTCTGCACAGAGACCACTGTAAATAATGATATGCTACCTAGGTACCACTGTCAATAATGATATACTGCGCAGGGACCACTGTAAGTCATGACATACCACCCAGGGACCACTGTCAATAATGATATACTGCCCAGGGACCACTGTAAATAATGATATTCTGCACAGAGACCACTGTAAATAATGATATACTACCCAGGGACCACTGTCAATAATGATATACTGCGCAGGGACCACTGTAAGTCATGACATACCACCCAGGGACCACTGTCAATAATGATATACTGCGCAGGGACCACTGTATATAAAGATATACTGCCCAGGGACAATTGTAAATAATGATATACTGCCCAGGGACCACTGTAAATAATGATATTCTGCACAGAGACCACTGTAAATAATGATATACTACCCAGGGACCACGGTCAATAATGATATACTGCCCAGGGACCACTGTATATAATGATAGACTAGCCAGAGACCACTGTATATAATGATATGCTACCCAGGGACCACTGTCAATAATGATATACTGCCCAGGGACCACTGCATATAATGATATACTAGCCAGAGACCACTGTATTTAATGATATACTACCCAGGGACCACTGTAAATTATTCCCTGGAAAAACAGTAAGAAATGGGGGGAGTTTCTAGAATACGCAAGTCGATTCTACAATGAGGGGCCAGGTGGGAGGCCAGCCCACACTCACACTCCAGGCCAGGCCATTCCCGGACAGTCCACAAACACACTCCAGGCCACTCCTCCAGGACACTCCCGGCCAGCCCACGCACACACTCCAGGCCACTCCCGCCCAGCCCACACACACACTCCAGGCCACTCCCGGCCAGCCCACACACACACTCCAAGCCACTCCCGGCCAGCCCACACACACACTCCAAACGACTCCCGGCCAGCCCCCACACACACTCCAGGCCACTCCCGGCCAGCCCACACACACACTCCAGGCCACTCCCGGCCAGCCCACACACACACTCCAGGCCACTCCCGGCCAGCCCACACACACACACTCAAGGCCACTCCCGGCCAGCCGACACACACACTCCAGGCCACTCCCGGACAACACACACACACACTCCAGGCCACACCCGACCAGCCCACACACACACTCCAGGTCAGGCCACTCCCGGCCAGCCCACACAAACACTCCAGGTCACTGCCGGCCAGCCCACACACACATTCCAGGCCACTCCCGGCCAGCCCACACACACACTCCAGGCCACTACCCGCCAGCCCACACACACACTCCAGGCCACTCCCGGCCAGCCCACACACACTCCAGGCCACTCCCGGCCAGCCCACACACACACTCCAGTCCACTCCCGGCCAGCCCACACACACACTGCAGGCCTCTCCCGGCCAGCCCACACACACACTTCAGGCCACTCCCGGCCAGCCCACACACACATTCCAGGCCACTCCCGGCCAGCCCACACACACACTCCAGGCCACTCCCGGCCTCCCACACACAAACTCCTGGCCCGCTACTCCCGACCAGCCCTCACACACACCCCAGGCCACTCCCGACCAGCCCACACACACACTCCAGCCCACTCCCGGCCAGCCCACACACACTCTCCAGGGCCACTCCCGGCCAGCTCACACACACACTCCAGGCCACTCTCGGCCAGCCCACACACACACTCCCGGCCAACACACACACTGCAGGCCACTCCCGGGCAGCCCACACACACACTCCCGGCCACTCCCGGCCAGCCCACACACACACTCCAGGCCACTCCCGGCCAGCCCAAACACACACTCCAGGACACACCCGGCCAGCCCACACACACACTCCAGGCCACTCCCGGCAATCCCACACACAAACTCCCGGCCACTCCCGGCCAGACCACACACACACTCCGGGCCACTCCCGACTAGCCCACACACACAGTCTCCAGGCCACTCCCGGCCAGCCCACACACACACTCCAGGCCACTCTTGGCCAGCCCACACACACACTCCCGGCCAACACACACACATACTCCCGGCCACTCCCGGCCAGACCACACACACACTCCGGGCCACTCCCGACTAGCCCACACACACAGTCTCCAGGCCACTCACGGCCAGCCCACACAAACACTCCAGGCTACTCCCGGCCAGCCCACACACACACTCCAGGCCACTCCCGGCCAGCCCACACACACTCTCCAGGTCCACTCCCGGCCAGCGCACACACACTCCAGGCCACTCCCGGCCAACCCACACACACACTCCCGTCCACTCACGGCCAGACCACACACACACTCCAGGCCAGGCTACTCCCGACCAGCCCACACACGCACTCCAGGCCACTCCCGTCCATCCCACACACACACTCCAGGCCACTCCCGGTCAGCCCACACACACACCCCAGGCCACCCACGACCAGCCCACACACACACTCCAGGCCACTCCCGGCCAGCCCACACAAACACTCCAGCCGAATCCCGGCCAGCCCACACACACACTCCAGGCCACTCCGGGCCAGCACACACACACACTCCAGGCCACTCCCGGCCAGCCCACACAAACACTCCAGGCCACTCCCGGCCAGCCCACACACACACTCCAGGCCACTCCCGGCCAGCCCACACACACACTCCAGGCTACTCCCGGCCAGCCCACACACACACACCAGGACACTCCAGGCCAGCCCACACACACACACTCCAGGTTACTCCCGGCCAGCCCACACACACACTCCAGGCCACTCCCGGCCAGCCCACACACACACTCCAGGCCACTCCCGGCCAGCCCACACACACACTCCCGGCCAGCCCACACACACACTCCAGGCCACTCCCGGCCCGCCAACACACACTCCAGGCCACTCCCGGCCAGCCCACACACACACTCCAGGCCACTCCCGGCAAGCCCACACACACACTCCAGGCCACTCCCGGCCCGCCACCACACTCTCCAGGCCACTCGCGGCCAGCCCACACACAGACACCAGGCCACTCCCGGCCAGCCCACGCACACTCTCCAGGCCACTCCCGGCCAGCCCACACACACACTCCAGGCCACTCCCGGCCAGCCCACACACACACTCCAAGCCACTCCCGGCCAGCCCACACACACACTCCCGGCCACTCCCGGCCAGCCCCCACACACACTCCAGGCCACTCCCGGCCAGCCCACAAAAACACTCCAGGTCACTCCCGGCCAGCTCACACAAACTCTCCAGGTCCACTCCCGGCCAGCCCACACACACACTCCAGGCCACTCCCGTCCAGCCCACACACACACTCCAGGCCACTCCCGGCCAGCCCACAGAAACACTCCAGGCCACTCCCGGCCAGCCCACACACACACTCCAGGCCACTCCCGTCCAGCCCACACACACACTCCAGGTCACTCCCGGCCAGCCCACACACACACTCCCGGCCAGCCCACACACACACTCAAGCCCACTCCCGGCCAGCCCACACACACACTCCAGGCCACTCCCAGCCAGCCCACACACACACTCCAGGTCAGGCCACTCCCGGCCAGCCCACACACACACTCCAGGCTACTCCCGGCCAGCCCACACACACACTCCACGCCACTCCCAGCCAGCCCACACACACACTCCAGGTCACACCCGGCCAGCCCACACACACACTCCAGGCCACTCGCGGCCAGCCCACACACACACTCCAGGCTACTCCCGGCCAGCCCACACACACACTCCAGGCCACTCCCGGCCATCCCACACACACACTCCAGGCCACTACCGGCCAGCCCACACACAAACTCCAGGCCACTCCCGGCCAGCCCACACACACACTCCCGGCCACTCCCGGCCAGCCCACACACACAGTCCAGTCCACTCCCGGCCAGCCCACACGCACACTGCAGGCCACTCTCGGCCAGCCCACACACACACTCCAGGCCTCTCCCGGCCAGCCCACACACACATTCCAGGCCACTCCCGGCCATCCCACAAACACACTCCAGGCCACTCCCGGCCTCCCACACCCACACTCCTGGCTAGCCTACTCCCGACCAACCCACACACGCACCCCAGGCCACTCCCGACCAGCCCACACACACACTCCAGGCCACTCCCAGCCAGCCCACACACACACTCCAGGCCACTCTCGGCCAGCCCACACACGCACTCCAGGCCACTCCCAGCCAGCCCACACACACACTCCAGGCCACTCTCGGCCAGCCCACACACGCACTCCAGGCCACTCCCGGCCAGCTCACACACATATTCCAGGCCACTCCCTGGCAGCCCACACACACACTCCCGGCCACTCCCGGCTAGCCCACACACACTCTCCAGGGCCACTCCCGGCCAGCCCACACACACACTCCAGGCCACTACCGGCCAGCCCACACACACAGTCCAGTCCACTCCCGGCCAGCCCACACACACACTGCAGGCCACTCTCGGCCAGCCCACACAAACTCTCCAGGCCACTCCCGGACAGCCCACACACACATTCCAGGCCACTCCCGGCCAGCCCACAAACACACTCCAGGCCACTCCCGGCCAACCCACACACACACTCAAGGCCACTCCCGGCCAGCCCACACACACACTCCAGGCCACTCCCGGCCAGCCCACACACACACTCCAGGCCACTCCCGACAAGACCACACACACACTCCAGGTCAGGCCACTCCCGGCCAGCCCACACAAACACTCCAGGTCACTCCCGGCCAGCCCACACACACATACCAGTCCACTCCCGGCCAGCCCACACACACACTCCAGGCCACTACCCGCCAGCCCACACACACACTCCAGGCCACTCCCGGCCAGCCCACACACACTCCAGGCCACTCCCGGCCAACCCACACACACACTCAAGGCCACTCCCGGCCAGCCCACACACACTCCAGGCCACTCACGGCCAGCCCACACACACACTCCAGGCCACTCCCGACAAGACCACACACACACTCCAGGTCAGGCCACTCCCGGCCAGCCCACACAAACACTCCAGGTCACTCCCGGCCAACCCACACACACATACCAGTCCACTCCCGGCCAGCCCACACACACACTCCAGGCCACTACCCGCCAGCCCACACACACACTCCAGGCCACTCCCGGCCAGCCCACACACACTCCAGGCCACTCCCGGCCAGCCCACACACACACTCCAGTCCACTCCCGTCCAGCCCTCACACGCACCCCAGGCCACTCCCGACCAGCCCACACACGCACCCCAGGCCACTCCCGACCAGCCCACACACACACTCCAGGCCACTCCTAGCCAGCCCACACACACACTTGTAGAGGGTGCCATCTCCGCTACTCCACTACTGGGCCGATATCTGGGGTTTGAATATCTGTGTGTGTCTCTCTCCAGCTGGCACTGAAACTTCAGAGGCCAGGGGATGTCGCACTGGGACACTTCCACTGAAGAGAGCACTGATTCAAGCCTGCCGTTTATTCCTAACCGACAGCCTGAGACTTATATCACACAGATCTCCAGACCCCTACCAATACCCAGGTGATTCTCTCTCTTGCCGGTGGTACAACCCCCACCCGGTTCCTACTCCACTAGAGTAGCTTTCCCAAGAGAGAGAATAGGACACTGCTGTTTATTTCCTAACCAGCATTCTGTCCTGAGTGAATCGCTCAAGATGACCCTCGATTCTTGAACCCGGAATTAAGGTGAGGAGTATTTTTAACAATGACTTGGTCAGAGATCGCTGGTGAAGGATTGAAGAATTTAAACGACTCCAATTAGCATCAAATCAAGGTTTATTGTAAAACCCAGGTCAAAATCATCAACAGAAGAAACACAATAAAATCTTATGCTCTAATACAACTAAGTCTATTCAAAAGGTAATACAGCGGACACAACGAAAATTCTTATGATTACACAGTTTTAGCAATATCACAAGGCACAAAACAAGTTCCCTTCCCCAAAGCCTCAACCACTATTAAAGTCAAGGGAGTTTCGTAAGCTGCTGCAGGGTACTTACGGTCACAGGCTGCAGAGGTCAAGTCAGGGGTGCAGAGGTCGAGCCAAGAACGAAGAGACCCCCAATCGAAAACACAGCCCCTTTTATATAGTTATACCTGGCTTTGTCCTGTGGTCGGCCAGCCCCTTTTGCATTGAAAAAGGTAAGGTTTAAAGTTCCCGCTGGTCCTGCCCCCTTTGAGCCGGTCAGACCTGTCGAGATGGGAGTACCTCCCCTAGGTCCGCCTCCAGTCTGTTTTTTTGAGATAACGAGGTTGAGCTCCCTTGAAGATTTTCAAAGACTTCCATCTGCTCTGGAGATCGCTGCTATGTTGATGGGGTGTTGATTGGATTCTGCTCTGGTGGAGGCCAGGTCATTTACATTTGCATGGGGCTATGACCATCCCATTGTCCTGCTTGCATGCAAGCCTCCTGTGTATTCCCGTGCCCCTTTGTCTGTGTCTTGATGTTATCTTGTTGTCTGGCTCCTTCTTCCTTGTAGCTCCTAGGGGGGGTGTTTGTGAATATTCTCTCTCTATGTCCCTACTCAGCTCAGCGGGCCAAGCCTGCTGGGAAAACTGGTTCTGTTCCCTTGGCTGGAAAGTCAGTTTACAGTCTCTGAGTTTCTCCAAAAGGGCCGAATTGCCCGAAAACCTTACAGATGCCCCTTCGATACGTCCCTACCTGCTTGGACCGTATCGACACAGGTGAAGGGCAATTGTTTGCCTTTGTGTGGACCGTAGGTCCCCCCCTCAGCAACATGCGAAATTACAATTCCCAAGACAGTTCCCTTAATCTAGGCTACCCCTGGTTTCAATGAAAGGGAAAGACAAGACCATATCTAATTTAAACACACAGTAACATATACACATTTCACCGGAACCCCAAACGTAAGGGTCCCTGCACATATATCACAATCAAGTACACATTTCACGCGAATCCATACAACTATTTACAATTGCATCTGTTTATTTCACCAAGGATCCTCCTTTCTTGGCTGCACTCCGCTTCTTCCCGTTGAGGGCTCTTCATTTATCCTCCATCGTCGATACCTGCAGCTGAGAGGTTTAGTCCAACTGAGGCGACAGCATAATGTACCCCCTGTACAACATTTCCTTTGTGGGGGCAAACACTGAACCATTCTCAGGCCCCCCCCTGGTGGTGATCGGACAGTTGTGAGGGTCGATCGGTTGGGCTGTGGGCAGGGGTCGCTTTACCTGAACCAGCAGTTCGGTAGCTTCTACAGTCATCCCTTCCCTGGGCGTTACACATCCCTCCCCACTGCGGTCAATTTATCCCGTTCCCTGGGTTCTGCCACCACCTTACAAAAGTGATTAATGCCCCTTGTGGACATGCCTTGGTAGATCCCCATGAACACCAATAAATGCCCCGGTCAGAAGCCCACCCCTTATCCCCGCAAACGGTGATCCTACCCGGTGACCTCGTGATGGTTCGGTAGGTGTCATTGTCCATTCGTTCCCAGTCCGAGGATCGATGCCTCATGTCCAGCCTCAGCTTCCTGGGCCACCACCGTCTCCCCAAAGGAAGGTCCCCCTCACAGGTTGAACACACCCGCCTGCCCTCAGTCACCCTAACCCGGTCAGTCGAAGGACTCTTCTGTCTCGCCTCTGCGGAGTTCTCCCGGTCCCACCATCGCCAAGATCATCAGCAAGCTCCACATCGTCGGGTGCCCCATCTGTAAAAACAAAACACATTCTTGCCTCTACAGCCCTACCTACCTTAAAGTGCATGGGTTCTATCCAGTGGCGGCAGCAGCTCCTGCTTTGAAGTTGCCGCAGCCTGTCTGGGGTTCTGTGTTTACAGCCCGGCTCCCCAGGGTCCTAGTGCCTGCCGTCATCCGGTTGCAGCAGCAGCTCCTGCTTTGAAGTTGCCGCAGCCTGTCTGGGGTTCTGTGTTTACAGCCCGGCTGCACCAGGGTCCTAGTGCCTGGTGCTTCATCATTTTACCCTTGCACCAGGCGCTTCTGTGTCCCCACGATCCCAAATACCTCACACACAACTACACACTAATTTAGAACTAGCAGGGGGAAAGGAAAGGGAATATGTTATATACAATGCCACCCGTCTCCGGGTGGCCAAATTAAAACTGTGCCCCGTTAAACTGGGGCAGTCCACCTGTTTGGTCCAACGGCTCGGGCCAGACCGTCCCCTCCCGGGGGTTCGGGCTGCCCCTTGCCTCTCCTTTCCCAACAGGGTTCGGTGATCCCTCATCGCTCCCTTCTACTCGGGCCCCCTTACTGCGGGACCGGGTGACAGGGAGGTGTGATGGGGACCATCTTACCGGGGGCTTGGAGACCCGATTGCTCCTTCGTCCCCTGACTGGTTCCCAAACCCAAGGTGATACCTCCACTTCCTCCGCCTCCTTAGCCTCTATACTAAGGCAGGCCACCTGACCCACAGGTAAGGGCTTGGGAATCGTTCCTGTCCCTGGGCTGGGTGCTTGCAGCACTGTCGGTCTCTTTGGGACTGCCCCTTCGGGACAGCACCTTGTCACCGGTTGTGTGACCGTGGAGTCAGGGACCTCCCCCACCGTCGTTAATTCTACGGGGGGTTTCTCCACTACCACCCCCCGTCTTCCCCCCACCTTGCTCTTTTTTGTCCTTATGGGGTGGAACAATTTAAATTGACTGATGTGGCGTTCGCATGGGTCCCACCTTAAGGGATTTAAACTGCAAATAGCCCCTGAAGCAGCCTCCAGAATGGGACCCTGCACCTGGACCGGACCAGGGTCTGGGGCTAGAACTACCCCTGCGCTCCCTTTTTCCTGAGGCTGCTCCCTGGGTAGTCATACGGGTTCTTGTGGTGTGGGTGCGGGCAGGCCCTGGCCCGTTGCCATTGCCACCTGTCCTGAGCCTTGCAAAAGGGCTAAAATTTTACTTATCTCGATGGTTCCCGGGGCAGCTGCTCCTACCGCCGGGGTCTGACTCTCTACTGCGGGAGCCCTCTCCTGCTTGCTAGGGTTTCTACATTCCCTCTTGAAATGCCCGGCCTTCCCACACCCGTAGCATACCGGTTTCTCGTCGGAGGTCCGGGTGCCCACATGCTTCCACTCTCTCTTAGGGGCTGCTGGCGCGATTTCATGCACCCTACCCTTAAGGGGCTTGTCCTCACCCCTCTCCCCATTACGATATGCGAGGGTAAGTTTCCTAAGGACCTCTTCCTCATTAAGGTCCGGACTCTGCGGGTCGAACCAGTGTTCGGCTTTTGCCCTAACGTTAGGGAGACAGTTGGCAACTAGGGTCTTCAGCCAGTGGGCGGTTCTTTCCCCTAAATTCCGTCTATCCGCTTGAACCCCGCATGCCTCCATATAGAAAGTCCACAGCCTGTCTGCGAACATGGTGGGAGATTCCCCTGGTTGCTGCTTGTTTTCCCCCACTCTCATGAAAGGGCTCCCCAGATTCAAGCCCATCGCCTCCAGAACAGCAGTCTGTGCGGCCGCCCAGGTGTCAGGTCTTCCCCCATTCCCAGAGGTCACTGTCCTGCATAGCTGGGCATCTAGGGTCATCAGGAGCATCTTTATTTGCTCCCCTTCGTCGCAGTCATTGATGTTGGCAGCCTGTTCCACCTCCATAAAATGCAGCGACGGATCCCCCTTTGGAGTTAGTCTGGGAACGTGGGCCACCATCCCCCTGAGCGCGGATGCCCCATGAGGAACGATAATGTCGCCCTCAACCGGTCCCCTGTTTGCCATCCCCGCCGGGGGACCATACCTTCTTTGCCTGACAGGGCACATCTGCCCTACCTGGGGTTCCTGCTCCTCCTCCCCACTGTCCAGCTCTCCTGCCTCGTTGGGTAGCCCCCCTGTCCCCGGGCTAGCTACCCATATAGGAGACGCCGCTATCTGGGGATACACCACTGACCCCCCTTGGACCTGCCCCTGACCGGGCGGTCCAAACCCTACCTGCTGACCCGGCCCCATCACCGGCATCCCAGGCAGCGGTCTGTCCCCATCCCATGGGGACCCACATACGAAACCAGGCGGACACGCCGCCAGCTGGGGGTACCCTGCCGACCCCCCTTGGACTTGCTCCTGAACGTGCAGTCCGATCCCCCCCTGCCGGCCCGGACACAATCCCGGTGCCTCAGGAGTCGGTCTATTCCCCTTGGCCTTTGGGGAATCATCCGCTGCGAGGAGCACCTTGCCCCCAGGGAACCCCCCTGGACCTACCAGGTGTATCTGTCCCCTGAACCTGGACAAGGCCTCCTCCAACTCCGTTATTCGTGCCTGGCACGGCCCATGGGCACAGTCCCCTACTTCCTCGCGAGCCACTCGGTATGCTGCCTGGATGTCCCGGAACTTCCCCTCCAGCTTCCTACACTGCTCTGTACTCCGAGCATAGAGTCCCTGGAGCCTCCGTTCCTTTTCTTTACCCTCCACTATCTGGCAGTGGAGATAGTCCTTCTCACATCTGTTAGACTCGCTTTCCTGTTTCATTTCTGCCACTTCCCCCCGCAGTCGTTCCGCTGCGCTAGCCTCCTGCTCTAACTCTTCGATTCTTTGCTCTGCGTTGACTACTTGCTGAGACAGGCAAACCAGCCAAACTGCCTTCTCCAAGTGCCTTTTGTGCGCCTTGCTTTCTGTCCATGCAGCCGCTGCCATTACCGGTTGCTCTGCATTGATCAATTCTGAGACCCAAGGTTTGGTGAGGTTGACCTTTTGCCACAAATATGAGGATATTCTCTCCTCCATTTTGCTTCGTTCCCTCACCCCCTCTGCCACGTCACATACTCCAAACCACCGGGCTCCTGCCGCGGTCGCCATTGTAGAGGGTGCCATCTCCGCTACTCCACTACTGGGCCGATATCTGGGGTTTGAATATCTGTGTGTGTCTCTCTCCAGCTGGCACTGAAACTTCAGAGGCCAGGGGATGTCGCGCTGGGACACTTCCACTGAAGAGAGCACTGATTCAAGCCTGCCGTTTATTCCTAACCGACAGCCTGAGACTTATATCACACAGATCTCCAGACCCCTACCAATACCCAGGTGATTCTCTCTCTTGCCGGTGGTGCAACAGCCACCCGGTTCCTACTCCACTAGAGTAGCTTTCCCAAGAGAGAGAATAGGACACTGCTGTTTATTTCCTAACCAGCAGTCTGTCCTGAGTGAACCGCTCAAGATGACCCTCGATTCCTGAACCCGGAATTAAGGTGAGGAGTATTTTTAACAATGACTTGGTCAGAGATCGCTGGTGAAGGATTGAAGAATTTAAACGACTCCAATTAGCATCAAATCAAGATTTATTGTAAAACCCAGGTCAAAATCATCAACAGAAGAAACACAATAAAATCTTATGCTCTAATACAACTAAGTCTATTCAAAAGGTAATATAGCGGACACAACGAAAATTCTTACGGTTACACAGGTTTTAGCAAAATCACAAGGCACAAAACAAGTTCCCTTCCCCAAAGCCTCAACCACTATTAAAATCAAGGGAGCTTCGCAAGCTGCTGCGGGTTACTTACGGTCACAGGCTGCAGAGGTCAAGTCAGGGGTGCAGAGGTCGAGCCAGGAACGAAGAGACCCCTACTCGAAAACACAGCCCCTTTTATATAGTTATACCTGGCTTTGTTCTGTGATCGGCCAGCCCCTTTTGCATTGAAAAGGTAGGTTTTCAAAGTTCCCGCTGGTCCCGCCCCCTTTGAGACGGTCAGAGCTGTATGTTTCCGGGGTATTCCTTGCAGGTCCGCTTCTTCCAGCTAGGCAGACCTGCGCGATTTGAATTTGGCGCTGGCTCCGCCCCCTTCTTTCAGTGAGTTTCTGCCGGTAGCTCCTGTCAAGATTGGAGTACCTCCCCCAGGTCCGCCTCCAACTTGGTTTTTTCTGCCGGTAGCTTCTGTCAAGCTTGGAGTACCTCCCCCAGGTCCGCCTCCAACTTGGGTTTTTTCAGACCTGCGCGATTTGAATTTGGCGCTGGCTCCGCCCCCCTTCTCCCAGTGAGTTTCTGCCGGTAGCTCCTGTCAAGATTGGAGTACCTCCCCCAGGTCCGCCTCCAACTTGGCTTTTCTCTACCGCTGATTTTCTAGGGGCTTTTCCAGCGCAATATGCTGGACTCAGACAGTCTGATTTCTAGTTTTAATGAGGTTAGGCTCTTCTGTGGAGAATTTCAGTGTCTTCCAGCTGCTCCGGAGATGGCTGCTGTTCTCACCTCGCTATGTTGATGGGGTGCTAATTGGATTCTGCTCTGGTGGAGGCCAGGTCATTTACATTTGCATGGGGCTATGACCATCCCATTGTCCTGCTTGCATGCAAGCCTCCTGTGTATTCCCGTGCCCCTTTGTCTGTGTCTTGATGTTATCTTGTTTGTCTGGCTCCTTCTTCCTTGTAGCTCCTAGGGGGGTGTTTGTAAATATTTATGTGCTTATGTCCCCACTCAGCTCAGCGGGCCAAGCCTGCTGGGAAAACTGGTTCTGTTCCCTTGGCTGGAAAGTCAGTTTACAGTCTCTGAGTTTCTCCAAAAGGGCCGAATTGCCCGAAAACCTTACAAAGGTAAGGTTTACTTAACCACTGTTTACTGTAGGGCACTGTTTAGAATGACTCAGTTTACAGCAGTGTACGGATTACATAAACACTGTTTACCGTAGGGCATTGTTTACATTGACTTTGTTTAGGGCAGTGTACGGTTTACATAAGCACTGTTTATAATTGGGAAATCTGCTTACATTGACTGATTACAGCATTATGCAGCTCACATAAACACACTTTACAGTTTACACGGGCATTGTACACATTGACTCGTTTTACAGCAGTGTACGGTTTACGTAAAATGTTTACTACCGCACGCTGTGTACATAGAGTATGTTTACAGCAGTGGTAAGGATTACATAAACACTGCTTGCTGTAGGGTACCATTTACAGAGACTGTTTACAGCATTGCACTGTTAACAAAAACATTGCTTACTGCAGGGCACTCTTTACATAGACTCTGTTTACAGCAAGGTACGGTTCACAAAATCTATGTGTACCGTAGGGCACTGTTTATGTAAACTGTTTACGTCGCTGTACAGTTTAAATAAACACTGCTTACTGCAGCGCACAGATTACATAGACTTTGTTTACAGCCGTGTACGGTTGACAAAAGCACTGTTTGCTGTAGTGCACTGTAAGCATAGACTATTTTTTCAGCGGTCTGCGGTTTACATAAACACTGCTTACTTTTGGGCGCTGTTTACATAGACTCTGTTTACAGCAGTGTACGGTTTGCATAAACATTGTTTGCTGTCGGGGACTGTTTACATCGACTATGTTTACAGCAGTGTATGGTTTCCATAAACGCTGATTACTGAAGAGCACTGTTTACATAGACTGTTTTGCAACATTGCACCGTTTACAAAAATACTGTTTACTGTAGCGCACCGTTCATATAGAATCTGTTTCCAGCAGCATACTGTTTACATAAACACAGTTTACTGTAGAGCACCGTTTATATAGAACCTGTTTCCAGCAGTTTACCGTTTACATAAACACTGTTTACTGTAGGGCACCGTTATTAAAGAATCTGTTTCCAGCAGTATACCGTGTACATAAACACTGTTTACTGTAGAGCACCGTTTAGATAGAATCTGTTTCCAGCAGTATACTATTTACATAAACACGGTTTACTGTAGGGCACTGTTTACATTGATTCTGTTTACAGCAATGTACGGTTTACATAAACAATGTTTACTGTAGGGCACTGTTTACATAAACATTGTTTGCAGCAGTGTACGATTTATATAAATACTGTTTACTGTAGGGCACTGTTTACAGGGACTCTGTTTACAGTAGTGTACGGTTTACATAAACTATGTTTACTGGACGGGCTATTAGCCTCGACCCTGTTAACAGCAGTGTATGTTTTACATTAACACTTTTTACTGTTGGACAGTTTCCAGAGACTCTGTTTACAATAGTGTACGGTTTAGATAAACAATGTTTACTGTAGAGCACTCTTTAAATAGACTCCGTTTACTGTAGGGCACTGTTGTAATGCTGTTTGTATAGGGTACTTTTACATAGACTGTTTACAGTAATGTACGGTTCCCTTTCACTCTGTTTACTGTAGGGCACTGTTTACATAGACTCTGCTTACAGCAGTGTACATTTTACATCAACAATGTTTGCTTTCGGGCACTGTTTATGTACTTACTTTACAGCAGTGTACCGTTAACATAGTCACTGATTACTGTCCGACCCTGTTTACATAGAGTCTGTGCAGAGCAAGGCAAGGTTTACTTAAAAACTGTTTACTGTAGGGCATTGTTTACATAGATTTTGTTTACAGCAATGTACGGTTTACATAAACACTGTTTATAATTGGGCAATCTCTTTACATTTACTGATTACAGCATTATGCAGCTCACATAAACATGCTTTACAGTTTACCCGGGCATTGTACACATTGACTCGTTTTACAGCAGTGTACGGTTTACGTAAAATGTTTACTACCGGACGCTGTGTACATAGAGTATGTTTACAGCAGTGGTAAGGTTTACATAAACACTGTTGCTGTAGGGTACTGTTTACATAGAGTGTTTACAGCATTGCACGGTTTACAAAAACATTGTTTACTGCAGGGCACTCTTTACATAGACTCTGTTTACAGCAAGGTACGGTTTACAAAATCTCTGTTTACCGTAGGGCACTGTTTATGTAAACTGTTTACGGCGATGTACAGTTTAAATACACACTGCTTACTGCAGCGCAAAGTTTACATAGACTTTGTTTACAGCCGTGTACGGTTTACATAAACACTGCTTACTATTGGGCGCTGTTTACATAGACTCTGTTTACAGCAGTGTACGGTTTCCATAAACATTGTTTGTTGTTCGGGACTGTTTACATCGACTATGTTTACAGCAGTGTACGGTTTCCATAAACGCTGATTACTGAAGAGCACTGTTTACATAGACTGTTTGCAGCATTGCACCGTTTACAAAAACACCTTTTTCTGTAGGGCGCTGTTTACATAGACTCTGTTTACAGCAGGGAACGGTTTACAGAAACACTGTTTACTGTAGGACACTGTTTACATAGACTCTGTTTACAGTAGTGTACGTTTTAGATAAACATTGTTTATGTCGGGCACTTTTAACATAGAGTCTGCAGAACGATACTTTTCATTGTACATCAGTACACGTGGCAATAAACAAATCCAATTTAATAAGGAGCTGTTGACATAGACTCTTTTTACTTTAGGGCACAGTTTACGTGGACTCTGTTTACTATCAGACACTGTTTACATAAACTCTGTTTACTATAGTGCACCCTTCTTATAGACCCTGTTTACTGTTGGGCACTGTTCCCTTCGTCTATGTTTAGTGTAGGTTACTGTGTTAATAGACTGCCTTGACCGCAGGGCAGCGTTCACATAATCTCTGTTTAGTGTCGGTACTGTTTGCATAAACTCTGTTTACTGCAGTGCACTGTTTAGATTGACTTCTCACTATCGGGGACTGTTCACATCGACTCTGTTTACTGGTGGGCACTGTTTACATAGCCTATGTTTACTGTTCTGTACTGTTTGCAAAGATTGTGTACTGTAGGGCTCTGTTTACATCGATTCTGTTTACTATGGGCACTGTTTTGTATAGTCTCTGTTTACTGCAGTGCACTGTTTTTATAGACTGCTGTCGGGCACGATTTACATCGATTGTTTACTCTTTTGACACGGTTTGCATAGGTTCTAGTTGCTGTTGGGAACTGTTTACATTGACTCTGTTTACTGTAGTGCACCGTTTACATAGACTTTGTTTACTGTTGGTCACTATCTATATAGACTCTGTTTACTGTAGTGCTCCGTTTACATAGACTTTGTTTACTGCTGGTCACTGTCGACATAGACTCTGTTTACTGTAGTGCACTGTTCACATAGACTTTGTTTACTGTTGGTCACTATCCATATGGACTCTGTTTACTGTAGGGCACTGTTTACATCGACTGTTTTAATGTGCAGTAAGAAGTCTTACAACACCAGGTTAAAGTCCAATAGCTCTGTTTCAAATCACTAGCTTTCGGAGCACTGTTCCTTCCTCAGGTGAATGAAAAGGTAGGTTCCAGAAACATATATATAGACAAAGTCAAATATGTAAGTTAATTGGTATGGGTCAGGGTTTAGAGAACTCCAAAGTATATCATTGAGATCACCTGACCCACAACCTTTAATAGCTAGTGGTATGGGGAGCACACGGCTCACTCTACAGATATGGTACAGCAGAAATGGACCAGTATTTTTTGAAACAACACATTATTTATTTTAGGAACTCAAGTTAACCGTTTTAAAACAAACAGTGAATATCTGAGCAAACATTAATTCAAAGATAACCCCCAAAGAATACAATACTAAGTACTCCTTTAAGCTGTCCTTTTAACATGCAAAAGACTTAACAAACATTTAAACAGGAGCACATTAGGTACACATTCACTACTGAGAACATTTTTAATTCTGAATTCACCAAATTATCCAGCGATAGTCTTTGGATGGCAGAGATCAACAGGACAGCTCTTTGTTTAACTTCAGCTGCAGCTGATTGGAAAACCCAGACACGCCCAAGCTATTTCTCAAAGTGAAACTAAAAAGCAGAAGCAGTGCTCAGCTCCACCCACACTTTGACATAACTGCAGTAACATGAGCAGCTAACCATTTCTTAAAGCGACATTCTCATGACACCTCCCCCACAAAGAAAATAAACCATCAACTTCAAGATGGTTCGATTTTTCAGCTTTTCAACATCCTTTAAATAATGAACACAGTAAATATACTTTATCGTTGCAAAAAAACAACACCCGCGAACAGGTATAAAAATATAGTCCTTTTTTTTGTTCTTTCTTCATACTCCAACTGAAATCTTTCTCGATTGACAGTCTCTTTGAACAAGGAGGTCTCTGCAAGATCAGTCCATTTCTTTCCGCCTCGACATTTCTCTTTAAATTCAGATACTTTAGTTCAATCTGATCACTGAGTCCCTTGCAATTCTCCAACACAGGAGCATTGGTTATCACAGCTTTCAGGCTTTCAAATGCCTGTTGAAAGTCCGTTGTCCATTGACATTTTCGAGGTTTCTTCAGAAAGTCCATGAGTGGCGGAATCATGCTACAAAGCTTTTGCACAAATGTTCGATCAAATCCACTCATTCCAAAAAATGCATTATTTCCCTTCGTCTCGAGGGTATCGGAAACTCCTCAAGGAAAGTGATTTGGGCTTTTCCAAATTCACCTTTGGCTCGGTTTACCACCAAACCCGCCTCCTGAAGTCGGTCAAATGTTTTAAATGTTCTTTCCATGCCTGGCTGAAAATTACCAGATCGTCGATGTATACCGCACAATCCAAGTAATCCTGAAACAACATCGTTCGTTAACCGTTGAAATGTGGCTGGGGCGTTTTTCATGCCAAATAGCATAACTATTTGACCAGACGGTACCTGCCAGTAGCCTTTAAGTAAATCCAAATGGAAATAAAAGCGGACTGTCGCACTTTCTCAATGCAATCCTCCTAACGTGGGATAGGATAAGAGTCCGTTCTTGTAACTACATTAAACTTTCTATAGCCCACACACAACCGTTGGGTACCGTCTGGTTTCGCTAACATCACTATGGGTGAGCTCCATTGGCTGCAACCCACTTCAATTATGCCATTTGTAAGCATACTCTCAATCTCTTTGTTAACATGTGCCAATTTTAAAGGATGTGTACATGGAAGTTGTTTGATTGCACAGCATTTCCCACATCTACATCATGTATAGCCAGTTTAATACTTCCCAATTTATCTCCACAAACTTGCCCATATGATATCAATAACTCTTTCAGGTCAGTTCGTTTTTCCTCCGGAAGATAACTCAACAATTTATCCCAATTGCTAAGAAAATCCTCATTATCCTATTTAATTTGACATATGCCAAATTCAGTCATCTGGATTTGGTTCTTCACTTTGAGTTAGAATCATTAAAATCTCCTCCTTTTTCTCTCCTTCCCTTTCAAAGTACTTTTTCAGCATATTCACATTACACACTCGGCGAGTCTTCCTTCTATCTGGTGTTCTTACCACATAATTCACCTCACTTAATTTCCTTTCAATTTGATAAGGTCAAAAAAACCTAGCTTTTAAAGGCTCACCTACCACTGGTAACTACACTAAAACGTTATCTCCATTGGCAAAATTACGAACTTTGGATTCCTTGTCCGCTACCCGTTTCATCACATTTTGTGCACCTTTTAAATGTTGTCTGGCCAATTTGCCTGCTCTATTTAATCGTTCCCTAAACTTTGACACGTAATCGAACAATGTAATTTCCGATTTCTCACTCACCAATTTTTCCTGAATCAATTTAACTGGTCCTCTTACCTCGTGACCAAAAATAAGTTCAACAGGACTAAATTTGGTTGACTCATTCGGTGCATCCCTAATTGCAAACAGTACGAATGGAATTCCTTTCTCCCAATCCTCTGGATAATCTTGATAATAAGCCCGCAACATTGTCTTTAATGTCTGATGCCACCTTTCTAACGCTCCCTGCGATTCTGGATGATACACAGTTGATTTAAATTGTTTTATTCCCAGGCTATCCATAAATTCTTTGAATAACTTTTCAGGTAAAATGTATCCTTGATCCGATTGTATTTCTGTGGGTAGTCCATATCTAGTAAAGAATTCATGTAATTCCTCCACAATACTTTTAGCGGTAATATTACATAATGGAAACCTAGTAGACACATCCATTATAGTCAAAAGATATTGATTCCCACGGTTTTTTTAGGAAGCGGCCCTACGCAATCAATTAGGACCCTTTTAAACGGAGCCTCAAATGCTGGAATGGGTATTAAGGGCACTGGTTTTTATCACTGCTTGGGGTATCACTTGACATGTGTGACTTGATTGACAACATTTAACTACATCGTCATGTAGTCCAAGCCAATAAAAATGTTTCTAGATTTTAGCTTGAGTTTTCCTTATACCCAAATCACCTCCCACTGGTGCCTATGTGGAACTCGCAATACCTCCTTTCTATACCTTACCGGCAATACTACTTGATGAACTTCTGCCCACTTTTCATCCGCCTGCATATGTAAAGGTCTCCATTTTCTCATCAATGCATCACTTTTACGGTAATAACACTCTGGTATACACTCAGATTCCTCTTCCGTATATGCTTTCTGATACATCTGTTTCATTTTTATATCTTTCTGTTTTAACTCCGCCAATTTTCCTGAACTAAAAATATCCGCCTTATCCTCCACCTGTTCGTGTTCTTTTTCAATCATCTGATCAAAAATCGTTTCTGATAATTGCACTTCAACTTAATCTTCACTCTTTGATTTATCATCTTGTCTTAACCTGTCACTTTGCGACCTTGTTACTACACAATCCGGAGAAATCCCAGGATATTCGCCCTTCAACACTTCAGTTGTCTGATTTTTCACTGGCTTATCAACCACAGTAGGCATCACTCCCACTTGCGATCCAGCTATATCGTTACCCAAGATAAACTGTATTCCTGGGCAAGATCGTTTCTCTACTACTCCTACTACCACGTCACCACCCTTCACTAGACTTTCCAACCTTAACTTATATAATGGAACGCTACTTCTCTCACCCTGCATTCCACATATTATCACCTTTTCTGGCAACATTCTTCCCAACCTACATAACTCCGCATCTCTTACCATTAAAGATTGACTAGCTCCCGTATCTCTTAAAATTGTGACTTATTTATCTTCTCCTCCTGATACACATGAGTAAACTTTTACCCACACAAGTAAATTCTTTAAGGAGATCTGGCACCTTCTTGAACAGTCTGTACAATCGTTTGCACCTTCTTGACTTCTCTTGGGCTTTCCTTCACCATTCTAACAAACCCCACTGTCTTATCCTGTTTCATCACATCAGCCTTCCCAGTGCTTTTCTCAAACCACCGACACTGTGACTTTACATGGCCTAGTTAATTTGAGTGAAAACATTTGAAACGTTTCATTTCTTTTCTACCCTCCTGGATTTAAAAAGAAAATCTGAGGTACACTCTCCTTATTATCTCCCATCAGATCACCTTTACCTTTACCACTTGAGTATGTCCCATCTCCCCAGTTTCTATCGCTCACAGGCTGCAACTGATGTCGGAAAACAAGCTTTGATTCCTGAATTAATTCATAATCATCTGCCATTTTTGCTGCTAATCTCGCAGTTTTAACACTCTACTCTTCCACATGAGTTCTCACTCCACCAGGAATTGAATTTTTAAACTCCTCCAAAAGCATAATTTCTCAGAGAGCTTCATGCGTTTGGTCTATTTTCAAAGCCCTTATCCACCTATCAAAATGACTCTGTTTGAGCCTTTCAAACTCCATGTATGTTTGAGCAAATTATTTCCTTAAATTTCTAAACCTTAATCTGTAAGCTTCAGGCCCTAGTTCAAATGCACCTAAAATGGATTTTTTCACCTCCTCATACGACCCCGATACCTCCTCCGGTAGTGCTGCGAACACTTTACCAGCCCTATTTACCAGCTTTGTTTAAATCAGGAACGCACATGTCCTGTGGCCATTTCATTTGTTTAGCTACCTTCTCAAATGAAATGAAAAAGGCTTCTACCTCCTTCTCGTCAAACGTTGGCAATGCTTGGACATATTTAAATAGATCCCCACCACGCCTTCGACTATGACGCTCTTTCTCACTATCCTACTCAGCATCATCCAACTGTACGTTTCCCTTTACGTCTGCTAAATTTAAATGACTGTCATGTTTCATGGCCATTTTCTGAAGTTCAAACTTTCTCTCTTTATCTATTTCCCTTTATTTTTATTTTGGTTCTGCGAGAGCTATTCTTTCTTTACCAGTTTCTTCTCTCTCCTTTTCTTTTTTCTCTCTCTCACTTTCTCTTTCCGCGCTCTCTCTTTCATATTCAAGCTGCTTTAATTCTTTCTCATGTTCCATTTGTTTAATTTGTAACTGAATTTTTGCCATTTCCAATGAGTCAAACTGTATCTCAGGCAACTTTAAATGCTTTTCCACCGCCATAAATACCTCATCTTTTCGCATTTTGTCAGATAATGTTAACTGCAATGTTTTTGCTAAATCTAACAGGCTGCTTTTAGTCTCTGTCCGTAAGGTACTGTGAGTGACCGTCTCCACCCCCAAAAACGTCTGAGCATCTGAAAGAGCCATTGTCCACAACACCACCACCCCTTCCCACTTAAACGAAAATAGCACACCTGAAAATCAACCACAATATGCTCACCCCACGGTCTTTAAGTTCACTCAGCCAATCAAATAGATAGACTTTTATCCCGGATGAGCCCCCCAATTGTTACGGGTCGTTGTTTACAGAATCCCAAAGTGTATCATGGAGTTCACCTGACCCACAACTTTTAATATATTGTGGTTTGGGGAGCACATTCTACAGCCCACAGTCATGCAACAGCAGAAGTGGCCCAGTATTTTTAAAAACATAATAATGTTTATTCTATGAACTCAAGTTAACCTTTATGTTGTCATCACTAAACTAAGATGAATAAGGTAGCACCTATTTAATTTGGTTTGATTTGATTTATTGTCACAATAACCAAAGTACATTAAAAAGTATTTTCTGCTGCCAATGAGATGTACATAGTGGACGAAAATAATAATTGACAGAATAGATTGACAAATGGTACATCGACAAACAGTAATTGGTTACCATGCGGAACAAAGGGCCAAACAAAGCAAATACATGAGCAAGAGCAACATAGGGCGTCGGGAATAGCGCCTTACAGGAAGCAGATCAGTCCGAGGGGGAGTCGTTGAGGAGTCTAGCAGCTTTGGGCAACAAGCTGTTCCTTCTGTATCTTCTGTCTGAAGGAAGGGTCTGGAAGAAGGCAACGGCTATGTGGGAATGGTGTCCGCCGGCCTGAGGCATCGGGAGGTATAGGCAGAATCAATGTGCAGGTTGCAAGCTTGTGTAATGCGTTGTGTCATGTGTTATTAATCTTAAATCAGATCTGTTTGTCCCAAAATATTCCTCCAACCCTTCTCCGCCCATGGAAATATCTTTCGACTCTTTCCCTGAAATAATGTGTGGAATCAATTCTCCTAATTCCCTTTATATTTACCTATGTCTATTCTGTCAGGTATAAATTCAGGCTAGATCAGAGCTTTTGAGCGGTTATCTAGATTTTCGGGTTTGGAGTGTGTATGCAGTCAAGCAGCCAAGTTTCAATTGGTGTATCTTGGAAAAGGTGGCAGCTATGATACGCAGAGTATCTCAGCCACGGACGTTGTGTCAAAAGGCAGACAACTCCTCTGCTCTGTCCACTAGCTTAATCATGACCGTCGTGTTATTTTTGTTCGCTGCCTTGCTTCAACTCTGATCGTTCTGTCATTGGTCTGCTGGGCTGTTCCAGTGAAGTTCAATGCAACCTCGACAATGAGCTCATGATTGGCCAGACTGAGAAATCCACATATATGTGGACTTAATATTGAGTTCAACAGCTTTATCTCCTAACCTGTGTCTACATCTTGTTGTTTGTGTTTGATATTTATTTGACATTGTTGGCCTGGTTTTCTTTCTTTCTCGCATCATATTACAATCAGATCGGTTTCATATATTACCGGCCAGTGTTTCGAGATCACAAAAGTGTATCATGGAGTCCAACTGACCCACAACTTTCAAATAGATTGTAGTTATGGCGAGCACAACGGCCCACTTTGGTGTGATGCAACAGAGATCAAAAGTGTTTTTCAAACAAAACAATGTTTATCATATGAATCAAGTTATCATGTTATAAACACATAGTAAACATCTTGGCAACTATCAACTCAAAAACTCCCCCCAAAGAATACAGCACTCTATAAGTAACCCTTAATCATTCCCAGCAACATCCATAAGACAAATACTCTCTTTAACAAATACATCAAGTTTAAATTCTCTACTGGGAGCAGTTATCACTTTGAAATTAGCAAGTAATCTGAAGACATTCTTTTCATGCAGAGAGAGATCAAAATTACATCTTGTTTGGCTGGTTGCAGCTCCAACTCTGAAAGCGAAACTAAACACACACTGTAGCAGCCAGCTCAAAAACGAAAGTAAAAGCAGACAGACAGCCCAGCTCCACCCAGACTCTGACATCACTGCATCTATTTGATAAACACCCGTTTCTTAAAGGTACTCTCACATGACACATGTATCAATCAAAGTTCTTTAGACACAACCTTTATTTCATTGCTACTGCCATGACCATTCCCTTTGTCTTTCTATCATGAAATATATTTCTCTTCCAACATTGTTTGTCTCCACACTCACACACACTCATCCTTTGCTCGCCCTGACCCGTCCTTCTTCCCCTGGTTTATTACTCTGACATTTTTATCATTCTTTCCTTATGATGGCAGGACATCCTGAACTGAAGCGTTAACTGGATTATCTCCACCGATGCTGCCTGGACTGTTGAACTTCTTCAGAATGTTTTCGTCCTCTGTCAGTTTTCAGTCTACACAGCATTTGGTTTTGAAATTAATCTTTATGATTAGATCAGACCCATGCAGTGGAATAGGTCACTTTACCCGTCTGCATGTTGTCTACAACTTTAACCATTGTCCAGATAGTTTGAGGATTGCTGTGTGGTGGATGAGGTTGGAATTATATATTTAATTTGAATACTTTGTGTTTCGCTGATTCTGTTGTTTTTCGCCAGTTTGGCGCTTGCGGAATTGCATCAATTGACGTCCCACAACAGAGGTATGTATTTTTTCCATTTAGCGTTGTCAACAAGAATACAATGAGATGTTTTCTTTGTCCATTCTGCCATGTGGTTTGGACATCTCTGGAAAGGCCAGCATGACGTATCCATGATAATTGCACTGGATCTCAGTCTCTAACTCGACCATTTCAGAGGGAAGGTAAGATTAAAGCAGAATTCTATGCATCTGCAATCACATGTAGACCAGAACAGGAGGTAATTATCACTTTAAACACTAAATTTAGGCAGACTTGCACAGCACAGGGGCTGAATGGAGAATGTGTTTAAATCCACCAACCAGGTTAGTCAAGTTACAGGACAGCCAATAATAATCCCCCCACAATTTTATTCCGCCAAATTTGCGCCGCCCACATTGCCCCGCCCCCCCAAATGAGCTGATAATCAGAATCTTCCTCGGTGATGGGACAAGCAACATCGACAGACCGAGTAGCCCAGAGAAGTCAGCAGAAGACCAAAGGTTAAAGAAAACTAATTGCCAAGAGTGACTTGAAATTCTGCAACTGGCCCGAACAAGCAAAGATCCTTTTACCATTCTGTAAAAGTAGTTATTCTCTTTTAACTTGAAAATAAAGTCAAGTTGAAATTGATAACCTGAAAGAGTGGTGATTATTATTTTCTTTATAAAGTTTACTTTACTTCACTTAGCAAACTGGACCCATTTGTAAGTTACTAAGTGGTAAGCAAATAAAATTATTCTACGAAGATATGGGTTATACCGGGGATAACTTGAAAAAGCTAGTTTGACCCGAATAGTAAAGGTGTCTGTGTGATTCAGACATTCCCCACGCCACTCAGCTGATTGGTCATGGGGGAATGACTCAGAAGCAGCTGGGTTTCTCCCCTGGTGGATACCTTCCTGACCGACCTTTTATACAACGGACTAAAGAGTCCCCCACCCCTCAGCGGGGGAGGGGCGGGGGGGCGAGAAGCGATTAGGAGGGTTGCTGGAGGTTAGCTGGGGTTCCGGGTCGGCGCAGGTGAGTGTGCCTCGGTAATGCTGCCCTATTATTCTGACTGTTGGTGCTGAGGTCTTTTAAGTTTTTTTATTGACTGATTAAGAGAATTTCTCCATTTCATGAACTTGGAAGTTTCAATAATTTTGAAAACATTAAAATGATGCTTCTGTCAGCGGATTTATTTCATTTGAGATCTTTTCTAGCCTTTTCCCCATTGTAGTTGGTGGCGTTCCTTCTCCTCTACCTGCTCCCGATTCCCAGGGGCCGCTGCAGTTCTCCTGCGGTGGTAGCTGCCCCTCCCAGAGTAACCTCTTAGCCTCGCATCGCCGGCCCCACCACCCACACACATACACACACAAAACCCAAAGTGGCCGGCGACCATCTCCAATGGTAACATAAATAGCCAACGACCCTGGTAATGCAGGATGACAAATCAGGGTGAGTCTGGCTGATGATGGGCAGTTTTACTGGCAGTGTGAGGAGAGAGGTGCCGTGTGGTTGTGGTTCCCTCACAGGATTTCATAAATTGAAGAATCGGACTAAAGGGAAATGTCAGCATATTCTTAAACTGCTGTCTGAACTGAGTCTGTGTCACGGCGTAAATCGCAGTGTTTGTGCAGCAACTCAAGAGCTGCAACATGAACCCCAATTCCATTACATAATAATCTACCCATACAGTGGTATACCTCAGATAATCCAGCCGGTTCCACATAGAAAAAAACATTAACATTGACCATAACAGGATGAAATTGGCCGAGATAATAAACAGTAACATGATTGATTTCCTCCGGCTCTCCATCTCTGGGTCCCTGGGACTGTCCCCACTGCTGTGAGCCCGGAGTCTCCTGCGGGCCCTGCTGCTCACGACAATGTGTCTGACGGTGAGAACATTGAGCAGCAGAATCAGGGCGAATGGAACACACGGGGTTAGAATGTGGTGGAGGAACTCGACTGTTGTCCAGACCGGAGAGAACGCAACATCCCCTGGGACATGACAAAACCATGGCAGATTCGTCAGCCGATACCCATCTGAGAACATAAAATACCAGAAAATGTTCTTCAAACAGCTCAGAACAGTCGTTGTAGCCAGGACCACAGCCGCCGTTTTCTGGCTGCAATGTTTACTTTTCAGCTTCGGGCAACAAATGGCCACAAATCGATCAAAGGTGAAAGTGACGGTGAACCAGACAGAACAGTCAGTGGCTGCATAAAGCAGGGCGGCGTGGATATTACACACGGGGATGGACCACAGGAAATAAAACTGTTCATTAAAGACAATGGGAATGTGTCTCAATATTAGGTCGAGAATAATGACCAGTAGATCCCCCACTGCCATGGCCACCAGGTAACAAGTCACACATTTGGACAGTCCACAATTTTTTCTCTTCAGGATCATAATTGTGATGAGGTTCACTGTGAGGAAGGGAAGTAGACAATTAAATTATACATCTGGCTGGGGAAGGCGTTCCCAGTTTGATAGAGGTGGTGTTGACTAAGACAAACAGATATGCACAAATACACTCACACACAGATGCACAGAGGCACACATACAGACACGCAGACACAGATACACAAATGCACTGTCACAGACACAGAAATGCAAACTCACACACTCACAAAATCACAGAGACACAAATACATACACTCACAGACACAGAGGCACACATACAAACACAAACACACACACGTATATTTGTACCCACAAATACATTCCACTGCACCCACCCACACACCCAAGAACATGCACACACACCCACACCCACACCCTGGCATGCACTCACGTACCCACACACAAACACCAATGCACACAGAGCCGCACAGACACTCTAAAACTTACCCCCACAAACCCGCAAAATTAGTCCCCCAAACACAAAATGCGCACACATATACTTAAGCACACAAAATCCAAACACACTCAGACATACTACATACGCACACACATACTCCCCCCAAACACACAGCCACTCCCACACACACAAACTCACTCATACACAAAGACCCCGACAGAAACACAAAGACACACATGCATACACATATACAGTCCCCCCACGCACACTCATACTCACACTCTCATACACACCCACATATACACAGAGACCCTCTCACAGAGATTCCCACCGCACACTCACACACAGCAACACGAATATGCACACGCATATGCACAAACACAAACCACCACACGCAAACCCACACATACAAATCCACCCAACCTCACTCACACACATACCCACACACACAAAGACGGAGACATACATACATCCTCACACAAACACCCCCACACGCCCACATACACAGGCGCACACTCGTACCCTCACACACAAAAATGCACCCCCACAAAGACAAACGCATAAACTCTCACATACACACACCCAAACCAAGACGCGCACATACACACACTCAGACACACTCAAATACGCACACATGCAAACCAACACACAACCCCACCCTCTCACTCAAAGACGCTCACACAGGCACACATACACATACACTCCCACTCACACATTTCCACAAACAGGCCCACAGCCACCACTCACACACACAAGAACACACGCACAACCTCACACGTTTACTTACCCACACTCCACCAACTGACCCAAATAGGCGTACACCCTCCACGCACACACAGACCCATTCACACACACATCAGCCGCGCACACACAGAAGCTCACAAGCACACACGCACACCCAAACACGGACACACACACACAGAAACCCCTACACACCCTCTCACACACACATACACATGCTCATACCCACCCGCACACACTCACACTCAAATCCAACCACAGAAACAGACTTACTTTCACACTAAAACACACACCAAAGACACAAGTCCTCACACACACTGACTCTCTCACACACACGCAACCAAACACTTTCTCAAACACAGTCCAAATATACCGCCCACCCACAAACACCTCTTCACACCCAAATACATAGGCACCCGTTCACACAAATCTACGCACATAAACACACACACAGCTACACAATCACCCACACACCTATACACACAGACACACATACATAGACACAACCAAATGCACACACAAACAGGCGCACACACCGGCACACACACTCTCTCACACTCACATATATACATACACTCACACGCCAACACACAAAGACACGCCCAAACACCCACGCATACACCCACACATACACACTCTCAGCCGACACACACACCAACAAGCATATGCACAATAATAACCTCATGCACACCCAAATGCGTACACACAAACACCGAAACGCGCACACCAAAGAACATTCATAACCAAATGCCCAGTCACACGTAGACATGAACACGTCCATACAGTCACCCGAACAACCAAACAGACACAACCACATAAGCACACACACACATCGACACCCACGCAAACATGCACACAGACACACAAACACCCACACAGACATACACACACATAAACACACGCAAACACACACAGCCGCACACGCACCGCACATATATGCGCTCACCCACACCCACATACGCAGACACAACCAGACACCCCCGTCACAGAAACATAGTCACAGACACGCACACACATACTCATCAAAACACACCCACACTCAAACACGAAACCACCCGCACCCGCCACCCACACCACACACAAAGATGCAACGACGTCCACGCCACCGCCACATACAACCACCCACACATCCAAACTCACACGCACACTAATATACACTGACACATACACTCAGCCACACACCTATAAACACACAATACACACGAGCACAGGCACACTCTCACACGCACACACCCACAGGCATATCTCCCAATACACACAAACTCATAAACCTGCACACACATCCACCTTCACATCCAGACATATTCAAATGAACACACACATAGCCACACTCACACTCACATATTCATCCGCACAATGACAACCGCGTGTACCATTTCAAATATGCAATGGAGAAATCACAAAGTTTCCTTGGCCAGCGCCTTCCAAGCCCACAACGAATACAGCTCGAAGGACAGGAGCAGCAGATACCTGGGAACCCCACCACCTGAAGGTTCCCCTCCAAGTCACTCACCATGCTGACCTGGACATGTATCGCTGTTCCTTCACTATCGCTCGGTCAAAATCCTGGAACTCCCTCGCTAAAGCACACTGACTGCAACTACACCTCCGTGACTGCACCGGGCCATGTAGACAGCTCGCCACTACCTTCTGAACGGCAACTAGGGGAGATCAGTGAATACTGACATAGCCAGAGATACCCACACCGTCAATGAATAAAAGAACACTGAGTTGCAGACAGGCCGGAAAGGAATGTAGATCAGTTTGGCTGTAAGGAGAGTCTCCATCAGGTTGTGTGGCACCACCATCGCACTAAATAGGAGAGATTTCAAACAGATCGTGCATCTCAAATCTGGGCTTTGATCAGACGCTGTGGGTCATCAGCAGCAGCAGAACTGCAACAACCACAAACTGTAACATCATGGCCGATCATATTGCCCACTCTCCCAATCACATCAATCCTGGGAATCCACCCTGCTTCAATTAGGAGTGCAGGGTAACATGCTCGGAGCAGTGACAGGCAGACCTGACAATGAGGGGCCAACCTGCTGAAGCGACAACGCAGGAGCGACACACTGAGCAGGATAAACAGAGATGTGAAATCCCGCAGATCAGATCTCAACTCAGCAGGCCTGTCACAGAGACTCCTGTGCCTTTATCCTTAGAACCATCGAATTCCTAAAGTACAGAAAAGGCCCATCAAGCCCGCGCCCACCCTCTGCAAAATAACGCTCCCCAGGCCTAGTTCCTCCCCCGCCTCCCCATCCCCATAACCTGACCTGCAGATCCCTGGACACAAAGGGGCAATTCAGCATGTCCAATAAATCTAACGTGCACATCTTTGTTCTGTGGGAACAATCTGGAGCACCCGGAGGAATCCCACACAAGCACTGGGAGAAGGTACAAAACCCACACCGCAACCCAATGCCGGGATTGAAGCCGGAATCATGGCGCTGTGAGGCAGCCAGCCTACCTATTTAGGAGCCCTTTTCCTTGTTTTTAATGACACCGTTTTGTTGAACAAGGAGCCTCCGCAGTCTTGTTTCAAACACCTCAGTTTTATGGTCACCATGGCTGAGACGGGCTTTAGGGTTTCGATGTTGAGATCATAAATCGCTAACGACTCCTCCTCATCCCGGCGTGAGGCTCCAGGTCGTGTTGAAGAAGGTGACACCTTTCTGTAACCGCCTCCTTGTTGAATCAGGGTCGCATAACACTTTGCTCCTGGGTTCAGTGTAGGTTTGAATTGTACTGGATCGGCGACTTCACAGAAAGACACAATCTCTCAATGCAGAAGAGGCCCTTCGGCCCATCAATTCTGCACCGACGCGGGAGGAACACCTGACCAAACCACCTAATCCTGTTTACCAGCACATGACGCATAATCTTGGATGATGTGACTTGCCAAGTCCACACCAAAATACATCTTCAAGAAGGTGAAGGAACCCGCCCCTACCACCCTCACAGGCAGTGTTTTCCAGTCCATTCCCACCTTCTGGGTAAAACGGTATTCCTCACAACACAGACGCCCTGACCTTTACCTTGAGCTTAAGTCCCTTTGTGACTGACTCTTCAACTAAGAGGACCAGCTCCTCCCGAGCCACCCTGTCCATACTCCTCAATCTAGTACACCTCGATCAGGTCGCCGCTTAGTGGTCTACTCCAGCGAAAACAATGCAAGCCTATCCAAACCCGCGCCATAACTTAAATGTTCTACCCCAGGCAACAACCTGATGAATCTTCTCTGCACCCTCGTCAGTGCAATTACGTCATTCTAGCAATGTGACGACCAGAACTGCACACAGTACTCCATCCATCTGTGGCCTCACCAAAGCTCTGCACATCTCCAACATGAACTCCCTGGTTAGTGAAGCATTCTTATGAAACCCCAGGTGGGCCGGGCAGAGCCGCTTCATCTGCCTCACTACGGCGCGTCCCTTCCCTGCAGCATCTGCTCCATTTGTTTGTCATGTTGCAGGGCCACATACTCTGTAACTAAAGCTCCCTACCTCATCTAGAGCTGGATGAACAAATCCTCTGTCCTCCCTGAATGTGTGCAGCAGTTCACAACACAACCTCCAGGTACCCATCCACAGAACCTCCACTAACCTTTCAATAACAGAACTGGACAAGTAATGACAATTAACTCATTTTCAAATTCACCGGGAATGGTATCAATTGATAGGTGAGTAGGTGGAGAATTGCAATCACAGAATGGGAATATTGATATTGAGATGTGGCTGGACTGAGAACCAATGTGGATCAGTGGAAACAGGGGAAACAGGTGACGGGATTGGGTGAGAGTTAGGATATGGACAGCAGAGTTGTGGTTGAGCTGCGATTCATGACGATTTGTAACAGGAATTATGTGAGGAGAACATCATTGGCATTGCCGAGCCTGGATTTAACAACTACACAGGTGGTGGTCTATTCTGCAGCTGAAATGAAGCAGTGCCGGCGATGGCAAGTGGGCAGGATTGGGAATGGAGAGAACGTCGGGATATAAACCTTTCAGTCTCAAAGGGAGTGCGGAGTGGGGAACAACACCCGTTATCAGGCAGAGCGCTAACTGTAGCCAATGGATAGGGATTGGCATACTGACTGGAATTGAAGAACTTGGATTCAGTCTTTCCAAGATATAAATAACGAGAGCGAAAATACACTTAAAGTGGTTTCTGCAATAAATACCTGGACAGGAAGACTTACCAGGGGCACCAACAATAGCCAGGAGCGGATAATAACCCGCTTGAATAATCAGCGTTACGCCTTCAATCCGCCATAATAAATTACTAGAAGTAATAAAGTAAAGACCTTCAGATAAACTCTTGTCCATTAATATAGCGTTCCGAGCGATTGTTCTCAGATTCTGCTCCATCCTCTCGGTCTCTCTGGAGCCGCTGATCTCTGTCAGTGTTGGAGTTGATGCGCCCGCTGACAGTTTGGGATAAACACATTGAAATGAATCGCTTATAAATAGAAGACGGGAACCCTCCAGCGACACAATTAGGATCCCTCGGGACTGGCATTAATTACAGACGCTGAACAAACAGGGTCAGTTAACCCCTTTCAGTCCAACACTTTTTATAGATGCGCATTTTGATTGCAATGGACAAGGTTGGGCCGAAGGGCCTGTCTCCATGCCGTAGATTCTATGATTCCATATCGCAATGAAGTAGAAGATTATCCGGGTCTAGATTGGCTGTGTGAGGGTGACTGAGGGATGGAATGTTCCAAATAGTGGAAACACTGACGTGATATTGAATCCTCATTGATAAATGAGTGGTTCCAGGGGATTGGAGAATTATTAATGTCCCATCCTGTTTATAAAATGAGAGAGAGAGAGAGAGAGAGAGAGAGAGAGGGCAGCACGGTAGCATTGTGGATAGCACAATTGCTTCACAGCTCCAGGGTCCCAGGTTCGATTCCGGCTTGGGTCTCTGTCTGTGCGGAGTCTGCAAATCCTCCCCGTGTGTGCGTGGGTTTCCTCCGGGTGCTCCGTTTTCCTCCCACAGTCCAAAAGATGTGCAGGTTAGGTGGATTGGCCATGATAAATTGCGCTTAGTGTCCAAAATTGCCCTTAATGTTGGGTGGGGTTACTGGGTTATGGGGATAGGGTGGGGGTGTGGGCTTGGAGAGGGTGCTCTTTCCAAGAGCCGGTGCAGACTCGATGGGCCGAATGGCCTCCTTCTGCACTGTAAATTCTATGTAAAATCTATGTAAACCCTGGCGTGGCAGAGAAGCCAGTATAATGTGAGCAATGAGGCGATTTCTCGAGGTCAGAATGGGGACAGGAATATTATTTCTCGGCGTGAAGATGGTGCAATGAGTGAGCAGAAGTCGGGCTAACATCGGAAAAAATCACATAATCTGTCCTAAATGTACTGATTTTTCAAAATGACGAGAGGATTGATGGAGGAACTGGTTTTAATTTCTGTAATTGTAATATCTTGATAGACGGGAAACCACGAGATGGATTAATGAATGAGCGATTTATTTAACGTGCACACTAGATAGGGAATGAGATAAAAGCTACCAGGATACAAGGCTCCAAACTCCAACTGGCGGGAAATCCGCTCGACGCCCGCCGTGCCTCCTCTCATCCCATTGGCCGAACGAGTCCAAATACCTCGGGGAGCTTGTCCCTTAAACTGGCAGGCCAGCACATTCCTCCCCTTCATATTCCTGATGAACATTCTCAAATAACAAGCGAGCTATTGACAAAATGCACAACACACGTCTCTCAAAACAGTCTCTTTCGAGTCAGTCAGTCAGTGGACAGGTTAATCCTCTGGCAGTCACGAGATTGACTGGCGGGTGCTTCAGCAGTGGAGGTGACGGGTGTGTTGGCGCTGAGTGGGCAGACTCTCGATAGGCGAAGATGTGTCCATTCAGGTGGTTTCCCTGCCCCCTTCCGACCGGAACACTACTGGGTTGATCCTCGGTGCAGCTTGCAGCAACATGACTTTCATTCACGTCCATCTCACTGGGGAGCCTCCGAGCGCCAGGTGGCTCCACTTGCTCGGTGTCTGGATCAATCCTCCTTCAGTGGTCCAGCTTTGTTTTTTAACACTCTCCCCCAAACGTTTTCCCCGTCGGACACTGGTCCTATTTTGGTCCCGACCGGTCCCGGATCCAGCACCGAAATTTTTAATGTAAACTAAATGACCCAGTACAAATGTCCTTTCTGCTTTCCTGGAATTGTTGTGTCTTTTCCGTTCATTCTGTACGGCCTCCAACTTCCTCAAACAACTTGAAAATATACGATTCATTCGTGTACTGATGCGTCTGCCCATCAGCAGCTCGGCGGTTATAGTGTGTGTGGGAGTGGGAGTATTGTGAGTAAGGACCGAGCCAATCTGATTTACAAAGGGGCTGAAGACTGTTGTTTCCTGATAGCCTTGACGATTCGAAGTCTCTATCAGCAGATTCATTTGAAGCAGGGTGGCACAGAGCTTTTCAAACGTGTTCGATGATGTTGGTCCTCATAAATGATTGGGATTCTTCACTTGTCAAAGCAGTCCCGTTAACTGAGACCAGAACCTCAGGTAACCCAAGGCTGGAGAATGTCTGTCGCAACGTTTATGCTGCCACCGATTAGGTTGTTGTCATCGTTTCTCGCATTGCCAAACACTTGGACTGAGCATCTCGAATAAACAAGGACATGGGACCGATCAAAGGGCCACCAATGTCGATGTACTGTCTCACCTCGGGGTGATCTGGTCACTCCCCGAAACGCATAAGGCCGCAGATGGCGAGCATTGCTGCACTGGACACACTGTTTGAGCAGGGTCTCCAGGTCAATGTCCATCCCAGGACAGTACCAGTAACTGCGTGTGCGCATCATCATTTTTTTCATCCCAGGATGGATGCAGGGTGCTCCTGTAACAATAGCGTCCAAGTGGGAGTGAGAACGGCCACCCGAGATCCCCATAACACGCCGTGTTCATAACAACTCATCCTTTCTTATCTGAAAGGGTCGCAGTAATTCAGCCCTATTATCACACGGCCAACCGTAGACTCATAGAAGCATAAAATTTACAGTGCAGAAGGAGGCCATTCCGCCCATCGAGTCTGCACCGGTTCTTGGAAAGAGCATCCTATTGAAGCCCACGCCTCCACCCTATCCCCGTAACCCAGTAACCCCACCTAACGTTTTTGGACATGCAAGGCAATTTATCATGACCAATCCACCTAACCTGCACATCTTTGGACTGTGGGAGGAAACCGGAGCTCCCGGAGGAAACCACGCAGACACGAGGAGAACGTGCAGACTCCGCACAGACAGTGACCTAATGCGGGAAACGAATCTTGGGACCCTGGAACTGTGAAGCAACTGTGCTAACCACTGTGCTACCACGCTGCCCACCATGCCGGACCATGTGCTTCATTCGAGTTATAAACGGTTTATTTTGTGTTCAAAGTGTTATCAGCCTCACTGATCCTGGAAAAGTAGAAAAGAAGTGCAAAGCAGGAACGTTCTCCTGCGGCACCGGTGGGGGGGGGGGGGGGCGGGGGGGGGGGGTTGGTTGGACTCTGAGGTAGAGAAAGAACTTTCAAAGTGTCCGCATTCAAAACGTGGGTGCCCGGCCAATGTTGAAACGTATTCCTTCAGATTTCTAACTGTAGAGCCGAGCGTAGGAATTTGACTGAAGATACGGCGGGAGTGGGGGGGGGGGGGGGTGGGGGGTTGGGATATCAGGGAGAGTAACCTTATCCTCCCAAAACAATTCCACCAGGGCTTGGTGACCAGTAACAACTCTGAAATATAGTCAGCGACCTATTGGTGGATCTTCGAACTCGCACGGCCAGTCTCTGGCAATATGCTTGTTCAGCAGTTAATGTCCTCGAGGAATCGGTAACAGGCTTTTCCGCACAATCTTTCACCGTATGGACCGGGACCGCCCCTATTCCACAAGAGGGCATGTCACAGGTGAGGATTATCTGTTTTGATGGGTCAATGTGGAACAAGAGACTGGATGACTGTTGAGCTCCTTTAACCTGTTCAAACGCTTCTTTCGGATGTTGTTCCCAATACCAGGAGAACCTGGGAGCGAGGAGCACCCCCCCCCCTCCGCACCTCTTCCCCAGCCTCCGACACCGAGCGTCCTCATCTCCAACCCTGAGATTTTTCCGGAACATGTGTGGTGCATAAATCAAAGCAGCAGCACATTTATAATCAGAAGTCGGTGTATTTTGTTCCAGGCTGCATTGATCTGTTTAAAAAGCAGCTTATGCCACATGTTTGCTTTCTGGGCTCGCGCTGCGGAAACGCCAGTTCGATTCCTGCTCTGTACAATAAGTGACCTGTCACACTTTGTCAATTACTCACTACCTAAATGGAGGAAAAGAGCATTAACGATTATCTATTATACATTTTTTGAAATTTCGGAACAAGATTGTTTACGCAGGCAAATTGATTCATCCATTTTTTTCCCCGTGATGCGCTGTTCCCCAGATCTCCAAGAACAGTCAGGTAGTTCGAAAGCATCCAGGACCAAGCAGTGTGCTTGATTGCTCCTCCTGCCACAAGCATTCAATCCCTCCGCCACAGCCATCCCAAAATGCACCGCAATAACTCAACAAAGTTCCTAACCTAGAAAGAGATCAGAAAAGATTTGCTGGGCTGCTACCGGACTTGATGTTTTGAATTAAACGGAGCGATTGGAAAGACTTGAACATTTTTCTTGGAGACGAGGGTTGATCAATATAGAAAGGAAATTAAGGGGCAATTTCGTGTGGCCAGTCCACCTACCCTGCACATCTTTGGTTTTGGGGGAGAAACCCACGCAAAACCGGGGAGAATGTGCAAACTCCACACGGACAGTGACCCAGAGATGGAATCGAACCTGGGACCTCGGCGCTGTGAGGCAGCAGTGCTAACCACTGGGCCATCCTGCTGTCCCTATTTGTCATTCTAACGGTGGAATGAATCATGTAAATTCTGCTTCAGAGGAAACTGGATCTAAGGTATTTCTAACCATGAATCCTTGAAGATAGAAACAATGTGCTTGCTGCAGTAAGGTGGAAGGGAGTGGTGTGCAATATACTCCAGCATTAAACACTCTCACCCCCTTTCTCTCTTTACCATTCTCCTTTATTCTGTTTCTGTTTTGTTTCTATTGATATCGTGTGAAGATTTGATTAGCTGTGGGTCTCTTAAGCAAGATATTCTTCTACATTTTTTCCAGGCAGGCACAATCTGCGACTTTGTTGCTTTTTGCAATCACAGCAAACATGATGAATAATTGGAAATTCACAACACCGAAGGAGGCTCTTTGTTCCACAATTACTGTGCCTGTGCCCATTATTACTATTCTACAGATACAGGGTCAGATTATTGAAGACAAGAGTTGGGACGTCTTGCTGAAGTTCTACAGGACATTGGGAAGGACACACTTGGAATACAATGTACAGTTCTGGTCACCCCCAATATAGAAAGGAAATAATTAACCTAGAAAGAGATCAGAAAGGATTTCCTGGGCTGCTACCGGACTTGATGTTTTGAATTATACGGAGCGATTGGATAGAATGGAACATTTTTCTTGGAGACGAGGGTTGATCTTGACGTCGGCTATATAATAATGAGGGGCATAAATATAGTAGATTTTCCCAAGGTTAGTGGAATCCAAAACTAGAGGGCATGGGTTTAACGTGAGAGGGGAGAGATTCAAAAGGGTCCAGAGAGACAATTGTTTCACACAGAGGGTGTTGAGTGTCTGGAACGAGCTGGCAGAGGCAGTAATGGAGGCGTCAACAATTCTGCCTTTTAAAAGCATTTACATAATCATATGGAGGAGGTAGGTACAGAGGAATATGACCAATGTGGGTAATTGGACAGGCTTTGTGTAGTAAAAACTGGGCGGCATGGCCACGTTAGGCCGAAGGGCCTATTTCCACGCTGTAAACTTCTATGACCCTATGACCTGTCCCACCTTCCAGATCTGTGTCGCTGCAGATTCGAGCACATCATCTAATGTCCAAATCGGTTTGAAATTTTGCTGTGGGTGTCTGCCTCGATTTTTCTTATCGACAGTGAACTCTGAGGGAATGAAAGTGTCTGAGGATCAGGCAGCAACTGACATTGAGGCAGAAGCTCAGCTGTGATCAAACTGAATGTTGTGGTAGTAGTGAGTGGTCGTGTCGTCTCTCAATGTTATAATTTGCTATTAGTTCCAGTTGGCACAGCACTCTCAGCTCGCAGTTGTATATAACTGCGAGATAAGATTGATAAGTTACATATTTCGAATAATGATTTCAATGTCCTGGGATATATTTCAATTATCTGGTCTGCTCTGCCTGTGAGATTGGTGGAGGCAGATACAACAGTGGCTTTCAAATGTCAATGTGAGAAACAACAGCAATGAAATGCATGCCTTTTGGGAAAAGGTCGATCGAGTGGGATTCAATGATCCGCTAATCTAAAGAGCCTATGAGGTTAAACGGAATAAATGTCCTCCTTCGGTACTTCATGCACTTTTAAGTTTTTGGTCTCGTCTGGCTGTGAGATGATATGCACCAACATCTGGAGTTTCCCGTCAATGTTACCCACCACGGCGAGTATGATCACGGTAATCCTTTATATACAATGTGCCCATATCTAAAACAACGTCAGCTTTAGCTCACTGGTTACTTCACAGCGCCAACTTAATTATAAGTTCGAACCTGCCTCAAACATGTGTGTTGCATCAATAAAAGCAGCAGCACATTTATAATTAGAAGTAGGTTCATTTTGTTTAGAGGTTGCATTGATCTGTTTTGAAAAGAGACTTGTGCCACGTGCTTACTTTCTGATCTCACACTGCGGAAACCCAAGTTCGATTCCTGCTCTGTATGATATCTGACCTGTCACACTCTTTCAATTAATCACAACCTAAATGCAGGAAAAGAGCGTGGAAGATTATCGATTGTACATTTTGTTAAATTTCGGAACAAGATTGGTTACGCAGGCAAATTGATGAATCCATTCTTTTCCACGTGAAACGCTGTTCCCCAGATCTCCAAGAACACTCAGGGAGTTCGAACGCATCCCGTACCAAGCAGTGCGCTTGATTGCTCCTCCTGCCACAGACATTCAATCCCTCCGCCACAGTCAACCCTAAATACACCGCAATAACTCAACAAAGTTCCTCGGGCAATTGTTCCTTCGGCAGTACCTTACAGACGTACGACCACAAAGATTTTGAAAAACTAGACAAGCCCCTACTTTGGACAATCCCCAACTGGATCTTACCTTCAAATCACTCACCACTCCCACTAGGAACCATATTAACGTTCCTTCACGGTAACGGCGAAAACAATAATGTTGCTTCCTCCGTAAAGTCACGTTCGGTGTACTCAAACCACAACGGCCTGCAACGCTTCAATAAAGCAGCTATCCACCACCTTCTGAAGGGCAGCTAGGGATGGACAATAAATTCCGTCCGAACCAGCAACTCTCACGTCCAGTGAAAGTTATCTTCTTAATGCATTGGTGCTTTGAATTGCTTGGGCCTGGGATGAACTGTTCTCCATTCTTGAAACAAAAATATAGGGTACCCAATTCATTTTTCCCAATTAAGGCGCAATTTAGCGTGACTAATCCACCTACTCTGCACATAATTGGGTTGTGGGGGCATAACCCACGCAAACACAGGGAGAATGTGCAATCTCCACACAAAGAGTGACCCAGAGCCGGGATCGCACCTGAGAACACGACGCCATGAGGCAGCAGTGCTAGCCACTGCGCAACCGTCCTGCCCTTGTTTGTAATTCTAACGGCGGAATGAATCATGTAAGGGGACTCCGACGCCGAAATTGTGTTCAGTGATTGGCCAGAGAATCCGGTTTTACTCCAAAATCGTGTGTAACCTCCCTCACCACCCCGGACCATCCCTCACCAGACCCTCGACCCCCGCCGAAGTCGACCTGTCACAGGAACGGCTACCCCGCCCCCCCCAACCCCACAGACTGCGGCACCGTCTGCAACCGCCACGCCAGGAAAGTCGAGAGGACACGTGTCCCTCGCCATCGTGAAGTCGGCCCATCGGAGGCGGAGCATCGGGGGAGGGCCTCAGCTGATGTTCAGAGGCTGTCCTAACGGCGTACGTTGTTTTTGAGGGGTTGGAGCATGCGCAAAACTTGTGCTTCAGAGGAAACTGGATCGAAGGTATTTCTAAGAGCATGAATCCTGGAAGATAGAAACAATGTTCTTGCTGCAGTAAGGTGGAAGGTAATGGTGTGCAATGTATCCAGCAGTAAACGCTCTCTCCTCCTTTCTCTCCTTACCACTCCCCTTTGTTTCTCTTTTGTTTCTCTTGGCATCGGGTGAAGATTTGATTTGCGGTGGGTCTCTTGAGCAAGACATTCTTCTACATCTTATTCCAGTCAGACACGTTTTGCGACTTTTTTGCTTTTTACACGACTGTAAACATGATGAATAATTGGAAATTCACAACACAACTCTTTGTTCCACAATTACTGTGTCTGTGCCCATTGTTACTATTATACAGATACATGGTCAGAAATTGAATACAGGATATGGGACGTCTTGTTGAAGCTGTACAAGACATTGGGAAGGACACGATTGGAAGACTGTGTACAGTTCTGGTCACCGTAATATAGAAAGAGGGCGGAAAAGATTTGCTCGGCTGCTTCCGGTCTTGAAAATTTGAGTTATAAGGAGCGGCTGGATAGACTGGAACATTTTTCTTGAAGGCTAGAGGTGATCTTCACAACGGATATAAAATAATGAGGGGCATAGATAAGGTAGATTTTCCCCAAAGGTACTGGAATGCAAAACTAGAGGGCATAGGTTAAAGATGAATGAGGAGAGAAACAAAAGGATCCAGAGGAACAATTGTTTCACACAGAGGGTATGAGTGTCTGGAACGAGCTGGCAGAGGCGGTAGTAGAGGCATCTACATTGTTGCCTTACAGAGACAGTTACAGAGACAGATACAGATACAGTTACAGAGACAGTTACAGAGACAGAGACAGATACAGAGACAGATACAGAGACAGTTACAGAGACAGATACAGAGACAGATACAGAGAATGTTACATAGACAGTTACAGAGACAGATACAGAGACAGTTACAGAGACAGTTACAGAGACAGATACAGAGACAGATACAGAGACAGTTACAGAGACAGTTACAGAGACAAATACAGAGTCAGTTACAGAGACAGTTACAGAGACAGTTACAGAGACAGTTACAGAGACAGATACAGAGACGGATACAGAGACAATTACAGAGACAGATACAGAGACAAATACAGAGTCAGTTACAGAGACAGTTACAGAGACAGTTACAGAGACAGATACAGAGACAAATACAGAGTCAGTTACAGAGACAGTTACAGAGACAGAGACAGTTATAGAGACAGATACAGAGACAGTTACAGTGTACGGTGTATCTAAATGTGGGGAATTGTTTACATAGACTCTGTTTACAACAGCATAGGGTTCACATAAACACTGCCTACTGTAGTGCACTGTTTACATAGACTCTTATTACAGCAGGTTACGGTTTTTAAAAACGTTCTCCTGTAGGGCACTGTTTACATAGACTCCGCTTACAGCAGTGCACGGTTTCACAGACACTGTTGACTGAAGGACACTGTTTTCAAAGAATCTGTTTACAGCAGAGTACGGTTTACGTCGGCACTGTTTACTGTAAGGCGCTGTTTACATAATCGCTGTTTGCCGTGGTCTCCGGTTTACATTAAGACAGTTCACTGTCGGGCAGTTTTTACATGGACTTTGTTTACAGCAGTATACGACTTAATAAACTCTGTTTAATTTAGGGCACTGCTCAAATTGACTTGTTTACTGTGGTGTACGGTTCACATAAATCCTGGTTATTGTAGGGCACTGTTTACATTCACTCTGTTTACAGTAGTTTACATTTTACACAAACACTGTTTACAGAAGGAACACATTTACATATACTCTGTTTACAACTTTGTACGATTTACAGACGCACTGTTTACTGTAGGGCACTGTTTACATAGACTCTGTTTACAGAAGCATATGGTTTACTTTCACCCTGTTTGCTGTCGGGCACTGTTTCTATTCGACTCTGTTACTGTACGGCACTGTTTAAATTTTGGTTACTGCAGTGCACTGTGTACATAGTCTTTGTTTATAGCAGTGTACATTTTACATATGCACGGTTTACGGTAGGGCATGTTTGCACAGACTCTGTTTACAGTAGTGCACAGTTTACGTAAACACTGCTTCCTGTAAGGTTCTGTTTACACACACTCTGTTTACATTAGTACACGGTTTACTTTCATTCTGTTTACTGCAGGGCATTGTTCACATAGGCTCTGGTGACAGCAGTGTACGGTGTATCCAAATGTAGGACATTGTTTCCATAGACTCTGCTCACAACAGAATGCGGTTTACATAAACACTGCTTACTGTAGTGCACTGTTTACATAGACTCTTATTACAGCAGGGTACTGTTTTCAAAAACTTTTTACTGCAGGACACTGTTTACATAGAATCTGTTTACAGCAGAGTACGGTTTACGTCGGCACTGTTTACTGCAAGGCGCTGTTTACATAATCGCTGTTTGCCGTGGTCTCCGATTTACATTAAGACATTTCACTGTAGGGCAGTTTTTACATGGACATTGTTTACAGCAGTATACGACTTAATAAACTCTGTTTAATTGAGGGACTGTTCAGATAAAGTTGTTTACTGTGGTGTACGGTTCACAGAAGTACTCTCTCCCTCTCAGTCTCTCTCCCTCTCAGTCTCCCTCACCCTCTCAATCTCTCTCCCTCTCAGTCTCTCTCTCCCTCTCAGTCTCTCTCACCCTCTCAGTCTCTCTCCCTCTCAGTCTCCCTCACCCTCTCAATCTCTCTCCCTCTCAGTCTCTCTCACCCTCTCAGCCTCTCTCACCCTCTCAGTCTCTCTCCCTCTCAGTCTCTCTCCCTCTCAGTCTCTCTCTCCCTCTCAGTCTCTCTCCCTCTCAGTCTCTCTCTCCCTCTCAGCCTCTCTCACCCTCTCAGTCTCTCCCCCTCTCTCAGCCTCTCTCACCCTCTCAGTCTCTCTCTCCCTCTCAGCCTCTCCCCCTCTCAGTCTTTCACTCTCTGTCTCTCTCACCCTCTCAGTCTCTCTCCCTCTGTCTCTCTCCCTCTCTCTCACCCTCTCATTCTCCCTCACCCTCTCAGTCTCTCTCGCCCTCTCCTCACCCTCTCAGTCTCTCACCCTCTCCGTCTCTCTCCCTCTCAGTCTCTCTCACCCTCGCAGTCTCTCTCCCTCTCAGTCTCTCTCTCCCTCTCAGTCTCTCTCCCTCTCAGCCTCCTCTCTCCCTCTCAGTCTCTCTCTCCCTCTCAGTCTCTCTCACCCTCTCAGTCTCTCTCACCCTCTCAGTCTCTCTCCCTCTCAGTCTCTATCACCCTCTCAGGCTCTCTTCCTCTCAGTCTCTCTCAGTCTCCCTCACCCTCTCAGTCTCTCTCCCTCTCAGTCTCTCTCTCCCTCTCAGTCTCTCTCACCCTCTCAGCCTCTCTCACACTCAGTCTCTCTCTCCCTCAGTCTCTCTCCCTCTCAGTCTTTCTCACCCTCGCAGTCTCTCTCCCTCTCAGTCTCTCTCTCCCTCTCAGTCTCTCTCCCTCTCAGCCTCCTCTCTCCCTCTCAGTCTCTCTCTCCCTCTCAGTCTCTCTCACCCTCTCAGTCTCTCTCCCTCTCAGTCTCCCTCACCCTCTCAGTCTCTCTCCCTCAGTCTCTCTCTCCCTCTCAGTCTCTCTCACCCTCTCAGCCTCTCTCACACTCTCAGAGAGAGAGGTGAAGATTTATAGAGAGAGAGATAGATAGCGATACACAGAGAGCGAGCAAGAGAAAGAGAGAGATTCAGAAGAAGAGAAAGAGTGAGTGAGTGAGATAGAGAGAGACACATGTAGAGAGATATATAGAGAGTGATATAAATATAGAGTGAGATACAGAGAGCGCGAGGTACAGAGATATATATCGAGAGAGAGATATAGTTCCAGAGAGATACAGAGAAAGACATAGAGACACGCAGAGAGAGGTACAGAGAGAGAGATGAACAGACAGATACAGAGAGAGATACAGGGAGCGAGATACCGACAGCGATATAGAGAGAGATACCAAGCAGAGAGATACAGAGAGAGATATACAGAGATGTACAGAAAGAGAGAGAGTGAGAAAGGTACAGCGGGTGTGATAGAGATAGAGATAGAGAGAGACAGATACAGAGAGACAGAAAGAGAGAGACAGCAGAGAGAGATACAGAGATATAGAGAAAGAGAGAAAGAGAGACGCAGATATGTATAGAAAGAGAGAGAGAAAGAGAAAGAGAAAACGAGCCAGAGAGAGGGAGAGACAGAAAGAGAGAGAAATAAAGAGCGAGAGATAGAGTGAGATATTCGGAGAGAGCTGTTACGGAGAGATAGCCAGATAGAGAGTTGCAGCGAGGATGATAAGGAGAACGATACTGAGAGAGCGAGACACAGACAGCGTAATACAGAGAGTGAGATATTGAGAGGGACGTAGACATACAGAGTGAGATGCTGAGATAGAGCGATGCGGAGAGAGACATGCAGAGAGATATATACAGGGAGAACGATACCGGGAGAGGTATCGAGAGAGAGATTACAAAGCAGAGCGATTCAGAGAGATATATACAGAGAGAGAGGGGCACAGAGGGAGAGATATATACATCGAGAGAGTGCGTGACTGGGACAGAAAGAGAGAGGCACAGAGAGACAGAAAGAGAAAGACAGTGGAGAGCGAGAGAAACAGCAGGGGGAGAGAGATACAGAGAGAGATACATTGAGAGAGATACAGAGAAATAGATACAGGGAGAGAGAGATGCAGCTATATATAGAGAGAGATAAAGAGAGAGAGAGAGAGAGAGAGAGTTACAGAGAGAGATACAGATAAAAATATAGAGTCATGCATTGAGAGACATGCAAAGAGAGAGATTCACATACAGAGATACAGGAAGAAAGATAGAGGGAGCGAGATACAGAAAGCGATACAGAGAGAGGCACCGAGAGAGTGAGATACAAAGCATAGAGATACAGTGCGAGATACATAGAGTTATACAGAGAGAGAGGGAAAGAAAAGTACAGAGGGCGAGACAGAGAGAGGCGCCGAGAGAGTGAGATACCAAGCAGAGAGATAACGTGCGAGATACACAGAGTTATACAGAGAGAGGGGGAAAGAAAAGTACAGAGGGCGAGACAGAGAGAGAGAGACGGAGAGACAGAGAGCCAGAGATAAAGAGGGAGATATACAGAGGAACGGAAAGAAAGAGAGAGGATACACAGAGTTACGGGAGAGATACAGCGCAGGAGAGAGATGCAGAGAGAATGATACATTGAGGGGGAAACAGAGACATAGGTACAGAGAGAAAGCGATGCATATATATATATAAATATAAATATATAAGTCTATATATTTAGAGAGGGAGAGAAAGGGGGTTTAGATGGAGAGAGCGAAAGAGAGAGGGAGGTAGAGATAGATACCGAGAGAGATGGAGAGAGTTACAGAGAGAGAGGGGGATCCAGTGAGAGAGATAAATGGAGGTATAAAAAGAGAAAGAGAGCTACAGAGACAGAGCTACAGAGAGAGAGATACAGAGAGCGAGAGCGAGACTGAGACGGATACAGAGATACGCATACAGAAAAATAGAGACAGAGAGACATAGAGAGAGAGATGCATGGAGACATATATATGTATATATATATATATATATATATAGAGAGAGAGAGAGAGAGAACGATACAGAGATGGATGCATAGAGAGAGGTATAGAGAGAGATATACAGGGAAATCTCGTGAGGGATACAGACATATATATACCGAGAGCGAGAGAGAAATTGAGCTGCAGAGAGAGAGACACAGAGATTGAGATACAGAGAAAGAGATAAAGAGAGAGATGCAGAGAGACAGAAAGAGAGACAGCGGAGCAGCGAGAGGCACACAGAGAGATACAGAGAGAGAGAGAGATACATCGAGCGATATAGTGAGAGAGATACAGGGAGATACACAGACAGATATATATATATATATATATATAGAGAGAGAGAGAGTTAGAGACAGATATACAAAGAGAGATATACAGAGAGAGCTTGATACAGGGAGACAACGAGCTAGAGATACAGCGAGAGAGAAAGCGAGAACGATATAGAGAGCGAGATACAGAGAACGCGAGATACAGAGAGAGATATATAGAGAGATATACCGATACAGAGAGAGATACAGAGAAAGGTACAGAGTCATGCAGAGAGAAATGCAAAGTGAGGGATACAGAGAGAGAGATACACAGACAGAAATACAGAGAGAGAGATTCAGGGAGTGAGATACGGAGAGCGATGCAGAGAGAGGTACCGAGATAGAAATACCAAGCAAAGAGATACAGAGAGAGAGATACAGAGAGAGAGATACAGAGAGAGAGAGAGAGAGAGATGCACAGAGAGTGAGATACAGAGAGAGCGAGATACAGAGAGGGAGATGTAGAGATAAATATAGAAAGAAGTACAGACAAAGATAGAAGGACATAAATATATATTTATATCTATAAATATATAGAGAGAGAGGTACAGATAGAGAAATGGAGAGAGATGTACAGGGAGAGATATAGAGAGGAATATATAGAGATAGATAGAGACAGCGAGAGAGATAAATAGAGCTACACAGAGAGATACAGCGATTGAGATGCAGAGTAAAAGATACAGAGAGATAGAGACAAAGAGAGCGTGACAGAAAAACAGCGAGATACACGCAGAGAGATAGAAGGAGAGAGAGAGAGATGCAGCGAGAGATGCAGTGAGAGAGATAGAGAGGAATGGATTCAAAGAGAGATGCACAGAGATATATACAGTAAGAGATAGAGACATAGATATATACAGAGAGAGATACAGAGAGATATATTCAGACGCAGAGAGATATAGAGGAGGTTTCAGAGAGGGGTGGGAGGGAGAGAATGATAGAGAAAGAGAAAGAGAGTGTGAGAAATACAGAGAGAGGCACACTGAGGGCTTGAGACAGACACGCAAAAAGAATGATACAAGTGAGAGGCACAGGGAGCGAGATTCAGAGAGCGATACAGAGAGAGGTACCGAGACATAGACATCAAGCAGAGTGAGACAGAGATATATACAGAGAAATACAGAGAGAGAGGGGGAGGTAGAAAGGGAGATACATATATATGGAGAGAGATATAGAGAGTCAGAAAGAGAGGGAGGCAGTGGATAAGCAGAGATGCAGGGAAAGAGATATAGCGGGGGGGGGGGGGGTGGAGGAGGGGGGGTAGAGAAAAGCAGAGAGATGCTTTGGGAGAGGTGCAGAGGTATAGACACACGCAGAGAGTGATGCAGATATATATGTATATATATATATATATAGAGAGAGAGAGAAGTAGAGAGACACATATCGACTGAGATGCAGAGAGCGCGTGAGAGAGATACAGAGAGAGATATACAGAGAGCGAGAGTGAGACAGAGACGGATACAGAGAGAAACATACAGAGAACGCGAGATACAGAGAGACAGGTATCGAGAGAGATATAGAGATACAGCGAGAGGTACAGAGAAAGATATAGAGTCATGCATAGAGAGACATGCAGAGAGAGAGATTCAGAGAGAGATACACTGGCAGTAATACAGAGAGAGAGATTGAGGGAGTGACATACGGAGAGTGATACAGAGAGAGGTTCCGAGAGAGAGATGCCAAGCAGAGAGATACAGAGAGAGATACAGAGATATACAGAGAGAGGTACAGAGGGCGAGATACAGAGAGAGAGAGAAATACAGAGATATACAATGCGAGAGCTCCGGGGATATAAAGATAAATACAGGGTTGAGAGAGATAACCAGAGCTACACAGATAGAGATGCCGAGATTGAGATGCAGAGTCAAAGATACAGAGAGATAGAGACAAATAGAGCGTGACAGAGGAACAGCGAGAGATACATAGAGAGTTATACGGAGAGAGAGATACAGCGAGCGATACAGTGGGAAAGATAGAGAGGTATAGATACAGAGAGAGATGCACAGAGATATATATAGTAAGAGATAGAGACATAGATATACAGAGAGAGAGAGACAGAGAGAGATATGCAGACGTAGAGTGATATAGAGAATGATTGAGAGAGAGGGGTGGGAGGGAGAGAATGAGCGACAAAGAGATAGAGAGATTCAGAGAGCGATACAGAGAGAAATACCGAGAGATAGATTCCAAGCAGAGCGAGACAGATATATATATATATACAGAGAGAGAGGGGGAGGGACAGAGGGAGATACATGTATATAGCGAGAGATATAGAGAGTCAGAAAGAGAGGCACTGTGGATAGAGAGAGATACAGAGACAGAGATATAGCGGGGGACAGATACAGAGAGATACATTGGGAGAAATGGAGAGATATAGATACACGCTGAGAGGGATGCAGATTATATATGTGATGTCAGAGAGTGGGTGGGTCTGAGGTCATGTCAGCCATTTTGCAGTTTAGATTTGCAGGTTTCTGGTTTCAGTTTTGAAAAGAGCTGGGTGTGTGTCTGTGTTTTGCAATGAGCTGGATCTCTGCCATCAAAGACTATCTCTGGATCATTCGGGTGATTTAAAGTAAAGCCGTTAACCTGATGTGATTTTGTTTCAAGGTGTTAAGTCTCTTGGAAGTTTGAAGGAACATTTTAAGGAATTATTTACTGATGCAATATTTTCTGAGTTATCTTTGAAGTAATGGGTGTTAATAGATCCAATGTTAATTTCAGATGTTAAGTTGAGTTCATAGAATAAACAGTGTTTTGTGTTTAAAAACTCACTTGTCCATAATTGTAATCCCACTCGTCGGAAAAAAGCCGAGTGCCAGGAAAAGCAACAAATTCATTATAGGGAGAGGTTGGTTGAACTCCATGATACATTTTGGGTTCTGAAAAAGCCTCTCACATAACAATTGGGAGCTCGAGGGGGATAAACGTCTATCTATTGGATTGGCTTTTGTGAACTTAAAGACAGTGAAGGATTGTTGCTTTTCCGGTGTGGTATTTTAGTTTAAGTGGGGAGAGTGTTGTAAACAATGGCTCTTTCAGAGGCTCAGAAGTTTTTTGGGGTGGAGAATGTTACACGTAGTACTTTACGGACAGAAACGAAAAGCAAACTGTTAGATTTGGCAAGAACATTGCAGTTAACATTACCTGACAAAATGCGAAAGGATTAGGTAATTCTGGCGGTGGTTAAGCATTTAAAGTTGCCTGAGATAGAGTTTGACTCATTGGAAATGGCAAGAATTCAGTTGCAAATTAAACAAATGGAACATGAGAAAGAATTAAAGCAGCTGGAATACGAGAGTGAGTGAGAGGGGAAAAAAGGAAAAGAGAGAGAGAGGAACAAGAAAGAGAAAGAGAGAGAAGAAAGAAAGAGAAGGAGAGAGAGAGGACAAAAAAAGAGAAAGAGAGTGAGGAAAAAGAAAAAGAGAGAGAAGAAAGGAGAAAAGAAAGAATAGCCATCGCAGAACAAAAAGAAAAAGAAAGGGAGATACAGATCAGGGAAAAAGATAAAGAGAGGGAGTTTGAACTTCAGAAAATGGCCATGAAATATGACCATCAGTTAAAATTGGCAGACGTCAAGGGAAACTTACAGTTGGATGATAGTGATGAGGATAGTGAGAAAGAGCGTCATAGTCGAAGGCTTGGGGGGGGGGGGGATCTATTTAAATATGTCCAAACATTGCCAAGGTTTGAGGAGAAGGAAGTGGAAGCCTTTTTCATTTCATTTGAGAAGATAGCTAAACAAATGAAATGGCCACAGGACATGTGGGTATTACTGATTCAAACAAAACTGGTAGGTAGAGCGAGTGAAGTGATTGCACGGAGGGGGTATCTGGAACGTATGAGGAGGTGAAGAAATCCATCTTAAGTGCATATGAGCTAGTCCCTGAACTTTACAGATAACCGTTTAGAAAGTTAAGGAAATGATTTGGTCAAACATACATGGAGTTTGAAAGGCTCAAACAGAGTAATTTTGATAGGTGGATAAGGTCTTTGAAAATAGACCAAACGTAGGAAGCTTTCAGAGAAATTGTACTTTTGGAGGAGTTTAAAAATTCAATTCCTGAGGTAGTGAGAACTCATGTGGAAGGACAGAGGGTTTAAACTGCGAGATTAGCATCGGAAATGGCAGATGATTATAAATTTAGCTCATACATCAAAGATTGGTTTCCGACATCAGTTTCAGCCGGTAAGGGATAGAAACTGCGGACATGAGAAATACTCAAGTGGTAAAGGTAAAGGTGATCTGATGGGAGACAATAAAGAGAGTACACCTCAGATGAAAAAAGAACTCCAGGAGGGTGAAAAGAAATAAAAAATGTCAAATGTTTTCACTGTAATAAACTAGTGTTGGTGGTTGAAGAAAAGCACGGGGAAGGCTGATGTCGTAAAACAGGATAAGACAGTGGTGTATGTTGGAGTGGTAAAGGAAGGCCCACGGGAAGCGAAGGAGGCGCAAACGATTGCACAGCCTGTTCAAGAAATAATTGTTAAGAAGGTGTCAGATGTCTTCAAAGAATTTACTTGTGTCGGTAACGTTTGCTCATATGTATCAGGAGGAGCAGGTAAAGAAGTCACAATTTTAAGAGATACAGGAGCTAGTCAATCTTTAATGGTAAGAGATGAGGAATTATGTAGTTTGGAAAGAATGTTGCCAGAAAAAGTGGTGATATGTGGAATTCAGGGTGAGAGGAGTAGCGTTCCATTATATAAGGTAAGGTTGGAAGTCCAGTGAAGAGTGGTGAAGTGGTAATAGGAGTAATAGATAAACTATCTTGTCCAGGAATACAGTTTATCTTGGGTAATGATATAGCTGGATCGCAGGTGGGAGTGATGCCTACTGTGGTTGATAAGCCAGTGGAAAATCTGAAGTGTTGAAGGACGAATATTGTGGGAGTTTTCCGGATCGTGTAGTAACAAGGTCGCAAAATCACTGTTAAGACAAGAGGAGAACTCAAAGAGTGAAGGTGTAGTTGAAGTGTAATTACCAGAAACGATTTTTGATCAGATGGTTGAAAAAGAACAAGAACAGGTGGAGGATGAGGCAGATATTTTTAGTTCAGGAAAATTGGCGGAGTTACAACAGAAAGAAGTAAAAATAAAACGGATATATCAGAAAGCATGTACGGACGAGAAAGCTCAGAGTGTTGGTATATTGTTATTACCGTAAAAATGATATCTTTGTGAGAAAATGGAGACCTGTACATATGCAGGCGCATGAAAACTGGGCAGTTCATCAAGTAGCATTGCCGCTAGGGTATAGAAAGGAGGTGTTGCAGTTCCACATGAGGTACCAGTGGGAGATCATTTGGGAATAAGGAAAACTCAAGCTAAAATCCAGAAACATTTTTATTCGCCTGGACTACATAAAGATGTAATTAAATTTTTTCAATCATGTCACACATGTCAAGTGATAGAGAAACCTCAAGCTGTGATAAAACCAGCGCCCTTAATACCCATTACAGCATTTGAGGAACCTTTTACAAGGGTCCTGATCGATTGTGTAGGACCGCTGCCTAAAACAAAAAGTGGGAATCAATACTTTTTGACTCTAATGGATCTGTCTACTAGGTTTCCAGAGGACAATCCAGTACGTAATATTATAACTAAAGGGTTTGTGGAGGATTATTTACGAGAATTCTTTCCGAGATATGGACTACCCTCAGAAATTCAATCGGATCAAGGAACGAATTATACTTCAAAGTTATTCAAAGAAGTTATGAATAGCTTAGGAATAAGACAATTTAAATCAATTGCGTGCCATCCAGAATCGCAGGGAGCGTTAGAAAGGTGGCATCAGACATTAAAGACAATGTTGAGGGCGTATTGTCAAGATTATCCAGAGGATTGGGATGAAGGAATTCCATTCGTATTGTTCTCAATTAGGGATGCACCGAATTAGTCTACCAAATTTAGACTTTTGAACGAATTTTTGGTCATGAGGTAAGAGGACAACTTAAATTGATTAAGGAAAAATTGGTGGGTGAGAAATCGGAAATTACACTGTTGGATTACGTGTCAAATTTTAGGGAACGATTAAATAGAGCAGGTGAATTGGCTAGACAATATTTGAAAGAAGCACTCAGGAATGGAATTGCCGGAAGGGCAGGAGATACATAATAATACTGATCTTTCGTGTCACAAATAGGCTTAAAATAACATTGCAATGGAGATACTGTGAAAGGCCCCTAGTCACCATACTCCGGCGCCTGTTCGGGTACACTCAGGCAGAATTCAGAAAGTCCAATTCACCTGACAAGCACGACTTTCGGGAATTGTGGGAGGAAACCGGAGCACCCGCAGGAAACCCACGCAGACAAAGGAAGAACGCGAAGACTCTGCAGGGAATCGAACGGTAAATCTGGCACTTTGAAGCAACAGTGCTAACCACTTCTTGGGCGGTTGAAAGCTGCTTTTATTGCTGGTTTGAGAACTAATTTGTCCATTGCGCTAGAATTGTGTTTCCCGAATGGAACCGATTGTCAACAACATACACGCTATTAGTAGGTCAAAGTGTTCAAATTGACTGTGATATGGATGCTAAGACTCGTACTTTCGACACAGAAACACAGTGCATCATTCCAGTCAACAAATACTGCTTTCACTCATTAAAATGTATCACGGGAGTATAAATCCATGATGGGTAAATGCCAGTTTTGTGGAAAAGAAGGACATTGGGTCAGGTCATGCCAAGGTCGTCAACAGGAGGGCCAGGTATATGACGTTACTTGCGGTGAGCCATTCCCCAGGGTTGTGAACCTCGCCCACCCCCTGCCTGTGGGGTTAAACAACTTCCCCCCTTGTTGGGTTAACTGTAGTCACCTTGTGGGGTCGGCACTGTTACATCGGACCTATTCTCACTCTCAGGCCGTTGAAATTGCCTGCCGACTAATTTTACATTTTTGCCATCTCCATATGCTGTCTGCTGCAACTAGAGTTCCAGCCTTCCCCTCTCCCCTTGTCTCTCCCTCCTGTCTCCTCATACCCGTATGCTTCATCCTTACAGCACCCCCCGCGCCCTCGCCTCCGGATTTACGCCCTACATCTCTGCCACCTTCTTTTGCCCTTTGTTTTCCCTGAATTTCTTTCTTTCCCCTCCTGTCTGCCAGGCACGCCGCAGCCGCCTCCTTCACTGTACTCCCCATACAACAGCTTACTCGCTAGTGTAGTGAATCACCTCATGGCCAGTCTCCCCTATTTAAGCACATAAGGCTCTCCCCCTCTCCCGCCATCCCCACATTTCTGCTCTCAGTCGTTCCTGCCGCTCCCGACTCTCGCAACTCGGTTTCTAGCCCATGAGTGGTCTCAGTGCCTGCCTGGACTATTCTCATGGACCAATCTGTTGGCCTCCTCCGGGGCGTGGAAATACTACTCTTTCCCTTTATAGAACATAGAACATACAGTGCAAAAGGAGGCCATACGGCCCATCGAGTCTGCACCGACCCACTTAAGCCCTCACTTCCACCCTATCCCCATAACCCAATAACCCTTCCTCACCTTTTTGGACACTAAGGGCAATTCTGTGGGAAGAAAGCGCAGTCAGTGATCCATATATTGCCAGGTGAAGTATGACATCTGTGTTAGCTTTTTTAAAGAGCGGAGATGTTGCTGTTAAATTCGGCCCGGCGTTTGGCCAGATGTTCCACAAAGTCTTGGTACAAGCGGGTGGAATTTCCCTCCCACGTTTCCTCTCTTTCACCCAACTCAGGATTCGCGCTGTGTCCTGCACCTTGTGGAATTTAAAAATTATCGCCCGTGGAAGTTCACCGGCTCTGGGCTACTGTCGAGGTGACGTGTCCACATCCGGGAACTTGGCAAAGACCTGATCACTGACCAATTTCCCGAACATCAGCAATATATATTCCGTGGGGTTCCTCCCCTCATACCTTCCGGCAGCCTCATGATTCTTGGGTTTTGACGTCGAGACCTGTCCTTCTGGTCGTCGGGCTTTTCTTCTAAGCCACTCTGGGTCTTGATCAGTCTCGCCACCTCAGATTCGAGAGTCACAATTCGATTCCCTGAGTCCGTGGCGGCCCTCGCGAGGTCTCTCGCCATCGAATCTTGGGTCACAAGCCGGCGCTCCCTTTTGGCCACAGCCTTGTTCAAAGTGGCCTCTCTCAGCTCCACTGCTGTCTCGACGGCTGACCTGAAGATTTTCTTCAGCATATTCCTGCGGCTTTGGAGCTTGGAGGTGATGAAGCCCAAACGTCTGTCCATCAGCACATGGATCTGCGCTGAAAACTCTGTGGAGTCGGTCCTTCCTGGTCCCGTGCCACCTCTTGTGGCTGCAAACTCTGATGCTGAGATTTCCCTTTCCTCGTTCTTTCTGGCTCTTCCACCGGGAGGTTGGCTCTTTCCTATTCGTTTTTATTTATTTTTAGGGGGGTTTCTCGATCAGGTTTGAGGAGTGTGGCTGGGGTTGGTTGGGGGGTGGGTGCAGGAAAGGGGGGCTCGTGGATATGTTTGTACTCGTTTGATGGGATTAATAGGTCGTAATCGAGGTATGCATACGAGGCTCATTTTATGTGCGACGTCATAGCTCATCGCCACACCGGAATTCCAGAACATTCTTCAACTGCTGTCTGAACTGAGTCTGTGAAACGGCATAAATCGCAGTGTTTGTGCAGCAACTCAGGAGCTGCAGCATGAAAGACAATTCCAGAACATAAGGATCTAAATATACAGACCGATACATCAAAAAATACATCCGCCACCATATCGAATAAAACATTACCATTGACCATAACAAAATGAAATTGGCCGATATAACAAACAGTAAAATGATGGATTTCCTTCGGCTCTCCATCTCTGGGTCTCTGGGACAGGCCCCACTGCTGTGAGCCCGGAGTCTCCTGCGGGCCCTGCTGCTCAGGACAATGTGTCTGACGGTGAGAACATTGAACAGCAGAATCAGGGCAAATGGAACACACGGGGTTAGAATGTTGTGGAGGAACTCGATTGCTGTCCATTCCGGAGAGACCATCACATCTTCGATGATATCACAAAACCAGGGGAAGTTCACCAGCAAATACAGACCTGTGAACATAAAGTACCAGAAAATATTCTTCAAACAGCTCAGCACAGTCACTGTTCCCAGAACCACAACTGCCGTTTTCTCGCTGCAATATTTACTTTTCAGCATCGGGCAACAAATAGCCACAAATCGATCAAAGGTGAAAGTGACGGTGAACCAGACAGAACAGTCAGTGGCTGCATAAAGCAGGACGGCGTGGAGATTGCACACGGGGATGGACTGCAGGAAATAAAACTGCTTATCAAAGACAATGGGAATGTGTCTCAATATCAGGTCGAGAATAACGACCAGTAGATCTCCCACTGCCATGGCCAACAGGTAACAAGTGACACATTTGGACAGTCCACAGTTTTTCGTCTTCAGGATCACAAAGGTGATGATGTTCACTGAAAGAAAGGAAAATAAACAATGAAAATAAATATACATCAGTCTGGGGCAGGCATTACCAGTTTGATTGACGTGTTGCTGACGAAGACAAACAAATAAACACAAATACACAATCACAGGCACAGAGACACAGGCACACACACACAGACACACAGAAACAAATACACAGGCACACGCGCACAAATCGACACAAATACACACCGTCAGTCATTGAGACACAGATAGACAGACACACTGTATCAAAGTGATAGAGACTGAAATACACAAACTTACAGACACACAGAGATACAAATGCACAGACACACTTCCACAGAGACACAGATACACGGACTTATAGATATAGCGACTCAAATACACACACTTAGAACATAGAACGGTACATCACAGAACAGGCCCTTCGGCCCATGATGTTGTGCCGAGCATTGTACGAAACCAAGATCAAGCTATTCCACTCCCTGTCATTCTGGTGACCTCCATGTGCCGATCCAATAAAAGCTTGAAAGTTCCTAAATTGCCCGACGCCACAATCACAGCAGGCAGTCCATTCCACACCCTAACCACTCTCTGAGTAAAGAGCCTACCTCGGACATCCCTCCTATATCTCCCACCTTGAATCTTATAGTTATGCCCCCTTGTAACGTCTACATCCTCCCGACGAAATTGTCTCTGAACGTCCACTCTATCTATCCCCCTCATTATCTTATAAACCTCTATTAAGTCGCCTCTCATCCTCCTCCGCTCCAAAGACAAAAACCCTAGCTCCCTCAACCTTTCCTGATAAGACCTATCCTGCAAACCAGTCAGCATTCTGGTAAATCTACTTTGACCGTTTACAATGCTTCCACATCCTTCCTATAATGAGGTGACCAGAACTGCACACAATACTCCAAATGTGCTCTCACCAGGGTCGTGTATAGTTGCAGCATAACCCCGCGGCTCGTAAACTCAAGCCCACTGTTAATAAACGCTAATACACAAAAAGCCTTCTTCACGGCTCTATCCACTTGCGTGGCAACCTTCAGAGATCTGTGGACATGAACCCCAAGATCTATCTGCTCCTCCACATTCCTCAGAACCCTGCCGTTGACCCTGTAATCCGCATTCAATTTTTTTCGACCAAAATGAATCACCTCGCATTTATCAGGGTTAAACTCCATCTGCCATTTTTCAGCCCAGCTCTGCATCCTATCAATGTCTCTTTGCAGCCTACAACAGCCCTCCACCTCAGCATGGTGTCATCAGCAAATTTACTGACACACCCTTCAGCCCCCTCCTCCAAATAATTGATAAAAATCGCAAATGACCCATCACTGATCCCTGTCGTACTCCGCTGCTAACTGGTCTCCAGTCTGAACGTTTTCCATCCACCACCACCCTGTGTCCTCTATGTGATAGCCAGTTTTTCATAGAATTTACAGTGCAGAAGGAGGTCATTCGGCCCATCGAGTCTGCACCGGCTCTTAGAAAGAGCACCCCACCCAAGGTCCACACCTCCATCCTAACCCAGTAACTACACCCAACTCTAAGGGCAATTTTGGACACTATGGGCAATTTCGCATGGCCAATCCACCTAACCCGCACATCTTTGGATTGTGGGAGGAAATCGGAGCACCCAGAGGAAACCCACGCACACAAGGGGAGGATGTGCAGACTCCGCACAGACAGTGGCCCAAGCCGGAATCGAACCTGGGACCCTGGAGCTGTGAAGCAAGTGTGCTATCCACAATGCTACCGTGCTGCCCCTAATTTACTTATCCAATTGGCCAAATGTTCCTCTATCCCGCACCTCCTTACTTTCTTCATTGCCGACCATGTGGAACCTTATCAACGCCTTACTAAAATCCATGTATACGACATCAACTGCTCTACCTTCACCTACACATTTGGTTACCTCCTCAAAGAATTCAATCAAATTTGTGAGACAAGACCTACCCTTCACAAATCCGTGTTGACTAATCCGGATTCAGCTGCATCTTTCCAAATGGTCATAAATCCTATCCTTCAGGACCGTTTCCATTATCTTCCCGATCACCGAAGTAAGACTAACTGGCCTATAATTATCAGGGTCATTCCTATTCCCTTTCTTGAAGAGAGGAAACAGCATTCGCCACTCTCCAGTCCTCTGGCACTATCCCCATGGACAGCGAGGACCCAAAGATCAAAACCAAAGGCTCTGCAATTTCATCCCTTGCCTCCCAAAGAACCCTTGGGTAGATCCCATCAGGACCAGGGGACTTGTCGACCCTCAGGTTAATTCAAAATTGCTAATACGTCCTTCCTCAGAACATCGTCCTTCCTCAGAACATCTCCCTCCTCCAGCCTACCCGCCTGAAACACACTCCCATCCTCAAAAACATGGCCCCTCTCCTTTGTGAACAGTGAAGAAAAGTATTCATTCAATGCCTCTCCTATTTCTTCTGCCTCCATGCACAGGTTCCCACGACTGTCCTTGACCGGCCTCTATCAAAGTGACGACCCTCACCCTGGTCATTATTTTATTTCGCACATAATACTAAAAAGCCTTAGGGGTTTTCCTTGATCCGACCCGCCAAGGAATTCGCATGCCCCCTCCAAGCTCTCCTAAGCCCTTTTTTCTGCTCATTCCTTGCTACCTTGTCACCCTCAAGCGACCCTATTAAACCTTGTTTTCTCGTCCTTACATATTCTTCTTTTTTCCTCTTGACAAGAAATTCAACCACTTTTGTGAACCATAGTTCCCGAACACGGCCGTTTCCTCCCTGCCAGACAGGGACATGCCTATCATGGACACGCAGTATTTGTTCCTTGAACAAGCTCCACTTTACATTTGTACCTTTTCCTGACAGATTTTGTTCGCATCCTACGCTCCCTAATTCTTGCCTAATCGCATCATTATTACCCCTCCCCCAATTATAAACCTTGCCCTGCCGTATGACCCTCTCCCTCTCCATTGCAATAGTGAAAGACACCGAATTGTTGTCACTATCTCCAAAGTGCTCTCCCACAAACAAATCTAACACTTGACACGGTTCATTACCCAGTCCACATCCAATGCCCCCCCCCCCCTCCCTCTTGTCGACCTAGCCACATAGTGTGTCAGGAAACCCCCCTGTACACACTGTACAAAAACTGCCCCATCCGAACTGTTCGACCTATAGAGGTTCCAATCAATATTTGGAACGTTGCAGTCACCCATGACAACTACCCTGAGACATCCACACCTATCCATAATCTGTTTTTCAATTTCTGCCTCCACATCTCTATTACTATTTGGGGGCCTATATAAATCTCCTAAAAATGTGACCGCTTCATTCCTATTTCTAACGTCGGCTTATATTACCTCAGTGGCCAGATCCCCTTCAAACTGCCTTTCTGCAGCCGTTAAACTATCCTTGATTAACAATGCCACTCCTCCACCTCTTTTACCACCTTCCCTACTCTTACTGAAACATCTATACCCCGGAATGTCCAACAACCATTCATGTCCCTGTTCTAACCATGTCACCGGAATGACCACAGCATCGTAGTCCCAAGTACCAATCCACGCTCCACGATCAGCTACCTTATTCCGGATGCTCCTTGCATTGATGTAGGCACACTTCAACCGTCCTTTCTGTCTGCCAGTACACGACCGCGACCTTGATACCCTCCTCATTGCCTCACTACTCCCGACACTGGCTTCTGGAACACAGCTCGTTTTCCCAGACCTCTGGCAAATTAGTTTAATCCCCCCCCCCCCCCCCCAAGAGCCGTAGCTTACAGATACACGTACACACATGCGCAGGTTTGCAGAGACAGAGACACAAATGCATACAATCACAGTAAAGAGCCAAAATGCACATAATCACAGAAACACAGGCAAAAATACACTCAAAGCCACAGAGAGACACAAATACGCACACACAGCGACACACATACACGAACGCACATGCTGAAATGCACACCTTCACAGACACAAATGCACACACTCAGAGACACAACTACACTCACTCACAGACACAGAGACACCATTACGAATGCTCACGAACACAAGAACACAAATACGCGCACTCACAAACGCAGGGAGAGGCTCATACACACTCACAGACACAGAGCGACAAATACACACATTCACAGACACAGAGCGACAAATACACACACTCGCAGTCAGAGAGCTGAAATAAACACACTCGCAGACAGAGAGACACAAATAAACTCACTCACAGAGACACAGATAACCCCATAGAAAAACATGCCCACACACGAACTGCCACAGGCACCCTTACACATACTCACACACAAAAACATTGACACGCACAAAAGCGCTGAGAAAAACACATCGTAACACACATACTCACACCACCGCACATCCATACTCTCCCTCTCTATCTATACCTCTCTTTCTCTCACACACACAGGCACACACACCCTCACAAACCGACTGGCTCAATTACAAATACACATACCCACAAACATATAAAACCCACCACACATAGACCCACACACAAGCACCATCAAATAGATTCATACACACGCATAAACCCACATACATACACATACAGCCACACAGATACCCTCACACACACGCACAGATACACCAATCTGCACCCACAGACGAACGCCCACTTCATATACCCAGAGTAAACATCTTACAACTATCAACACCAATAAACCCACATAATAAAACAATACTCTCTAAATATCTCTTAATCCTTCCTTGCACCATCCATAAGACAAAAATAACCCTAATTCAGAAAGACATCAGGATTATCTTCACCACTTTGAAATCACCAAATGATCATTCATCAGCTTGCAGAGATTCATGCACATCTTGCTGCGACTGCAGCTTCTCCAAATCTAAAACCAAACTAAACACACGCTGTAGCTGCGAGCCCAAAGCGAAAATAAAAGCAGACAGACAGCCCAGTAACATCCATACTCTGACATCACTGATCAACACCCATTTCTTAAAGGTACATCCACTACAGCTATTCGATAAACACCCATTTCTTAAAGGTACATCCACTACAGCTATTCGATAAACACCCATTTCTTAAAGGTACTCCCACTTGACATATGTGTGTGTGAATGTATGTGCATGTGTGTGTTTCTGCATGTATATTTGCGTGTGAGTTTTTTGTTGGTGCTGGTGTGTGTGGCCGCACGTTTCTATGTGCGTGACTGTTTGTGTGTGTGGCTGAGTGCGTGCGTGATTGTTTGTGTTTGTGGGTGAGAGATTGTCTGTGGGACAATGTACGGAAGTGTGATCGTCTGTGAGCAGGTGTGTCCGCATGAATGTCTGGGAATACTTGTGTGTGCATCTGAGTGCGGGGGTGGTGGGGTAGGGCGTGTATGTGTGTGTGGTTGTGTATATGTGCGAGTGTTTGAATGTGTGCGTCTGTCTGTGTGGTTAGATGAATAAAGTTTACTCATGTGTACCAGAAGGAGCAGGTAAAGAAGTCACAATTTTAAGAGATACGGGAGCTGGTCAATCTTTAATGGAAAGAGATGAGGAGTTATGTAGGTTGGGAAGAATGTTGCCAGAAAAGGTGGTAATATGTGGAATTCAGGGTGAGAAGTGTAGAATTCCATTATATAAGGTCAGGTTGGAAAGAGTGGTGAAATGTAGTAGGAGTAATAGAGAAACTCTCCTGTCCAGGAATACAGTTTATCTTGGGTAACGATAGAGCTGGATCGCAGGTGGGAGTGATGTCTACTGTGGTTGATAAGCCAGTGAAATTCAGACAACTGAAGAGTTGAAGGACGAATATCGTGGGATGTGTCCGGATTGTGTAGTAACAAGAACGCAAAGTCACAAATTAAGACAAGAGGAGAAATCAAACAGTGAAGATAAAGGTGAAGTGCAATTATCAGAACGGACTTTTGATCAGATGGTTGAAAAAGAACAAGAACAGGTGGAGGATAATTTTAATTCAGGAAAATTGGCGGAGGTACAACAGAAAAATATAGAAATAAAACGGATGTTTGAGAAAGCATACACGGAAGAGGAATCTGTGGGTATACCGGGGTGTTATTACCGTAAAAATAATGTCTTGATGAGAAAATGGAGACCTTTTCATATGCAGGCGGATGAAAAGTGGGCAGAAGTTCCATCAAGTAGTATTGCCAGTAGGGTATCGAAATGAGGTGTTGCGAGTTGCACCTGGGGTACCAGTAGGAAGTCATTTGGGTGTAAGGAAAACTCAAGCTAAAATACAAAACATTTTCATTGGACTGGACTTCATAAAGATGTCGTGAAATGTTGTCGATCAAGTGACAGGGAAACCTCAAGCAGTCATACAATCAGCGCCCTTAATACCCATTCCAGAATTTGAGGAACCCTTTACAAGGGCTGAATTGATTACGAAGGGCCGCTTCCTAAAACGCAAAGTGGGAATCAATATCTTTTGACAATAATGAATGTGTCTGCTAGGTATCCAGAGGCCATTCCAGTACGCAATCTTACAGCTAAAATGATTGTGGAGGAGTTAGTTAAATTCTTGACAAGACATGGACTACCCACAGAAATACAATCGGATTAAGGATAAACTATTACCTCAAGGTTATTCAAAGAAGTTATGGATGGCTCCTGAATAAAATAATTTAAATCAACTGCGTACCATCCAGAACCGCAGGGAGCATTAGAAAGTTGCCATCAGACATTAAAGACAATGTTGAGGGCTTATTGTCAAGATTATCCAGAGGATTAGGATAAAGACATTTCCTTCGTACTGTTTGCAATTCGGGATGCACCTAATGAGACAAGAACATTCAGTCCATTTGAACTAATTTTTGATCATGAAGTACGAGGACCACTTAAATTGATGAAGGAAAAAAATGGTGCGTGAGAAATCGGAACTTACATTTTTTGATTACTTGTCAAATTTGAGGGAACGATTAAATAGAAAATGAATATGAAATGAAAACCACTAATTGTCACAAGAAGGCTTCAAACGAAGTTACTGTGAAATGCCCCTAGTCACCACATTCCGGCGCCTGTTCGGGAGGCTAGTATGGGAATTGAACCGTGCTGCTGGCCTTTCCTGGTCTGCTGTCAAAGCCTGCGATTTAGCCCTGTGCTAAACCAGCCCGTCCTTCATGCAGACATTATCCCCATCTTTCACGGCCCCGTCTTCCTCCCATTCCTTTGTTTTATAACCTGCTGTGTCAAGCTGTACTTTCGCTATGCGGTCTGGATCCTGCTCATACGCAGCAACAGGTGTTATTTCCCCTCTCTGTACACTCTGAATCTGCGCGGCGAGAGATTTGGCCGCCCTATAAGCGGAAGCATTGCCCAGCGGCAGCGGGGTCTGGATCTTTCTGTGTGCGCTTATCTTGATTACCACGACAAATAGAGCAGGGGAATTAGCTTGGCAGCATTTAAAAGTTGCACAAAATATGATGAGAAATGGGTAGCGGACAAATTCGGAGTTTTGCCAGTGGAGAAAAGGTTTTAGTACTGTTAGCAGTGGCAGGTGGAGCTTTAAAAGAAAGGTTTTGTGGATATTATCAGACTGAAAGGAATTTAAGTGAGGTGAATTATGTGGCAAGAAGGCCAGATAGAAGGAAAACTCACCGAGTGTCTGCTAGGTATCCAGAGGCCATTCCAGTACGCAATCATGTGAATATGCTTAAAAGGTACTTTGAAAGGGAAGGAGAGAAAATGGAGGTTTTAATGAATCTAAATCAAAATGAGGAACCAAACCCAAATGACTTTGAATTTGACATACCTCAAATTAAATTGGAAATCGAGGAGGTTCTTAAAAATTGAGATAAATTGTTGAGTTACCTTCCAAAGGAAAAACGAACTGACCTGAAAGAGTTATTGATATCACATGGGCAAGTTTCTGGAGATAAGTTGGGAGGCACATGATGTAGATGTGGGAAATTTTGTTCCAATCAAACAACATTCAAAAAGACTTAAACCATTAAAATTGGCACAGGTTAACAAGGAGATTGAAAGTATTCTTAAAAAGGCAAAATTAAAGTGGGTTGCAGCCAATGGAGCTCTCCCATAGTGATGGTACCAAAACCAGACGGTACGCAATGGTTGTGAGTGGACTATAGATAGAGTAATGCAGTTACAACAACGGACTCGATATTATCCCACGTTTGGAGGATTGCATTGAGAGAGTGGGACAATCAGCTTTTATTTCCAAACTGGATGTACTGAGAGGTTACTGGCAGGTACCTTTATCCGAAAGGGCGAAGGAGATTTCAGCTTTTGTGACTCCAGATGGTAGCTACCAATTCAAAGTTATGCCATTTGGCATAAAAAACGCCCCTGTCACATTTGAACGGTGAACTACCAAAGTCATTTCAGGATTACCCAATAGTGCGGTAAACATCGACGATCAGGTAATTTTCAGCCAGAGATAGAAAGAACATTTAAAACATCTGATGGAGTACTTCGATCGACTTCAGGAGGCGGGTTTGGGGGTAAACCTAGGAAAAAGTGAATTTGGTCAAGCCCAAGTCACTTTCCCTGGCCATTCAGACGGACACGGATAAGTGGTCACACGGGATGTGAAAACAAAAATTATTGAGGAGGTTCCAATACCCACGTCACGAAGGGAAATAACGCGATTTCTTGGCATGAGTGGATTTGATCGAACATTTGTGCAAAGTTTTTGTAGCGTGGTTTCTCCACTGATAGATTTGCTAAAGAAACGTCGAAAATGTCAGTGGACAGCGGAGTTTCAACAGGCATTTGACTGCCTCAGAGCTGTGATAACCAATGCTCCTTTGTTGAAGAATTACAAAGGACTCTGTGATCAGATTGAACTAAAGTATCTCACTTTAAAGAGAAATGCCGAGGCGTAGAGAAATGGATGGATAGTGCCTTCATGTCGAAAGAGACTGTCAATCGAGAAGGATTCCAGTTGGTAGAAGAAGAACAAGAATGGAAAATGTTATTATAAATGTTTGCGTGTTTTGTTTTGTTATTTTCCATATTTCTTCAAGGAAAGTGAAAAGGTGAAAAATGAAACCATCTTGAAATTGCTGGTTTATTTTACTTTCTTGGGGGGAGGTCTCATGTGAGAGTACCTTTAAGAAATGGGTGTTTAGCGAATAGCTGTAGTGGATATACCTTTACGAAATGGGTGTTTGTCAGTGATGTCAGAGTGTGGGTGGGGCTGTGCTGTGTGTCTGTTTTTACTTTCGCTTTCACCTCGCAGCTACAGGGTGTTTTTAGTTTCGTTTTAGATTTGGAGAAGCTGCAGTCACAGCAAGATGTGCATAAATCTCTGCAAGCTTATGAATGTTCATTTGGTGATTTCAAAGTAGTTACTGTTCTCAGTAGTGAAGTTAAACCTGACGTATTTCTGTAAAAAGGGTTCTTTTTGTCTTATGGATGTTGCAAGGAATGATTAAGAATTACTTAGAGCGTACTGTAGTCTTTACATAGAACATAGAACTTTACACCAGAGTACAGTCCCTTCGGCCCACGATATTCTGCCGAACTGGTCTGAAACTAAGATCAAATCAACCTCCTCCCAATCATTCTAGTGCACTCCATATGCCTGTCCAATAACCGCTTGAAAGTTCCTAAAGTGTCCGACTCCACGTCACCCAGCAACCTTCATGCGTAGGAGTAACGACATCCCTGTAGCATCTATTTGTAACCGACTCTGCCTCCCGAATGATCCTCAGTTCATCCAGCTCCAGCTCCAGTTCCCTAACACCGGCCTTTGGGGAGCTGGAGATGGGTGCAATTCCCGCAGGTGAACTCATCAGGGCCACTGACGGTGTCCCTCACCTCGAACATCCTGCAGGAGGAACATTGCACTGCCCTCTCTGCCATCCCTTCCATTTATCCACGACAATTGCAGAGAGAGACAAAAAGCTTACCTGATTTTCACACTCCCCGCAGTTTAGAGGTTGTGGAAGGGTGGAGAGAGGAAAGGGAAAGAAAAGCTTACCTCACCAACTCACCACACAGTCCTTTGTTTTGGTTAGAAGTGGAGGCTTTGGAGGGTTTCTTGGTGTTGATACTTAGGATGTTTACTGTGGATTTATAAAGTGTTACCAGGTTTCATAAATAAACAGTGTTTTCATTCAAAAGTAATGTAGGTTTCTGTTGCATCACCCCTGCAAAGTGGACCCCTGTGCTCGCCATAACCACAATCCATTCAAAGCTGTGGGTCAGGTGAACTCCATGATACATTTTGGTGTTCTCTAAACCCTGGCCCATTACAACACTTACATGCCCACACCCTGAATGTATCCACAAATACCCACACACACCCAATCACGCACTTCACCTCTCATGCACACAATACACATCCACTCATATACACACATGTACATTTCCATATTTGCACATACACACTTACCAACACACCCATATACAGACACAGGCAGACATACGCCCACATCCAAACACTCACAGACATACAGAACCACACAGAAACATACGCAGTCATACACGCTCACCCATACCGATCATACAGTCATCCACATGCATATCCCTAAATTCATGCACAAACACAAACTGTCAGACATACATATATGTTCCCACAGATACCCAAATACAGACCCCACACACGCGCACAATCATGCACACCCCCATTCACCCAAAACCGAACACACACGTACCCACACACAGAGACCCCCCCCCCCACACACACATACATTCCCACTCACATACCATTCATACACAAACAGATACACACACAAACACACTCACCCACATACCACCACATATATACACACAACCAAACAATCACATGCATACCCAAGCGCGTGTACACACGCCAACGTACACACCAAAAACACACAAATACACATACTCAAACACACACAGCCAATCACACGCAAACCCAGAGACTCACTCCCCACCCACACGCATACTCACCCAAACAACACATGCTCAAGCCGAGGAACAGACAAGTAGCCATACTCACCCATAAACACACAAAAAAATGCACAGGACACCCTCACAGCCACCCACACACATTCACACCCGACACACACACAAGCAAACATGCACACTCACCCACGCTGCACACAAACACCCACATGCCCAGACTCACAAGTGCAACCACGTACACTCATACAAACATATTGACACCCATACCAAAGCACACCTGTAATCACAGACACATACACACAGAAACGGCCGCACACACAGACCTTACTGGTTAATTACCGCCCCATCTGTCTGCTGCCGATCATTAGCGATATGATGGAACGGCTCAACAGCTGTGCAATGAAGCGGCACTTACTGAGCAGTAACCGGCTCACAGACGCTCAGTTTGAGTTGTGCCAGGACCACTGACCTCGCCATAGCCTTTGTTCAAGCATGCAGAACACACTTAAGTAAGAAGGGAGGTGACATCAAAGCAGCATTTGATCGAGTATGGAATCAAGAAGCCCGAGCAAAACTGGAATCAATGGGAATGAGGAAGACCCTCTGCTGGTTGGAATCATACCTAGTAGAAGGGAAGACGGTTAAGACTCTTGGAGGTTATCCCACAATACCAAACAAGGAGAAAGAGTCACAGAAAGAGCTTTAGGGTCACACGTCACAGAAACAGGCCCTTCGGCCCACCATGTCTATGCTGACCATCAGATGCCTTGATAATTAGTCCAGTCAGAGCCATCTCCTTTGTCTTTGTACACGGTGACCATTGTTATATCACCGATGGCGTGAATCACCAATCTTTCCTCCCAACAGAGATTTCTCAATGACGCTGGATTTCCACTGTTATTTATTTCAGCAAGAATTTCATACTTCCTGTGTATTCCCAATGGAAAGATGGTCAATGGTCTGGTTCATCTGAATCATGGTGGTCTTACTGCCCAGCTCCTACGTTAAAGTCTAGAATGGAGCCGAGTGGGTCTAAGTGGTAACGCTCACCGTGTTTGAGGTCGTCCTTCACTCACCAATCCAGCTGCTTGCTGCGTTCAATGATGATCATCTATGTCTATCTCTTCAATGGGGCTAATTAGTTACTGTTTGACCCAATGCGTTCTTGGTTCCTTCATACATCCCTCTGACAGTCTCGGATTCAGCAGCATATTCGTTGTTGTTGCAGAGTTTTAACCAGTATTGATTGGTACATTGCTGAGCAATCTGCTGAGATCTGGCAAAACTGAGAACATCTCTATTTTGGTCGGGGGCGTATTTCTAGTTAATGGAAGCTCTCCTGCTGGTTAGGGTAACTAGCTCCATTTCAGTTCTATAATCCTTAAACCAATCAGCATTCCTCTGATCTATTTTCCAGTATTCAGCGACTGCAGAGTTATAGACGATGTTATGTAGATAGTCCCACTTTGACACTGACGAATGTGATATAAAATAGTTACTTTAGAGTTACTAGTTAATGTAATGTAGAAATAAGCCACTTTGATTCTGGCAGTTAGAGACAAAGGGGTTTGAGACCGCATGGAAAAAGCAGGAAGAGGTGTGTCTATGAGAGTGATGCTGCATTGATAGGGGCCAGAGAAAGGGATTGGAAGTGAGCCAATCAGAATAAATCGAACAGGTCAGGAGGGACATAGGCTGACCTATGTCCGTCGAGTATGTGAAACTTGATACCATTTGAATTGATTTTGCAGAGATCCCTTTGTCTTTTAGTCAGTCGTTTTCTGGGATGTAAGAGGCTGGATGTCTTTTACGTTTCTGTAAGATGATTCAAGCTTGCAAGCTAAATAAATAACTTCTTTTTACGTGCGAATCCGTCTCAACTTTTATTGAGGCCAGACTGACAGAGAAAGAAATTTGGGGATCTACATTTGGTGCCGAAAACCGGGATTTCTCTGGGCGATCCTGATCCAACTGCGAAATCAGAATTAGACTGATTATGAACAGGAGGATGGGGAACAAAGGGCCCTCAATGTAGAGCTGGAAAACGACCGCGCATTGATTGTTCCCCTCTTCTTATCGTCTGATTAGTCTGGTCACTCGCGGTTGGCACAGAAAGACCGCCTCGACGAAATCACAGGTCAGTCTGGGGATTAGCACTTTAATTGATGGGCTTTCATATTGTTGTTTCGGCTTGGGTTAGGGTTTTGGGCTGATGGGACTTTAATAATGAAGGTTCAGTCTATTATAAGGGTTCAGGGGCTGATGTGACTTCATTAATGAAGGTTCAGTCTATTATAAGGGTTCAGAGGCTGATGTGACTTAATTAATGAAGGTTCAGTCTATTATAAGGGTTCAGAGGCTGATGTGACTTAATTAATGAAGGTTCAGTCTATTATAAGGGTTCAGAGGCTGATGTGACGTAATTAATGAAGGTTCAGTCCAGTATAACTATTTTTAAATCTGAAGATGGTTCAACTCTATGTGTGAGTGTTTTAAATATATAGTTGATTAAGCTAAAATTGTCTCCTTGGACTGTAAAGTTCCGAGGTCTAGTTGAGATTGTGAGGAATTCTGCATATTGGTTGAAGCAGAAGTCTCTCAAAGGGTTAACAGCAGCAGGCGGAGTTGAAAACAGACAGTGCTTCTCACTCAAGCTTTGAGATAACAGCAGCAGCCGTAGTGTAATCGGATACCTTTCCTTTGAGTCAGTGAACACCAGCAAAGTTACGTTTTGAATTAATTAAAGGAAACCAGTGGGTCTCTCCACCTCTTTGATAAAAGTTATTATTTTCGAAAGCAATTGATTGAAATTGCCAGAATCTTAAATTTTACTTACTTGAAATAAGGTTTATCTCATTTTATCTGGAGATTAATAGAAACTTAAAGAAGATCATGGACACCATTTTAAAAAGTGTCAATCTGGAGATGATAGTTGATTTTGCTAATACTTATGTGTATGTAAAAGAAAAAAAACTTGTTAAAAGAAAAATTGTTAAGATAAAGAAATAATTAAGTTGTAAATGTTATACAAGTTTGTGTTAAGCAAATTGTAAATTTAGTTCTGAGTTGAGATCAGAGCTAAGCTTGCAAGTTGCAGTAATTCAATTTGAATTTTCAAACATTTTTAAGTTTAAAAAAAAAAGAGAGCAAATAGAGAAAAGAAGGACACAGATCTTGAATGCGTTAAATAGCACATTTCAAAGGCCCATAAATATTTCTGTTATCTTAGACCTAAAACCTAGGAAGATTGACGAGCCAGAGGAATTTCTGGGGCGTTTTAATGAAATCTACCGGGGGCAGTCAGGCGATTTGCTGTGTCAAAATGGTCAGAATTCGCCTCAATACTGTGCTATGTTAATGCATTGCCTACCACCTTCTGTGGTTACTGCTGTGAAATGTAATAACATGAATTGGACAGAGAACGCCCCTTCCCAGATGGCAAGGGCAGTCAGATTTTACTGGAAGGAGGGTGTAGGCCAAGAAGGAGGCTCAGTTACAAAGGTTATGACTGAGTATGTAATGAAAAAGGATGATCTGCGACGCCAACATGCGGCAGAAATGGTAGTTTACCAGCAAGAGCTCCAATATAGTGACTTTGGGTGGGTGGATCAGCGAAGAGGAGGATGAGACAACAGTGCTATATTTCTATCACCCCCCAGTGGTGGACGTTAGACATTGAACAGTCACTGCATTACGTTACCCTGGCCTATGACAGAACTGGACGAAACAGGGAGTTGGAGGACAAATACCGGCCATTACTTGAGACCGAATGGCCAGTCAAGGTTACAGCCACAGTCACGGGAAAAGAAGGTACAGCCGATTTTGTTACAATATCACCACATTTATGGCCACAGTCAGCTTCGGTAAGCCCTCATATTACACGTCAGGTCCATGACCAGTACCATGCCAGGGATATGGGGCGAATGGTCAGCATCTTACCGCAGCTCGTCAGAATAGGTATGAGATATACCTTTTGAACAATCCACGTCTGACATTTAAATACTGTACCACTATCAACCCAGCCTGTTTTCTTAGTGGTCCCCCTGTCCATGAAGACGCACCTGGCCACGACTGTTTAGCCTTGATTCAGGAAACTACCACAATAAGGGGCGATTTGAGTGACATTTCGTCAGAACAACCTGACATGATTATGTGTGGTCAAATATCCCACCGGGGTTTAGTTAATGACCTACTGCAGGCCCTCCTTCTGCCAGCGCAGATTTCCGTTATTAAATGCGCTGCCCACACGCATGGTACAACCCCAGTTGACGTTGGTAATGAACGAGCAGATTGTGCAGCACAGCCGCACAAATTCAGCAAGTGATGGTGCCTAAAATGTTAAGTCAGACTAAACGATCTACTATGAATGTGTCTGCTTCTGACAAGCCAATGCCAACCATCCAAGACGTCATAAGGTTACAGGAGGACGCTCCTGAGAGTGATAAACAAATGTGGAAACGGTTAGGTTGTACATATGATTCTGTTTCCTCTTTATGGACCACGCCTGCACATCAGACTTGTATGTCTGATGTACTGGCTTTATGGGTCATCGAATGTGTACACTTTGCAACTCATTGTGGGGCTCGAGGGACTAGTGATTTGTTGCTGGACACTTGGTGGCACCCTAAAATGCAGGGGTTGGCCCAAAGTATCAGTAATCGGTGTTTGATTTGTCAGCAATATAACACCGGAAAAGGTATCCCTTGTGGGAAGGGGCAAACCCCGTTGCCCAGTGGTCCCTTTGAGACGCTCCAAATGGATTACATTGAGTTGGAAAGGTGTCAATGTTACAAATATGTTTTGGTCATTGTGGATGTGTTCAGCAGATGGGTCGAGGCGTATCCGACTATCTATAGTAAAGCTGCTACTGTGGTTAAAGTCTTGATGAGGGAAATCATTCCCCGGTACGGTATACCAGCTCAGTTAAGTTCTGATAATGGGTCTCATTTTATTGGACAAATTAACAAGGAGTTTTGCTCCCAGTTGGGCATACGCCAGCAGTTACACTGTGCTTACAGACCGCAGGCAGCCGGGGTGGTTGAGAGACACAATCAGACCCTCAAAACTAAATTGGCTAAATTAAGAGCAGACACGGGACTGACATGGCTTAAGTTGCTCCCCGTTGCCCTCTTCCAGCTGCGGGTTACATCTGCGGGACCAGCCCGGCTCTCTCCCGCCGAGATTCTTTATGGCAGGCCTCTTCGAACTCCTTGGAGCCTGCAGGTTCCCAGACGGGTTCAGTTTCATCAGATGACTGAAGAAATGACCACCTATGTTCTAGCCCTTACGCAAGTGCTCAAGGAACTCCATGGTCCAGTCCGTGCGGCTCACCAGCCATTGCCCCAGTACCTAGCTCACTTTCAGTCCAGCCCGGTAGTTATGTCATGGTCAAAAAATTGGACTAGGAAGGGGTCGGAGCCGCGATGGGACGGGCCCTTCCAAGTTCTCCTTACCACCCCCACAGCAGTTAAAGTGGAGGGGCGAAGTGCTTGGGTCCACCTACATCACTGTAAATTGAGTCCATCTCCACTACTGTAAAAGGTCGGATACTAACCTGCCTCCCTTCTCCAGTGCTATTTTACAGGTGTGGAGCATGATGGAGTGGCTACGCATCGTCTGTCTGATATTTGGCCTCACTTCGCTTGGCGTGTTATTGGCGATGGACATGGAAAAGGGGAATATTATGTATCTGTGTAGCCCCAACCAATCTACAAGGATTCATCACCTATGCAAAGGTGATGTTCTTCACTGCCCCCATATACGAGGACATGGTATCGACTCATGGAAGGTCATCAAAGTTAAGGAGAATGCGGGAGTCATGAAGCAGCTGCACCGGTCCCGGCGATGGGAAGGGAACATTATATGGACATTGCCTTGTTTTTGGAATACATGTAAATTTGATTTTGCATGTGTTAAAAGCGTTACAATAAAGGTAACATCAGGCTGTCAGAAGAGTGTAGGAAGAGACCATGAGAAAGAGAAAGGGACCAGAGAGAGGACGGGGCGTGTGAGTAGGGAAGTACAGCTAGAACGTAGGTTACCGGGAGATGCACTTAAGTTAATTAAAGGCCAAACTGAGGAAAACCCGGGTAGTATGAATCTCTTCTACCAGATTTACCACCGTCTGTATGGCCAGGGACGGGTTGTCTGCTACCCAAACCCCGCAGCGGTGTCTCGGTTATTTTCTGTTTCACCGCTTTGGGGCACTCCCCAAACGGTGGTTCATTGTCAGCGTTCCGAGCCATTGCCCGAGCACGTCACTCTTCCTTACGATCCGGATTCAGCACCACCGGCTATTTGCCTTCCCCTCCCTCGGGATAATTCCCATTCACAGTACGATAGGCTGCGACGGTGGAGGGCGTACATACCTAGCCACTTCACTCCCAATAGGGATTCCCGGTCGTACGAAAATTGCTTCAGCAGTGAAGGATATGGCTGTTTGCTGGTAGAGGTGGACACAAATATAACATGTCTGTTTCCCACCTGTACGGACAGGAGGTGCCATATCACCCAGGCGTCTGGCCAATGCGTTTGTTATAACACCACTTGCGTTCCATTGAACGCTGGCCTCCAGCTCCTTTGTGGCTGGGCGAATGTCTCTCATATCACTGTTGGGAATAGGGCTTTCCGCATTGCTGGGCGGCCCGAATGGGCATTTCAAAATTGGATAAACTGGGCTACTGGGAGGTCCTTACGCAACCGATATGCTGATTGTGATGCTAGTCTCCACACGGAACAAGGATACTACTTTTTATTTAATGGTACGGCGACCAACGTTTTGTCACCCCCATTTCCCCGCCGAATTGCTATAGGGACTCTAGTCCCTACCACAGTCCCCTGCCCTTCGGCGTGGAACCTGCATAATCAGTTAGCACGCCGGGCAGTCTCTGCTGAATTTTGCGAGAACTGGAAAAAACCTCAGGTTCTTGCACCCAACCGGGGCCACTCAGCCGGGTGGGGCATTCTGAGCGCATTGACACTGGGAGGTGTGGGGGGTTCCTTGGCTGTTAGTGATCAGAATTATTTTATTTGTGGCCTTACCATCTTGGGAAATGAAACCTTGGGAGCCCTCGGGGCAATAACTAAGGAGTTGTCTCAGCTACGGTTGTTTGCAATGCAGAACCGGTATGCTCTTGACTATCTTCTGGCCCGTGAGGGTGGGGTATGCGCCATAGTACAGGGCAAGTGTATCATGGGTGTTCAGGACTTGACCGCTAACATTACTAAATTTATGGATCGCATACGGGATCACTTGGACGGGATGCAGGATCCTGACTCTTGGGGTAACTGGGGATTTGGAGGATGGAAGGACTGGTTGATAAATATGGCCATGTATCTAGTGGTAGCTATCGGCTGCATCTTTGTGAGCCTGGCCATCCTTAAATGTGTGATGGGTAGAATGCGGGGTGCACTAGATCAGATCACCGCCCCAATCACCGAGAAAAAAAAAATAACTGTTAAAATCCATGAGGGTGAGGCAGATGAAGGGGGGCTAAGACAGGAATTGGAAATGCAGCGACGGATCTTTTTAGATGAGGAACCGTAGCTATGGATTGGATAGTTCGGTTATCATGGAATGATAAAAGGAGGGAATGACGAATGTGATATAAAATAGTTACTTTAGAGTTACTAGTTAATGTAATGTAGAAATAAGCCACTTTGATTCTGGCAGTTAGAGACAAAGGGGTTTGAGACCGCATGGAAAAAGCAGGAAGAGGTGTGTCTATGAGAGTGATGCTGCATTGATAGGGGACAGAGAAAGGGATTGGAAGTGAGCCAATCAGAATAGATCGAACAGGTCAGGAGGGACATAGGCTGACCTATGTCCGTCGAGTATGTGAAACTTGATACCATTTGAATTGATTTTGCAGAGATCCCTTTGTCTTTTAGTCAGTCGTTTTCTGGGATGTAAGAGGCTGGATGTCTTTTACGTTTCTGTAAGATGATTCAAGCTTGCAAGCTAAATAAATAACTTCTTTTTACGTGCGAATCCGTCTCAACTTTTATTGAGGCCAGACTGACAGAGAAAGAAATTTGGGGATCTACAACACCACTCTCTGATCTTGGATGTTGTGCGAACCAGCCTAAACCAGGATGTTGAGGAACTCCTGGCTCCGTTTGGACTCACTGGGGTTGTCAGTGTTGACCCGAGGATGCGCTCTCTTCTTGCAGTTCAGTCATCACGATTGAAGTGTGTTTTGTTCTGTGAGATCGGCCCCATTCTCATTTGATTCCTCTTGGATTTTGCTGTCGCAAGAATGTGTTGTGTTTCTCTATGCAGGATCCATATTGAGCGGGACCAGTTACTTACAGTTCGGTAATGTCCACACTGAGCCGCGTAAATTCATTCTCGATCAGAGCTGTCTTGTGTATATCATCAACGTGCAGAATGTTATTGGTCAGGCCAGGACACAGGGTCCTTATCATCCAGCTTGTGAAAGGAAAGACTGCTGATTGTCTTTGCGAAGTTTATCTTGCCTGGTGTACAGATTAACAACCTGCCTGTTCAGAGAGGACACCTTAAGCTTCAATGATCGATTGGAACCAGGAGACCGCGATGAGGCAGCAGTAAAAGGACTGGCGACTAAGGAAGGTAGCTATTCACTGAAATCTCATGTTTTCATCCACTGTTGACAGCAACCCCTGGTGTTCGAGCGCTGTGAGAGTTGATAACCGATATCTGCTTCTTCCTGTGTTGTGCCATCGGGAACGACAAAGCTGGCGTGTTCTCTCCAGGTTGCAGGCCTGGGTAAGTAGTCTGGTGGACCTGAGTTGTCCAAGCATCAGGATCTCTCTCTGGCCATTGCTAGTATTGTTCCCAGGAAAGGGGGGAATCAGTGCTGTTTGGTACCAGGTCTGCTGCTGGGCTTGCAGAAATGCTGCCTGATGGATGACAGATTCCCAAATACAGGAATTCACTCCGGATTTTCTGTCAGGACTTATTCACTTAGTCTACCTATCTCCCGAGAACCCCACACTGGAAATGTCCAGCAGTGTGCCTGCAAGGTTTATGGATCGAGATTTTCACAGAACAGGGACAACAGGGGCTGTGTCAGTGAAAGCTAATGTCAGGGAGTGATATGGGTTTGAGATTAGGAACAGAGCGTTTGAGGGGTTGCCGGGTGCTATCAGTCTCTTTTTATATTTGAACAAGCAGAAACGTTCTGGGGAATGACCAGCGAGTTGGGCAAATGGACGGAGGCATTTAATCAGATCTGTTAGTAAATTATTGATTTGACAGAGCACAGGGTGATAGAGGTCAGTGAGCACAAGGATGTTGGATGAATTGGATTTGGTCACAGATTGGGATATGGAGAGCAGAGTTTCAGGTCAGATACGATTCTGCACTTTGTAACTCGGAGGCAGTTCAGCAGAGATTTGGAATAGTCAAGTCAGAAAATCACATTGTCAGCTGGGATGATCCAGAGGACGATATTCTGGAGGTGACTGTGGACATGATTAATGATCGGGTGGATATTGGGTCAGACGAAGGCTGAGGATTAAAGGCGAACAGAAGTGGTAATCAGTGGATCACAAATATAATCGCTGCATATGGGAACTGAGCAACAATTCCACGCGAAGCCAGAGGAGAGAGTGAAGAAAACAAGAACGATGAAACATTTAGCCGTGTTTTGTAGAGTTAGTAACTGCATTCAGAAACTCAACTGAAACAACAGCAGCAAACAGGGCGGATTAAATGACAAGAACAGGAGTCTAGTTAAACACGGTTTATAGAATTAATATCTAGACAGGGAGACTTACCAGTAACACCAATAATAGCCAGGATCGGATAGTATCCCGCTTGAATAATCATAAGTACATCTTGAATCCTAGATGCTAATGAAATCCAATCTTGGGAAAGCCAAAAAAGACCCTGGTATAAACTCCTGTCCATTGTTGGAACGTCCCGATCGATTGTTCCCAGATTCGAATCCACTGTAGAAAATTCCAAATCCGTTGTTCTCAGTTTCTGCTCCCTCCTCTCGGTCTCTCTGAAGCCGTTGATCTCTGTTAGTGTTGGATTTGATGCTTCCCCTAACAGTTTGTGATAACACATTGAAAGGAATCCTTATTAATAGAAGAGGGAACCCCTCCAGTGACACGATTAGAATCCAGGGAGACCGACATTAATTCCAGCCACAGAACAAGCAGGATCAGTTAACTCCTTTCAATCCAATTATTTTTATATCACAATGAACACTTTCTGGAGGTTCTGAGGGTCAGTGTGGACGGAAAGGTGGAAATAATAGCGGGGGCAACAATAATATTTAAATCCTCCTTTGATATGTGAGCGGCCTCTCTCATATCACCGTTGTTGATCTTAGATGAGCTTATCATTACTAAGTGTTCACAGAGGCTGCTGACGGCAAGGCTGCAGTTTGACCTCAACATTTGTTGAACTTTCTGTCTCATACAGAAAAATCTCAGTAAACTGCATCATATTGAACCACCTCTCCGCGTTGTGTGCAGCACACAATTAGCAAGAGACTTTACACAGAACGAGCGCTCAGTGTTTTTTCTAGTCATGTTGGGAGGAACTGTAACAGTTATAGAACATAGAAAATACAGCACTGAACAGGCCCTTCGGCCCACGATGTTGTGCCGAACCTTTGTCCTAGATTAATCATAGATTATCATTGAATTTACAGTGCAGAAGGAGGCCCCTCCACATTGCCAAGAACTCTACCGTTAACCCTGTATTCCGCATTCATATTTGTCCTTCCAAAATGGACAACCTCACACTTTTCAGGGTTAAACTCCATCTGCCACTTCTCAGCCCAGCTCTGCATCCTATCTATGTCTCTTTGCAGCCGACAACAGCCCTCCTTACTATCCACAACTCCACCAATCTTCGTATCATCTGCAAATTTACTGACCCACCCTTCAACTCCCTCATCCAAGTCATTAATGAAAATCACAAACAGCAGAGGACCCAGAACTGATCCCTGCGGTACGCCACTGGTAACTGACTTCTATCGGTTAGCCAGTTCGTTATCCAACTGGCCAAATTTCCCACTATCCCATGCCTCCTTACTTTCTGCATAAGCCTACCATGGGGAACTTTATCAAATGCCTTACTAAAATCCATGTACACTACATCCACTGCTTTACCTTCATCCACATGCTTGGTCACCTCCTCAAAGAATTCAATAAGATTTGTAAGGCAAGACCTACCCCTCACAAATCCGTGCTGACTATCCCTAATCAAGCAGTGTCTTTCCAGATGCTCAGAAATCCTATCCTTCAGTACCCTTTCCATTACTTTGCCTACCACCGAAGTAAGACTAACTGGCCTGTAATTCCCAGGGTTATCCCTAGTCCCTTTTTTGAACAGGGGCACGACATTCGCCACTCTCCAATCCCCTGGTACCACCCCTGTTGACAGTGAGGACGAAAAGATCATTGCCAACGGCTCTGCAATTTCATCTCTTGCTTCCCATAGAATCCTTGGATATATCCCGTCAGGCCCGGGGGACTTGTCTATCCTCAAGTTTTTCAAAATGCCCAACACATCTTCCTTCCTAACAAGTATTTCCTCGAGCTTACCAATCTGTTTCACACTGTCCTCTCCAACAATATCGCCCCTCTCATTTGTAAATACAGAAGAAAAGTACTCGTTCAAGACCTCTCCTATCTCTTCAGACTCAATACACAATCTCCCGCTACTGTCCTTGATCGGACCTACCCTCGCTCTAGTCATTCTCATATTTCTCACATATGTGTAAAAGGCCTTGGGGTTTTCCTTGATCCTACCCGCCAAAGATTGTTCATGCCCTCTCTTAGCTCTCCTAATCCCTTTCTTCAGTTCCCTCCTGGCTATCTTGTATCCCTCCAATGCCCTGTCTGAACCTTGTTTCCTCAGCCTTACATAAGTCACCTTTTTCCTCTTAACAAGACATTCAACCTCTCTTGTCAACCATGGTTCCCTCACTCGACCATCTCTTCCCTGCCTGACAGGGACATACATATCAAGGACACGTAGCACCTGTTCCTTGAACAAGTTCCACATTTCATTTGTGTCCTTCCCTGCCAGCCTATGTTCCCAACTTATGCACTTCAATTCTTGTCTGACAACATCGTATTTACTCTTCCCCCAAGTGTAAACCTTGCCCTGTTGCACGTACCTATCCCTCTCCATTACTAAAGTGAAAGTCACAGAATTGTGGTCACTATCTCCAAAATGCTCCCCCACTAACAAATCTATCACTTGCCCTGGCTCATTACCCAGTACTAAATCCAATATTGCCCCTCCTCTGGTTCGACAATCTACATACTGCGTTAGAAAAGCTTCCTGGACACACTGCACAAACACCACCCCATCCAAACTATTTGATCTAAAGAGTTTCCACTCAATATTTGGGAAGTTAAAGTCGCCCATGACTACTACCCTATGAATTCTGCACCTTTCCAAAATCTGTTTCCCAATCTGTTCCTCCACATCTCTGCTACTATTGGGGGGGGGGGGGGGGGGGGGGGGCAAGAGAAAACTCCTAACAAGGTGACTGCTCCTTTCCTATTTCTGACTTCAACCCATACGACCTCAATAGGGTGATACTCCTCAAACTGCCTTTCTGCAGCTGTTATTCTATCTGTAATTAATAATGCCACCCCCCCCCCCAACCTCTTTTACCACCCTCCCTAATCTTATTGAAACATCTATAACCAGGGACCTCCAACAACCATTTCTGCCCCTCTTCTATCCAAGTTTCCGTGATGGCCACCACATCGTAGTCCCAAGTACCGATCCATGCCTTAAGTTCACCCACCTTATTCCTGATGCTTCTTGCGTTGAAGTATACACACTTCAACCCATCTCCGTGCCTGCAAATACTCTCCTTTGTCAGTGTTCCCTTCCCCACTGCCTCATTACAAGCTTTGGCGTCCTGAATATCGGCTACCTTAGTTGCTGGACTACAAATCCGGTTCCCATTCCCCTGCCAAATTAGTTTAAACCCTCCCGAAGAGTACTAGCAAACCTCCCTCCCAGGATATTGGTGCCCCTCTGGTTCAGATGCAACCCGTCCTGCTTGTACAGGTCCCACCTTCCCCAGAAGGCGCTCCAATTATCCAAATACCTGAAGGCCTCCCTCCTACACCATTCCTGCAGCCACGTGTTCAACTGCACTCTCTCCCTATTCCTAGCCTCGCTATCACGTGGCACCGGCAACAAACCAGAGATGACAACTCTGTCTGTCCTGGCTTTCAACTTCCAGCCTAACTCCCTAAACTTGTTTATTACCTCCACACCCCTTTTCCTACCTATGTCGTTGGTACCAATGTGCACCACGACTTCTGGCTGCTCCCCCTCCCCCTTCAGGATCCTGAAGACACGATCCGAGACATCCCTGGCCCTGGCACCCGGGAGGCAACATACCTTCCGGTAGTCTCGCTCGCGACCACAGAATCTCCTATCTATTCCCCTAACCATTGAATCTCCTACAACTATTGCTTTTCTATTCTCCCCCCTTCCCTTCTGAGCCCCAGAGCCAGACTCAGTGCCAGAGACCTGGCCGCTAGGGCCTTCCCCCGGTAGGTCATCCCCCCCCCCAACAGCATCCAAAACGGTATACTTGTTTTGAAGGGGAACGGCCACGAGGGATCCCTGCACTGTCTGCCTGTTTGTTTTTTTCCCCTGACTGTAACCCAGCTATTCTTGTCCTGTACCTTGGGTGTGGTTACCTCCCTGTAACTCTTCTCAATCACCCCCTCTGCCTCCCGGATGATCCGAAGTTCATCCAGCTTCAGCTCCAGTTCCCTAACACGGTCTTTGAGGAGCTGAAGTTGGGTGCACTTCCCGCAGGTATAGTCAGTGGGGACACCGGTGGTATCCCTCACCACCCACATCCTACAGGAGGAGCATGTAACTGGCCTAGCCTCCATCCCCTCTTACCTTACAGAATATAGCTGCTGTGTGGACTAACTAGATCTGCGCCCTCCGACTCTGCTCCCAGTCAGCGACACTTCCTGTAAACTCCTGGCTCTCTTCGCACTCTTTGCGGAAATGTCGGAAACAAAATGAAAGGAGCACCTTACTCCCTCCTCACCTAACTCCCTCGGTCACCAAACTCTCACTATCGCACTCAAAAAGCACCAAATTCAGCACTCCCTCGGTCACCAAACTCTCACTATCGCACTCAAAAAGCACCAAATTCAGCACTCAGTGCAAACAAAGTCTGCACTGCAGGGGATCACTTTTATACTGTGAATCTAGCCTCTGAAAAACTGGCCTAATCCAATTAACTAATTAACAAGCTCCAGCTGCAAGTGCCTAGAAGTAGAAGCCTGTTTAAAGCTGATTGAAAATTCACCTTCTTCTAAACCAAACAGCAACTTTTAAGTTAATTAACTAAATAAAAGAAAGACTAAACTTGAGATAAAAATGAAGCCTTATACTCCCTTGGTCACCAAACTCTCACTATCGCACTCAAAAAGCACCAAATTCAGCACTCAGTGCAAAAAAAAAACAAGTTCCTTTAAGAGTTTCAGTTATAGAACATAGAACATAGAACATTGCAGCGCAGTACAAGGTCTTCGGCCCTCGATGTTTAGAGGCTGTTTAGCACAGGGCTAAATCGCTGGCTTTGAAAGCAGACCAAGGCAGGCCATGAAAACAGTTCAATTCACTTAACAGCCTCCCCGAACAGACGCCGGAATGTGGCGACTAGGGGCTTTTCACAGTAACTTCATTTGAAGCCTACTTGTGACAATAAGCAATTTTCATTTCATTTCATTTTCATTTAATTTAATGTTGCGCCGATCTGTGAAACCACTCTAAAGCCCACCTACACTATTCCCTTATCGTCCATATGTCTATCCAATGACCATTTGAATGCCCTTAGTGTTGGAGAGTCCACTACTGTTGCAGGCTGGGCATTCCACGCCGTTACTACTCGCTGAGTAAAGAACCTACCTCTGACATCTGTCTTATATCGATCTCCCCTCAATTTAAATCTTTGTCCCCTCGTGCTAGACATCACCATCCGAGGAAAAAGGCTCTCACTGTCCACCCTATCCAATCCTCTGATCGTCTTGTATGCCTCAATTAAGGCACCTCTTAACCTTCTTCTCTCTAACGAAAACAGCCTCAAGTCCCTCAGCCTTTCCTCATAAGATCTTCCCTCCATAATCAGGCAATAATCTGGTAAATCTCCTCTGCACCCTTTCCAATGCTTTCACATCCTTTCTATAATGCGGCAACAGAATTGCACGCAATACTCCAAATGCGGCCGCACCAGAGTTATGTACAGCTGCAACATGACATCATGGCTCCGAAACTCAATCCCTCTACCAATAAAAGCTAACACACCATACGCCTTCTTAACAACCCTCTCAACCTGGGTGGCAACTTTCAGGGATCTATGTACATGGACACCGATATCTCTCTGCTCATCCACACTGCCAAGAATCTTACCATGAGACCAGTACTCTGTCTTCCTGCTATTCCTTCCAAAATAAATCACCTCACACTTTTCTGCATTAAGCTCCATTTGCCACCTCTCAGCCCAGCGCTGCAGCTGATCTATGTCTCTCTGTAACTTGTAACATCCTACCGCACTGTCCACAGACTTTAGTGTCATCTGCAAATTTACTCACCCATCCTTCTACGCCCTCCTCCAGGTCATTTATAAAAATGACAAATAGCAGTGGCCCCAAAACAGGTCCTTGTGGTACACCACTAGTAACTGGACTCCAGTCTGAACATTTCCCATCAACCACCACCCTTTGTCTTCTTCCAACTAGCCAATTTCTGATCCAAACTGCTAAATCACCCTGAATCCCATGCCTCCGTATTTTCTGAAGTAGCATACCGTGGGGAACCTTTTCAAACGCTTTACTGAAATCCATATACACCACATCAACTGCTTTGCCCTCAGCTACCTGTTTGGCCACCTTCTAAAAGAACTCAATAAGGGTTGTGGGGCACGACCTACCCTTCACAAAACCGTGTTGACTATCTCTAATCAAATTATTCCTTTCCAGATGATTATACATCCAATCTCTTATAAACCTTTCCAAGATTTTGCCCACACAGAAGCAAGGCTCACTGGTCTATAGTTACCGGGGTTGTCTCTACTCCCCTTCTTGAACAAGGGGACAACATTTGATATCCTCCAGTCTTCTGGCACTATTCCTGTAGACAACGATGACTTAAAGATCAAAGCCAATCTCCTCCCTAGCTTCCCAGAGAATCCTAGGATAAATCCCATCCGGCCCAGGGGACTTATCTATTTTCACACTTTCCAAAATTGCTAACAGCTCCCCGTTATGAACCTCAAGCCATTCTAGTCTAGTAGCCTGAATCTCATTATGCTCCTCGGCAACATTGTCTTTTTCCTGTGTGAATACTGACGAAAAATATTCATTTAGCACCTCTCCTATCTCCTCGCACTCCAAGTACAACTTCCCATGACTGACCTTGACTGGCCCCACTCTTACACTAGTCATTCGTTTATTCCTGACATATCTATAGAAAGCATTAGGGAAATCCTTGATCCTACCTTCGAAAGACTTCTCATGTCCCCTCCTTGCTCTTCTTAGCTCTCTCTTTAGGTCCTTCCTAGTTAACTTGTAACTCTCGTGCGCCCTAACTGAACCTTCATGTCTCATCTTTACATAAGCCTCTTTCTTCCTCGTGACAAGTGTTTCGACTGCTTTAGTAAACCACGGTTCCCTTGCTCGACCACTTCCTCCCTGCCTGACAGGCACATACTTATCAAGGACACGCAGTAGCTGTTCCTTGAACAACCTCCACATTTCCATTGTGCCCATCCCCTGCAGTTTTCCTCTCCATCCGCTGCATCCTAAGTCTTGCTTCATCGCATCATAATTGTCTTTCCCCCAGATATAGCTCTTGCCCCGCGGTATTTACCTATCCCTTTCCATCACTAAAGTAAACGTAATCGAATTGTGGTCACTATCACCAAAGTGCTCATCTACCTCCAAATCTAACACCTGTCCTGGTTCATTACCCAGTACCAAATCCAATATGACCTCGCCTCTGGTTGTTCTATCTAGATCCTGTGTCACGAAACCCTCCTGCACACATTGGACAAAAACAGACCCATCTTAATCACTCGAACTTTGGCGTTTCCAGTCAATATTTGGAAAGTTAAAGTCCCCCATAACAACTACCCTGTTGTTTTCGCTCCTATCCCGAATCATCTTTGCAATCCTTTCCTCTGCATCTCTGGAACTTTTCGGAGGTCTATCGAAAACCCCTAACAAAGTGACCTCATCTTTCCTGTTTCTAACCTCAGCCTATAGTACCTCAGTAGACGAGTCCTCATCAAACGTCCTTTCTGCCACCGTAATATTTTCCTTGACTAACAATGCCACCCCTCCCCCTCTTTTACCACCTTCCCTGAGCTTACTGAAATATCTAAACCCCGGCACCTGCAACAACCATTCCTGTCCCTGCTCTATCCATGTCTGCGAAATGGTCACAACATCGAAGTCCCAGGTACCAACCCATGCCGCAAGTTCACCCACCTTATTCCGGATGCTCCTGGCATTGAAGAAGACACACTTTAAACCACCTTCCTGCCTGACGGTACACTCCTGCAACTTTGAAACCTTACTCATTACCTCACTACTCTCAACCTCCTGTATACTGGAGGTACAATTCAGGTTCCAAAGCCCCTGCTGAACTAGTTTAAACCCTCCCGAAGAGCATTAGCAAATTTCCCCGCCCAGGATACTGGTACCCCTCTGGTCCTCTTATGTTCAAAGCTATAATCCGGATGCAACAGTGACGGTGACAAGTGTTCTTTAAATTAAAAATATTGAATATTGAATGATGATTACAAGAAGAAAGACAATATGACAAATACAGCTGATGGTATATATCATAAAGTTGCAGAACCGCAAGCCAGGGACCAATATCCTTGCAGAGATTTTCGCTCTTGCTGCTGTGGATAGTTTGATCTAGATTGACAGGGGGTGTAAATCTGAGCGGGCAGACGTTAGAGAGTGAAATATAGATAGGAATGAAAGACAGGAAAGGAGACATCAATGTAGAAGGAGGGAGAAACATGGTCTAACAACAAAGAAGGCATAATTAAGAAAACAGCGTGTGAACATTTTTTTTAAAGACAAATCGAAACGCACAGTCTCTAAATACACGGCGCATTTGTAAGATGGTAGAGGAATTAGGAGCATAAACTACGGATAACAAACACAAGGCGGCATGTTTGGTAAGGATAGATAAAAAGGAAAAGGTGTGGGTGATGCTCTTCGTTGATAAAATCCATGCATGTGTAAAATACGGCATAGGCAATGATACTCCAAATGTACAATGAATCTGAGTGGAAGTAAATGGCAACAGGCAGCCGAAAGCATTATTCGGAGTTGTCAGTACTGTCATCTGTCGTGTTTAGGCACGATCGCATTTGACAGTTAATTCGAGACGCGTGTAATCAGGATGCTACAGTAATCATTCGTGGCTTTAATTTACTCGGAGATTGAGCAATAATTCGGTATTGTCTGAACTCGTGGAGTGTGTACGAGATGGTTACTGAGAACAAAATGTCGATTAACCAACTATGGAATATCCTGGGCCAGATCGGTTTCTGAGACCAGGGGCTGGATTCTCCGATTGCCGACGCCGAAATTGTGTTCAGCAATTGGCCAGAGAATCCGGTTTTACTCCAAAATCCTGGGCGGAGCCGTTTTGCGCATGTTCCAACCCCTCAAAAACAGCTTAGTCGAGGCGTACGCCTTTGTGACAGCCTCAGAACATCAGCTGAGGCCCTCCCCCGATGCTCCGCCTCCGATGGGCCGACTTCACGATGGCGAGGGACACGTGTCCTCTCGACTTGCATGATCCTGGCGTGGCGGTTGCAGACTATGTCCAGCGGTGCCGCAGTCAGTGGGGTTGGGGGGTGGGGTAGCCGTTCCTGTGACAGATGGACTTCGGCAGGGGTTGAGGGTATGGTGAGGGATGGTCCGGGGCGGTGAGGGGGGTTACAGGGGACACTATCTTGCGGGGTCCGCGGACGGCCGGCGCCATGTTGTACGGCAGGCTGCTGCAGGCTACCGCCGTGCGCATGTGTGGCCAGGAACGCGGCCCTTCTCCGTCCTGATCTGCAGGTAAAGCCGGGGGCTTATGTGACGCAGCTGCTGCCCCCCCCCCCCCCCCACTGGGCGGAGCATCGGTGCGGGGGCGGAGCCGAGATGTTGGTCGTACGATCCGAACCTAGCCGCAAAATCGGAGACTCCGGCCCGAAGTGTTGCCGCCAACGGAGAATTCGAACCTTTCCTGACAGAGAAACTAGCGCCACACCTGCCCCGATTCTGCAGCTATTTCGGGGCCGCGTGGTTCACCATGGGCTGAATTCTCCATTCTGGAGGCTAAGTGTTGATGCCTTTGGAAAACGGTGGAGTTTCCCGACGTCGAGATGGGGTCCATAGCTGCAGCGATTCAACCGCCCCCAAGGGGCTAGCACGGGCGGAATGTGGAACGCCACAGTCCGTTAACAGAACGGCGGCCGATTCGCCGGTTCCATGATTGACTCCCTGGCGCGGCTGCAAAAAATGCATTCTCCCACTCCCACACACAAGCGTCGCAGCCAACATGGCCGCAAGGAGGGCAGCGCCGCCCTTCCGGGACGCCGAACTGCGGACTCACCTTGACACCGTGGAGGAGAGGAGGCTGATGATGGATCCCGGGCGTGGACCGAGACCATCAGGCGTCATCGTTCGCCGAGCCTGGGCTGATGTGGGAGCCGCCGTCATGGCCGTCGGGGAGGTGCCCCGGACTGGAGACCCTGCGCTGTGCTCCGGTACCAAGCACCCTACCGCTACACACATGTGACGGCCGGACCCTCACCTTGATCCAAATATCTGCTGCACTGGCCGGGTACCCTGGCCACTGATGCCATCAAATTCCCAACCATAGAGCTGCATGCGCCATGCCATCTAACACTGTTGCTCTTTGTGTTTGCCTCCCCCTCCCCGCCCCCCCCCCCCCGCCCCCAGGACAACCGCATAGTCCGAGCAGAGACACTAGACGAGGGAGGGCGCCAATGTGTAGGTAGGCGACGCCCCACCCCCAGACAATGCCAGAGACGGTGCCAACAAACGGCCGATCACCGACGGGGAGAGCAGCCGGAAAAACAGCCCTCTGCCCAAGACCAAGGACACCACGGAGTTTAGGTCAGAGGAGGGCACAGACTTTCGTTTACAGCTGTCTGGAACACTGTCCACCATTTCAGAGACTATCACAACCCTAGAGGTCATACTTTTTAGCTCACTGCCTAACTCGCTGAACTCCTTCTACAGGACCTCAACACACTTCTTGCCTATGTCGATAGTACCTATCTGTACTTTGACGTCTGGATGACGTTCGTTCAGAGACATTCCTTGACCCTGGGACCGGGGAGCCAACATACCATCCTGGAGTCTCGTTCACGTCCACAGAAGCGCCTATCTCTGGCCGTTACTCTCGAGTCCCCGATAACTATCGATATCCTGCAGCCACTGTTCTGGTTGCTTTTGAAGGAGGCTGGAGAGGAAATTGCTGAGGCCTTAACAGAAATCTTTGGATCCTCACTGTCTTCAGGCGATATCCCGGAGGACTGGAGAATAGCCAGTGTTGTTCCTTTGTTTAAGAAGGATAGCAAGGATAATCCAGTGAACTACCGGCCGGTGTTCAGTGTTCCTTCAGGATTCGGTGTTCAGCCTCCTTCAGTATTCTGGGGTAGATCCCATCAGGCCCTGGGGACTTATCTACCTTAAAAAAATTTAAGACGCCCAACACCTCGTCTTTTTGGATTTCAATGTGACCCAGGCTATCTACACACCCTTCCCCAAACTCAACATCTACCAATTCCTTCTCTTTGGTGAATACTGATGCAAAGTACTCATTTTTAACCTCGCCCATTTCCTCTGCCTCCACACATGGGTTCCTTTGCCTAACCTTCAGTGGGCCAACCCTTTCCCTGGCTACCCTCTTGCTTTTTATGTACGTGTAAAAAGCCTTGGGATTTTCCATAACCCATTTGCCAATGACTTTTTGTGACCCCGCCTGGCCCTCCTGACTCCTTGCTTAAGTTCTTTCCTACTTTCCTTATATTCCACGCAGGCTTCGTCTGTTCCCCGCCTTTCAGCCCTGACAAATGCCTCCTTTTTCTTTTTGACGAGGCCTACAATATCTCTCGTTATCCAAGGTTCCCGAAAATTGCCGTATTTATCCTTCTTCCTCACAGGAACATGCGGGTCCTGAATTCCTTTCAACTGACACTTGAAAGCCTCCCACATGTCAGATGTTGATTTGCCCTCAAACATCCGCCCCCAATCTAGGTTCTTCAGTTTCCGCCTAATATTGTTATAATTAGCCTTCCCCCAATTTAGCACATTCACCCTAGGACCACTCTTATCCTTGTCCACCAGCACTTTAAAACTTACTGATTTGTGGTCACTGTTCCCGAAATGCTCCCCTACTGAAACTGCTACCACCTGGCCGGGCTCATTTCCCAATACCAGGTCCAGTACAGCCACTTCCCTAGTTGGACTGTCTACATATTGTTTTAAGAAGCTCTCCTGGATGCTCCTTACAAACTCTGCCCCGTCTAAGCCCCTGGCACTAAGTGAGTCCCAGTCAATATTGGGGAAGTTGAAGTCTCCCATCACCACAACCCTGTTGTTTTAACTCTTTTCCAAAATCTGTCTACCTATCTGCTCCTCTATCTCCCGCTGGCTGTTGGGAGACCTGTAGTAAACCCCAACATTGTGACTGCACCCTTCTTATTCCTGATCTCTACCCATATAGCCTCACTGCCCTCTGAGGATTCCTCCCGTAGTACAGCTGCGATATCGTCCCTAACCAGTAGCGAAACTCTGCCACCCCTTTTACATTCCCCTCTATCCCGCCTGAAACAGCTAAATCCTGGAACGTGTAGCTGTCATACTGCCCTTCCCCCAACCAGGTCTCTGTAATGGCAACAACATCATAGTTCCAAGTACTAATCCAAGCTCTAAGTACATCTGCCTTACCCTAAGACTTCTTGCATTAAAACATATGCACTTCAGGCCACCAGACCCGCTGTGTTCAGCAACTTCTCCCTGTCTGCTCTGCCTCAGAGCCACACACTCCCTATTCCCTAGTTCTCCCTCAATGCTCTCAACTTCTGACCTATTACTCCCGTGCCCACCCCCCTGCCATACTAGTTTAAACCCTCCCTTGTGACACTAGCACACCTCGCGGCCAGGATATCTATGCCTCTCCAGTTTAGATGCAACCCATCCTTCGTATATCGGTCATACCTGCCCCGGTCCAAATAACGGAAAGACACTTGGAGTAGTGTTCAATTCTGGTCGCCACACTGCCAGAAGGACGTGGAGGCGTTAGCGAGGGTGCAGAAGAGATTTACCAGGATGTTGCCTCGTATGGAGGGCATTAGCTATGAGGAGCGGTTGAATAAATTCGGTTTGTTCTCACTGGAACGACGGAAGTTGAGGGGCGACATGAGAGAGGTCTACAAAATTATGAGGTGCAGAGACAGAGTGAATAGTCTGAGGCTTTACCACAGGGTAGAGGAGTCAATTACTAGGGGGCATAGGTTTAAGATGCGAGGGACAAGATCTAGCGAAGATGTACGAGGCAAGTTTTTTACACAGAGGGTAGTGGGTGCCTGAAACTCGCTGCCGGAGGAGGTGCTGGAAGCAGGGGCGATAGTGACATTTAAGGGGCATCTTGACAAATAAATGAATAGGATGGTAAGAGAGGGATGCGGACCCAGGAAGAGTAGAAGACTTTAGTTTAGACGGACAGCATGGTCGGCACGTGCTTGGAGGGTCGAAGGGCCTGTTCCTGTGCTTTACATTTCTTTGTTTTTTGTTCCCCTGATATGCTATGTCCCTCAACAGTATCCAAAACGGTATACCTGTTAGAGGAGGGCACAGCTACTGAGGATTCCTGTGCTGACTGCCTGCCCTTCCTAGCGTTTACACATCGGTTTTCCTGGATCTTGGGTGTGGGCACGCTTTCCGTAAGCTGCATGCTCCTGAGTGCATCCAACTGCTGTTCCAACCGAACCACGCGCTCCTTGAGGATCTGCCATTGTTTACACTTGCTGCAGATGTAGTTGAACGGAACGCTGGAAGCGTCACAGATCTGCCACATCTCGCAGTTGGAGCACTGCACCCCGCTGAGTGCTATTTAAGCACTAGTTAATTAATTTAAAATAAATACTTGAATTATTGTTGGAATGAGTTACAATTGTCTCTGTTCTCCTTTGTGATCGTATCGGTCAATGTGCTTCCGGGCACATATCAAGCACTTTTCAGTGAAACGCGTTACGTATTTATCAAAATATGCCTCCAACATAAGTTCTTCATTCTTTCTACAGTTGTTGCTATTCCATGATGATCCCTAACCTCAATAACTTGATTAATTACAAATTATGATACAGGTTTGGCACGATGTATAACCCGTCTTAAATAATTTACCGGTCCTTGATGTCTTACTTGTTCTTCTACTTCTTCAATGATGATGAGAATGGGTTCGAATTGGTTTCAAAACAAATCGTATCTTTGGAATTGAATAATACCCTCACTTTGAGTTTGATGCATCGGGGCAGCAAACTGGCCTCTTGCTTAGCGAACTCTTCTGCACTTTGGCTGCTGGCGGGGGTCTATGACGAGTCTTTACCTTAATTACCTCATATTGTTCTCCGCAGGCGTTCCCGATTACATACGGTATTAATGTAGTTGACGGGACAGGTTCTTCATCGATTAATACAAACCCTCCAGCTTCCTATATCGGCAAAAATTCAGTCAGTCCATTAGAAACATCCATGCTGTCTGAAAAAATGTCATGTGGTTAGACGGGGGAGGGAGGGGGCGTGGGGTGACGGGTTCCGGGTAGGTGACTATAAATGTTACTGCTGTTCATCAAACACTCTGAACGCCCGTGGCAATGGGCAGGTTCAATGTTCTTACCTCGAGAACCCACCCTTGATTGTTTTCGACATGATGGCCACATCCGATTTCCCTCAATCCATCCTCAATCGAGGATCCCATTATACGTTATTTTAATGGTTATTTTTGTCTGTCTATTATTCTCTGGTTTCTACTCAGCAATAGGGCACTTACCCTTCTTCCCTCGTTTTTCTTGGCAGAATTGGCCCCTTCGGACCAGGTTCTGCCACGAGCTGGCATTTCAGCGCTTCCCCGCCATTGCTGATGCCTGCAAGGAAAGTGGGTGTAATACTTCTGTCAACAGGAATGTGCTTCCCTTGTAACGTTATCTTTCATAGAGATTTGTGATCTGACTAAGAATTCCATCTCTTATGCGTCCATCTAATAATAATTGGAGAGGTGTCTGTTGTGCTAAAATGGTGTATTCAGGCCAATTGCAGAGCTGAAAAGTTGTTCTGCCCCGGAAACTGTCAGTATGTGGCGTTCAAATGTAGAAAATGCCTGTTCTATTGGGTAGAAGTGCCGCGACGCACAGCCAGCCTGTCCCAGTCTCCCGGTACCTTCCTGTAGTAGACCAGCAGAGATAGAACTGTCCATCGCCGCTACTTGAATATCAAAAGGCAATTCTGGATTCGGTGTTTTCATGGCTGGCGCCTGGGCCAATGTATTTTTAGTTTACGAATGACGTGTGTGAACAGCTCAGTCCCATTCCAAGGGATGTTTTGTTTTTGGTAAATGAGACAACGGTGAAGTTTTTGTTCCTAAACTGTGAATGTGGTTTCAGCAATATCGAAACAATCCTAAAAAACAATCTTAAGAATTTTAAATCGAGGGTAAAGGTGGTCTATAGCCTTTTCCTTTCTATGTCTCGATTCGTCCAGTTCACCATTGCGCCTAAGAATGCGACCCGGCTTTCCATGATCAGAGCGTGTTGGTTTAACGTTTTGTCCCAGGATGGCGAGAAGGCCAAGCAAATCATCGAGGATATCTGTGTCCTTCTCTCTGGATGTTTTGGAGGAGAAGGCCGTCTACGTACTGAATTAAAATTTGATGTTTGGAATATGGGAATCCCTGTGGCAAACATGTGCAGGTGTAGTGTTGACCCAAGAAAGTGAAGGGAAACTTACATTGCCATTCCCTTCTGAACGAAATTGACCAACATCCATTCCATGTATCTAAAACAGTAAAATGTCGGGCTCGTGTCGTGTTTTTTTAACCAAAACCTCGGAACTGCTCACAACTGCGGTGGAGGTCACAGGGGTTCTTTTATTCAATTTTCGGTAGTCGATACTTCGGGGCCAGGACTCATCCGGCTTCTTTATTGGCCTGATAGGAGACTTCTTTGATGAGCGTACGGGAAGTTGGACTCTCTGCACCACTAATCCGGCAATTACTTTCGGCACATTATCTCCTGATAGCTTGGGGAAACCATTTGACTTCTGAGCTTGGGTCCAGCCCCTCTCTAGCGACCTCTGCTGACATTCCGCCCCTATTATATTGGTGTTGGGCTGAAACAGGCTGTCGATTCCAGAGCACTTGTTGCGTCGATAGAAACCCTGACATTCTGCCTGGCTGAACGCACAGATGACCCACGGTACACATTTGATCCATGTATTTTCACACAGAGATCGGTGATAGTGCGTTTAACCCTCCATTAATTTGGTAAACAATACAATTTGCTGTGTCAAAGGATAAACTAAACTTTCACCTTCGCTCGAAGCCGAGGATATCTTCTGTCCAAGGGATAAATCACTCAAGATAGCAGAATGGAAAATCAATATGAATTTCAGTTTAAACTCTAAAGGGTCAGTTTCTCCACCTTGTTGCAAGTGCCGTTGAAACCGCTCAACATGATTTCCCTTTGAATGCACCATTCAATTCGGGGAGATCTGCTGGTGTTAAGTGTGATGCGGGACCCTCCATTATCCGATAGACATTTGCTGGATGCCTCCTACCCAACCGTTCACTAGGCGCTCAATATTCTCACATCTGACGCTGCAGGACCATTCTGTAAAGGCCTGACACCGCCATTGATTTCAAGGCGGGGCGTGGGTAGATTGAGTTAGGAGCGGGCGCCCCTCAAAACTAGGAGATTTATCTTTCATGCATACTCGTTCCTTTTGATTTCTTTCAGGCCCGTCAGAGGACTGTAGAGGTTTCTCAGGACCTTGTGAATAATGATTAGGTTCGCGAGGGTTTTGGAAATAAGTGACGGAGTCGGTCACAAATATAATTCGGGCCGGTTGACGCTCGTCCTTGTCTTGTCAGTGGAGAGGGATGTGTCCTGCTTGTGGGTTCACCATGTCTCTTAACTGGACGGGTTTCTCGGGATAGGGAGAGGAATGTAGCTGTATTCTTATCTCTCTGTGTCCTCCGACATTTTCCCAGATTTCCCCATACGCCCGAGTTGGAGCAACAACATTTTGCCATTTTGGGGGCGATCCCCGTGGCCAGAGCTTCCCTTTTCCGTGCTCGGGATCTACGGTGGTGGAGTCATGTCGCAGCGTGTGTTGAATAGGAAGGTTCAACAGATTCCCAAGTTTTCTGACCATCTTGGGTTGCATGTGAGACGAATGCATTAGTCAACCTCGTGTTATCTGTGGTGCGGGTGTCTTGTCAGAACGAATAATTTTGACCCGAGTTGTGATCTCTGGAAACTCACCACTGTTGGCATTACAGAGTTTGCTACAAAGTTTATAATTCGCCCCTGTCTTGTTCATCTTGTTCACTGTACACACCTCAATTCCTCGGCGTCACTCTGATATCCATGGCTGATTGTCAGAGTTTATTCATGTCTGAATAACATTGAAAATAGTTAACTGCACCTGCTTTTTCGCTGCTCAGGTTGTTATTATTCCCTGAAGGACATTAGTGAGCCAGCTGGGTTTTTACGGCAATCGATTTGTCTCATGGACACCGTTCGGCATTTTTTTCTGTATATGTATTGGATTGAATCCCTCCAAATGCCCTGGTTGCATTCAAACTAAGAACCCCAGAGCATTTCCCTGCGTTCCTGAATTACGACTAACTGCTTTTGTCAGATAATGGAAATCGGATCAGCCTCCGTGGACGCAAATTGGTTCCCTTGAGAGATTCCAATTTTTAAATGAGAACGTGGAACATACAGTGCAGAAGTAGGCCGTTCGGCACATCGAGCCTGCAGCGACACGCTTAAGCCCTCCCTTGCACCCAATCCCCGTAACCCAATAACCCCTCCTAATCTTTTTGGAGACTAATGGCAATTTAGCATGGCCAATCCACCTAACCTGCACGTCTTTGGACTGTGGGAGGAAACCGGAGCACCCGGAGGAAACTCACGCACACGCGGGGAGAACGTGCAGACTCTGCACAAACAGTGACCCAGTGGGTACTCGAACATGGGACTCCGTCGCTGTGAGGCCACAGTGCTATCCACTTGTCCTACCGTGCTGCCCACTTTCTTTAAACCAAGACTCCTTTCAAGGTGCTTCTTTCAATGTCTCTTCGGCAGCATCGCTTTGGCAACTGAGAGAGATCAGCGGCTCCAGAGGGTGGGAGGCGAGATATTGAAATGTGACATTCACAGCCTGGTATGTTACAACAATGGCTGTGAATGTGAGAACAATGGATTGGAATGATACAACAATGAGTCTGAGAACAGTCGGTAGGAATACTACATCAATGGATGAGAATCTGGAAGCAATCCTAGTTGACCAGAATCTGAGCACGAAAGACTGGATGTTCCAACAGTGAACGGGAGTATATTCGGAGCGCTTTACCAAGTTTCTACATTTTATAAATGGATGTCATTGGGAAAACGGACCTATTTCGCACTCCAGATCATTTAGGCGGGTTACTATTCCTTTCTCGCTTGGTTCGATGACCCTGGTAAGAAACATTATGTGATATTAATTTTCCAATGCATTGTTAACCACGGGATTTTGTTGTCATTGATATTTGGATGTGAAAATGCATTTTGTGAAGTTTAATCTGAAACACCTTTACCTCTCCATCAATGTAGTTTCACTGATCTGTCAAATGTCTGAGTCTTAAAAGAAGATAGTTCACAATCTGGGAGGTAAGTCTCTCCTTTAAAAACACTTGTCTTTGCAGGAGCGGGCCAGTCGATTTCAGAGGGAGCGGTGCGTTAGTGATTTCTGGGAGACCTTCACAGGAGCAGGCTAGTCAATTTCAGCGGTAAACACTTACCTGGTCCCGTTTTCGGTCCCTCTTTGCTGTTTCTTTTAATTTTAGTGTTTAAGGCGGGAACAGGAAGTTCGACCCGCGGACTTCTGGGAAGACCCTCACCAATAAATTCTGGTGGAGAGGAAACCCGAGACACTACACGTGTAGTGTCTCCCACCCGCCCTCCTCCTCTAACCTAATAATAAAACCCATTGGTGTGAGGTAAGTACCATATTTTATTATTATTATTATTTTTTAAACAAAAATTTAATTTAGTTGTTAGCCAGATCTTGGTGGAAAGTTAGAGGGATGGCAGGGAAGGGAGTGCAATGTTCCTCCTGCAGGATGTTTGAGGTGATGGATGCCGTTAGTGTCCCTGCTGATTTTACCTGCAGGAAGTGCTGCCATCTCCAGCTCCTCCAAGACCGAGTTAGGGAACTGGAGCTGGTGTTGAAAGAACTTTGGATCATTCGGGAGGCAGAGGGGGGTCATAGATAGCAGCTTCAGGGAATTAGTTACACCAAAGATTGGAGATAGATGGGTAAGAGGGACTGGGAAAAAGCAGTCAGTGCAGGGATCCCCTGCGGTCGTTCCCCTGAGAAACAAGTATACCGCTTTGGATACTTGTGGGGGGGGGGACGACTTACCAGGGGTAAGCAATGGGGTACGGGCCTCTGGCACGGAGTCTGTCCCTGTTGCTCAGAAGGGAAGGGGGGAGAGGAGCAGAGCATTAGTAATTGGGGACTCTATAGTCAGGGGCACAGATAGGAGATTTTGTGGGAGCGTGAGAGACTCACGATTGGTATGTTGCCTCCCAGGTGCAAGGGTATGTGATGTCTCGGATCGTGTTGTCTGGGTCCTTGGGGGGAGGGGGAGCAGCCCCAAGTCGTGGTCCACATTGACACTAACGACATAGGTAGGAAAGGGGACAAGGATGTCAGGCAGGCTTTCAGGGAGCTAGGATGGAAGCTCAGAACTAGAACAAACAGAGTTGTTATCTCTGGGTTGTTGCCCGTGCCACGTGATAGTGAGATGAGGAATAGGGAGAGAGAGCAATTAAACACGTGGCTACGGGGATGGTGCAGGCGGGAGGGTTTCAGATTTCTGGATAACTGGGGCTCTTTCTGGGGAAGGTGGGTCCTCGACAGACAGGATGGTCTACATCTGAACCTGAGTGGCACAACTTTCCTGGAGGGGGAGATTTGTTAGTGCTCTTTTGGGGGGGGGCGGTTAAACTAATGCAGCAGGGGCATGGGAACCTGGATTGTAGTTTTAGGGTAAGGGAGAATGAGAGTATAGAGGTCAGGAGCACAGATTTGACGTCGCAGGAGGGGGCCAGTGTTCAGGTAGGTGGTTTGAAGTGTGTCTACTTCAATGCCAGGAGTATACGAAATAAGGTAGGGGAACTGGCAGCATGGGTTGGTCCCTGGGACTTCGATGTTGTGGCCATTTCGGAGACATGGATAGAGCAGGGACAGGAATGGATGTTGCAGGTTCCGGGGTTTAAGTGTTTTAGTAAGCTCAGAGGCATGGGATTCAGGGTGATTTAGCAGTTTGGATCAGAAATTGGCTATCTAAAAGAAGGCAGAGGGTGGTGGTTGATGGGAAATGTTCAAAATGGAGTTCAGTTACAAGTGGAGTACCACAATGATCTGTTCTGGGGCAGTTGCTGTTTGTCATTTTTATCAATGACCTAGAGGAAGGCGCAGAAGGGTGGGTGAGTAAATTTGCAGACGATACTAAAGTCGGTGGTGTTGTCGATATTGTGGACGGATGTAGCAGGTTACAGAGGGATATGGATAAGCTGCAGAGCTGGGCTGAGAGGTGGCAAATGGAGTTTAATGTAGAGAAGTGTGAGGTGATTCACTTTGGAAGTAATAACAGGAATGCGGAATGTTTGGCTAATGGTAAAGTTCTTGGAAGTGTGGATGAGCAGAGGGATCTAGGTGTCCATGTACATAGATCCCTGAAAGTTGCCACCCAGGTTGATAGGGTTGTGAAGAAGGCCTATGGAATGTTGGCCTTTATTGTTACAGGGATTGAGTTCCGGAGTCAGGAGGTCATGTTGCAGCTGTACAGAACTCTGTTACGGCCGCATTTGGAGTATTGCGTACAGTTCTGGTCACCGCATTCTCGGAAGGATGTGGAGGCTTTGGAGCGGGTGCAGAGGAGATTTACCACGATGTTGCCTGGTATGGAGGGAAAATCTTATGAGGAAAGGCTGATGGACTTGAGGTTGTTTTCGTTGGAGAGAAGAAGGTTAAGAGGAGACTTAATAGAGGCATACAAAATGATCAGTGGGTTGGATAGGGTGGACAGTGAGAGCCTTCTCCCGCGGATGGAAATGGCTGGCACGAGGGGACATAACTTTAAACTGAGGGGTAATAGATATAGGACAGAGGTCAGAGGTAGGTTCTTTACGCAAAGAGTGGTGAGGCCGTGGAATGCCCTACCTGCTACAGTAGTGAACTCGCCAACATTGAGGGCATTTAAAAGTTTATTGGATAAACATATGGATGATAATGGCATAGTGTAGGTTAGATGGCTTTTGTTTCGGTGCAACATCGTGGGCCGAAGGGCCTGATGATTCACTGATTCACTGACACACTGTTCCGACTTGGGGAGGGGCGGGGCGGGGGATGAAGTGTGTCATTACCGGAAGGAGTGATTTTCTTGGCGAATAAGGAATTTGTTCAAATTTGAAAATCCATTTGAAATTTCTTGTTATATATTGAGGTAATGGGGAAATATTAAAAATGCGTGGTGTGTTCTTCCAGCATGATGAAAGAGCTGATGTGCCCCATTGTGGTATCTAGTGACCACATTTGTAGTAAGTGTTGGTTGCTCGAGGAACTCCGGCTCACAGTTGATGAGTTGGATTCTGAGTTTCAGGCATTGCGACAGATCAGTGAGGGGGAGAGGTACCCAGACACTGTGTTCCAGGAGGTAGTCCCACCACTTCGGCTCACTACCTTGAATTCAGCCAGTGGTCAGGGACAGACATTGTTGCATGGGTGCCTCAGCTCTTGACCTTGTCCAACAGGTAGGAGGTACTTGATCCATTGTTGATGAGGAGAATGAGTTAGCTGACCACTGCGCCGTGGTACAGGAGGACATTCAAGCGTGGAAGCAAAAAGACAATTGGTAGCAGTAGGGGATTGAATGATTAGGGAGACAAAGAGCATTCTTTATAAGCAGGACCAAGTGTGTCACATGATATGTTGGCTGCCCGGTGCCAGTGTGCGGGACATCAAGCGCAGCACGGTAGCATGGTGGTTAGCACAATGTCTTCACAACTCCAGGGTCCCAGGTTCGATTCCCGGCTTGGCTCACTGTCTGTATGGAGTCTGCACGGATGAAAATGAAAATGATAATCGCTTATTGTCGCAAGTAGGCTTCAAATGAAGTTACTTTGAAAATCCCCCAGTCGCCATATTCCGGCGCCCGTTTGGGGAGGCTGGTACGGGAATTGAACTGTGCTGCTGGCCTGCCTTGGTCTGCTTTAAAAGCCAGCTCTTTTACCTGTGCTAAACCAGCCCCTTGGATCTGTTTGAGGATCTGTTTGTGAATTACCAGGAACTAGAACCAAAATTAACGAACAGGTCCTCGAGGGTTATAATCTCTGGATTTCTACCCCAGGCATCTGCAAATTGGCCTAGGAATGAGAAAATTAGGGAAGTAAACACGCAGCTAAACGAGTGGTGCAGGAAAAGGGGGCTACATTTCATGCGGCACTGGCATCAGTATGTTGGCAGGATGGATCTGTTCCGTTGGGATGGCGTCCACCTGAATTGGACTGGGAACATTGTTCCAGCGGAAAGGAGAAAATAGGGTGGTCACAAGGACTTTAAACTAGCAAATAGCGGGGAGGGGAAGGATAAGAAATATAAGGTGACTGTGAGAGCGAAAGTTGTGGATGCGGCACACTTTTACCAGAGATTAATGAAGGAGGCCAGAGTGTGTGAAAAGAATAGTGCGCAAGAAAATCTTACAAGTGAAAGACAAATCAGTCGGACATATTTGGAAACCCTGTGCCTGAGTCCACGCAGTTTTTGGAATAAGGTCAATGAGCTGACAGCACAAATAGATACAAATGGGAGTGATTTTGTGGGGATCACTGGAACATGGTTGCAGGAGGACCGGGACTGGGAGTTAAATGTCCAAGGGTACTCAGCATTCCACAAGGACAGACATAATGGAACAGGAGGTGGAGTTGCTGTATTGGAGAAAGATGACATCAAGGCTGTATTAAGAATTGATATTGGTACAAAGGGACAAGATGCTGATTTGGTGTGGGTGGAAACAAAACAAAATCAAAGGGCACACTCTTTGTAAAGTCAATGAATCGACAGCACAACTGGACACAAATGGGTATGATTTGGAACGGATCACCTAGAAATTATTAGAACAAAGAACAAAGCACAATACGGCACAGGAACAGGTCATTCGGCCCTCTAAGCATGTACCTGTCATGATACCGACATTTACCAAAACCCTCAGTACGTCCTTGTGCCCTATCCCTCTATACCCATCCTATCCATCTTTTTGCAAGTTGCCTTTTGAACGCCGTTAATGTATTTGCTTTCACAACCTCCTCTGACAACGCGTTCCAGGCACTCACCACCACCTGCGTAAATAACCTGCTTCACACATACCGACACTTTGCCCCACGAACCTCAAACCTATGGCCCATGGTGCCTGGCCCGTCCACCATAGGAAAGAGTGCCTGCCCATCCACTCTATCCATGCCCCTTCTAATACTGTAGACCTCTATCAGGTCACCCCTCAACCCCTGTCTCTCGAATGAAAACAGTCGGACCAGCACTGCTGCACAGACCCTCCACACCAGGAAATATCTTGGTAAACCTCCTCTGCAAACTGTTCAAAGCCTCCACACCCTTCTGTAATGTGGCATCCAGAATTGTGTGCAATATTCCAAGGGCGGCCTTACCAAGGTTCTATCCATGAACTGCTAGTTGTTATACTAAATCCACGTCCAATGAAGGCAAGCATTCCGTATGCTATCTTCACTACATTGTCCACTTGTGTTGCCACTTTCAAAGATCTGTGGACCAGTATACCCAGATCTCTCTTTATCCCGAAGAGTTTTGCTATTTACTGCATATTTCCACTCTATGTTAGATCTACCAAAATGCATTCATTCGCATTTATCCTGATTAAAATCCATTTACCATTTCCCTATCCAAGTCTCCAATCTATAAATGTTCTGCTGTATCCTCTGACAATCCTCAACAGTATCTGCCACTGCACTAAACTTGGTGTCATCCACAAACTTACGAATCAGACCGGCTGCATGTTCCTCCAAATCGTTCATATGAGCTCCAAACAACAAAGACCCCAGCACAGTTGCCTGTGGAACATCGCGAGTCACTGCCTTCCATTCAGAAAAAAAAACTTTCACTGCTACCATCTGCCATCCGTGACCGAGCCAGTTCTGTATCCATCTTACCACCTCACCTCAGATCCCGTGTGACTTCACCTTTTGTACCAGCGTGCCATGAGGCACTTTGTCATGTTTTTTTAAAAATTCATTTAAAGTACAAAACATTTTTTTTCCCAATTAAGCGGCAATTTAGCATGGCCAATCCATCTATCCTGCACATCTCTTGGTTTTGGGGGGAAAACCCACGCAAACACAGGAAGGATGTGCGAACTCCACACAGAGAGCGTCCGAGAGCCGGGATCGAACCTGGGACCTGGGCATCGTGAGGCAGTAATGCTAATCACTGTGCCACCGTGCTGTCCTTTGGCAAAGGTTTTACTGAAATCCATGCAAATAACATCCACCGCCCTTCCCTTATGAATCATCTTTGTCACCTCCTAAAAAAACCTTGAGCAAGTTAGTGAGGCACGACCTCCCCTTCACAAAACCATGCTGTCGATCGCAAATTAGCCCATTTCTTTCCATATGGGGATCAATCCTGTCCTTGAAAATACTGTCCAATTATTTACCTACTACCGACGCGAGGCTCACTGCCTATAATTTCCTGGATTATCGCTGCTGTCTTTCTTAAACAGTGGTACCAGATCAGCTCTTCTCCAGTCCTGTCGTATCTCACCTGTGGCCAATGAGGACACAAAGATGTCAGGTAAGTCCCTACCAATTTCCTCCCTTGTTTCCGTCAGTATTCTGGGGTAAACCCCATCCAGCCAAGGAGACGGATCTACTTTAATATAATATATAAGACCCAATACTTCCTCCTTTTTGATTTGAACATGACCCAGACTATCCACACACCTCACCCAAGAATCATCTTCCACAAAGTCCGTTTCTTGGTGAACACTGATGAAAAGTACTCAATTAGTACCCTTCCCGTCCTCTGGTTCAACATAGAGATAGACCCACTCGCCTTAACTGGTCTAATCCTTTCGCTGGTGACCCTCTTGTTTTTTACGTACGAATAATGCTTTGGGATTCACCATAATCTTCCTTGCCAAGAAGATTTCATAGTCCTTCCCAGCCCTCCTAATTTCCCTCTTAATCACCTTCCTACTTTCTTTACACTCCTCTATAAAGCATCGAGGTTTTCATCATAAAGAATTCCCATCAGCCAATAGCGTCTGTGTCGTTTCCAAAGCAACCACCTAAGAATGTGACTGGATTCGGTGACATATTTCATACAATCATAGAATTTACTGTGCAGAAGGAGGCCATTCGGCCCAACGAGCCTGCATCGACCTTGGAAAGAGCACGCTGCCCAGGCCCACGCCTTCACACTATCCCCGTAACGCAGTAACTCCACCAAACCATTTTGGACATTATGGGCAATTTAGAATGGCCAATACACCTAACCTGCACATCTTTGAACTGTGGGAGAAAAGCACAGCACCCGGAGAAAATAAACAATGCTGACACGGGAGAACGTCAAGACTCCGCACAGACAGTGACCCAAGCCTGGAATCGAACCTGGGCCTGGAGCTGTGAAAGAACAGTAACAACCATTGCATACCGTGCCGACCTAATATTTGAAACGGATCAATAATCATTCTGTCAAACTAACGTTTTTCTCTCCATCCAGATGCAGAATCTCACTGTTTATTTTGCTTCCCTCCAGCGAATGTAGCTACGATTCTAACCCTGACTATTCGGAAGTGTGGGCTCTCCAGATGTGTCACTCGCTACCTGCTGGCCATGGCAGCAGCAGATCTACTGGTCATTATTTTCGATCTAATATTCAGACACATCCCGATTGTTTACTGGGAGCGGTTTTATTTCCTGTGGTCTATCCGTGTGTGTAATATCCATGGTGTCTTTCTTTATGCAGCTACGGACTGTTCTGTCTGGTTTACTGTGTCTTTCACCTTTGATCGATTTGTGGCCATTTGTTGTCAGAAGCTGAAGAATAAATATTGCACTGAGAAAGTGGCTGCTGTGGTTCTCGGAACCGTGGCTGTGCTGAGCTGTTTTAAAAACATTTTTTGGTACTTCATGTTCTCAGACGGGTACTCGATTAGTAACAGACGCAGTTTTTGCTTTCAAACATTCTCAACTCAAGTATCTCCTGTTTGGATAGCCTTCGAGTTTCTGCATCACATTGCGACTCCGTGTGTCCCATTCGTCCTGATTCTGTTGCTTAATGTTGCAACCATCAGACACATAGTGGTGAGCAATAAAGCCCGCAGCCGACTTCGAGCAATCAATGCTGCGAAGAGGTCCAGAGACCCAGAGATGGCGAGTCGAACAAAATCAATCATATTGCTGTTCCTTATCTCGTTGAATTTCATCCTGTTATGGACAGTTTTCATGGTGTATTCTATATGGAGACGGACATATTATTTGATAGATGATTCTGTGTTGATGAGTGATGTTGTTCTGGAAATTGGCTTCATGTTGCAGCTCCTGAGCTGCTGCACAAACACTTGTATCTATGCCGTGATCCAAACTATTTTCAGGGGGCAGTTGTTGAATGTACTGAAGTATCCATTTGTTTCGATTATTCGATGCATTCAGAGATATACAGAAATGAATAATTGACAATTTGCAGAAATTAATTGCTTGTTTCAATTTTCCCATAGGTGTCGGGAGAGAGCGGACCGGAAGTACTCTGATGGGAAAAAGCGGGGGAGGGGCCACTGTCACTGTCGCAACATTAGCAGGTGTTGCTCTCTTTGGTTGGCTCTGAATATGGTGGTCAATATGGTCGCCTTCCTTAATCCTAATTATGTTTGCTCTAGAGTCGTCAGGTATCTTTGGATACCGCCACAACGTTCAAACCTGAATACTGATCAAAAAGTCGGTACACCAGTTAGTTAGTTCAAAGTCAATACTATTTATTTACACACACAGTAATATCTACTCATGCACGGAATACTACAGACTAAACTATGACTACTGCGAAAGCCTATCCTTAGCTTCGGGCGCCCACTCAGTCAGAGGTACAAGGGCCGTTGTTCGGTTCTGAGGCTGCTGGAGCCGAAATGGTGAAGGGAAGCACCTAAGGTCGCCCGCCTGGTAGCGAGTGTTGACCTTGCACTGCTTCTGGTGCAGCTGGTGGACGGGTTTCTCTGCTGTGAGAGCCAAGTCCAAGAGAGCAATGCTCTCTTGGGGCCTTCCACTTATACCTGAAGGGGCTTAGCGCGCTTTTGGGTGTGCCTTGAACATGGCCCCCAATCAATTGGGCCATATCTTGATCACTCGTATCGATCTTGACCAATAAAGGGGTGGGTGCCCTGACGGCTGGGCGTGTCCTAGGTGGCCGTTGGCATGCTTTGTTTTCTGCTTTCGGTTTGGGGAACGGGCGCCGCGAGGTCTGGCGCCAGATCGGTTACTTAAGTATCTTCCTTTGTTCCCGGAGATCGGCCATCCATATGCTATTGTGCCTACAGTTTCAGTCTTGTCTAGGAGCTGCGGCTCCAATATGCAGACAGGCTCTGTGCCTATTTGCTTTCTTACTATTGTCCATGTTTCCCTGCAATCTTTGCAAATGTCCATTTGTATTCTTGAAGTGGCCATCCCAGATGGCTACACGCTCTCCTTGTGATCCTCAATGCGAAGCGTGAAGGATCAAATAACCGCGTCGTCTTCGTTCTCTTCCCAAGTTGGGCACCCATAAGCATTTTATAGGCTCTACAGTAGGTCACTGATTACAAATTCTCTGTTTACAGCTGTGCACGGATAACATAAACGCTGTTTACCGTAGGGCTCTCATCAGTGTATGGTTCACATTAGCACTGCTGTAAACAAAGTCCATGTAAACATTGCCCTGCAGTAAACTGTGTTAATGTAAACCGAAGACCACGGCAAACAGCGTTTATGTAAACAGCGCCGTACAGTAAAAAGTGCAGACGTAAACCGTCCTCTGCTGTAAAAAGATTCCATGTAAACAGTGTCCTGCAGTAAAAAGTTTTTGAAAACAGTAACCTGCTGTAATAAGAGTCTATGTAAACACTGCACGACAGTAAGCAGTGTTTATGTAAACCGCATTCTGTTGTAAACAGAGTCTTTGGAAATAATGTCCTACATTTCGATACACCGTACACTGCTGTCAACAGATTCTATGTGAACAATGCCCTGCAGTAAACAGAATGAAAGTAAACCGTGCACTAATGTAAACAGAGTCTGTTTAAACAGAGCCCTACAGGAAGCAGTGCTTACGTAAACTGTACACAACTGTTGAAAGAATCTGTGTAAACAATGCCGTACAGTAAACCGTGTTTATGTAAAATGTACACTGATTTAAACAGAGACTATGTAAACAGTGCACTTCAGTGAACAAAATTTAAACTGTGCCCTACAGTAAACAGTGTCGATGTAAACAGTGCCCTACAGTAAACAGGGTGAAAGTAAACCATACACTACTGTAAACAGAGTCTATGTAAACAGTGCCCGACATAATCAGTGTTTCTGTATATCGTACACTGCTGTAAACAGGGACTATGTAAACAGTGCCCTACGCTAAACAGTCTATGTAAACAGTGCGCAACTGTAAACAATATTTATGTAAACCGTACACTACTGTAGACTGAGTCCATGTACACAGTGCTCTGTAGTAAACAATGCTAAAGTAAATCATACACTACTGTAAATAGAGTCTTTGTAAATATAGCACTACAGCAAACAGTGTAAACGGTATACTGCTGGAAACAGATTCTATATAAACCGTGCTGTACAGTAAACAGATTTTATTTAAAATATATATTGCTGTAAATAGGGTCTATTTAAACGGTGCCCTAAAGTAAACAGTGGTTATTTCAACCGTACAATACGGTAAACCTGGTCTATGTAAACAGTGCCCTCGAGTAAACAGAGAGAAAGTTAACCATGCACTGCTGTAAAAAGAGTCCACGTAAACAGTTCCCTCCAGTAAACAGTGTTTATAAATGCCATGCCCTGCTCTCAATAGAGTCTATGTAACAGTGCCCAATAGTAAATAGTTTTCATGTAAACCGTCCACTACTGTAAACTAGCTAGGTAAACAGTGCCCTACAGTAAACAGTGTTTGTATAAACCGTACAATACGGTAAACATGGTTTATTTAAACAGTGCCCTACAATAAACAGAGTGAAAGTTAACCATGCGCTGCTGTAATCAGAGTCCATGAAAACAGTTACCTCCAGTATAAAGTGTTTATATAAGCCGTAGCTTGCTGTATGAAATGAAAACGAGTCAATGTAACAGTCCCCTTCAGTAAATAGTTTTTATGTAAACCGTACACTGCTGTAAACGGAGTCTATTAAACAGTGCCCTATTAAACAGTGTTTATGTAAAATGTACACTGCTGTAAACAGAGTGAATGTAAACAGTGCCCTACAATAAACAGGGTTTATGTGAACCGTACACTGCTGTAAATAAATTCTATGTGAGCAGTGCCGTAAATTAAACAGTTTTTATTAAATCGTATACTGCTGTAAACGAAGTCCATGTAAACACTGCCCTACAGTATAGTGTTAATGTAAACCGGACGTAACTGCAAACAGCGTCTATGTCAACAACGCCTACAGTTCACAGTGTCAACGTAAACCGTACTCTGCTGTATTAAGATTGTATGTAAACAGTGGGAGACAGTAAGCAGTGTTTATGTAAACCCTATACTGTTATAAACAGAGACTATGTAAACAATGCCCTCCAGAAAACATTGTTTAGATACACCGTACACTGCTGTAAACGGAGTCAAAGGAAACAGTGCCCTCCAGTATGCAATGTTTATGTAAATCGTACGCTGCTATAAACAGAGTTTATGTAAACAGTATACTACAGTTAACAGTGTTTATGTAAATCGTTACTGCTATAAACAGGTTCTACGCAAACAGTGCGCTACAGTAAACAGTATTTAATCAGTGTCCTACAGTTAACAGCGTCTATATAAAAAGTGCCAAACAGTAACAAGTATTTAAGCAATGCACTACAGTAAACAGTATATGCAAACAGTGCCAACAGTAAACAGTGCTAATGTGGACCGTACATTGATGAGAGCCCTACGGTAAACAGCGTTTACGTTATCCGTATACTGTTGCAAACCGAGTATTTGTAATCAGTGATCTACTGGAAACAGTTGTTATGTAAAAAGTACACTGTTGTCCTGAGAAGTGCTCCAAAAGCTAGTCATTTGAAACAAAGCTGTTGAACTTCTTACTCTGCTCACCCCAGTCCAAAGCCGGAATCTCCACATTATGTAAGCGGTGCCCTAGAGTAAACAGTGCGTATGTAAAATGTACACTGCTGTAAGGAAAGTCGGTGAAAACAGTGCCTTACAGTAAACAGAGAAATTAAACCGTACACCACTGGAAACAGTCTATGCAAAAGTGCCCTCCAGTAAACAGTATTTAAACAGCACCATACAGTAAACAGAGTGAAAGTAATCCTTACACTAATGTAAACAGACCCTTTTTAAACAGTGCCATCTGTTAAAAAAGTGTTAATGTAAACCGTACAGTGCTGTAACAAGAGTCTATGTAATCAGTGCCCTCCAATAGCCAGTGTTTCTGCAAATTGTATTCTTTGTAAACAGTGTCTGTGTAATCTGTGCCCTACACTAAACAGTGTTTATATAAACCATACACTGATGTAAACAGAGACTACGTAAACAGGGCCCTGAAGTAAACATAGTGAAAACAAACCGTACACTAATGTAAACAGAGTCAGTGTAAACAGAACCTTACAGGAAGCAGTGTTTACATAAACTGTGCACAACTGTAAACAGAGTCTGTGCAAACATGCCCTACAGTAAACCGTGCATATGCAAAATGTACACTGCTATAAACAAAGACTATGTACACAGTGCACTACAGTAAACACAATTTAAACAGTGCCGTACAGTAACACAGTCTATGGAAACAGTGCCCTACAGCAAACAGGGTGAAAGTAAACCATATACTTCTGTAAACAGAGTCTATGTAAACAGTGTCCTACAGTAAACAGTGTTTCTGTAAATCGTACACAGCTGTAAACAGAGTATATGTAAATTGAGTACTACTGTAAACAGTGTTTATGTAAAATGTAAACTACTGTAAACAGAGTGAATTTAAACAGCGCCCTACAATAACCAGTACTTCTGTGAACCGTACACCACAGTAAACAACTCTACGAGAACAGTGCCCTCAACTAAACAGAGTTTATTAAGTCGTATACTGCTGTAAACAAAGTCCATGTAAACACTGCCCTGCAGTGAAATGCCTTAATGTAAACCGGAGACCACGGCAAACAGCGATTATGTAAACAGCGCCTTACAGTAAACAGTGCAGACGTAAACCGTTCTCTGCTGTAAAAAGATTCTATGTAAACAGTGTCCTGCAGTAAAAAGTTTTTGAAAACAGTAACCTGCTGTAATAAGAGTCTATGTAAACAGTGCACTACAATAAGCAGTGTTTATGTAACCGCATTCTGTTGTAAATAGAGTCTATGTAAACAATTCCCGACATTTAGATACACCGTACACTGCTGTCACCAGAGGCTATGTGAACAATGCCCTGCAGTAAACAGAACGAAAGTAAACCGTGCACTAATGTAAACAGAGTGTGTGTAAACAGAGCCCTACAGGGAGCAGTGTTGACATAAACTGTACACAACTGCTAATAGAGTCTGTGCAAACAGTAAACCGTGCTTCTGTAAAATGTACACTGTTGTAAACAGTGACTATGTAAACAGTGCCCTACGCTAAACAGTCTATGTAAACAGTGCGCAACTGTAAAACATATTTATGTAAACCGCACACTACTGCAAACTGAGTCTATGGACACAGTGCTCTGTAGTAAACAAGGTTAATGTAAATCATACACTACTGTAAACAGTCTTTGTAAATATAGCACTACAGCAAACAGTGTTTATGTGAACAGAATACTGCTGGTAAGAGATTCCATATAAACGGTGCTCTACAGTAAACAGTGTTTATGTAAACAGTATACTGCTGGAATCAGATTCTATATAAACGGTGCCCTACAGTAAACAGTGTTTATGTAAATGGTATACATTGGAAACAGATTCAATATAAACGGTGCCATACAGTAAACAGTGTTTATGTAAACAGTATACAGCCGGAAACAGATTCTATCTAAACGGTGCTGTACAGCAAACAGTGTTTATGTAACCAGTATACTGCTGGAAACAGATTCTATATCAACGCTGCCCTACAGTAAACAGTGTTTATGTAAACAGTATACTGCTCGAAACAGATTCTATATAAACGGTACTCTGCAGTAAACATTGTTTATGTAAACAGTATACTGCTGGAAACAGATTCTATATAAACGATGCTGTACAGTAAACAGTGTTCATGTAAACAGTATACTGCTGGAAACAGATTCTATATAAACGGTGCCCTCCCGTAAAGAGTGTTTATGTGAACAGTATACTGCTGGAAACATATTCGATATCAACGGTGCCCTACAGTAAACAGTGTTTATGTAAATAGTACACTGCTGGAAACAGATTCTATATGAACGGTGCCCTACAGTAAACAGTGTTTATGTAAACGGTATACTGCAGGAAACAGATTCTATGTAAACGGTGCTCTACAGTAAACAGTGTTTAAGTAAACGGTATACTGCTGGAAACAGATACTATAAAAATGGCGCTCTACAGTAAACAGTGTTTATGTGAACAGGATACTGCTGGAAACAGATTCTATATAAACGGTGCTGTACAGTAAATAGTGTTTATGTAAACAGTATACTGCTGGAATCAGATTCTATATAAACGGTGCCCTACCGTAAACAGTGTTTATGTAAACAGTATACTGCTGGAAACAGATTCTATATAAACGGTGGTCTACAGTAAACAGTGTTTATGTAAACAGTATACAGCCGGAAACAGATTCTATATAAACGGTGCTCTGCAGTAAACATTGTTTATGTAAACAGTATACAGCCGGAAACAGATTCTATAGAAACGATGCTGTACAGTGAACAGTGTTCATGTAAACAGTATACTGCTGGAAACAGATTATATATAAACGGTGCCCTACAGTAAACAGTGTTTATGTAAACAGTATACTGCTGGAATCAGATTCTATATAATCGGTGCCCTACCGTAAACAGTGTTGATGTAAACAGTATACTGCTGGAAACATATTCTATATAAACGGTGCCCTCCCGTAAAGAGTGTTTATGTGAACAGTGTACTGCTGGAAACATATTCGATATCAACGGTGCCCTACAGTAAACAGTGTTTATGTAAATAGTACACTGCTGGAAACAAATTCTATATGAACGGTGCCCTACAGCAAACATTATTTATGTAAATGGTATACTGCAGGAAACAGATACTATGTAAACGGTGCTCTACAGTAAACAGTGTTTAAGTAAACGGTATACTGCTGGAAAAAGATACTATATAAACGGTGCCCGACAGTAAACAGTGTTTAAGTAAACGGTATACTGCTGGAAACAGATACTATATAAACGGTGCTCTACAGTAAACAGTGTTTATGTGAACAGGATACTGCTGGAAACAGATTCTATATAAACGGTGCTCTACAGTGAACAGTGTTTATGTAAACAGTATACTGCTGGAATCAGATTCTATATAAACGGTGCCCTACCGTAAATAGTGTTTATGTAAACAGTATATTGCTGAAAACAGATTCTATATAAACGGTGCCCTACAGTAAACAGTTTTTATGTAAACAGTATACAGCTGGAAACAGATTCTATATAAACGGTGCGCTACAGTAAACAGTGTTTATGTAAACAGTATACTGTTGTAAACAGATTCTATATAAACGGTGCGCTACAGTAAACAGTGTTTATGTAAACAGTATACTGTTGTAAACAGATTCTATATAAACGGTGCTCTACAGTAAACAGTGTTTATGTAAACAGTATACTGCTGGAAACAGATTCTATATAAACGGTGCCCTACAGTAAACAGTGTTTATGTAAACAGTACACTGCTGCAAACAGATTCTATATAAACGGTACCCTCCTGTAAAGAGTGCTTATGTGAACAGTATACTGCTGGAAACATATTCGATATCAACGGTGCCCTACAGTAAACAGTGTTTATGTAAATAGTACACTGCTGGAAACAGATTATATACGAACGGTGCCCTACAGTAAACAGTGTTTATGTAAACAGTATACAGCCGGAAACAGATTCTATATAAACGGTGCTCTGCAGTAAACATTGTTTATGTAAACAGTATACCGCCGGAAACAGAGTCTATATAAACGATGCTGTACAGTAAACAGTGTTCATGTCAACAGTATACTGCTGGAAACAGATTATATATAAACGGTGCCCTACAGTAAACAGTGTTTATGTAAACAGTATACTGCTGGAAACAGATTCTATATAAACGGTGCCCTCCCGTAAAGAGTGTTTATGTGAACAGTATACTGCTGGAAACATATACGATATCAACGGTGCCCTACAGTAAACAGTATTTATGTAAATGGTATACTGCAGGAAACAGATTCTATGTAAACGGTGCTCTACAGTAAACAGTGTTTAAGTAAACGGTCTACTGCTGGAAACAGATACTATATAAACGGTGCCCTACAGTAAACAGTGTTTAAGTAAACGGTATACTGCTGGAAACAGATACTATATAAACGGTGCTCTACAGTAAACAGTGTTTATGTGAACAGGATACTGCTGGAAACAGATTCTATATAAACGGTGCTCTACAGTGAACAGTGTGTATGTAAACAGTATACTGCTTGAATCAGATTCTATATAAACGGTGCCCTACCGTAAATAGTGTTTATGTAAACAGTATACTGCTGGAAACAGATTCTATATAAACGGTGCCCTACAGTAAACAGTGTTTATGTAAACAGTATACAGCCGGAAACAGATTCTATATAAACGGTGCGCTACAGTAAACAGTGTTTATGTAAACAGTATACTGTTGAAACAGATTCTATATAAACGGTGCGCTGCAGTAAACAGTGTTTATGTAAACAGTATACTGTTGTAAACAGATTCTATATAAACGGTGCCCTCCAGTAAACAGTGTTTATGTAAACAGTACACTGCTGCAAACAGATTCTATATAAACGGTACCCTCCTGTAAAGAGTGCTTATGTGAACAGTATACTGCTGGAAACATATTCGATATCAACGGTGCCCTACAGTAAACAGTGTTTATGTAAATAGTACACTGCTGGAAACAGATTATATATGAACGGTGCCCTACAGTAAACAATGTTTATGTAAACAGTATACTGCTGGAAACAGATTCGATATAAACGGTGCTCTACAGTAAACAGTATTTATGTAAACAGTATAACGCTGCAAACAACTTCTATATAAACGGTGCCCTACAGCAAACAGTGTTTATGTAAACAGTTTACTGCTGGATCAGATCCTATATAAACGGTGCTCTACAGTAAACAGTGTTTATGTAAACGGGAGACTGCTGGAAACAGATTATATATCAACGGTGCCCTACAGTAAACAGTGTTTATGTAAACAGTATACTCCTGGAAACAGATTCTATGTAATCGGTGCCCTACAGTAAACAGTTTTTATGTAAATGGTATACTGCTGGAAGCATATTATATATAAACGGTGCACTACAGTAAACAGTGTATATGTAAACAGTATACTGCTGGAAACAGATTCTATATAAACGCTGCCCGACAGTAAACAGTGTTTATGTGAGCAGTATACTGCTGGAAGCAGATTCTTTCTAAACGGTGCCCTACAGTAAACAGTGTTTCTGTAAACAGTATACTGCTGGAAACAGATTCTTTCTAAACGGTGCCCTACAGTAAACAGTGTTTATGTAAACAGTATACTGCTGGAAGCAGATTCTATATAAACGGTGCTCTACAGTAAACAGTGTATATGTAAACAGTATACTGCTGGAAACAGATTCTATATAAACGATGCCCTACAGTATACAGTGTATATGTAAACAGTATACTGCTGGAAACAGATTATTTCTAAACGGTGACCTCCTTCTGCACTGTGCATCTATGCTTCTATGATTCAATGATTTAGGATCTCAACCATCTCTTGTGTTTCGTACATAGATGATCTTGTGGATTCTTTAGATACCCTACCTTCTCCATAGTTGCCTTTTTAATTATTTGTAGACGCTCTTAGGATTCTCATTTGTCTTATCTGTCAAAACAATCTTTTGTCCACTTTTTGCCCTCCTGATTCTCGTTAAACTGTTCGTCGATGTTATCTATACTCATCAAGTGTTATGGCCCAATGTTTCGAAATCTCCAAAGTTTCTCATGGATTTCTCCTGACCTACAACTGTTTATCAATTTTGGTAACCCTGAGCACAAAGGCATTTCCTGTGTTATTCAACAGAGGCCGTAAGCACTTTTACTCAAAATAAGCTTTCATGTGCAAATTTAGTTAACATTTTTATAAACACACGGAGTAAGCATTTTCATCAACTACAATCATAACAACCCGAGGCAGCTACAGTAATCTATGTACAGCGCCGAATAAATTCCCCCCTTTAACTGTTCCACTATAACAACAAGATCACATAAACCAGTACGCCCTTTTCAAAGGTATGGCCCAGAATCCAGAGCTGAAGATTCGGTATGGATTATCTGGATTCATTTCCAAAACTTTTAATCCGAAAAGCAATTATTTATTTTAAAGTTTTCAAGCATTCTGGAAACAGCTTTTACAATGAAGATAGCGAGAGAGGCCAATATACTTCTCTTTCTGAGTATAGCAGCCCAAATGTGAAAACGAAAGCAAAAGCTCACAGACACAAACAAGCCCTAAACCAAAGCGATAGTAAAACCAACTCCCACAGCCACAGTCCAGCGTCACCCACACAATGACATCACGGAAGTCATGTGATGAGACAAAAATATTTCTTAAAGGGGCACTCCATGACACATGCGCTTCACTTTATCCCAGCTGTCTGTGCATGTCTTGTGCATACTTCTTCCTTTTCAACGGGGCCTTAATATCCTGAGTCACCCAGGGTTCTATACTTCGATCAGCCTTGCCCTGCATTCTAAATGGAATGGGCTTACCTTGAACACTGCTCAACACAGGAAAGCTCCCTCTACACTGTCCCCATCAAACAGTGACAGATACAGTGCAGGGTTAGATACAGAGTAAAGCTCCCTCTACACTGTCCCCAGCAAACATTCCCGGGACAGATACCGTGTGGGGTGAGATAACGAGTAAAGCTCCATCTACAGGGTCTCCATTTACGTTAATGATGGAGAGGGATAAGTATACCCCGCAGGGCAAGAGTTATAGCTGGGGGAAGGGCAATTATGATTCCATTAGACATGACTTGGGGTGGGGGTGGGGTGTGGGGGGGGGGGTAGGTTGGAGACGTAGGCTGCAAGTGTTGGGCACACTGGATATGTGGAGTTTGTTCAAGGAACATCTACGGCGTGTTCTTGAGAAGTACGTACCGGTCAGGCAGGGAGGAAGGCGTCTAGCGAGGTAACCGTGGTTTACCAAAGAAGTGGACTCTCTTGTTAAGAGGAAGAGGGAGGCCTATGTGAAGATGAGGTGTGAAGTTTCAGTTGGGGCGCTTGATAGTTACAAGGTAGCGAAGACGGATCTAAAGAGAGAGCTAAGACGAGCAAGGAGGGGACATGAGAAGTATTTGGCAGGTAGGATCAAGGAAAACCCAAAAGCTTTCTATAGGTATGTCAGGAATAAAAGAATGACTAGGGTAAGAGTAGGGCCAGTCAAGGACAGGGATGGGAAGTTGTGTGTGGAGTCTGAAGAGATAGGCGAGATACTAAATGAATATTTTTTGTCAGTATTCACTCAGGAATAAGAGAATGTTGTGGAGGAGAATGCTGAGACCCAGGCTATTAGCATAGATGGCATTGAGGTACGTAGGGAAGAGGTGTTGTCAATTCTGGACAGGCTGAAAATAGATAAGGCCCCGGGGCCAGATGGGATTTATCCTAGGATTCTCTGGGAAGCCAGGGAAGAGATTGCTGAGCCTTTGGCTTTGATTTTTATGTCATCGTTGGCTACAGGAATAGTACCAGAGGACTGGAGGATAGCAAATGTAGTCCCTTTGTTCAAGAAGGGGAGCAGAGACAACCCCGGCAACTATAGACCGGTGAGACTCACGCCTGTTGTGGGTAAAGTCTTGGAGGGGATGATAAGAGACAAGATTTATAATCATCTAGATGGGAATAATATGATCGGGACAGTCAGCATGGCTTTGTGAAGGGTAGGCCATGCCTCACAAACATTATCGAGTTCTTTGAGAAGGTGACTGAACAGGTAGACGAGGGTAGAGCAGTTGATGTGGTGTATATGGATTTCAGTAAAGCGTTTGATAAGGTTCCCCACGGTAGGCTATTGCAGAAAATACGGAGGCTGGGGATTGAGAGTGATTTCGAGATGTGGATTAGAAATTGGCTAGCTGAAAAAGACAGAGGGTGGTGGTTGATGAGAAATGTTCAGAATGGAGTTCAGTTACAAGTGGCCTACCACAAGGATCTCTTCTGGGGCCGTTGCTGTTTGTCATTTTTATCAACGACCTAGAGGAGTGCGCAGAAGGGTGGGTGAGTAAATTTGCAGACAACACTAAAGTCGGTGGTGTTGTCGATAGTGTGGAAGGATGTAGCAGGTTACAGAGGGATATAGATAAGCTGCAGAGCTGGGCTGAGAGGTGGCACATGGAGTTTAATGTAGAGAAGTGTGAGGTGATTCACTTTGGAAGGAATAACAGGAATGCGGAATATTTGGCTAATGGTAAAAGTCTTGGAAGTGTGGATGAGCAGAGGGATCTCGGTGCCAATGTACATCGATCCCTGAAAGTTGCCACCCAGGTTGATAGGGTGGTGAAGAAGGCCTATGGAGTGTTGGCCTTTATTGGTAGAGGGATTGAGTTCCGGAGTCAGGAGGTCATGTTGCAGCTGTACAAAACTCTGGTACGGCCGCATTTGGAGTATTGCATACAGTTCTGGTCACCTCATTATAGGAAGGACGTGGAAGCTTTGGAACGGGTGCAGAGGAGATTTACCAGGATGTTGCCTGGTATGGAGGGAAAATCTTATGAGGAAAGGCTGATGGACTTGAGGTTGTTTTCGTTGGAGAGAAGAAGGTTAAGAGGAGACTTAATAGAGGCATACAAAATGATCAGGGGGTTAGATAGGGTGGACAGTGAGAGCCTTCTCCCGCGGATGGAAATGGCTATCACGAGGGGACATAGCCTTAAACTGAGGGGTAATAGATATAGGACAGAGGTCAGAGGTAGGTTCTTTACGCAAAGAGTGGTGAGGCCGTGGAATGCCCTACCTGCAACAGTAGTGAACTCGCCAACATTGAGGGCATTTAAAAGTTTATTGGATAAGCATATGGATGATAATGGCATAGTGTAGGTTAGATGGCTTTTGTTTTTTGACTTCCCATGTCATAGAATCATAGAATCATAGAAGTTTACAGCATGTCGGTGCAACATCGTGGGCCGAAGGGCCTGTACTGCGCTGTATCGTTCTATGTTCTATGTTCTATGCACAGGCTTCCCTAAAACGTTCCCTGAGCAGTTACATAGGGAGAGGAATAGGCTATTCAGCCCATCGCCGCTGCTCTGCCATACTATACGGTCATGGCTGAACAATTACTTCGATGCCGTTATCACCCCACTATCCTCATAGCCCTTTATGTCTTCAGGATTCTGAAAGCTGGCAATTCCTGCATTAAAAATACTCAGTTGCTGCGCTTCAATAGCTCTCTAGACCGCAGAATACCAAATATTCACAACCCTCTGAGCAGACACATTTCTCCTCATCTCCGTCCTAATTGGTTTCTCCCATATCTTGCAATTGTTTCTCCTAGTTCTGGACTTCGCAACGACGGGAAACATCTAACCCGCGCCTACCTTGTCTGTCCCACTGAGTATGTTGTAGGTTTCAATGAGATCACCCCTCATTCTCTGAAACTGTGGAGAATACAGGCCCAGGTATCCCAATCTCTCTCCATAGGACAGTCCCGCCAGCCCCCGAATACGTCTGGTGAACCTTTGTGTCGCTCCCTCTGGAGCAATAATTTCCATCCGAAGGAAAATGGACCAAAACTGCTCACAGTGCTCCAGGAGTGGCCTCACCAAGTATTGCGATAAAGGTCAACATACTATTAGTCTTCTTAATATTTTGCTGCATATGCATTGCAGCACGCTCTGAACTGTCCATGCGCACTGTTCCCAAAAGGTGGTAGAATCAAATGAAATCTACATTACAGAATGAGGCTATTTTGCCCATTGAGTCTGCACTGACCCCCGGAAGGCGAAAACTATCGAGGCCCACTCACCCGCCTATCCCCAGAAACCCTTAATCTGCACATATATGTAACACTAAGGGACATTTTTTTCGCAGGGCCAATCCACCTCACCTGCACATCGTTCGACTGTGGGAAGAAACCCGAGCACCCGGAAGAGTCGCACGCAGACACGGGGATAAGGTTCTACCTCCACACAGACAGTGACCCAACGTCGGTCTAAGGTGCGGTATGAGACGTTCCTGTACAATTGAGGCAGGACCTCACAACTCCTGCACTCAAATCATCCTTGTGATTCAGGGTCAATATATTTTATGCTTTTGAATATATTGCTGCATCCGCATTATGGACAAGGACCCCAGGGCTTCAAGTGCCTTTGTATATCTCCAATTACCCTACACATTTTTGGATTGTAGGAATAAGAGCCAGGTAGATACAGGAGAATGTGCAAACACCACACTGGCAGTGACCCGGGACCGGGAACGACCGCGGGTTCTCGGACCCGAGAAACAGCATCGTTAACCATTGCGCCACGGTGCTGCCACCACTTTCTAAGCATTTCAGAGATTCTTCACAACTGTTCCTCCTACCAAATAGAGACACACATCGAGAGAGCCTCCCAATAGAGTTCCAGCACAGCGTTAGTTACAGACAAAAGCTCCCTCCACACTGTCCCCATCAAACACTCCCAGCGCAGGTACAGCACAGGGTTAGATACAGAGTAAAGCTCCCTCTACACTGTCCCTATTAAACACTCCCAGGACAGGTACAGCACGGGGTTAGATACAGAGTAAAGCTCCCTCTACACCGCCCCTAATAAACACTCCCAGGACAGGTACAGCATGTGGGTAGATACAGAGTTATGCTCCCTCTACACTGTCCCCATCAAACACTCCCAGGACAGGTACAGCACGGGATTAGATACAGAGTAACGCTCCCTCTACACTGTCCCCATCAAACACTCCAGGACAGGTACAGCACGGGGTTAGATACAGAGTTATGCTCCCTCTACACTGTCCCTATTAAACACTCCCAGGACAGGTACAGCATGTGGGTAGATACAGAGTTATGCTCCCTCTACACTGTCCCCATCAAAGACTCCCAGGACAGGTGCAGCACGGCAGTTAGATACAGAGTAAAGCTCCCTCTACACTGTCACCATCAAACACTCGCAGGATAGGTACAACACGGGGTGAAATACAGAATCAATATTCCTCTAGAGTGTCCCCATAAAACACTCCATTGACAGACGAACTGGGCGTACACATCAACACCTCACTGGACGCGGCAACGAGGTGGATAAGGTTGTCAAGAAGACCTCCGGCGTATATCACCACTGTGGCGCAGTGGGTTAGCACTGCTGCCTCACGGCGCCGAGGTCCCAGGTTCGGTCCGGGCACTGGGTCACTGTCCGTGTGGAGTTTGCACATTCTCCCTGTGTCTGACGCCACAACACAAAATATGTGCAGGGTATGTGGATTGGTCAATCTGCATTGCCCGTTCTTTGGAAAAAATGAATTGAGTACTGTAAGTTTATGAATTTAAAAAAAGAATACCTCGGACATCCTTGCGTTCGTTGGGTGGAGCATTGAGTTTAGAAATTCGCAGTTTATGCTGCAGCTGAATAGAACCTTAGTTCGGTCACACTTGGAATATTGTATGCAATACTGGTCACCACACTAGATGGATGTGGACAGTTTTGAGAGGGTATTGAAGCGGCCTTCCAATTCTTGCTAGGTTTGGGTTTGGACTGAGGCTTGTAGTGTGAGCCCTGTTGTTGTATGTGTCCCTCGTGCCAAGCTTGCCACTGAATAGGATGAACTCAAGGTATTTGGAGTTGCATATGGGTGCGAAGCAGGGGTACCAGGTATTGCCGCTGTTAGTTATGTTGGCAACTGAGCCCTTGGAAATGGCACCAGGTCTCAGCTGGGTGGGGGGGGGGTTTGGAGGAAGTGAGGGGAATAGGGAGCATCGGGCGTCGCTGTACGCCGATGATCTGCTGTGTTGGTGTCGGATCGATTGGAAAGCATGGGCAGAATGATGGGCTTATTGGAGCGGTTTGGGGCCTTTTGGGTTAATAGATTGAATGTCGGAAAAAGTGAGGCTTTTCCGCTCAACGCAAGCATGCCCGAGGTCTTCATTATTTTATTTGCAAATTTAGAGGCAAACGTGGGTGCACTGCCGTTTAAGGTGGAAGGGAGCGGTTTCGGTACCTGGGGATCCAGGTAACGCATGCGTGTGCCACAATGCATAGGTGGAATCGCTTTCTTCCAAAAGCTTAGTCTCAATCCACAAACTAATCCCACTTCTCGACTCCCTCCCCATAGCCCTGTATCAATCCCCAAACTAATCGCACTGCCCCGCTCTCTCCCCATAGCCGTGTACCAATCCACAAACTAATCCCACTGCCCCGCTATCTCCTCATAGCCCTGTGTCACACTCCAAACCAATTCCACTGTCCCGCTCTCTCCCCATAGACCTGTACCAATGCTCAAACTAATCCCACTGCCCCACGCCCTGCCCATAGCCTTGTATCAATCCCCAAACTAAGCCCACTGCCCCGTTCTTCCCCAAAGCCCTGTATCAATCTCCTAACTAACCACACTGCGCGCTCTCTCCCCATTGCCCTGTGTCAATGCACAAACTAACCCCACTGCCCCAGCATTACCGCATTGCTCTAGATCATTCCACAAACAGATCCCACTGCCCCAGCCTTCCCCTATTGTTCTGGATCATTCCACAAACAGATCCCACTCTCCCAGCCTCTCCCTATTGTCCTGGATTATTCCACAATTAGATTGGACCACAAAGGTAGTGTTCTCAGGATTACTACAGGTGCCACGTGCTAGTCAGAGTAGAAATAAATGGATACATAGGATGAATACGTGGCTGAAGGGATGGTGTCGGAGGGAGGGTTTCAAATTCCTGGCGAATCGGGACCGGTTCTGGTGGACGTGGGACCTGTACAAACCGGACGGATTAGACCTGGGGAGGTCTGGAACTGATGGCCGGGGAGGGAGGGGGTAGGGGCTATTTGCTAGAGCGGTTGGGAACGGTTTAAACTAATATGCCAGGGGGATGGGAACCTATGCAAGGAGACAGAAAACGAGGGAGCAAGGACACAAGCAAAAGGTAGAAAAATGAATCAGTAAAGTGATAGGTGGAGAAACCAAGGGCAAAATTCAAAGAGGGCAGTAGAGAAAATATTGGGACAAGAAACACATTGTGAAAAAAACAAACTTAAAGGCTCTGAGACTTCATGCATGGAACATTTGCAATAACGAGGATGAACTAATCGTGCAGATCGATATAAATGCGCATGATATAATTTGGATTACGGAGACTTGACTGCAGGGTGGCAAGGATGGGAACTGAATGTCGCAGAGTTCTCAGAATTTAGGAAGAACAGACATAAAAGGAAAGGTGGTGGAGTGGCACTGCTGGATAAAGAGGAAATTAACACAATAGTGAGAAAGGATATAGCTCTGACAGTGTGGAATCTGTATGAGTTGAGAAATACCAAGCGAAAACAAACATTGTGGGTGTCAGATATAGACCCCCAAACTGTACTGATGAGGTTGGGAATGGCATTAAACAAGAAATTAGAAATGCATGTAATAAAGGAATATCGGTGATCATGGGTGATTTTAATTTTCACATAATTGGGCACATGAAATTTACCACAATGCCGTAGAGGAGAAATTCCTAGAGTGAATACGGAATGATTTACTTAACCAATATGTGGAGGAACCAACTAGAGAGCAGGCTACCTTAGACTGGGTACTGTGTAATGAGAAGCGAATGATTGCAAATCTCGCTGCACTAGACCCCTTGGAGATGAGCAAGCATAACATGATAGACTTTTTTATCAAGGTGGAGAGTGAAGTAGTTGATTCGGAGACTAGTGTGCTGACTCTTAATAAAGGGAACTTTGAGGATATGAGGCGTGAGTTGGCCTTGATGGATTGAGGAGAGTTACGTAAATGGATGACAGTGGATAGACAGTGGCAAACATTCAAGGAACGCATGGAGGAACTACAGCAACTGTTCATTACTGTCTGGCACAAAAGCAAAGGGGGTTGAGGCCCAATCCATGGCTCACAAAGGAAATTAGAAATAGTATCCAATACAAGGAAGAAGCATACAGATTGGCCAAGAAAAATAATATGTCTGAGGATTGGGAGAAGTTTAGAATTCGGCAAAAAAAGGACGAAGGGGTTGATTAGGCAGAGGAAAGTACAATACGAAAGGAAGTTTGTTGGGAACTTAACGAGTGACCCTAAGGGTTTCTAGAGATACGTGAAGAGAAAGTGAAAGAGATACAGACAGAAACAGGGGAATGCATAATGAAATGAAATGAAATGAAAATCGCTTATTGTCACGAGTAGGCTTCAATGAAGTTACTGTGAAAAGCCCCCAGTCGCCACATTCCGGCGCCTGTTCGGGGAGGCTGGTACGGGAATAAGGGCATAATAAGGGCCAAAGGAATGGCTGAGCAATTGTATACATAACTTGGTTCTGTCTTCACAAATGAGGACATAAATCAGATCCCATAAATGTTGGAGAATGAAAGGTTTAGTGAGAGGGAAGAACTGAGGAAGATAAACATTAGTGGAGAACTGGTGCTGGAAAACTGATGGGATTGAAGGCGGATAAATCCCCAGGGCCTGAGAATCTGCATGCCAAGTGCTAAAAGAGGTGGTTCTGGAAACAGTGGATGCATTGGTGGTCATCTTCCGGGTTTCTATAGACTTTGAAACTGTCCCTGCAGATTGGAGGGTAGCTCACGTCTCTCCGATATTCAAAACTGGAGGTAGACTGAAAGTAGGGCTTACGACCCGTAAGCCTAACATCCGTAGTGGGGAAAATGCTTGGATCCATTGTCAAGGACTTAATAGCGGAACATTTAGACAGCAGTGGAAGGATCAGTGAGAGTCAGCATAGATTTATTAAGGGAAAATCATGCTTGATAAATCTGTTACAATTCATTGAAGACGTAACCAGTACAGTCGACAAGGGGGAGCCAGACGTGTGGTATATTTGGACTTTCAGATGGCGTTTGACAAAGGACCGCATTAGAGATTATTGTGCAAAATTAAATCGCATGGGATTGGAGGAAATGTATTGAGGTGGATAGAAAATTGGTTGGCAGAGAGGAAACAAAGAGTAGGGATTAATGAGTTATTTTCAAATAGTAGACAGTAACCAGTGGGGTACCATAGGGATCGGTGCTGGGACCCCAGCTATTCACAATATATCGTAATGATTTGGAAGAGGGAACAAAATGTAACATCTCAAAGTTTGCAGATGATACAAAATTAGATGGGAAGGTGAATTGTGACGAGGATGCATGGATTCTACAGCAAGATCTGGACAGGTTGGGTAAGTGGGCAAATCATTGGCAGATACCGGATAATTTGGATAAGTCTGAGGTTATTCATTTTGGAAGCAAAAACAGAAAGGCACATTACTACCTGAATGGTTGGGAGAGGGGAGTGTGCAGTGGGACATGGGACATGGGTATTCCTGTGCACCATTCGCTAAAGGCAAGCATGCAGGTGCAGGTGGCAGTAAAGAAGACTAATTGTATGTTGGCCTTAATTGCAAGAGGTCTCGAGTATAGAGTCAGGAATGTGTTGCTGCAATTGTACAGGACATTGGTGAGGTCACTCTTGGAGTATTGTGTGCAGTTTCCATCTCCTTCTCTGGGGAAGAATGTTCTTTCTTTCGAGTGATTGCAGCGAAGGTTTACCAGATTGATTCCAGGAATCGCAGGACTGTCATATTCGAACAGATTCAGAGGCTGGGATTGTTCTCGCCGGAGTTCAGAAGAATGAGGGGGGATCTCATAGAATCCTGTACAATTCTGAAAGGACTAGATGGTGGATGCAGCGATGATGTTGCCAATGATGGGTGTGTCTAGAACCAGGGGTCAACAGTCTGAGGATTCAGAGTAAACCATTGCAGACAGAGAAAGGAGAGATTTCTTCACACAAAGAGTGGTGAGCCTGTGGAATTCATCACCACAGGAAGTAGTTCATTCTAAAACTTTGAATATATTCAAGAGGCGGCTGGAGAATGAGATCAAAGGGTTTGGGTAGAAAGCAGGATTATGCTGTTGAGTTGCATGATCAGCCATGATCGTGATGAACGGCGGAACAAGCCGAATGGTCAAAGGGTTTCGTCCGCTCCTATCTTCTATGTATTCTGTATGTATCTATACACCCCGTCTGTACCTGCAACCTGTTTCCCCAAACAACTTTCACTCACTTCTATATCACGCCTACACGTGCATAACCCCGCCTATATCTGCATCCTGCTTTTCCAAATTACTTTCACTCACTCCTATACCACCTCTATACGTACACACCTCGTCTGTACCTGCTCCCACCTCCTCCAAACAACTTGCACTCACATCCATACCACGTCTATACGTACACCCCCCCCCTGTACCTGCACCCTGCCTCTCCTAACAACTTTCCATCGCTCTTATAACACGTCTGTCCGGATACACTTCGTCTGTACCTGCACCCTGCTTCCCCAACCAACTTTCACTCACTCTGTACCACCTCTCTACGCACAGCCCCAACTCCTTAAATCGTTCTGTAGCGTTTACTCCCAACTCCATAAGTCCACTGTCATCGAGACACTCCCCAGCGCAATCTATCCAGTCATTCCTAACATGGTCCTGTACAGAAACCCTCACCGTCTTTGCCTTCTGTTGTCTGACCCCTTCCCTCCTGCAGATCTCACACTGCACCTCATCATCGTCAGTTATGCTCCATACCTACCCACACCCTCTGTCTCATAACCTCAAGTAGTCTATTAACCCCTCCAAATAATCAGCTATCCTGTCCACAAAACACTTGTCCAAAGCTTTCCACTCCACCGCTCCTAATATCACTCCCCTATCCAGACCCATACATGTACATTCTCCACAGAACAATGCCTTAATCCGTTCCCTTACTTCTACCAAACCTTTAAAATTAGGATATGCCCAATTATATCCAAGCCGATTCATTGCCTTCATTATCCACTTTTCCACCTCTGATGCCAACTCAAGAACCACCTCCCTACCTCCACTGTCATTCCTCCACTCATCATGCAACATCCATCTAATTGTCTTCCCTTCACAGTACCATTTTACAAGGTCATCAAGGAACCCGCAGCTTTGCCTACTCCTAATCACGTATATCTATAGCAATTACTATTCTACATTGATCACCGTCGTTCCACTGCAACATATTGTTGCCCTCCCCCTGAAGCTATTACAAATGGGGGTCTACAGCGTTAACCAAGTGGGAGTTGAACACCCTCCCCTATTTCCATCTCCATCACGTTTTCATCCTGCAGCACAAAGCAACTGATGATTCTCTTCTCTGCGGCAATGTTTCAATTCCATCTCTACTATCAACCGGCCGTCTTCTGGCATCTCGAACCATATTCTAAATCAGCCCACATAGATTGCAGCATGCCAGTTTGAACTGCTCCTCTGAATTTCCACCTTCGCTATTTACTTCTGTTATTAGAATAATATCTTGACTTCAAAAGTAACGAACATTGTTGCAGATCGATTAAAAAAATAGGTCGAAGTGTAAGCATGTTCTCACGACAATCAATAACATACATTTTTCATTTCAAGTTCTCTAACATTTATTAAATTATTACAGGAACTGAATAATGAGTATTGTTATGTAAACTCATAAATAAGTGAAGAGGATTACGGAACAATGCGCCATATCATGGGATTAATTAAAAGGTTGGTTCGGTGGAAATAAGCATCAATATCCAATTGGACCAATTTGATTTTTACATTTCGATCAGTGTTGTGAAGTAATCTGACAAATGACAGATAACAATATTTTAGTGCGCTACGCCTATTGGATGTATTTTCTTCAGTCATTGGATCGCAGATGTTGGTCAATTTAATGCTGGTTAATGTTTAAAACAAGTAGATTGTTTTTAAAAATCAGTTAAAATTATTTGATCTTCTGCTGATTGGATTTAGCAATATTGGCAGATAATTGTAACCAATTTGAAATGGGACAAGGAGAATGGGAGTTCCGTCTTCAGTAATGTTTTCCCCCACATTTCACGAACTTCTCTGTCAGTGTAAAGGGATATTTGATCGCACTGAGCAGCAGGTTTCTGAACTTTCTCTGGGTTATTGTGTAAATAGCTGTGTTGGTGCAGGAGCTCAGAAGCTGCAGCATTACCCCAGTCTGTTGAAAATTAGGAAAGGTAGTAAATATGTATCTGGTCTTGCAGGCCAACGTAATTCTAACGTATATGAAATATGTAACTGTTGTCATCCAGAGAAGGATACAACTACTGGATATTGCAAAGAGTAGCACAATGGATCGTCTCCGGCTAATCAGCTCAGGATCCTTTTCATCCCTGTCACTGCTGTGCTGCCGGAGGCTCATTCGGCCGCGACTGGCTACTAAAATGCGTCTGACGGTGACAATATTAAAGAACAAAATCAGAAAGAATGGAATAACTGGGGTTAGCAGCTGCTCAATCCAAGAATATGCTATCCAAATCGGCTAAATGAAAACATTTATGGACAGCAGGCATCCCCTCCGCACCCGACCGTAATAGGAGGAATACAGGAAGGGCCAGGGAATGTTCTTCAATCAGAGCAGCGAGCTCACAGTGGTGATAACAACATCAACAGTTTTCTCGGTGCCAATATATATTCGCCTTTATATTCCAGGGGCAGCAATACACGTCGACATGCCTTTCACAAGGCTTCCACATCTCCCCCTCCATTTTCCACCGATAGCTGGCAAATGGATCAGCAAAATGTTCCCGACCCGATTGTTTGGTCCAATATGTAGATGATATGCTACTACAGGCCAACACAAAGGGTGAGCACATTTCGCTTCTCGCCGAACTTTTCGGACTCCTACAACAGAATGGATGTCAAGTGAACCCCAAGAAGGCCCAGGTTTTGCATGAAAAAGTGATTTACTTGAGTACAGTACTCACATATGGTAAACGCGTGATCGAGCAAAAGACGATTGACTCGATCGTCAAATTGCCGCTTCCCCATAACATTACAGCTCTCCGGTCATTTCAAGGACTGGTTGGCTACTGCCGAAACCACATTCACGGTTTTACCATAAAAGCAGCGCCCCTATCCGAACTTCTCAAGAAACAAGCGCCTTGGGAATGGCTTCCACAGAACACGGATGCTGTGGATGCTTTAAAAAGAGCACTCAGCACAGCCTCCGCATTACAGGTCCCATATCCACTTCCCCGTACCCATTCGAAGTAACAAGCACCGTCCAAAGCCTTTCGGCCGTGCTCCTCCAAGAACGACATGATCGCTTAGGCCCCGTGGCATACGCCTCATGCGTGTTAGATCCTGTCAAACAAGGATTTTCTGCCTGCGAAAGGCACCTGCTCGCAGATTTGTGGGCAGTACAATACTTCGCCGACATGACAGGACTCAACCCCATCACCATTCTCACTGAACAGACCCCAACTCAGCTACTACTAGATGGTCGACTTAAGGATGGCACAGTCAGCCAGATCCGTGCAACCCGTTGGACCGTTCTTTTACAGGGGCGGGACATAACAGTTAAAAGAACCAAGACCCACACCTTCCTAGCCGATAATTTACAATATGCAGGTACCCCACACGAGTGTGAGATCATCTCCACTAAACATAATATAGGATCCTTGATACCTAAGTGAGCTACCAGGAAAGCAGGTACTACACCCCAGAGACCCCAGCCCACAGACACGTGCGCACCCATTATTGACGAATGAGATATAAAATAGTTACTTTAGAGATATCAGTTAATGTAATGTAGAAATAAGCCACTTTGATTCTGGCAGGTAGAGACAAAGGATTTTAGACCACATGGAAAGAGCAGGAAGAGGTGTGTCTATGAGAGTGATGCTGCATTGATAGGGGCCGGAGAAAAGGATTGGAAGTGAGCCAATCAGAATAGATCAAACAAGTCAGGAGGGACATAGGATGACCTATGGGTGTCGAGTATGTGAAACTTGATGCCATTTGAATGTATGAGTACTGATCTCTTTGTCTGGGACCTACACTTAGTTCCCGGGGCTGCAGACAGCAACATGTTATCTGTATCACTGTGGACTAGGTAGCTTGCAAGCTGAATAAAATAACTAATTTTTACTTGCAAATCCATCTCGAATTTTATTGAGGCCAGACTGACAGAGGAAAGAAATTTGGGATTCAACATTATAACCTATGTGGATGGCTCCTCCATAGTTTTAAATGGGAAAAGAAATACTGGTTGCGGTATTTACATAAGAGGACGCACAGGGACGCCCCCCAGAAGAGATTTCGTTGAAATTGCCAGGACACTTTGGCTCGCAGGCAGCAGAGCTAGCAGCCAGAGCGCACATTGTAGATCAACTCGACTCGTTTCCGACCACAGCCGACATATATTCGGACAGTTTATATGTCTGCAACAGTTTAACCGAATTCCTACCCCTGTGGGAAAATAGAGGATTCGTTTCCGCAAACAGAAAGCCCCTACCCTCAGCCCCATTACTCCTACATATCCTAGAGACAGCTCAAGATAGGAAATATGGCATTATTAAAGTTCGTAGTCATCATCGTTCTCCCCCCCGCCGCCCCCCCCCCCCACCCCCCCCCCCCCCGGTAACGTTAAGGCAGACGCCCTACCGAAGGCAGGTTCCAGACATGGTCACTTTTGGAACCCCCCGAAAGCGCCCCAGTCCACGCGGATCAGCTCTCACAGACCAACATTCAAGATTTGGCAAAGGCTCAAAAAGAAGATGAGAAGCTCAGGGAAGTTTTAAAAGGCAATTTCACAGCCCCTTATGATAAGATTAAAAACGCGATAACCATACATGACGGTGTGATTTTAAAAGACGGCATTTATCTATTCCCTAGCCAGGAGAAGAACTAAATTATTTGTCAGTTCCATGACAATCATGGGCACCAGGGCATTGAACCCACCCTAGCCCACCTCAGACCTTTCTGCTGGTGGCCTGATTTAAAAACCTATGTTACTCATTTCATTGAGAATTGCTTAATCTGTGCCCAGAACAATCCGGACAGACATGCAAGAAAAGCTCAGCTAAGTCACACCCCTATTATATAGGGCCCCTACACCCCCCCCCCCCCCCCAAATTGCAGAAATTGTTTTAAGTATGGGCTGCTGGTCATCGACACCTTCACAAAATGGGTGGGCGCTTTTACATCCAGAACAAACACTGCCAAAACGACAGCTAAAATCCTAGCACAGCACATCTTTACAAGATGGGGCCTCCCACGCAGTGTAGAGTCCGATCAAGGCTCCCATTTTACAGGACGAGTGATGAAAAACGTCCTCACAAATGTCGGAATAAAGCAAACGTTTCATATAACATACCAGCCCCACTCACGCGGCATTGAGAGGATGAACAGAACTCTGAAAGCCACCCTCAGGAAAATGGTGCAACAGCACAATAGCACCTGGGACTCAGTTCTCCCCTTTGCACTGATGTTCATAAGAAACACGGTAGCCACGTCCACAGGATACACCCCCCACACCCTCATGACCGGACGCCCCATGAAAGGGACAGAATATTTATTAGGACTGGATTTGGCCAGCCCCACAGTCACCGCCCTCACGCATGAAAAATCAGTCCAGCAGATTAATGATAATGTGAAGGCAGCACAGCTCGCAGCAGCTGTTAGACTTGGGACAGGGAAGAAACAAAGCAAGGCTTGCATTGATAAAACGGTACACGCCACCGAGTTTGCTGTAAGGCAGCAAGTGATGTTATCCCTATACAATCCCAGTTCATTTTTCTCCCCCAAATTGTCCGGACCGTACTCCATCTCTGACAAAGTCAGCCCCTCTGCACACGTCCCAATGGCAAGTATGCGTGGTTTCACATAGACCAGCTTAAGGCTTGTGGCTCGCAGAACAACCATGCACACCACATCTTGCTTGCAGCAGCAGATGAGCACGCCGCTCCCACGAATGACCCTCCCCAACCAGTCCAGCCCGTCCTCAGACACGACTTCGACTCCACCCGCAGAGGCATGACTCCACCTGTCCCTTCCTTTAACCAGCAGCGACAGCGATAGCGTTAGTGACAGCCCCAGCACACCACGCTACGATTACACCCCTGCACTAGACCCGAATCCCACGATACCTAACATGATTCCAGCGACCCCTTCAAGATAACATACGTTATAGCCCCTGACCCAGACCCACCGTCCGGCGTTTATGGATTAAAACCTAGCAGCTCCAACCTTGATACCAAAATTTTGGCGCAAAGACAATTCGTTCAGGCTCATCCGGAACGATGAGATGGACCCCAATTAGCCCACCGCAGATTTAGCAAACCTACTCCAGTCAAGAATATGGCAGCCGGGAGAAGATGCTAACATAGAGTCTGACTCCCACCAAACGAATCCCTTTGCGACTCTGTTTGCTGCTGAGCAATGAGATGTCCAGATGATGGTAAAAAGGAACCGATGGAGAGTAACGGTGTCCTTTCTGAAGGAACCTGCACCATGTTTGTACTGAATGTTTGTTTGTTATTGTGAATGTTAAATGTTGTTTGCCCATTTAAAGTTTTTCATGGCCCCCGCCACCACTCTTCTAAGGCCCACTGGCAGTTAATGGAACAGGTTTGTTGACAGAAAACCGTTCAGAGGAACTAGTTTGTCGGCAGACAACCAATCATAGCTACTCTCCTGATTTGAAGATAATCAAGAGAGGCAGCCCCCACGACGACGACATATTCGTTCCGTACTTGCCTGTCGCTCAGAGAGTGGAGAAACAGCACTGGTCCCCGCCCTGCCTGAGGACCCCCCTCTGGTCAGCTGCGCTCGGGTAGAGCACAAACGGCACTGGTCACCGTCCTACCCGGGGTTTTCACCCATTCTTACCCGCCGCGGCCCATACGCACCCCATTTTTGCTCTCTAAGTTCAAAACTCTTTTTTTTGTTTATGGCAACCCTTAGGTTACTTCGAAATGCTACTTACATACTCGAACACTAGGATGGTAGATTACACAGGCTGCGGGACGGCTCGCACTGTGTCTGTTTTTTATCGGATATCTTTTCCAAAATACCTGTTTTTTTTTAAAAATAAGGCAGTCACAGATGGTGACCAATTATAATGAGTAATTGGCAATTAGGCAACGATGAGATGAGACAGACAGACATACGAGATCTTAAGCAAGATAATAACAGATATTATGCTTGTGTCCATAGAACTTTGGAACCTCAGAAGAAGAAAAGAAGGAGACAGAAAGAAGGAAAGATGAAGACAAACATCATGCTCCACAGCTGGATCTTAGCGGGATCCCTGCAGGTGCGCGCAGACGCTACCCCCCCCCCCCCCCACCCTGATCGCAGGCCGTGAATGTTTCCCACCCCTGCCATACACTAAGCGCCGAGATAGTTACCGATACACCGACCTGGTGTGACTGGTTCATCACCTGGTATTCCCTATCCTACGTTGTGGAATCACTATTAGTACTTGCGATACTCTGCAGTGTCGTTCAGTCTCTAAGACTGAGGAAATGGCGGAGGAAAGCCTCCCGCAGTAGCACTCCGATATACGCCCTCAGATCCCCTATTTTAGGAGTTCAACAAACCCTCCAACCCCTTTAAGTGAATTAAAGTGCATCGATGATTTTTGGATGAGTTTTGTTCGTTGCAATAAAAATAAATGTAAAACCCTGTGCTTGGCGGCCAAGCCAGAGAGCCCTGTGTTGCTGCTATTTGTACAGTTAAAAATGTGGTAAATTATTTTGATTTTAGGAGTAAGGACAGTTCATTTAAGGATGGTTAGAGGTTACAGTTTTTTATTTTGTAATGCATGCCTGAATGTCATAGCGCCCCGTAGAATTTTATAACGATGTATGGACATAAATAATTTAGGTACAAGTTGCAATTCATAGGACAGAGCAGGGTAGAGCCTATGAAGTGCTTACGGGTGCCCAACTTAGGAAGAGAACGAAGACGACGCGGTTATTTGCTCCTTCACGCTTCGCGTTGACGATCACAAGGAGGGCGTGTAGCCATCTGGGATGGCCACTTCCAGAATACAAAATGAACATTTGCAAAGATTGCAGGGAAAAATGGACAATGGTGAGAAAGCAAGCAGGCACAGAGCCTGCCTGCATATTGGAAAAGTAGCTCCCAGACACAGTAGTATATGGATGACCCATCTCCGGGAACAAAGGAAGGTACATAAGTAACCGATCCGGCCCCAGACTTCGTGGCGCCAGTTCCCCAAACCGAAAGCAGGAAACAAAGCATGCCAACGGCCACCTAGGACATGCCCAGCCATTAGGACACCCACCCCTTTATTGGTCAAGATCAATACGAGTGATCAAGATATGGCCCAATTGATTGGGGCCAAGTTCAAGGCCCGCCCAAAAGCGCGCGAAGCCCCTTCAGGTATAAGAAGAAGGCTTCAAGTGAGTATCGCTCTCTTCGACTTGACTCTCACAGCGGAGAAACCCGTCCACCAGCTTTACCAGAAGCAAGTAAGTCCAAGGTCAACGCTCGCTACCAGACGGGCGACCTTAGCTGTTTCCCCTTCACCACTTCGACCCCAGCAGCCTCAGAACCGAACAACGGCCATTGTTCCTCTGACTGAGTGGGCGCCCGAAGCTAATTATAGGGTTTAGCAGTAGTGTTGGTTTAGTCTGTAGTATTTCGTGCATGAGTAGATATTACTGTGTGTGTAAATAAATAATATTGACTTTGAATTAACTAACTGGTGCACCGACTCTTTGATCAGTATGCGGGTTTGAAAGTTGTGGCGGTATCGAACGATACCTGGATACTCTAGAGCAAATATAATTCGGATTAAGGAAGGCGACCATATTGACCGTCAGATTCAGAGCCAACCAAAGAGAGCAACACCTGCTAATGTTGCGACAGTGACAGTGGGTCCCCCGACTTTTTTCCCATGGGAGTACTTCCGGTCCGCTCTCTCCCAACGACAGTGATGGGAAAATTGAAACAAGCAATTAATTTCTCCAAATTGTCAATTATTCATTTCTGAACATCTCTGAATGCATCGAAAAATCGAAACAAATGGATACTTCAGTACATTCATCAACTGCTCCCTAAAAATAGTTTCGGTCACGGCATAAATACAAGTGTTTGTGCAGCAGCTCAGAAGCTGCAACATGAAGCCAATTTCCAGAACGACATCACTCATCAATGCAGAATCATCTATCAATAATATGTCCGTCTCCATATAGAATACACCATTAAAACTGTCCATAACAGGATGAAATTCAACGAGATAACGAACAGCAATATGATTGATTTTGTTCGACTCTCCATCTCTGGGTCTCTGGAACTCTTCGCAGCATTGTTTGCCCGAAGTCGGCTGCGGGCTTTACTGCTCACCACTATGTGTCTGATGGTTGCAACATTAAGCAACAGAATCAGGACGAATGGGACACACGGGGTCACAATGTGATGCAGAAACTCGATGGCTATCCAAACAGGAGATACTTGAGTGGAGAATGTTATAATACAGAAGATGGGTGTGTTTCTAATCGTGTACCGGTCTGACAACATGAAATACCAAAAAATGTTTTTGAAACAGCTCAGCACAGCCACGGTTCCGAGAACCACAGCCGCCACTTTCTCAGTGCAATATTTATTGCTCAGCTTCTGACAACAAATGGCAACAAATCGATCAAAGGTAAAAGACACAGTAAACCAGACAGAACAGTCCGTAGCTGCATAAAGAAAGACAGCATGGATATTACACACAGGCATAGACCACATGAAATAAAACCGCTCCCAGTAAACAATCGGGATGTGTCTGAATATTAGATCGATAATAATGACCAGTAGATCTGCTGCTGCCATGGCCAGCAGGTAGCGAGTGACACATCTGGAGAGCCCACAATTCCGAAGAGTCAGGGTCACAATCGTAGCTACATTAGCTGGAGGGAAGCAAAATAAACAGTGAAATTCTGCATCTGGGTGGAGAGAAAAACGTTAGTTTGACAGAACGATTATTGATCCGGTTCGAATATTATGTCGGCACGGTATACAGTGGTTGGTACTGTTCTTTTACAGTTCCAGGCCCAGGTTCGATTCCCGGCTTGGATTACTGTCTGTGCGGAGTCGTGACGTTCTCTCCGTGTCAGCATGGATTTTATTCTCCGGATGCTGCACTTTCCTCAAAGATGTGCAGGTTAGGTATATTGGCAATTCTAAATTGACCATAATGTCCAAAATGGTTTCGTGGGATTACTGGGTTACGGGGATAGGCTGAAGGCGTGAGTCTGGGTAGCGTGCTCTTTCCAAGGCCGGTGCAGACTCTATGGGCCGAATGGCCTCCTTCTGCACAGTGAATTCTATGATTGTATGAAATATGTCACCGAATCCAGTAACATTCCTAGTTGATTGCTTTGGAAAGGACACAGACGCTATTGGCTGATGGGAATTCATTGTGATGAAAACCTCGATGCTTTATAGAGGAGTGCAGAGAAAGTAGGAAGGTGATTAAGAGGGAAATTAGGAGGGCGAGGAATGATCATGAAATCACTTGGCAAGGAAGATTTACGTGAATCCCAAAGCATCTAATTCGTGCGGAAAAAAAAGGCTGACCAGCAAAAGGATTGGACCGGTTAAGGTGAGTGGGGTATCTATATGTTGAACCAGAGGACGTGACGGGTTCTAAGTGAGTACTTTTCATCAGTGTTCACCAAGAAAAGGACTTTGTGGAAGACGATTCTTGGGTGAGGTGTGTGGATAGTCTGGGCCATGTTCAAATAAAAAAGGAGGAAGTATTGGGTCTTTTAAAATATATTAAAGTAGATCCGTCTCCTTGGCCGGATGTGTTTACCCCAGAATACTGAGGGAAGCAAGGGAGGAAATAGCTAGGGCATTAACTGCCATCTTTGTGTCCTCATTGGCCACTAGTGAGATACCACAGGACTGGAGAATAGCTGACGTGTTACCGCTGTTTGAGAAAGGCAGCAGCGATAATCCAGGAAATTATACAGCGTTGAGCCTCGCGTCGCCTGTAGGTAAATTATTGGACAGTATTTTCAGGGACAGGATTGATCCTCATTTGGAAAGAAATGGGCAAATTTGAGATAGACAGCATGGTTTTGTGAAGGCGAGGTCGCACCTCACCAAGTTGCTCAAGGTTTTTTGAGGAGGTGACAAAGATGATTCATGAGGGGAGGGCGGTGGATGTCATTTTCATGGATTTCAGTAAAACCATTGACAAAGAACAGCACGTGGCACAGTGATTAGCATTACTGCCTCACGATGCCGAGGTTCCAGGTTCGATCCCATCTCTCGGACGCTCTCTGTGTGGAGTTCGCACATCCTTCCTGTGTTTGCGTGGGTTTTGCCCCCAAAACCAAAAGATGTGCAGGATCGATGGATTGGCCATGCTAAATTGCCGCTTAATTGGTGGGACAACCTCCTGGAACACAAGGTACCTCTCCCCCTCACTGATCTGTCGCAACGCCTGAAACTCAGAATCCAACTCATCAACTGTGAGCCGGAGATCCTCGAGCAACCAACACTTACTACACATGTGGTCACTAGATACCACAATGGGGCACATCAGCTCTTATATCATGCCGGAAGAACACCCCCCCCCCTCAAGCTCTCATTTTTAAAATGTAATTTAAATTTTTTTAACATTTAAAGCATTTTTAATATTTCCCCATTACCTCAATATGAAGACAATATATAACAAGAAATTTCAAATGGATTTTCAAATTTGAACAGATTCCTTATTCGCCAAGGAAATCACACCTTCCTGTGATGACACTCTTCATGCCCCCCGTCCCTCAAGTCGGAAGAATGTGTCAGTGAATCATGAAACCTCTTTACATTCCCAAGGTCTGTTCGATAATCTCCTGCTCAGCTCTGCGTCCGATATTTCCGTTTCACCTTCAGCCAATTTCACCCAACTCCGTGTTTTCCACCCAACTGCCAAGCACTCTCGCCCTGCCAAGTAGCACTCACAGTGCAGAAAAACAGTACTGCCAAACAGTGCAGACAAACAATACTGATTGTCTTCCCTGTTTATCGGCCTCAATATCCAATGCTCTGGAAACAGAATTAAACCAGTTGCACAATCCAACAGATACAGTTGAGTGTGACTCAGCTGAATCCTGTTTCAGGAATACAACTCGCCAAACGAGTAGCTTTCAATTACCCGATTTGAGGGCTAATTTAGCTTTCAATTGAAGATCAGTTTAATTGCTAGTTACCCCCTTAGATCCCGTTAGAACTCACCACTTGAACTTGATGTATTTGACCCAGCTCTAAAGCACTCTCGTAACAATCTCAGCGCAGGCTCCTGTTGGCAGAGTGCGCCGGAGATTGCCACAATGAAGATATGTCTTTATATGTCAATTTACGTCAAAAAGGTGGAAAGAACAGCCTTCAGTGGATAGATGTTGCAGACATGTGGAAAAGGTCAATGAGCAGCGCGAAAGGGAATATATGTGCGCAATGCTTGCATCAGAAAAGAGTCTAAAAACAGCAGGTTAAAGTCCAACAGGTTGTTTCGAATCACTATCTCGCAGCGCAGCTCCTTCGACAGGTGAGGAAGGACCTAAGGAAGGAGCTGTACTCCGAAAGCTAGTGATTCGAAACAGAACTGTTGGACTTTACCCTTGTGTTGCAAGATTTCTAACTGTGCCCACTCCCGTCCAACGCCGGCATCTCCACGTCATGCATCAGAATGGCGATTGAACAGAGGCAGGGATTTTCAGCGCGCTGCAGAGTTTGGTCATCTGAAGTGTTCCGCTGATGGCATTGGAGTTCTCGAGTCCGACTTTAACAAAGGCACATTTGAGAATATGTGAAGGGGTCTCTAAGTCAGAATTGGTGAAGTGATATTTTGGAGATGATATTATACAGTTTTGGTACTGGAAATGACGTGAGTTCGGAACTCTCCACCATGTGAAAGCAATTGCAGAGATTGTGAACTATATTATTTTAAGGCTCAGACATTGGACAGATCAGTGAAATTAGATTGATGGAGAGGTAAAGGTGTTTCAGATTGAACTTCACAAAATGCATTTTCACAACCAAATATCAATCAAACAAAATCCCGTGTTAAACAATGAATTGTAAAATTAATAGAGATATAGTTACTGACCAGGCACACCGAAAACAGCAAGGAAGGGATAGTAACCCGCCTGAATGATCTGGAGTGTGAAATAGATCCGTTTTTCCAATGACATCCATTTATAAAATGTAGAAAGTTGGTAAAGCGCGCCGAATAAACCCCTGTTTACTGTCGGAACATTCCAGTCTTTTGTTCTCAGATTCTGGCCAACTTGGATTGTTTCCAGATTCTCATCCATTGATGGAACATTCCTACCCACAGTTGTCAGATTCGGAAGCATTGTTGTATCATTCCAATCCATTGTTCTCACATTCACAGCCATTGTTGTAACATTCCAGGCTGCGAATCTCAGATTTCAATCTCTCCCCTCGCACCGTCTGGAGCCGCTGATCTCTCTCAGTTGCCAAAGCGATGCTGCCAAAGAGATTATGGGAGAACTCCTTGAAAGGAATCTCGTTTTACAGAAAATGGAATCCCTCAAGGGAAACAATTTGGGTCCAGGGAGACTCATCCGATTTCCACTCCCTAAAATAGCAGGTAGTAGTAATTCAGCGATCCAGGGAAATGCTCTGGGGTCTGGGTTTGAATTCAACCAGGGCATTCGGAGAGATTGAATGCAATAAAGATCTGGAAATAAATTCCGATTGGTGGTCATGAAACCTTTTTCGATTGTCGTAAAAATCCAGCTGGTTCACTAATGTCCTTCAGGGAATAATAACAACGAGCAGTGAGAAAGCAGGTGCAGATAACTATTTTCAATGAGACAGGACTTTCATCAGACATTGACTAAAATCTAACAATCAGCCATGGATATCACAGTGACGCCGAGGAATTGAGGTGTGTACAGTGAACAAGAATAACCAGAAAGGAGAGACTGATAATCACTGTAGCAATCTCTGTAATGCCAACTGTGGTGAGTTTCGAGAGATCAACAATTCGGGAACAATTATTCTTTGTGACAAGATATGCGCACCACAAATGATACCAGATTGACTAATGCGTTCGTCTCACATGCAGCCCAAAATGGCCAGAAAGCTTGGGAATCTGTTGACCCTCCTGACTCAACACACACTGTGACCTGGCTCCTTCACCATTTAACCCGAGCACGGCAAAGGGAAGCTCAGGCCACCGGGATCGCCCCCAAAACGGCAAAATGTTGTTGTTCCAATTCAGGGACACAGGGCTATCTGGAAACATGACGGAGGACACAGAGAGATACTAATAAAGGTGCATTCCCCTCCCTATCCCGAGATACGCGGTCCAGATAAGATCCGTGGTGGACCCACAAGCAGGAGAAATGCCGCACCACCGAAAAGACCAGGATTAGCGTCAACCGGCCGGAGGTGTAATTGTGACCGACTCCGTCACTTCTTTTCCAGACCCTCGCGAACCTAACCAATATTCACAAGGTCCTGAGGAAACTCACCAGCCCTTGGACGCGCCGGCAGCAGCTCGGATGGCGCCAATATGCACGAAAGAAGAGTCGCCATAGTATGGAGAGGCGTAGGTTTCTGGCTCAATCACCCCACGCGCCCGCTATGTACTCAATGACGGTGTCAGGCCTCTGCAGAGTGGTTCCGCAGCGTCAAATTTGAGAATATAGGGCGTTTCCTAGTGAGCGTTGGGTAGGAGGCATCCAGCAAATATTTATGGGATAGTGGACCACACTTAACACCAGCAGCTCACCCCGAATTGAATGGTGCATTGAAAGGAAAATCATGTTGAACGGTTTCAACAGCCATTTGCAACAAGGTGCAGAAACTGACCCTTTGGAGTTTACATAGGAAGACATATTTATTTTCCATTCTGCTATCTTGAATGATTTATCTCCAGGACCGAACACAACTTAGATTTCGATCCAATGAGAAAGTTTAATTTATCCTGCAAAACAGCAAATTGCATTGTTTGACAAATGGATGGAGAGTTAAAAGCATCATCCACGATTTATGTGTGTAAATCCATGGACCAAATGTGTACCGTGAGCCAACTGCGCGTTCAGCCGGGCAAAATGTCAGGGTATCGCTCGGTGTAACATGTGCTCTGGAATCAAGAGCCGGTTTCTACCCAACTCAATTATGGCAGTGCGGAATGTCAGGAGAGGTCGCTGGTGAGGGGCTGGACCAAAGCTCAGAAGTCATGTTGGTTTCCCAAACAATCAGGAGAACATGTGCCGAAAGTAATTTCCGGATTAATGGGGCAGGGTGTCCAGCTTCCTGTAGTCTCAGCAAATAATTCACCTATCTGTTCAATAAAAAAGCCGGATGTGTCCTGACCCCCTAACTATCGACGACCGAAGACTGACTTACACAGCCCCTGTGACCTCCACGCTGTCGTGGGCAATCCGAGGTTTGGAAATAACGAACTACACAAGCCCGAAATGTTACTGTTTTAGATATCAGGAATAGATTTTGGTGAATTTCCTTAAGACGGGAACGCCAATACAAATTTCCTTTCACCTTCCTGGGTCAACAGTGCACCTGCATATGTGGACCGCAGGGATTTCACAATATTCCCATAATCCGAAACGGACATTTTAGCTCAGTATGTAGACGCCCTTCTCCTCCAAAACGTAAGGAGAGAGGAACACTGAGATATCCTCGATGATTCGCGAGGCCTCCCCGCCATCCTGGGACAAAAAGTTAACCCAAAATTCTGGGATGATGAAAAGCCGGATGACAATTATAGCCGCTATGGTGATCTGTGTGAAACGAGAGGTAGAAAGGAAAAGGCTATAGACTAACTGACAATTCCTATTAGCCCCGATTTAAAACACTTAAGATTGTATTTTAGGACTGTTATGATATTGTCTGAACCATTTGGACAGTGTTGGAACAAAGATCTTCACCATTGTTTTATTTACCAAACAAAGAACACCCCTTGGACTGGGACAGTGCTGTTCACACAGGTCATTCCTGAACTAAAAAGGCGCCAGCCGTACAGACATGGAATCCAGAATTGCATTTTGACATTCACGTAGCGGCGATGGACGCTACTATCTCTGCCGGTCTAGTACAGCAAAGGCCCGGGAGGCTGGGACCGGCTGCGTCTGCGTCCTCACCCTTACGTCCGACACAACAGGAATATTCCACATTTGAATGCCACGGACTGGCAGTTTCCGGGCCAATCCAACTTTTTACCTATATATTTGGCCTCAATCCACGAACTATTTTAGCAGAACTGACACCCCTCCAGTTATTATTAGATGGACGAATAAAAGATGGAGTTATTAGACAGAATCACAATGCCCGATGAGAGTTAACGTGATAAGGTTAGGCCACTCCCGTTAACAGAAGTCTTGTACCCACTTTCCTTGTAGACATCAGTAATGCCGGGGAAGCGCTAGAATACCACTTTGTGGCAGCACCTAGTCCCAAGGGGCCGATTCTGCCAAAACAAAGCAGGGGTGGTACCGAATAGCACATTAGAAACCAGAGAACAGTAGACAGACACAAAAACCCACTCACACATTGTATAGGCGGATCCTCGATTGATGATGGAGTGAGGGAATCCGGATGTTGCAATCATATGGAGAACAATCAGGGGCAGGTGCTGGAGGTAAGAACATCGAACCTATCCAGTGACATCAGCGCTCAGACTGTCTAATGAACAGCAGTAACATTTGTCGTCACCTTCCCGGAATATTACCCCCCCCCCACCCCCACCACATGACATTCTTTCAGACAGCATGTATGTTTCTCAAGTACTGACTGACTGTTCGCCGATATTGGAAGCTGGAGGATTTGTGTTAACCGATGAACAGCCTCTCCCGTCAACCACATTAACAAAATATGCAATCAAGAACGCCCAAGGGCATCAAAGTGGGGTAATTAAGGCAATGACTCGCCATTGGCCCTCCCCATCAGGCAATCTAAGTGCAGATCAGTTAGCAAAGCAAGAGGCCAGTGTGTTGTCCATAAGGCCAGAAGACAAAGGAGCAGAATAAGGCCTTTCGGAACATCGAGTCTGTCCGCCATTAAATCATGGCTGATAGTTTCTCATCCCAATACTCCTGCCATCTCCCCATAACCCCTGATCCCCTTATTAATCAAGAACCTATTTAATTCTGCCTTAAAGGAACTCAATGATTTGGACTCCACAGCCTTCTGCGGTAAAGAATTCCACAGATTCACCACCGTCTGGCTGAGGAAATCCCTCTCCATCTCAGTTTCAAATGTTCGTCCCTTTAGTCTGAGTTGGTGTACTCTGGTTCTAGATTTTCCTCCAAGTGGAAACATCCTCACCACGTCCGCTGTATCCAGGCAGTATCCTGTAAGTTTCAATAAGATTCGCCTCATCCTTCTAAACTCCTGTGAGTACAGACCCAGAGTCATCAACCGTTCCTCATATGACAATTTCTTCAATCCTGAGATAATACTTGTGAACCTTCTTTGGACCCTTTCCAAGGCCAGCACATCGTTCCTTAGATACGGGGCCCAGAACTGCTCACATTACTCCAAATGGGGCCTGACCAGAGCATTATACAGCCACATAAATGCAGCCCTGGTCCTGTATTCTACCCCTCTTGACATGAATGGTAACTTTGCATTTGCCTTCCTAACTGCCGACTGAACCTACACATTGTCCAGGTACGTCAGCATCAAAGTGAGCGACTTATTCAATTCCAAAGGTAAGCGTTGATTTGAAACAGATTAGAGAGGTATCAAACCCGTTCTCATCACCCTTAAAGAAGCACAAGAGCATGTTAGACATCAGTTAGACGAACGAGTTCTTCAAGACGGACGATACATATTTCCAACCCTAGATCGAAACTGGTAATTTATCGATTTATTGAGGATTTAGAACATCATGCAATAGCAACAACCGTAGAAAGAATGAAAAACTGATGTTGGAGGCATATTTTGGGAAATATATAAAGCATTATATTGAAAAGTGCTTGATATGTGCTCGGAAGCGCATTGACCGATACAATCATAAAGGAGAACTGGCATATACCAGGCTCATAGAGTGACCCTGGCCGAATTTACTAATTCATTGGGTGGATGATTTTGAGCTTTGTTTGGGGGTGGAGGGGGAGGGGGGGCGGTGACGCGGTAACAAATACATAAGCTAGTAATGATTGCTACGTTTAAATAATGGGTCAAAGCAAACGGGTATTCACAAATGAGAACACAAATCAGATCCCAGAAATGTTGATGAATGAAAGGGATAGTGAGAGGGAAGTACTGAGGGAGATCAACATTGGTAGAGAAATGGTGCTGGGAAAACTGTTGGGACTGAAAGTAAATAAATTACCGGGGCTTGAGAATCTGCATCCCAGAGTGCGTAAGGACGTGGCTCTGGAAATAATGGATGCATTGGTGGTCATCTTCCGGGATTCTATAGACTCTGGAACTGTACCTGCAGATTGGAGGGCAGCTCAGGTCACTCCGTTATTCAAAAAGGGAGACCTCCAGTTGTGTCACTTAGTCAGGAGAAATAGTTACAATAGTTTAATATATTCACTACTATTGCCTCAATAATATAGTATGGAGATTCGTCTTTATCTTTTCATTTATGATCGAGTTTAAAGTGGTAACTGCTCTCTTCATTCCTCTGGCGTTTCTAATGCTGAAGGAGAGACAGAGAAAGTGGAGGACTGAAGGATAAAAGAGAGAGTTGAGGACGAGAGAGGGGAGGAGAATGGGAGATAGGTTATAGGAGCAACACTTTCGATCATTTCTGAGGGAACCGCAGGGATCATTGCAATGAACCAAACTTCCTGATATTTAACATTGATGGAATACGCTGAGAATGATCTGGTCTATTCCGCAGGAAAATGAATATCATCAGCAACTACCATGTGTTCTGCTGACACATGTCACAGAGCAACTTCAGCATCTGTTCCCTGACATCATCTTCTGTTTAGAATTACATTTTCAGGAGACATGTTAGAGACCACAGATACACTGCAGTATATCAAACAGCTACTATACACCAAGAAATACTCTAAAGTGATCTATGACCTCTGAAAAAACATCCATATCTGAGGACGATGAGAAATGCTTTGAGTATAATGACTGTTGGACGTGGCTGTGGGCTGGGGCAGGATTTCATGTGGATTCTGAGCAGTGATCTCCAGTTTCTTTTAATTCCGGCTGTCGGTTAATAGATTAACTCCAGTTGCTTCCATATTCCTTAATCTCCTAACATAAATCTCTCAATCCAGTTTTACATTTTGTCAGTTGCCATTTCAAAGTAGTGATTGTGTTACGGCTGTAGGGTAAACAGAAGACAGGTGTTAAAGGGACAATATTTGCCTGACAAGCGGAGGTGACCTTGTTCCCTCAGTGTTGGGTTTGGTCACAGCTCGGGAGAAACATTGCTTTGGTTTGTGTCAGTGGAAAGACAGTGTCAGAGTGAGAAGAATGCTGATCAGAAGCTGCCAGGATTGGTTGAAAACCTAAACGCAGAGCAGCTTCAGTATCTGTTCCATGACATCATCTGCTGTTCAGAGTTACATTTTCTGGAGACATATTAATGACCACAGACACACTCCAATATATCAAACAGCTACTTTACACCAAGAAATCCTCAATATTGAGCTATGACCTCTGAAAAAAACATCCATATCTGAAGACGATCTAAGGCAGTTCGCTGACTCTGTCAAAACGAACTTCCGGACCAACATTCACTCCACCCCACAGAGGAACCCACAATCGCCGAGGCCGAAATCAACTGCCTTACTGGGACTGTTTGACGTGGGGCGTTGCTTATTTTGCTTTCTACCTTTTTCTCCATTGAATCGCTGCGCAATTTGATGCCCTTTTGTGGGCCGGACCTCTCCTTTCTTCCACAACCAAATTCCATCAATACCAAACTTTCTGACAGGATCAGGATTTGCTTTGTGTTTCGGTGATTAATATCGTTCTATCTCCCATTTAAATTGTGCAGAAGGTATTCCTTCCATGTTATACTCCATTTTTTTATGTGATTGGGTTTCTATCTGTACAGCCTAAATTCTGAGAAACAGGAACAGAAAAAATGCAATTGATATGAGCTAGCTACGAAACCCGGAGACACAGTTGCAGAATATGAACCATGTGTATAAGCGAGCTGGCGATCCAGGACACACTATCCGAATAAGAATCACCATGTATATAAGCTAGCCAGGGAACGATCAGTCACAGTTAAATAATAATTATCATGTATATTAGTTCGCTGGAAAAATAGAGACGTAGTTGCACAATAAGGAACATGTGGATAGGTTGGCTGGGGAACGACGAGACACCGCGACAGAATAATGGTCATGTATATAAGTTGGCTGTGGAACGAGGAGACACAATTACAGAATAAGGGCCACGCGTGTAAGCTAGAAGAGAACAAGGACACCCGGTTACAGACTAATGATCATGTATATAATCCAGCTAGTGAACTCGGAGACATGTTCACAAAACAAGGGTTATTTATTTGAGCTCGCTGGGGCACGATAAGGCACAGTTACAGAATTATGTTCAAGTATATAACCCAGCTCGAGAACAGGCGATGCATAAGACTGATGGCCATTTATATAGGCTATCTGGGATCTAGTAGAGATAGTTAAAGAATAGGGATCATGTAAAGAACAGAGTGAAGACGTAGCCGAAAAAGGTATAGATTCAGTGACATGTCTGGAAGCTAGATGGTCAAATTATTTATTTCACTCCATATGAAAAACGTCCGCATTCAGTCACCTGTCCAGTACCTCTGTCCTGCTTGAAAACATTTGCATCATCTTCATTACCCATGAGTAACCTTTGCAAATCCACGCTCGCTCGCTCGCTGCTCAGTTGGAACGGTTAAACCTGTTCACACACCCGGTACTTCAGGCTGAACTCCACTCATTTTCCTGTATCAGATGTTCCGATAAGAGGCACAAATTCAGTTTTTTAATCTGTGCCACGTCGCTTAAATCGCACAGCGACGTGTGTAATTGTCCAATCTAAATGCATAGTTCTCAAATCCAAAGATCTTTTAAACATTGTAGTTCAGATATATGTAATGATCCCATCTAATCATATGGAGACCCTGTAATTGGAATTCTGTTCCTGTGGATCTCTCTAACACTCTAACACCATTCATTTCTCCGCCATTGACGCCCTGATAGTGTAAATTGTGTTCAGTCCCCAGCCATGTTTCAGTAATATCTTTCCTCGTATCTCTGTCATTTTGAACTCATCCTCTATTGTAAATACCGAAACAAAGTAATTCTTCATCATGTCTGTCTTTTAATTATTTTACATGACAACTGTACTTTTAACAGTTACCAAGTGCAAACCATGATCCTGGTCACAACCTTTATACAATTGTATTGAACATAGAACATAGAACATAGAAAATACAGCACAGAACAGCCCTTCGGCCCACGATGTTGTGCCGAACCTTTGTCCTAGATTAATCATAGATTATCATTGAATTTACAGTGCAGAAGGAGGCCACCCGGCCCCTCGAGTCCGCACCGGCCCCCGGAAAGAGCACCCCACCCAAACCCAACACCTCCACCCAACACCAAGGGCAATTTTGGACATGAAGGGCAATTTATCATTGGCCAATTCACCTAAGCTGCACATCTTTGGACTGTGGGAGGAAACCGGAGCACCCGGAGGAAACCCACGCAGACACGGGGAGGATGTGCAGACTCCGCACAGACAGTGACCCAAGCCGGAATCGAACCTGGGACCCTGGAGCTGTGAAGCATTGTGCTATCCACAATGCTACCGTGCTGCCCATAAGAACAAATAAATCTACACTATATCATTTTACCGTAATCCATGTACCTATCCAATAGCTGCTTGAAGGTCCCTAATGTTTCTGACTCAACTACTTCCACAGGCAGTGCATTTCATGCCCCCACTACTCTCTGGGTAAAGAACCTACCTCTGATATCCCTCCTAAATCTTCCACCTTTCACCTTAAATTTATGTCCCCTTGTAATGGTTTGTTCCACCCGGGGAAAAAGTCTCTGACTGTCTACTCTATCTGTTCCCCTGATCATCTTATAAACCTCTATCAAGTCGCCCCTCATCCTTCTCCGTTCTATTGAGAAAAGGCCGAGCACCCTCAACCTTTCCTCGTAAGACCTACTCTCCATTCCAGGCAACATCCTGGTAAATCTCTTTTGCACCTTTTCCAAAGCTTCCACATCCTTCCTAAAATGAGGCGACCAGAACTGTACACAGTAGTCCAAATGTGGCCTTACCAAAGTTTTGTACAGCTGCATCATCACCTCACGGCTCTTAAATTCAATCCCTCTGTTAATGAACGCGAGCACACCATAGGCCTTCTTCACAGCTCTATCCACTTGAGTGGCAACTTTCAAAGATGTATGAACATAGACCCCAAGATCTCTCTGCTCCTCCACATTGCCAAGAACTCGACCGTTAACCCTGTATTCCGCCTTCATATTTGTCCTTCCAAAATGGACAACCTCACACTTTTCAGGATTAAACTCCATCTGCCACTTCTCAACCCAGCTCTTCATCCTATCTATGTCTCTTTGCAGCCGACAACAGCCCTCCTCACTATCCACAACTCCACCAATCTTCGTATCGTCTGCAAATTTACTGACCCACCCTTCAACTCCCTCATTCAAGTCATTAATGAAAATCACAAACAGCAGAGGACCCAGAACTGATCCCTGCGGTACGCCACTGGTAACTGGGATTCAGGCTGAATATTTGCCATCCACCACCACTCTCTGACTTCTATCGGTTAGCCAGTTCGTTATCCAACTGGCCAGATTTCCCACTATCCCATGCCTCCTTACTTTCTGCATAAGCCTACCATGGGGAACCTTATCAAATGCCTTACCAAAATCCATGTACACTACATCCACTGCTTTACCTTCATCCACATGCTTGGTCACCTCCTCAAAGAATTCAATAAGACTTGTAAGGCAAGACCTACCCCTCACAAATCCGTGCTGACTATCCCTAATCAAGCAGTGTCTTTCCAGATGCTCAGAAATCCTATCCTTCAGTACCCTTTCCATTACCTTGCCTACCACCGAAGTAAGACTAACTGGCCTGTAATTCCCAGGGTTATCCCTAGTCCCTTTTTTGAAAAGTGGCACGACATTCGCCACTCTCCAATCCCCTGGTACCACCCCCGTTGACAGTGAGGACGAAAAGATCATTGCCAACGGCTCTGCAACTTCATCTCTTGCTTCCCATAGAATCCTTGGATATATCCCGTCAGGCCCGGGGGACTTGTCTATCCTCAAGTTTTTCAAAATGCCCAACACATCTTCCTTCCTAACAAGTATTTCCTCGAGCTTACCAATCTGTTTCACACTGTCCTCTCCAACAATATCGCCACTCTCATTTGTAAATACAGAAGAAAAGTACTCGTTCAAGACCTCTCCTATCTCTTCAGACTCAATACACAATCTCCCGCTACTGTCCTTGATCGGACCTACCCTCGCTCTAGTCATTCTCATATTTCTCACATATGTGTAAAAGGCCTTGGGGTTTTCCTTGATCCTACCCGCCAAAGATTGTTCATGCCCTCTCTTAGCTCTCCTAATCCCTTTCTTCAGTTCCCTCCTGGCTATCTTGTATCCCTCCAATGCCCTGTCTGAACCTTGTTTCCTCAGCCTTACATAAGTCTCCTTTTTCCTCTTATCAAGGCATTCAACCTCTCTTGTCAACCATGGTTCCCTCACTCGACCATCTCTTCCCTGCCTGACAGGGACATACATATCAAGGTCACGTAGCACCTGTTCCTTGAACAAGTTCCACATTTCACATGTGTCCTCCCCTGACAGCCTATGTTCCCAACTTATGCACTTCAATTCTTGTCTGACAACATCGTATTTACCCTTCCCCCAATTGTAAACCTTGCCCTGTTGCACGTACCTATCCCTCTCCATTACTAAAGTGAAAGTCACAGAATTGTGGTCACTATCTCCAAAATGCTCCCCCCACTAACAAATCTATCACTTGCCCTGGTTCATTACCCAGTTCGAAATCCAATATTGCCCCTCCTCTGGTCGGACAATCTACATACTGTGTTAGAAAAGCTTCCTGGACACGCTGCACAAACACCACCCCATCCAAACTATTTGATCTAAAGTGTTTCCACTCAATATTTGGGAAGTTAAAGTCGCCCATGGCTACTACCCTATGACTTCTGCACCTTTCCAAAATCTGTTTCCCAATCTGTTCCTCCACATCTCTGCTACTATTGGGGGGCCTATAGTAAACTCCTAACAATGTGACTACTCCTTTCCTATTTCTGACTTCAACCCATACTACCTCAAAAGGGTGATACTCCTCGAACTGCCTTTCTGCAACTGTTATACTATCTCTAATGAATAATGCCACCCCCACCTCTTTTACCACTCTCCCTAATCTTATTGAAACATCTATAACCAGGGACCTCCAACAACCACTTCTGCCCCTCTTCTATCCAAGTTTCCGTGATGGCCACCACATCGCAGTCCCAAGTACCGATCAATGCCTTAAGTTCACCCACCTTATTCCTGATGCTTCTTGCGTTGAAGTATACACACTTCAACCCATCTCCGTGCCTGCAAGTACTCTCCTTTGTCAGTGTTCCCTTCCCCACTGCCTCACTACATGCTTTGGCGTCCTGAATATCGGCTACCTTAGTTGCTGGACTACAAATCCGTTTCCCATTCCCCTGCCAAATTAGTTTAAGCCCTCCCGAAGAGTACTAGAAAACCTCCCTCCGAGGATATTGGTGCCCCTCTGGTTCAGATGCAACCCGTCCTGCTTGTACAGGTCCCAACTTCCCCAGAATGCGCTCCAATTATCCAAATACCTGAAGCCCTCCCTCCTACATCATTCCTGCAGCCACGTGTTCAACTGCACTCTCTCCCTATTCCTAGCCTCGCTATCACGTGGCACCGGCAACAAACCAGAGATGACAACTCTGTCTGTCCTGGCTTTTAAATTCCAGCCTAACTCCCTAAACGTGTACATTACCTCCACGCCCCTTTTCCTACCTATTGAACGAGTGTCCGTGAATGATTTTAATACCACGTGGGTGTACTTTCACGCCCCCCCCATTTCTTGTACTCGACTCTTGCATTGTCACCATTTACTGATATTTACCATCTTGCAACCATGCCTCTGTTATGGCGGCCATGGCGTAACCCAAAAATTAAATTTGCGGCTGGGGACCATTCAATCGATTGTTCATACTCTGCTTTTATGGACAAAGAATATCAATAATGCCACAAGCTGGAACCTGTCCTTCTGCTCTAATGTTTTACGCAAATGTTAACTGCACCTATTTCAGTGACATATCCACGTTTCTGTATTGACACTGACCCTTGAGTCTAGTACAAGAAGATACAGTCTCCGGGGAGGCAATTGAAGTCCATAACGGGGGGAATATTATTTACTTCCGAAGATTTCGAATCTTTTGAATTCTCTGTCTCAGAACACTGTGCACACTAATCTGCAGAGAATATTATCTTTAACAGGCTGCCTCTGTAACTGAGGCTGCTGCGTCAACTTGCAAATAGATCTCATACATTTGAATAATTTGCTTGTGTTTCTCCTGATCTTTTCATGAGTTCATTTCCCTTAGGGTTTTCCATCTCTCGGGTGAAGGAGGCTGCGAGTAAGTTTAAATATCAAATATCATTTTAAAATCTAATGTTGGTAGACAATTGAGAGGATTATATGAAAGAACCGCTCTGAAATAATTGATGGTAAATATAATAATCAGGGAAAAATACGGAGCCGGAGGTCTAGGAGACACAGTAATAGAACCAATGTCAGTAATATGAGATAGCTACGGAACTGGGATACACAGTTACAGAATAAGGGTCATGTGTGAAAACTCGCTGTGGAAATTACAGACACAGATTCCGAATGAGCCTTATGCATAGAAGCTCGTTGGGGAACTGGCGGACCCAGGAACAGGATAAGGGTCATGTATATAAGCTAGCCGACAAACTAGGAGACACAGTTATAGAAAACAGGTCATGTATATAAGCTAGCTGGGGAACTAGGAGACACAGTTACAGAATAAGGGCCATGTATAGAAGTGAGCTGGAAAACTGCCGAACCCAGGTGCAGGATAAGGGTCATGTTTAAATGTTAGCTGTGGATCTAGGAGACACAGTTACTGAACAAGGGTCATGTATACACGTGATTTGAGGAACTAGGAGATACAGTTACAGAACAATGGTCAGTTACAGAATAATGGTCCTGTATATAAGCTAGCTGAGGAACTAGAAGACACAGTTATAGAAAACGGGTCCTGTATGTAAGCTAGCTGAGGAACGAGGAGACAGCTCCACAATATTAAGAAGCCAGCAATAGAATAAAACATTATTTATATCAGCCAGCTGATTACATAGGAGATACACTTACAGAAAATAGGTCATGTATATAATCTAGCTGGAGGACAATCGGACAATGTGGCAGAATAAGCATCTTGTATATTAACGAGCTGGCGTGCAAGGGTGAACATTTACAGAAAAAAAGTATCACTTACATTAGTAAGCTGGGGAATTGGTGTTAAAGGTACAGAAAGAGTGTCCTAGATTTAAGCGAGTTGGGGAACTAGAAGGACGAGGGGGCGGCAAATTAACACAGTGGTTAGAACTGCCACCTAAACGTACCAGAAGCCCGGGCTCGATTCCGAGTTCGGGAAACTGTCTGTTTGCACATTTTCTCCCTGCCTGCGTGGTATTCCTTTGCGTGCTCCGCTGTCCTCCCACATTCCAAAGATGTTTCGGTTGATTGGCTCTAGTGCAGACATAGATACATAGAAGAAAGGTGATGAGGCCTTCTGGCCCTTCGAGCCTGCTCCGCCATTCATCACGATCAGGACTGATCATCCAACTCAATAGCCTAGTCCTGTTTTCTCCTCATAGTCTTTGTTCCCATTCTCCCCAAGTGCTACTTCCAGCCTCCTCTTGTATATCTTCAATGTTTTAGCATCAAATGCTTCCTGTGGTAATGAATCCAACAGGCTCAACACTCGTTGTGTGAAGAAATGCCTCCCTATCTCTGTCCGAAATGGATTACCCTGAATCACCCATAAATAAACTTTACAAATCCACGCTCGCTCGTTCTTATCAGCTGGGACATTTAAACCTGTTCACACACCCTGTCCTTGAGGGTGAACACCATTCATTTCCCCGTCACAAATGTTCCGAAAAGCGGCACAAATTCACCCTTTTCTCTCTGTCACGCCGCTTAAATTACAGAGCGACATGTGTAATTGTCCAATCCAAAGGGATGTTTCTCAAATCCAGAGAAATTTGGAAGATTGTAGGTCAGATTTTTGTAATGTTGCCATCTACTTATATGAAGACCCTCTAGTTCGAATTTTGTTACTGTTGAACTCTCACACTCGAACACTATTCATTTATAGGCCATTGACACCCTGATAGTATGACATTTGTACAGTCCCTGGTTCAGAATCAATAATATATTTCCTCGTATCTCTGGCATTTTGAACTCTTCCTCTATTGTAAATAATGAACCAAAGTCATTCTTCAGCAAGTCTGTCATTTCCTTATTTTCATTAACACATTTATCAGTTAACAAGGAAGGGATTCTCTTCTGACCTCTCTCCTTTATACAACTTAATAGTAAAAGCTTCCTGTCGTGAGACTAATATTCCTTGAGGGTGTAGTTTCATGCTGCATTTCTTTGTATTTTACTCCTGGTTTGTCATCATTTACAGCTATTACCATTTTGCAGCCAGGCCCCTATTATGGCGGCCATGGTGGAACCCGCAAGTTAAATTTCTGGCTGGGGTACATTCAATAGACCGTTCATACTCTCTATGTCTGTATAAAGCAGATTAAGAATGCCATAAGCTGGGCACTGTCCTTCTGCTCTAATGCTTTATGGAAATGTTAACTATTCCTATTTCAGTGACATATGCACGTTTCGGAACAGGCAGTAACCCGGGAGACACTTACTAGAAGAAACAGTCTCAGAATAAGGGGCTGTCTTTAAGTTCTGCAACGAGGGGAATACCATTTATTTCAGAGGATGTGGGATCTTTTGACTTCATTATCCCAGAACGCAGTGGGTATTTATCTGCAGAGAATATTACCTTTAACACGCTGTCTCTGTAAGTGAGGCTGCTGTGTCAACTTGCAAATAGATCTAATATATTTGAATAATTTACATGTGTTGCTCCTGATCTTCTGAGTTCATTTTCCTATTGGAAATCCATCTCTCGGCTCCGAATAAGTTTAAATAACGTGAAGAAATATCATTTTTAAACCTACGTTTGAAAGACAATTAAGAGGAAAATATGAAAGTAAAGGTCTTCAAAAAGTAAAGATAAATACAGCAATCATGGAAAAATACAGATCCGGATGACTAGGAGACACAGTAATACAACACATACCAGTAACATGAGACAGCTAGGGGACTAGATACAAAGAGGTATAGACGATAGGAGCAGGAGGATGCCTTTTGGCCCTTCGAGCCTGCTCCGCCATTTATCGCGATCATGGCTGATCATCCAATTTAATAGCCTAATCCTGCTTTATCCTCATAAACTTTGGTCCCATTCTCCCCAAGTGCTAAATATAGCCCCCCTCGTGAATATATTCAACGTTTTCGCATCAACTGCTTCCTGTGGTAATTAATTCGACGAGCTCACCAATCTTTGGGTGAATAAATGTCTTCTCATCTCTGTCCGAAATGGTTTACCCTGAATCCTCAGAATGTGACCCCGTGATCTGGGCGCACCCACAATCGGGAACATCTTCCTCCGTCTACTCTGCCTAGTCCTTTTAGAATTCTGTAAGTCTCGATGAGATACACCCTTCATTCTTCTGAACTCCAGCGAGAACAGTCCCAACCTAGCCAATCTCTCCTCATATGACATGCCACCCCTGGAATCAGTCTGGTAAACCTGCGCTCCCTCGAGAGCCAGAACGCCCTTCCTCAGAATAGGAGACCAACATTCCACACATTAGTCTAGGTGGGGCCTCACCAAAGCGCTGTATAATTTCAACAACCCATCCCTGCTTCTGTGCTCGAAACATCTCGCAATGAAGGCCAACATATCATTCATCTTCTTTACCGCCAGCTGTACCTGCACGCTTACCTTCAGCGAATGGTGCACAAGGACACCCTGGGCCAGCTGCATTCTCCCCTCTCCCAACTTACAACCGTTCAGGTAGTAATCTGCCTTCCCGTTTTTGCTTCCGAAATGAATAACCTCTCACTTATCCACATTATACTGCAACTGCCATCGATTTTCCCACTCGACCAACCTGTCCAGATCATGCTGTCGGAACTCTGCATCCTCGTCACAGCCTGCCAATTTGTAAGGGACCCATTAATCTCTACACTTTGTTTCCTGTCTGCCAACCAATTTTCTATCCCCTCAATAAGCTTCCACAAACCCATCCTTTTTAATCTTACACAATAATCGTAACATTGTCAAACGACTTCTTAAAGTCCAAATTTACCACATCGACTTGCTCCCCATTGTCAACTGTGCAAGTTGCATCTTCAAAGAACTTCAACCGATTTGTAAAGCATACATCGAAGAGTGCTTTCGGAGGGGGCTCTGGAAATTGTGGATGCATAGTTGTCAGAATAAGAGCAATGCATATAATCCAGCTCGAGAACTAAGAGATAAAGTAAAATGATAATGGTTATGTGGGTAGAATTATGGGATCTAGGTCGAGAGAGCCAGGAGGTAGGGTTGCAGGACACGGAGCCCTTGATCCTGTCCCACAGATTCGGTGGTATTCTTGCTCCCTGTGTGGACGGGAACGGTGACTGGAGAGAGGATGATAAAACTGTTAATGGGAGCCTTTCAAGTGGAGGAAGAGAAGGAAATGGAGTCGTATTTGGGGTAAGTATAGTTAAGGGAATTTACACTGTTAACTGTGACCAGGATCGAGAATCTCGAACGTTGTGTTGTCTGTCTGGTTCTCGTGTTCTGTTTATCTCATCTGTGCTGAAGAGAAACAAAGAATAAAGAAAGTATGGCACATGAACAGGCCCTTCGGCCCTCCAAGCCTGCGCCGACCATGCTTGAAGTTAACCTAAAATTTCCCACACTTCCGTGGTCTGAATCCCTCTTTTCCCATCATATTCATGTAATTGTCCAAACTCCCCTTAAAGGTCATTATGATATTTGCTTCCTCCGGCAGCGAGTTCCACGCAACAACGGCCATCTGTGTAAAAAATGTCCCTCGCACATCAACCCTAAACTTTGCCTCTCGCCTTTTGAACTCCTGTCCACATGTAATTAACTCTTCCACACTCGCAAGAAAGGTCTGACAATCCAGTCTGTCCATGCCCATCATAGTTTTGTCGACACCTATCAGCTTGTCCCTCAACCACCGTCGTTCCACTGAGAAAAGACTGAGTTTATTCAACCTCTCCTCATTGCTAATGCCCTCCAGACCAGGCAACATCCTGGTAAACCTCGTCTAAACCCTTACAAAGCCTCCACATCCTTCTAATAGTGTGGCGAAAAAAATTGAACACTATTATATTCCAAGTGCGGCCGAACTAAGGTTCTATAAATCTGCAACATGACAGGCCATTTTTCATACTTAATGTCCCGACCGATGAAGGCAAGCATGCCATATGCCTTCTTGACAACCTTCCACACCCGCGTTGCACCTGTCAGTGACCGGTGTACCTGTACACGCAGATCCCTCTGCCTTTCAACACTCTTAAGGGTTCTACCATTTACTATCTATTTCCCACCTGTAAAAAGTGTATTACCACACACTTGTCCACATTAAACTCCATCTTCCATCTCTCCACCCAAGGCCCCATCCAATCTATATCTGTTGTATCCTCTGACAGTCATCATCGCTATCCACAATTCTACCAACTATTGTGTCATCCGCAAACATCCTAATCAGACCAGTTACATTTTCCTCCAAATCATTTATATATACCACAAACAGCATAGGTCCCAGCACTGATACCCGAGGAATCAAAGAGTCAAATCCTCTATTGAGATCATCACCCTTCCATTGCTGGACTGTCTTCTGTGACCGAACCAGTTCTGGATCCATCTTGCCAGTTCGCCTCTGATCCCGTGTGTGTTCACCTTCTGCCACGACGGACCTTGTCAAAGGCCTTAATGAAGTCCATATAGACAACATCCACTGCCCTACCTTCGTCAATCGTCTTTGTCACTTCGTCTAAAAAGTTAGATCAAGTTAGTGACACACGATGTCCCCTTTACAAAATCATGTTGCCTCTCGCTAATACGCCCATTTGCTTCCAATGTGCGTTAATGCTGTCTCGAAGAATCCTCTCCAATAACTTCACTACTTCTAACGTAAGGCTCACCGGCCTGTAATTTCCTTGATTATCCTTGCCACCTTTCTGAACGAAAGCAACAATAATAGTTTTGCAGTCATCTACAACCTCACCTGTAGCCAGTAAGGATACAAACAATTCTGTGAAGACGCCAGCAATTTACTCTCTTTCCTCACTCAGTATTTTGCGGTATATCCCATAAGTCCCTGGGACTTATCGACATGAATATTTTTTCAAGACGCCCTACACCTCCTTCTTTTTGATCTCAAACTTATCCACGAGGTCCTTCACTTTGATAATACTGATGCAAAGTAGTCATTCATTATCATTCCCATTTCATCTGGTTTCTTGCTTATATTCCCTCCACTGTCCTGCAGTGGGTCAACCCTTTCCTTGGCTACCCTCATGTTCTTTATATATGTGTAAAGACACTGCCTGATTAGGGATAGTCAACACGGATTTGTGAGGGGTAGGTCTTGCCTTACTAGTCTTATTGAATTATTTGAGGAGGTGACCAAGCATGTGGATGAAGGTAAAGCAGTGGATGTAGTGTACATGGATTTTAGTAAGGCATTTGATAAGGTTCCCCATGGTCGGCTTCTGCAGAAAGTAAGGAGATATGGCATAGTGGAAAATTTGGCCAGTTGGATAACGAACTGGCTAACCAATAGAAGTCAGAGAGTGGTGGTGGATGGCAAATATTCAGCCTGGATCCCAATTACCAGTGGCGTACCGCAGGGATCAGTTCTGGGTCCTCTGCTGTTTGTGATTTTCATTAATGATTTGGATGAGGGAGTTGAAGGGTGGGTCAGTAAATTTGCAGACGATACGAAGATTGGTGGAGTTGTGGATAGTGAGGAGGGCTGTTGTCGGCTGCAAAGAGACATAGATAGGACGCAGAGCTGGGCTGAGAAGTGGCAGATGGAGTTTAACCCTGAAAAGTGTGAGGTTGTCCATTTCGGAAGGACAAATATGAATGCGGAATACAGGGTTAACGGTAGAGTTCTTGGCAATGTGGAGGAGAAGAGAGATCTTGGGGTCTATGTTCATACATCTTTGAAAGTTGCCACTCAAGTGGATAGAGCTGTAAAGAAGGCCTATGGTGTGCTAGCGTTCATTAACAGAGGGATTGAATTTAAGAGCCGTGAGGTGATGATGCAGCTGTACAAAACTTTGGTAAGGCCACATTTGGAGTACTGTGTATAGTTCTGGTCGCCTCATTTTAGGAAGGATGTGGAAGCTTAGGAAAAGGTGCAAAGGAGATTTACCAGGATGTTGCCTTGCATGGAGAGTAGGTCTTACGACGAAAGGTTGAGGGTGCGAGGCATTTTCTCATTAGAACGGAGAAGGATGAGGGGCGACTTGATAGAGGTTTATAAGATGATCGGGGGAACAGATAGAGTAGACAGTCAGCGACTTTTTCCCCGGGTGAAACAAACCATTACAAGGGGACATAAATTGAAGGTGAATGGTGGAAGATATAGGGGGGATGTCAGAGGTAGGTTTTTTACCCAGAGAGTAGTGGGGGCATGGATTGTACTGCCTGTGGAAGTAGTTGAGTCGGAAACATTAGGGACCTTCAAGCAACTATTGGATAGGTACATGGATTACGGTAAAATTGCATAGTGTAGATGTATTTGTTCTTAAGGGCAGCACGGTAGCATTGTGGATAGCATAATTGCTTCACAGCTCCAGGGTCCCAGGTTCCATTCCGGCTTGGGTCACTGTCTGTGCGGAGTCTGCACATCCTCCCCCTGTATGATTGGGTTTCCTCCGGTTGCTCCGATTTCCTCTCGTAGTCCAATGATGTGCAGTTTAGGTCGATTGGCCAGGCTAAATTGCCCTTTGTGTCCAAAAAGTTTAATTGGGCTTACTGGGTTATGGGGATAATGTGAAAGTGTTGGCTTGGGTAGGTTGCTCTTTCCAAGATTCGGTGCACAATCGATTGGCCGAATGGCCTCCTTCTTTACTGTAATTTATATGATTCTTTTATCGACCAAATGGCCCAGCTCTTTCCCCAATACCAACTCTAGTACCAGTCCCATTCGTTGGACTATCTGCATATTGTTTGAAGAAGCCCTCTTGGATGCTACATACAAGCTCTGCCCCGTCCAAGCTGCCAGCACTAAGTAAGTCCCAGTCAATATAGGGGACGTTAAAATCACCCACCACGACAATCCTGTTGTTTTTTCACCTTTCCAAAATGTTCTTGCATATCTGCTCCTCTATCTCCCGCTGTCTAATGGGAGGCCTGTCGTAAACCCCCAACATTGTGACTGCACCCTTTCTATTCTGAGTTCTATTCATCTTGTCTCGTTACATGAATCCTCTGAGGTGTCCTCCAGCAGTACAGCTGTGAACTTGGACTTACTTAGATTTGCAGAATGCCTTTGACAATGTGCTGTTCAGGAAGGCTGTTAAATTAGTTAACTGTCCAGGGTGTAAATGATAGGATCGTTGCTTTGATAGACGATTTTCTTACTTGCAAAAGAGTGGGGATAAACGGGTATTTTTCAGAATGGCAGCCGGTGACTCGTCGTCTGCCCCAGGGACCGGATTGGGAGCTCAAGTTTTCACAAGTCTTACAAACGATCTGGAAGAAGGAACTGAAGGCACTTTTGCTAGGTTTGGAGATGATACAAATATATGCAGATGACAGGTATAATTGAGACGGCAGGGGGGCTTCAGAAGGACTTAGACAGGCTAAGAGAGTGGGCAATGAAGAGGCAGATGGAGTACAATGTGGAAAATTGTAAGGTTATGCACTTTGGTCGGTAGAATGGAGGTTCAGTCTCGTTCCTAAATGGGAAAAAGCTTCGGAAATTGGATGCACAAGGGAGAACTTTGTGTCTGTGTCGTCGCAGTTTAGATGGATGAGGGGGGATCTGTTTGAAATTTACAGGATACTACGAGGCCTGGATGGAGTGATTGTGGGGAATATTTTTCAACGAGACGGAAAAACGAGAACCAGAGGACACAGCTTCAGACTGAAGCTGGCTACTATCAGGCTACTATTGGGGGGCCTATAGAAAACTCCCAACAAGGTGACTGCTCCTTTCCTATTTCTGACTTCAAACCATACTTCCTCAGTCGGCAGATACTCCTCGAACTGCCTTTCTGCAGCTGTTGGACTATCAAGTACCGATCCATGCCTTAGGTTCACCCACCTTATTCCTGATGCTTCTTGCGTTGAAGTATACACACTTCAACCCATCTCCGTGCCTAAAAGTACTCTCCTTTGTCAGTGTTCCCTTCCCCACTGCCTCACTACACGCTTTGGCGTCCTGAATATCGGCTGCCTTCGTTGCTGGACTACAAATCCGGTTCCCATTCCCCTGACAAATTAGTTCAAACCTTCCCGAAGAGTGCTTGAAAACCTCCTGAGGATTATTTTTCAGCCAGTCCGGATGAAATGATCAGTCGAACACCTCGTTACTTTAACATAAGTTCATTTCTCGGCCGGGGCTAAAACCACTGTATTTCTTGAGAGTTACACCAGCAAGCCAAATCCAATACATCTAACAGCAGTTCTTATACAGTTTCTGGCTCATTTCTGAGGGCAGCTCCCTTGCATTCCATCTGTGCCTTTTAGCTAATTTATGATTATTTTCAAGCCTAGCGCAACCCTTCCCAAGGCCGTCTGCAATTTGTCTGGTATTAAAACAACAGTTACAGCTTGTTATCTGAAGCTTTTGACAGCCTATCTTGACATTTCTCAGCTTGCTATCAGAAGCCTGTAAAGGCCTGTCTTGACATTTCTTCACACAAAGCTTTACCTAACATTTTGTTTTTCCAATAAAGTTCCAATCCCATCTTGAGCCAAACTCTCAAAAACTCTCACTCCCTCCTAGGATATTGGTGCCCCTCTGGTTCAGATGCAACCCGTCCTGCTTATACAGGTCCCAACTTCCCCAGAATGCGCTCCAATTATCCAAATACCTGAAGCCCCCCCCCCCCCCCCCTACACCATTTCTGCAGCCACGTGTTCAACTGCACTCTCCCTATTCCTAGCCTCGCTATTACGTGGCACCGGCAACAAACCAGAGATGACAACTCTGTCTGTCCTGGCTTTTAACTTGCAGCCTAACTGCCTAAAGTCGTTTATTATCTCCACACCGCTTTTCCTACCTACGTCGTTGGTACCAATGTGCACCACGACTTCTGGCTGCTCCCCCTCCCCCTTAAGGATCCTGAAGATATGATCCAAGACACTCCTGGCCCTGGCACCCGGGAGGCAACATACCTTCCGGGAGTCTCGCCCGCGACCACAGAATCTCCGATCTATTCTCCTAACCATTGAATCTCCTGTTACTATTGCTTTTCTAGTCTCCCACTTCCCTTCTGAGCCCCAGAGCCAGACTCACTGCCAGAGACCAGGCCGCTAGGGCCTTCCCCCGGTAGGACATCCTCCACAACAGCATCGAAAACGGTATGCTTGTTTTGAAGGGGAACGGCCACCAGGGATCCCTGCACTGTCTGCCTGTTTGTTTTCTTTCCATGATCCCACGTTTTCCACATTACCCTCGGTGTAAATAAAATCTAAACAAAATTTACCTCTATCTGCAATACATTCAGTGGCTTGGACTCCGTCGCCTTCCCCGGTAGGATAACCCTCTAACTGAAGAATTATTTCCTCGTCTCAGTCCTAAATTGCCTAACTCATATCCTGGGACTCTTTCCCTTGTTCAAGATCCCCCAACCAGGTAAACCTTCCTCCCAGCATCTAGTCTGGCCATCCCACTTAAAATTTAATATGTTCCCATCAGATTTCCGCATCCTTCTAAACTCCAGTGAACACAGGCCACGTCAATTCAATAGGACAGTCCCCCCAACCACGGTATTAGCTTAATGAAAATCCGGGGCACACCCTCTATTGCACCTATATCCTTTCTTATGTCGGGACATCAAATCTGCACTGAAAATCCGTCTTGTCGATTCAAAAAGTCCCCATATAACTTCATTAATGCAGAGTATACACAGAGTAAATATCCATCTCCATTCTCCCCATGAAATACTTCAGGACAGGTGCAGCACGGGGTGAGATACAGAGTAAAATTCCCTCTACACTGTCCCCATCAAACATTCCCAGGACAGGTACAGCACAGGTTTAGATACAGAGTGAAGCTCACTCGACACTGTCCCCGTTACACACTCCCAGGCCAGGTACAGCACAGGGTGAGAACAGAGTTAATCTCCATCTCCACTCTCCCCATGAAACACTCTCAGGACAGGTACATCACAGAGTTCGAAACAGAGTAAATCTCCATACCCACTCTCCAAATGAAACACTTCCAAGACAGGTACAGTACGGGGTTAAATACAGAGTAAAGCTCCCTCTACATTGACACAATCAAGCACTTCAGGACAGGTACAGTACGGAGTTAAATTACGAGTAAACCTCCACTGTTCTAATCAAACAATTCCAGTATTGGTACAGCACGGGGTTCGATACACGGTCAAAGTTGAAGTGCCGAAGGAGACCATTCGACCCATCCTTTCAACAAGTGCACATCTCTTGACACGAAGGACATTTTATTAAATCATGGCGAATCCACCTGATCTGCACATATTTGGATGTGGGAGGAATCCGGAGCACGCGGAGGAAACCCACGCAGATTCCGGGAAAACTGTAAACACAACACTGAACCCGGGTGATATCTGATGTACAGAATACAAGTCAAAAGTCGGGCAAGTTATCTTCGGCAGATTGAGAAGGTCCTCGAGCCTCGGAAAAGGAGAACTTGGCAAGGTCTCTGGCGTTGTTGCCCCCTTAGTGGAAGATCGAGAAGTTGGTGGACTTTTTAACAAGTGAATTGTCGAAGCAGCGACACGTGGTGGCTGAGGATTTGGTGAAGGGGATTGAGGGGCCTTGGCACCTATTCGGGAGTTGATGGATCAGGGAAAAGGGGTACAGGGGTGACGATCAGGAAGGTGGAGGAGACGCTCACTGAACACAGCGACAAGATTATTTCTCTGGATGCAGAGTCGCCATTGCTGGCGGAGGAGTGGAAAGGATATAAGCGAATGTTAATGCTCTGGAGATTCGCTTCAGACGGCAGAACCTAAGAATTGATGGGTGCCGGATGGCCTGGAGGGGAAAAACGCCTCAGATTACATCTCTCAGACGTTTGGAAAGATAGTGGGTGAGGGAATCCTTCCGAACCATTCTGAGCAGGGCAAAGCCAATCGATCATTGAGGCCGAAGCTGAAGTCAACGGAGCCACCACTGGCGATCATAGTTACCTGGACAAGGAGCGAGTTGGAGGTGAAGGACTACCGAGATTGCAGATGGGAGAGTAATGCCATCATAATATAAAAGGACGTTGGGGCCAGAGCTAGCAAGAATGCGTCTGCTGTTGAATAAGGCCAAGGCTGCTCTCGATAAAAGCAACGTGTGAGTTGGGATGGTGACCGGACCAATCATCGGCTCACCTCAAAGGAGAGGGACTATTGTTTCAACACGCCTGAGGAAGCGAATGACTTTAGTGATAGACACGAATTGGGGGTGGGGGGGGGGGGGGCAGGGAAATGCTGATAGATGGACGGGGCGGGCGGGGGGGGGCAGGGTTATGCTGATAGATGGGGGCGGGCGGGGGGTGGGCAGGGATATGCTGATAGATGGACGGGGCGGGGCGGGCGGGGGGGGGGCAGGGATATGCTGATAGATGGACGGGGCGGGGCGGGCGGGGGGGGCAGGGATATGCTGATAGATGGGGGCGGGGCGGCAGGGATATGCTGATAGATGGACGGGGCGGGGGGTGGCAGTGATATGCTGATAGATGGACGGGGCGGGCGGAGGGGGGGGCAGGGATATGCTGATAGATGGACGGGGCGGGGCGGGCGGGGGAAGCAGGGATATGCAGATAGATGGACGGGGCGGGGCTGGCGGGGGGGGCAGGGATATGCTGATAGATGGACGGGGCGGGGCGGGCGGGGGAGGCAGGGATATGCTGATAGATGGGGGCGGGGCGGGCGGGGGGGGGGGCAGGGATATGCTGATAGATGGACGGGGCGGGAGGGGGTGGCAGGGATATGCTGATAGATGGACGGGCGGGGCGGGGGGGCAGGGATATGCTGATAGATGGACGGGGCGGGCGGGGGGGGGGGTGGGTCAGGGAAATGCTGATAGATGGACGGGGCGGGAGGGGGGCAGTGATATGCTGATAGATGGACGGGGCGGGGCGGGCGGGGGAGGCAGGGATATGATGATATATGGGGGCGGGGCGGGCGGGGGGGGTAGGTAAATGCTGATAGATGGGGGCGGGGCGGGCGGGGGGGTGCAGGAGGGATATGCTGATAGATGGACGGGGCGGGCGGGGGAGGCAGGGATATGCTGATAGATGGACGGGGCGGGGCGGGCGGGGGAGGCAGGGATATGCTGATATATGGGGGCGGGGCGGGCGGGGGGGGGGCAGGTAAATGCTGATAGATGGGGGCGGGGTAGGGCGGGGGGCAGGGAAATGCTGATAGATGGACGGGGCGGGGGGGGGGGGTGGGAAGGGATCTACTGATAGATGGACGGGGCGGGAGGGGGGAGGGATATGCTGATAGATGGACGGGGCGGGCGGGGGGGGGGTGCAGGGATATGCTGATAGATGGGGGCGGGGCGGGCGGGGGGGGGGGTGCAGGGATATGCTGATAGATGGGGGCGGGGCGGGCGGGGGGGGCAGGGATATGCTGATAGATGGACGGGGCGGGGCGGGCGGGGGAGGCAGGGATATGCTGATAGATGGGGGCGGGGCGGGCGGGGGGGGCAGGGATATGCTGATAGATGGACGGGGCGGGAGGGGGTGGCAGGGATATGCTGATAGATGGACGGGGCGGGCGGGGGGGGGCGCAGGGATATGCTGATAGATGGACGGGGCGGGGCGGGCGGGGGGGCAGGGAAATGCTGATAGATGGACGGGGCGGGGGGGCAGGGATATGCTGATAGATGGACGGGGCGGGAGGGGGGCAGGGATATGCTGATAGATGGACGGGGCGGGGAGGCCGGGGGAGGCAGGGATATGCTGATATATGGGGGCGGGCGGGGGGGGGGGCAGGGAAATGCTGATAGATGGACGGGGCGGGGGGGCGGGAAGGGATATGCTGATAGATGGACGGGGCGGGAGGGGGGAGGGATATGCTGACAGATGGACGGGGCGGGGGGGGGGCAGGGTTATGCTGATAGATGGACGGGGCGGGGGGGCCAGTGATATGCTGATAGATGGACGGGGCGGGGGGGGGGGGCTGTGATATGCTGATAGATGGACGGGGCGGGGCGGGCGTGGGGCAGGGATATGCTGATAGATGGGCGGGGCGGGCGGGGGGGGCAGGGATATGCTGATAGATGGACGGGGCGGGGGGTGGCAGTGATATGCTGATAGATGGACGGGGCGGGCGGAGGGGGGGCAGGGATATGCTGATAGATGGACGGGGCGGGGCGGGCGGGGGAAGCAGGGATATGCAGATAGATGGACGGGGCGGGGCTGGCGGGGGGGGGGGCAGGGATATGCTGATAGATGGACGGGGCGGGGCGGGCGGGGGAGGCAGGGATATGCTGATAGATGGGGGCGGGGCGGGCGGGGGGGGGCAGGGATATGCTGACAGATGGACGGGGCGGGGGATGGGCAGGGTTATGCTGATAGATGGACGGGGCGGGGGGGCCAGGGATATGCTGATAGATGGACGGGGCGGGGCGGGCGTGGGGCAGGAATATGCTGATGGATGGGCGGGGCGGGGGGGGGTGCAGGGATATGCTGATAGATGGACGGGGGCGGCAGGGATATGCTGATAGATGGACGAGGCGGGGCGGGCGATGGGGGCAGGGATATGCTGTTAGATGGACGGGGCGGGTCGGTGCGGGCGCGGGGAGGGCAGGGATATGCTGACAGTTGGACGGGGCCGGGCGGGCGGGTGTGTGTGGCAGGGAATAGCTGATAGATGGAGGGGTCGGTGTGGGCGCGGTGAGGGCAGCACGGTAGCCTTGCGGATAGCACAATTGCTTCACAGCTTCAGGGTCCCAGGTTCGATTCCGGCTTGGATCACTGTCTGTGCGGAGTCTGCACATCCTCCCTGTGTGTGCGTGGGTTTCCTCCGGGTGCTCCGGTTTCCTCCCACAGTCCAAAGATGTGCAAGTTAAGTGGATTGAACGTGATAAATTGCCCTTAGTGTCCAAAATTGCCCTTAATGTTGGGTGGGGTTACTGGGTTATGGGGATAGGGTGGGGGTGTGGGCTTGGATAGGGTGCTCTTTCCAAGAGCCGGTGCAGACACGACGGGCCGAATGGCCTCCTTCTGCACTGTAAATTCTATGATGATATACGGATAGATGGAGGGGTCGGTGCGGGCGCGGCGAGGGCAGGGATATGCGGATAGATGGAGGGGTCAGGGCGGGCGTGGGTGTGGGGGCAGGGATATCCTGATAGATGAAGGAGCCGGGGCGGGATGGGGGCACAGTTATACTGATAGATTGAGGGCTCGGGGCGGGCCGGGGTGGGCGGGCAGGGATATCCTGATAGATGTAGGAGTCGGGACGGGGTGGGGGCATAGATATACTGATAGATTGAGGGCTCGGGGCCGGCCGGGATTGGGGTTGGGGGGCAGGGATATCCTGATAGATGGAGGGTTCAGGCCGAGGTGGGTGGCATAGATATACTGATAGATTGAGGGCTCGGGGCCGGCCGGTGTTGGGGGGGGGGGGGCAGGGATATCCTGATAGATGTAGGGTTCGGGCCGGGGTGGGGGCATAGATATACTGATAGATTGAGGGCTCGGAGCCGGCCGGGATTGGGGGGGGGCAGGGGTATCCTGATGGATGTAGGGTTCGGGCCGGGGTGGGGGCATAGATATACTGATAGATTGAGGGCTCGGGGCCGGCCGGGGTTGGGGGGGGCAGGGATATCCTGATAGATGTAGGGTTCGGGCCGGGGTGGGGGCATAGATATACTGATAGATTGAGGGCTCGGAGCCGGCCGGGATTGGGGGGGGGCAGGGGTATCCTGATGGATGTAGGGTTCGGGCCGGGGTGGGGGCATAGATATACTGATAGATTGAGGGTTCGGAGTCGGCCGTGGTTGGGGGACAGTGATACCCTGATATATGGAGGGTTCGGGCCGGGGTGGTGGGCATAGATATACTGATAGATTGAGGGCTCGGGGCGGGCCGGGGTTGGGGGGCAGTGATATCCTGATAGATGGAGGGGTCGGGGCGGGAGTGGGGGCGTCGACATACTGATAGATTGAGGGCTCGGGGCGGGCCGGTGTTCGTGGGCAGGGATATCCTGATAGATATAGGGGTCGGGCCGGGGTGAGGGGCATAGATATACTGATAGATGGAGGGCTCCGGGCGGGCGGCGGGGGCATGGATATGCTAAGAGATGGCGCGGTCGGTCGCGCCGGGCGCGGAGGGGGGAGTGAAGGGATATGCTGATAGATGGAGGGGTTGGGCCGGGCGGCGGGGGCAGGGGGATGCTGATAGATTGAGGGGTTGGGAAGCCTGGGGGGCGGGGGGGGGGTCAGATATCCCTTTCCCATTCTTTAGTTGGAATGTGAGGGGATAAAATGGCTCAGTTCAAAGGTCATGCGTGTTTGCCTATCTGAACGTTTGAAGGCCGATATATTTTCCTTTTACGAGAGTCCCATTTGAGAGTCTGACATCCAACAAGGCTTCGGAAACGGGACGAGGACACGTGCGTCCCTCGAGTTTTGATATTAAGACGCAAGGGGGAGGAGGGCAGTGCTGATTAATAAGAGGCGGTTTTTTGCAGCGGTTGACAGTTTGACAGACCCAGGAGGATGTGTGCGATTATTAGTGATGGACGGGGTGTGGAGGTGGTGCAGACCTGTGTGTGCAGACCCAGGAGGATGTGTGCGATTATTAGTGATGGACGGGCTGCGGAGGCGGTGCAGACCTGTGGGCCGAGTGACAAGTCTTATTTCTGTTCAATGGCAATCGGGTTTACCCCCAGATTGACTTCTGTTTGGAGGGAATGTCTCGACTCCCTGCGGCCGGGGAGGGAGTGGGAAGGGATGTCAGTGAAATCGGCGGAAGTTATACCAGATTATCCCCCGCATGTTGTGTGATTCATGTTGGAGTCAGGCCGCTCTTAGCCACGCCCGTGTCATTCAAGTCATTCTTAGTGGATAAGAGATTTTGTGAGCGGGGATCCTCTACCAATGAGGAATTGATGGAGTTTAACATGAGTGAGGCGGTCTTGCCTTCCCCGCTCATGGAAAATCCCTGAGTCGACATACTACACCGCTTATTCGGGAACACTGAGGGAGAATTCAGAATGTCCAATTCACCTAACAGCAGTCCTTCGGGACCTGTGGGAGGAAACCGAGAACGCGGAGGAAACCCACGCAGACACGGGGACAATGTGCGGACTCCGCACACACAGTGATCCATGCAGGGAACCGAACCCGGGTCCCTAGCGCTGAGAAGCTACAGTGCTAACCATCAACCATCCAAAAATTGCTTCATTGATGGAGCCTCCGAGCAGGTCATGGGAGAAGTCCTCAAACACCTCAACAACATTCTCTGGGCAGATTCCAGACCAACTCTAGAGTCCCTGACGTTCTTTATCCCGGATGGCAGCCTTCCGCCTCAGTTGGTGAGCCAACAAACAACTGGCCTTCTCCCCAGACTATGTCCCCCTGGCGGTTCGCAGCTAACTCACCGCCTTCATCATTATGAACAAATCAATGTCCATTTACAATTTATTTCTGTCCGCTAATACTCAGGTGTTGGACTGATTGTGGTACCGGCGGTCCATCTAGTGAATGGTGTCCACCAGTGTCTGTCTGTCCACATGCCCAGATTTACCCAGATGCGTCTTGAGATAGATTACCTACCACCGAAAACCACCTTCAGTGGTTCACAGTACCTTAAGTGCAGTGTTTATGCAAGCCTACTTGTGAAACTAACAAAGGTTATTATGATTATTATTACCTTCATGGAGGTGGAGACGCCGACAGGGCCAGAGGCGATCATGCGCTGAATTCGGTTAGTGGAGACTGGCAAACCTTCGGGTCGAGAGGGATTCCCCACTGAATTTTACAGACAGTTTGCTGGTCAGTTGGTCCCAGTTCTGCTGCATATGTTTACTGACTCGGTGTCCCGCGGGTTTCTGCCAGCCATCTGGGGCAGGTATCGATTTCACGATGCTGAGGAACGACAAAGATCCCAGGAATGTGGATAGTATGGGCCTCTTTCGTTGTAAAATCGCTGACGTTCAGTTGTTGGCTAAGATGTTGGCAATGTGTTTGGAACCCTGCCTACTGGAGGTGAATTTGGGTTGAAAACTGGATTTGTGAAGGGCCGGCAGTTGTCGGACAATATTAGGAGATTGTTAAATGTTGAGTTGTCGCCTTCCTTAGGGACCGAACCACAGATGATTAGTTCGATGGGCGGAGGGAAGGAATTCGGCGAGCTTGAGTATGGCTTTGGACCAAAATGTATTTCATGGTATAAGCTCACGGCAGGTGTGAGTACTAATGGCTTGAAGTCGAGTTATTTCTAACTGAACAGGGATACATAGCAGGGTGTCGGTTGTCTCTGTTTTTATTTACCTCAGCAATCTAGCCACTGGCCATTGAATTGATGTCGACGACGAAGTGGACGGTGTGTTTGGGGTGGGGGGGGGGTGCCCATATACGGGAACAAACTGTTGCTATATTTCACTGAACCACACTCAAATATGAAAATGAAAATCGCTGATTGTCACAAGTAGGCTTCAAATGAACTTACTGTGAATAGCCCCTAGTCGCCACATTCCGGCGCCTGTTCGGGGAGGCTGGTATGGAATTAAACTCGCGCTGCTGGCCTGCCTTGGTCTGATTTAAAAGCCAGCTATTGAGCCCTGTGCTAAACAAGCACCTAAACTTGACCAAGGCGCTAATGTGCGGGAGATAATGGAGCAACCCAGGAAGTTTGCCTCCTTTTAGAGGCGCAAACTCCGTCTCTAAATATTTTGCGGTGAACCCTCCGGAGCTGGAACCGATCTTGGGAGGCTGCCATTTTCTGGCCAGGACTGCTTTCTGGTATCTGGGAATATGAGTGATCCATTCCTGGGCCACGCTACATAAACTAAACGTTTATAGTCTGGTGGATGGGGCGAAGACAGATTTGAATATGTGAGCTGCCCTCCCTCTCACCTTAGCGGGAAGAGTAAAGACGGTGAAGATGAATATTCTCTCGATGTTCTTGTTTTCGGTCTAAGAGTCTCCCAGTCTTTCTTCTCAAGGCTTTGTTTTGCGGGGTCAATAGATTGATATCTTCTTTTGTTTGAGCTGGAAAGTCTCCTGGGGTTTATTGGACCGTTTTGCAAAGGTACCAAAGGGGGGTTAGTGCAACCTAATCTGTTACGTTACTATTGGACGACAAATATTGAAAGGTGCTTGACTGGTTCAAGAATCGAATCCTGTATGAAGGCGGCTGTAAAAGGTTTGATGCATAGGGTCGAGTCTGAGAGTCCTGGCTATTACACCACACCCGTCTCCCCTGAAAGGTTCTCTTCATCTTGCACGGTGGTGAGAGCTACTTTGCGGATTTGGAATCCGTTTATGCAGCATTTGAAACTATGGTTCATGACACTGCGGGATCAGATATCCATGAACAAATGTTTGTGCGGTCTGGCTTGGATTCATCTTTCAGGGTATGGGAGATGGGGGTTACAGAGGTTTAGTGACATGTTTCTAGAAGGTAGTTTTACCGGTCTGGACGAGTTGTTCTGAAAGTTCCAGCTCCCGAGAGCGAACACATTCAGGTACTTTGAGGTGCGCTATTATTTCCTTAAAGGCGCGGCCTTCATTTCCTCCAATACTGTCGCCTACACTTTTGGACAGGGTAGTGTCCTTGTTCGAGTTAGTAGAGAGTAGGATTTCAGGTGCCGATGGGCAGATGTTGACAACGGAATGGGCTTCGCTGGAGGAGGTACAGTCGAAGCGGGATGATGAGCTGGCTTTCATTTTTGAGAGGGGGGTCGGTGTGGAGTGAGGCTCTTCAAAGGGCCAACTTTACCTCCTCATGTGTGAGCGTAAGCCTGACCCACTTCCAGGTGAAGCACAGGTGAACTTGACCAAGGCGCTTAGGTAGGACTTCTTCTTGGGGATAAATGTGAGCAGTGCTCTAGAAGAGCAGATCATCGCACACATGTGTTGGTCTTGCCTCAAGCTCGCTGGTACCTACCTCTGATATCTGTCCTATATCTATGGCCTCTCAATTTAAAGCTATGTCCGCTCGTACTAGCCATCACCATCCGAGGAAAAAGGTTCTCACTGTCCAACCTATCTAATCCTCTGATCATATTGTATGCCTCTATTAAGTCACCTCTTAACCTTCTTCTCTCTAATGAAAACAGCCTCAAGTCCCTCAGCCTTTCCTCATAAGATCTTCCCTCAATACCAGGCAACATTCTGGTAAATCTCCTCTGCACCCTTTCCGATGCTTCCTCATCCTTCCTAAAATGCGGCGACCAGAACTGCACTCAATACTGCAAATGCGGCCGCACCAGAGTTTTGTACAGCTTAAACACGACCTCATGGCTCCGAAACTCAAGCCCTCTACCAATAAAAGCTAACACACCGTTCGCCTTCTTTACAATCCTATAAACCTGGGTGGCAACATTCAGAGATCTATGTACATGGAAACCTAGATATCTCTGCTCATCCACACTGCCAAGAATCTTATAATTAGCCCAGTACTCTGTATTCCAGTTACTCCTTGAAAAATGAATCACCTCACACTTTTCTGCATTAAACTCCATTTGCCTCTTCTCAGCCCAGCGCTGCAGCTTATCTATGTCCCTCTGCAACCTGCAACATTCTTCCGCACTGTCCACAACTCTACCGACTTAAGTATCATCCGCAAATTTACTCGCCCATTCTTCTACGCCCTCGTCCAGGTCATTTATAAAAATAACAAACAGCAGTGGTTCCAAAACAGATCCTTGTGGAACATTTCCCATCAACTACCAGCCTCTGTCTTCTTACAGCAAGCCAATTTCTGATCCAAACTGCTAAATCACCCTGAATCCCATGCCTCCGTGTTTTCTGCAATAGCCTACCGCGGGGAACATTATCAAACGCTTTACTGAAACCCATATATACCACATCATAGATTACATAGAACATACAGTGCAGAAGGAGGCCATTCGGCCCATCGAGTCTGCACCGACCCACATTAATCCCTCACTTACACCTTATCCCCGCAACCCAATAACCCCTCCCAACCTTTATGGACACTACGGGTAATTTAGCATGGCCAATCCACCTAACCTGCACGTCTTTGGACTGTGGGAGGAAACCGGAGCACCCGGAGGAAACCCACGCGGACACGGGGAGAACGTGCAAACTCCGCACAGACAGTGACCCAGCGGGGAATCGAACCTGGGACCCTGGCGCTGTGAAGCCACAGTGATAATCACTTGTGCTACCGTGCTGCCCAGTGTGCTACCGTGCTGCCCAGAACGGTATGTACATCATAAACATCAACTGCTTTAACCACTTCCAGCCGTTTGGTCAGCTTCTCAAAGAACACAATAAAGTTTGTGAGGCACGACCTACCCTTCACAAAACCGTGCTGACTTTCCCTAATCAAATTATTCATTTCTAGATGATTATAAATCCTATCACGTTTGGTATGTTGCCTCCGAGGTGCAAGGGTACGTGATGTCTCGGATCGTGTTTTCCGGGTCCATAAGGGGGAGGGGGAGCAGCCCCAAGTCGTGGTCCACATTGGCACTAACGACATAGGTAGGAAAGGGAACAAGGATGTCAGGCAGGCTTTCAGGGAGCTTGGATGGAAGCTCGGAGCTAGAACAAACAGAGTTGTTATCTCTGGGTTGTTGCCCGTGCCACGTGATAGTGAGACGAGGAATAGGGAGAGAGAGCAATTAAACACGTGGCTACAGGGATGGTGCAGGCGGGAGGGATTCAGATTTCTGGATAACTGGGGCTCTTTCTGGGGCAGGTGGGACCTCTACAGACAGGATGGTCTACATCTGAACCTGAGGGGCACAAATATCCTGGGGGGGGAGATTTGTTAGTGCTCTTTGGGGGGGGGGGGGGGGTAAACAATTGCAGCAGGGGCACGGGAACTTGGATTGTAGTTTTCGGGTACGGGAGAATGAGAGTCTCGAGGTCAGGAGCACAGATTTGACGTCGCAGGAGGAGCCAGTGTTCAGGTAGGTGGTTTGAAGTGTGTCTACTTCAATGTCAGGAGTATACGAAATAAGGTAGGGGAACTGGCAGCATGGGTTGGTACCTGGGACGTCGATGTTGCGGCCATTTCGGAGACATGGATAGAGCAGGGACAGGAATGGATGTTGCAGGTTCAGGGGTTTAGGTGTTTTAGTAAGCTCAGAGAAGGAGGCAAAATAGGGGGAGGTGTGGCGCTGCTAGTTAAGAGCAGTATTACGGTGGCGGAGATGATACTAGATGGGGACTCATCTTCCGAGGTAGTATGGGCTGAGGTTAGAAACAGGAAAGGAGAGGTCACCCTGTTGGTAGTTTTCTATAGGCCTCCAAATAGTTCTTGGGATGTAGAGGAAAGGATGGCGAGGATGATCCTGGATAAGAGCGAAAGTAACAGAGTAGTTATTATGGGAGACATTAACTTTCCAAATATTGACTGGAAAAGATATAGTGCGAGTACATTAGATGGGTCGTTTTTTGTACAGTGTGTGCAGGAGGGTTTCCTGACACAATATGTTGACAGGCCAACAAGAGGCGAGGCCACGTTGGATTTGCTTTTGGGTAATGAACCAGGCCAGGTGTTGGATTTGGATGTAGGAGAGCACTTTGAGGACAGTGACCACAAATCGGTGACGTTTACGTTAATGATGGAAAGGGATAAGTATACACCGCAGGGCAAGAGTTATAGCTGGGGGAAGGGCAATTATGATGCCATTAGACGTGACTTGGGAGGGGATAGGTTGGAGAAGTAGGCTGCAAGTGTTGGGCACACTAGATAAGTGGAGCTTGTTCAAGGATCAGCTACTGCGTGTTCTTGATAAGTATGTACCGGTCAGGCAGGGAGGAAGGCGTAGAGCGAGGGAACCGTGGATTACCAAAGAAGTGGAATCTCTTGTTAAGAGGAAGAAGGAGGCCTATGTGATGATGAGGTGTGAAGTTTCAGTTGGGGCGATGGATAGTTACAAGGTAGCGAGGAAGGATCTAAAGAGCGAGCTAAGACGAGCAAGGAGGGGACATGAGAAGTATTTGGCAGGTAGGATCAAGGAAAACCCAAAAGCTTTCTACAGGTATGTCAGGAATAAGCGAATGACTAGGGTAAGAGTAGGACCAGTCAAGGACAGGGATGGGAAATTGTGTGTGGAGTCTGAAGAGATAGGCGAGATACTAAATGAATATTTTTCGTCAGTATTCACTCAGGAAAAAGATAATGTTGTGGAGGAGAATGCTGAGACCCAGGCTATTAGAATAGATGGCATGGAGGTACGTAGGGAAGAGGTGTTGGCAATTCTGGACAGGCTGAAAATAGATAGGTCCCCGGGTCCTGATGGGATTTATCCTAGGATTCTCTGGGAGGCCAGGGAAGAGATTGCTGGATTTTGGCTTTGATTTTTATGTCATCATTGTCTACAGGAATAGTGCCAGAGGACTGGAGGATAGCAAATTTGGTCCCTTTGTTCAAAAAGGGGAGCAGAAACAACCCCGGCAGCTATAGACCGGTGAGCCTCGCGTCTAGACGAGGGTAGAGCAGTTGATGTGGTGTATATGGATTTCAGTAAAGCGTTTGATAAGGTTCCCCTCGGTAGGCTATTGCAGAAAATACGGAGGCTGGGAATTGAGGGTGATTTAGAGATGTGGATCATAAATTGGCTAGCTGAAAGAAGACAGAGGGTGGTGGCTGATGGGAAATGTTCAGAATGGAGTTCAGTTACAAGTGGCGTACCACAAGGATCTGTTCTGGGGCCGTTGCTGTTTGTCATTTTTATCAATGACCAGAAGGCGCAGAAGGGTGGGTGAGTAAATTTGCAGACGACACTAAAGTCGGTGGTGTTGTCGACAGTGTGGAAGGATGTAGCAGGTTACCGAGGGACATAGATAAGCTGCAGAGCTGGGCTGAGAGGTGGCAAATGGAGTTTAATGTAGAGAAGTGTGAGGTGATTCACTTTGGAAGGAATAACAGGAATGCGGAATATTTGGCTAATGGTAAAGTTCTTGGAAGTGTGGATGAGCAGAGGGATCTAGGCGTCCATGTACATAGATCCCTGAAAGTTGCCACCCAGGTTGATAGGGTTGTGAAGAAGGCCTATGGAGTGTTGGCCTTTATTGGTAGAGGGATTGAGTTCCGGAGTCAGGAGGTCATGTTGCAGCTGTACAAATCTCTGGTACGACCGCATTTGGAGTATTGCGTACAGTTCTGGTCACCGCATTATAGGAAGGACGTGGAGGCTTTGGAGCGGGCGCAGAGGAGATTTACCAGGATGTTGCCTGGTATGGAGGGAAAATCTTATGAGGAAAGGCTGACCGACTTGAGGTTGTTTTCGTTGGAGAGAAGAAGGTTAAGAGGAGATTAATAGAGTCACATGAAATGATCAGGGGTTTAGATCGGGTGGACAGTGAGAGCCTTCTCCCGCGGATGGAAATGGCCTGCACGAGGGGACATAGCTTTAAACTTAGGGATAATAGATATAGGACAGAGGTCAGAGGTAGGTTATTTACGCAAAGAGTGGTGAGGCCGTGGAATGCCCTACCTGCAACAGTAGTGAACTCGCCAACATTGAGAGCATTTAAAAGTATATTGGATAAACATATGGATGATAATGGCATAGTGTAGGTTAGATGGCTTTTGTTTCGGTGCAACATCGTGGGCCGAAGGGCCTGTACTGCGCTGTATCGTTCTATGTTCTATGTTCTATCTCTTGTAATCCGTTCCAAGACTTTGCCCACAACAGAAGTAAGGCTCACTGGTCTATGGTTACCGGGGTTGCCTCTACTCCACTTCTTGAATCAGAATTGCTGACACCTCCTCCTCATGAACCTCCTCGTGAACCTTGAACTGCATCGTGATTTTAATATAAACCTGGTCAATGGCCATCCAATGATTTACCTATATCAACACGTCAATAAATAGGACATTGTTTTCTGAATAAAGGTGTTGACATTTCCACAATCTCTACCTCGCCTTTTGCGTATTTGCACTATTTCACAGTTGTCAATGGATCAATATTAAGTGGACAGTTTAATTGGACTTAATCCATTGTACTGACAAAAGGGTAGCCAGTGCTAGGAATTTGAAACGGCACAGGGGCACTGCTGCTAGTATTTATTTCCCAATTTCGTGCGGACTTGATGGGCTGAATGGCCTCTTTCTGTGCCGCGTGGCGACGTTTCTATTCTTTCTGATGGGCGGTGTCCGGACAGAAGGAAGGAGCCGGTTTGATGAGGAATAAGCGGTAGGGAGGGGGAAAGGTCAAGGTGGAGCAGAGTTATTCAGAAACCCCCCCCAAAGTTATTCAGAATCCCCGCCCCGTCCACCGTCTGCCCGCGTTCACCCGGAATACATCCGGCCAAGTGGGGAGGGGGGAGCGCAACTTGAAGGGGCTGCGGTCACACTGCTCTTTGCCTTAAAACTCTGCGGCACTGACACTGGAGAGAATTGAAGACCGGGGGGTGGGGCAGCGCCGCAGCTCCCATTGAAACTGGAATCGTTGCTCCATCTCCTCAACAATTCCAATCACCCCAAATGGGGACAATGGACAGCAGGAGCCGCCACTGCGCCTGCGCTACAAATATCCCAGCACACACTGCGCGGCGGGGCTGCCATTTTGCGTTAGCAGGGGGGCATTGTCAGTCATACGGTGGCCCGCGCACTGCCTGCCTTTGATTTCGCCTTTCGATATTTTCCCATGGGCGCCGCCCGCGCGCCTGCCGCACGTCACGGCCAGCTGGCATCTCCCCCGTCTCCCCCGCGGCAGGCGGAGCTGGGGAGCTGGTGAGAAGTGACACTAGGAGGAGCAACGACGGCCATGGGGGGGGGGGGGAGGCACAAGCACCCAGATAATCTCTCCATGGAGTGAATCATACACACACCAAACCGATCGGCCTTGGGGGGGAGGCACACACCAAGCTGATCGACAATGGGGTTATTCACACGTCCAGTTGATCGGCCATTAGGGTTGTCACAAAGACATAGCCTTTCGGTCATGGAGGAATCACACAGACCCAGCTGATCGGCCATGGGCGGCATCACAATGAAGCAGCCGATGGACCAGGCAGGGAATCACACAGAACCAGCTGCTCGCCCATGGGGGAACCACACAAAATCAGCTGAATCGCCATGGGGGATTCAAACAGACGCAGCTGATCGGCCATTGGGGAACCACGCATCCAGCTGATCGGCTATCAGAAAATCACACAGACCGCAGCTGATCGAACATGGGTGGAGCCACACGCGCCCAGATGTTTGACAATGTGGGTAATCACACAGGCCCACCTGATCGCGCATGGCGGGTTTGTCAGATCAAGCGAATTTTCTTGAAGTCATTTTTTTATTCCCGAAAAGAAATTGTATCAAAATAAGTCCATCCTAAACCGGAGGTAGCGTTCAGGAACATCCCTTCTGTAAGGACACAGAGACTGCACACCAAGCAACTTAGATTCATTTACAATACGGTGTAGACACTTCCCGGTCGATCCCTGGCATTGGGGGTACTGACACACATCAAGTTGATCGACATGGGGGGGGGGGGAGTGTCACAGACCCAGCTGATTGGTCATGGGGAATGACTCAGAAGCAGCTGGGTTTCTCCCCTGGTGGACAGCGTCCTGAACGACCTTTTATACAACGGACTAAAGAGTTCCCCAACGCTCAGCGGGGGGTGAGAAGCGATTTGGAGGGTTGTTGGAGGTTCGGTGGGGTTACGTGATGGCGCAGGTGAGTGGGCCTCGGCAATGCTGTCCTATTATTCTGAATGTTGGTGCTGAGGTCTTTTACTTTTTTTAATGACTGATAAAGAGAATTTCTCCATTTCATGAACTTGGACGTTTCAATAATTTTGAAAACATTAAAATAATGCTTGTGTCAGCGGATTTATTTCATTTGAGATCTTTTCTAGTCTTTTCCCCATTGTAGTTGGTGGCGTTCCTTCTCCTCTGCCTCCTCCCGATTCACAGGGGCCGCTGCAGTTCTCCTGAGGTGGTAGCTGCCCCTCCCAGAGTAACCTCTTGGCCTCGCATCGCCGGCCCCACCACCCACACACATACACACACAAAACCCAAAGTGGCCGGCGACCATCTCCAATGGTAACATAAATAGCCAACGACCCTGGTAATGCAGGATGGCAAATCAGGGTGAGTCTGGCTGGTGATGGGCAGTTTTACTGGCAGTGTGAGGAGAGAGGTGCCGTGTGGCTGTGGTTCCCCCACAGGATGTCATAAATTGAAGAACCGGACTAAAGGGAAATTTCAGCATATTCTTAAACTGCTGTCTGAACTGAGCCTGTGTCACGGCGTAAATCGCAGTGTTTGTGCAGCAACTCAAGAGCTGCAACATGAACCCCAATTCCATAACATAATACTCTACCCAGACAGTGGTATACCCCAGATAATCCAGCCGGTTCCACATAGAAAAAAACATTAACATTGACCATAACAGGATGAAATTGGCCGAGATAATAAACAGTAAAATGATTGATTTCCTCCGACTCTCCATCTCTGGGTCTCTGGGACTCTCCCCACTGCTGTGAGCCCGGAGTCTCCTGCGGGCCCTGCTGCTCAGGACAATGTGTCTAACGGTGAGAACATTGAGCAGCAGAATCAGGACAAATGGAACACCCGGGGTTAGAATGTTGTGGAGGAACTCGATTGTTGTCCAGACAGGAGAGAACGCAACATCCCCTGGGACATGACAAAACCAGGGCAGATTCCTCAGCCGATACCCATCTGAGAACATAAAATACCAGAAAATGTTCTTCAAACAGCTCAGCACAGTCGTTGTACCCAGAACCACAGCCGCCGTTTTCTCGCTGCAGTATTTACTTTTCAGCTTCGGGCAACAAATGGCCACAAATCGATCGAAGGTGAAAGTGACGGTGAACCAGACAGAACAGTCAGTGGCTGCATAAAGCAGGGCGGCGTGGATATTACACACGGGGATCGACAGCAGGAAATCAAACTGTTCATCAAAAACAATAGGAATGTGTCTCAACATCAGGTCGAGAATCACGACCAGTAGATCCCCCACTGCCATGGCCATCAGGTAACAAGTGACACATTTGGACAGTCCACAGTTTTTCCTCTTCATGATCACAATTGTGATGATGTTCACTGAGAGGAAAGGAAATAAACAATGAAATTATACATCAGGCCAAGGAAATCATTACCAGTGTGATTGAGGAGGTGTTGACAAAATAAAACAAATACACACACTCACAGACACAGAGACACTAACACACACTCACATTCCCAGAGAGACACAAACACACACACTCACAGACACAGAGACACTAACACACACACTCACATTCCCAGAGAGACACAAATACACACTCTCACAGACACAGAGACACTAACACACACTCACATTCCCAGAGAGACACAAATACACACTCTCACAGACACAGAGACACTAACACACACACATTCCCAGAGAGACACAAATACACATTCTCACAGACACACAGACACTAACACACACTCACATTCCCAGAGAGACACAAATACACACTCTCACAGACACAGAGACACTAACACACACTCACATTCCCAGAGAGACACAAATACACACACTCACAGACGCAGAGACACTATCACACACACTCACATTCCCAGAGAGACACAAATACACACACTCACAGACACGAATAAACAAACACACAGACACAGAGACACTAACACACACTCACATTCCCAGAGAGACACAAATACACACACTCACAGACACAGAGACACGAACACACACACTCACATTCACAGAGAGACACAAATACACACACTCACAGACACGAATAAACAAACACAAAGACACAGAGATACTAACACACACACTCACAAAGGCACAAATGCTCACACTCACAAAGATACAAATGCTCAAACTCACAGACACTAATACACACACACACACACACACACACATTTATTCACATTCTCACAGACACACAGAGACATACATACACACACCCACAGGCACATGGAACTCTAATGCGCACACTCACACACACACAGACACTGTCATGTGCGAGTACCTGTAAGAAATGAGTGTTTATTACTGCAGTGATGTCAGAGAGTGGGTGGAGATGGGCTGTCTGTCAGCTTTTTACTTTCGTTTTGGCTGTTTGCTGCAGGGTGTGTTTTAGTTTCGTTTTCAGTGTTGGAGCTGAAGCCAGACAGAGCAGGTGTACTGTTGTTCTCTCTGCCATGAAAAGACTATCTCTTGATCATTTGGTGAATTCAGAATTATAAATGTTCTCAGTAGTGAATGTAAACCTAATGTCCCTCTGGTAAAATGTGTCTGAAGTCTTCTAGATGTCAAAAGGACAGCTTACGGATTACTTAGTGTTGTATTCTTTGGGGGGTTGAATTTGAATTAATGGTTCCTCAGTTGTTCACTGTATGTTTTAAAAAGGTTAACTTGAGCTTATAGAATAAACATCGTTTTGCTTCGAAAAATACTTTTCCTTTTCTGCTGTACCACACTGTAGTGTGGGCCGTGTGCTCCCCATAACACAATCTATTAAAATTTGTGGGTCAGGGGAACTCCAAGATACACTTTGGGGTTCTCTAAACCCTGGCCCATAACACAAATACACAGACTCACAGACACACAGAGACACAAATACACACACTCACAGACACACAGAGACACTAATACACACACTCCCAGCCACACAGAGACACTAATACACACACTCGCAGACATCCAGAGACACTAATACACACACTCACAGCCACACAGAGACACTAATACACACACTCGCAGACATCCAGAGACACTAATACACACACTCACAGCCACACAGAGACACTAATACACACAATCGCAGACACACAGAGACACTAATACACACATTCACAGTCACACAGAGATAAGAATATTCACACACTCTCTCAGACACTAAGACAGACAGTCACTGACGCACAGAGACACTAATATACGCAGTCTCAGAGACACTAATAAACGCACTCACACAACTCAGACACTAATGCACACACTCACACACACACCGACACTAATACATACACACAGACACACACATACACTAATGCACAAACTCAAAGACACACACAGAGACACTAATACACACACACAGACACACAGAGAAACAAATACAACCACTCACACACAGACTCTAATACACATACACACTGACATCCAGGTAAACTAATACACACACTCACACAAACACAGACACGAATGCACACACTCCACACACAGACACTAATACAGACATACAGAGACACACAGACACACATACACTAATGCACAAACTCAAATACACACACAGAGACACGAATACACACACACAGACACACAGAGACATTCATACACCACTCACACACAGACACTAATACACTCACTCACTGGCACGCAGATGCACTAAAACACACACTCGCACAACACACAGAGACACTAATACACACACGCACACACATGCACATATAGTAATACACACACTCAAAGACACAGACAGACACTAACACACAAACTCACAAACACACACAGCCACACACAAACACTAATGCACAAACCCAAAGACACACACAGAGACACAAATACACACACACAGACACTAAAACACACACACACAGACACACTAATACACTCACTCACCGACACATAGATACACTAATACACACTTACAGACACACATACAGTCACTAATACACACATTCACACACATAGACACTAATACACGGATTGGAAATTAGCAAACGTGACACCACTGTTTAAAAAAGGAGGTAGGCAGAAAGCGGGTAATATTAGGCCAGTGAGCTTAACTTCGGTAGGAGGGAAGATGCTGGAATCTATCATCAAGGAAGAAATAGCGAGGCGGCTGGATGGAAATTGTCCCATTGTACATACGCAGCATGGGTTCATAAAGGGCAGGTCGTGCCTAACTAATTTAGTGGAATTTTTGAGGACATTACCAGTGCGGTAGATAACGGTGAGCCAATGGATGTGGTATATCTGGATTTCCAGAATACCATTGACAAGGTGCCACACAAAAGGTTACTGCATAAGATAAAGATGCATGGCATTAAGGGGAAAGTAGTAGCATGGATAGAGGATTGGTTAAGTAATGGAAAGCAAAGAGTGGAGATTAATGGGTGTTTCTCTGGTTGACAATCAGTTGCTAGTGGTTTCCCTCAGGGATCAGTGTTGGGCCCACAATTGTTCACAATTTACATAGTTGATTTGGAGTTGGGGACCAAGGGCAATGTGTCCAAGTTTGCAGACGACACTAAGTTGAGTGGTAAAGCAAAAAGTGCAGAGGATACTGGAAGTCTGCAGAGGGATTTGGATAGGCTAAGTGAATGGGCTAGGGTCTGGCAGATGGAATACAATGTTGACAAATGTGAGGTCATCCATTTTGGTCGGAATAATAGTAAAAGGGTGTATTATTTAAATGATAAAATATTAAAACATGCTGCTGTGCAGAGAGACCTGGGTGTGCTAGTGCATGAGTTGCAAATAGTTGGTTTACAGGTGCAACAGGTGATTAAGAAGGCAAATGGAATGTTGTCCTTCATTGCTAGATGGATGGAGTTGAAGACTAGGGAGGTTATGCTGCAATTGTATAAGGTGTTAGTGAGGTCACACCTGGGGTATTGTATTCAGTTTTGGTCTCCTTACTTGAGAAAGGACGTACTGGCACTGGAGGGTGTGCAGAGGAGATTCACTAGGTTAATCCCAGAGCTGAAGGGGTTGGATTACAAGGAGAGGTTGAGTAGAATGGGACTGTACTTGTTGGAATTTAGAAGGATGAGGGTTGATCTTATAGAAACATTTAAATTATGAAGGGAATAGATAGGCTAGATGCGGGCGTTGTTTCCACTGGCGGGTGAAAGCAGAACTAGGGGGCATAGCCTCAAAATAAGGGGAAGTAGATTTAGGACTGAGTTTAGGAGGAACTTCTTCACCCAAAGGGTTGTGAATCTATGGCATTACTTGCCCAGTGAAGCAGTAGAGGCTCCTTCACTAAATGTTTTTAAGATAAAGATAGATCGTCTTTTGAAGAATAAAGGGATTAAGGGTTATGGTGTTTCGGGCCGGAAAGTGGAGCTGAGTCCACAAAAGATCAGCCATGATCTCATTGAATGGTGGAGCAGGCTCGAGGGGCCAGGTGGCCTACTCCTGCTCCTAGTTCTTATGTTCTCACAGACACACGCTGGCACTAATACACACTCACAGGCTCAAAGAAACACTAATACACACTCGCAGACACACAGAGACACTAATACACACTCACAGAAACACATACAGACAATAATACACACACACAGACACTAATACATTCACTCACAGACACACACTGGCACCAATACACACATAAATTAACACACACACACAGATACTAATACACCCACTAACGATGCACAGAGACAATAATATACACACTCACAGACACAGGGAGACTCAAATGCATACACTCACACAGCAACACTCATACACACAGTCACACACACATGCACCAATACACGCACTAACACACACACACACAGAAACTAATACACACTCACTCACTGATACACAGAGACAACAATATACACACTCACAGACACAGGGAGATTGTCATGTACACACTCACAGACACACAGAGGCACTAATACAGACACTCACAGACACACAGACACTAACACACACTCACAGACACACAGATACACTAATGCACACACACACACACACAGACACTAACACACACTCACAGACACACAGAGACACTAATACAGACACTCACAGACACACAGAGACACTCATACACACACTCGCAGACACACAGAGGCACTAATACAGACACTCACAGACACGCAGACACTAACACACACTCATAGACACACAGAGACACTAATACAGACACTCACAGACACACAGAGACACTAATACACACACTAACACTAATACACACTCACAGACACAAATACACACACTAACACTAATACACAGTCACAGACACACAGATACACTAATATACCAACTCACACACAGAGAGGAACGAGTACACCGCTCACAGACCGACAGAGACACGAATACACAAACACACACACATTAATAGAGACACTAACACACATAGCCACTAATGCACTCACACAAACAGACACTAATGCACACATTCTCACACACACTCAGACACGCACAGACACTAATACACACTCACACACACACAGACACTAGTACACACACTCACTGACATATAGATACACTAATACAGACACGCACACACAGAGAGACACTAGTACACAGCTCACGGACAGACAGAGACACTAATACACAAACACACACACACTAATAGAGACACTCACACACATAGACACTAATACACTCACACACACAGCCTAATGCATACTTTCTCACACACACACCGACACACACAGATACACTAATATACACAGAAATACAGACACACACAGACTCTAATACACACACTCAAACGTCCCTCCACACACACACACCACCCTCCACACACACACTACCCCCTCCACACACACTAACCCCCTCAACCACAGACATACTAAACCCCACAGACACTAACCCACCCCCACACACACTAACCCCTCCACACACACTAACCCCCCACACACTGGCCCCACCCCTCACACACTGGCCCCCTCCCACACACACACGAACCCCCCCACACAGACTAACACCCCCACTGACACTAACACCCACACACACTGTTCCCCCTCCCACCCACACACACTAAACCCCCCACACACCCTGACACACACGCACACTAATCCCCCCACACATACACTACCCCCCACACACACTCCCCCACACACACTAATCCCCCCCACACATACACTCCCCCACCACACACACATTAACCCTCCCCCACACACACTAGCCCCCATACATACTAACCCTCCCTCACACACACTAACCGCCCTCACACTCAACCCTCCTCCCCCAGACACACATTAACCCTCCCACCCACACACTAGCTCCCCCCCACACACACTAACCCTCCCATACACACACTAGCCCCCTGTGGTGGTATGTATTAGGGGTATTGTGGTACCCTGTGATGCGAGATGCTATTGGTGGATAGACACTCGGTCCCGAGTGGATCAGCCGCCTACTGGCTCCACCCAGTAAGGCGGAGTATAAGAGCCCGGGTTCTCGCAGGAGCCGCATTCTGTCACTGTGCTGCTGGGGAAGAAGTCTGCGTAATAAAGCCATCGTTCGACTCCTTCTCGTCTCGTCTCGTGAGTGATTGATTGTGCTGAACTCTGAGCCTGTATACAGTTAACCATTTACTGCTCAATAATCTCTGGGAGCAGGGAACAGGCAGTGTAGTCCGGGAGCCCCGAATTAAAAAGCTGTTTCAGTGACCTCTGTGCTGTATATAATTAACCATTTACTGCTCAATAATCCCTGGGAGCAGGGGACAGGCAGTGTGGCTCCTGGAGCCCCCAATTAAAAAGCTGTTTCAGAGACCTCTGTGCCTGTATATAATTAACCATTTACTGCTCAATAATCCCTGGGTGCAGAGGACAGGCAGTGTCGCCTCGGGGGCCCCCAATTATAAAGCTGTTTCAGAGACCTCTGTGCTGTATATAGTTAACCATTTACTTCTCAATAATCCCTGGGAGCAGAAGACAGGCAGTGTGGCCTCGGGAGTCCCCAATTAAAAAGCTGTTTCAGAGACCTCTGTGCTGTAAACAGTTAACCATTTACTGCTCAATAATCCCTGGGAGCAGGGGACAGGCAGTGTGGCCCGGGAGCCCCCAATTAAAAGCTGTTTCAGAGACCTCTGTGCTGTATGTAGTTAACTATTTACTGCTCAATAATCACTCGGAGCAGGGAGCAGGCAGTGTGGCTCCGGGAGCCCTGTTGAAATCTTTAATTTGAAGGGATCTTAACTTGCCGAACTACGCCAAGTTGGGGGAAGCTTAGTTCATGAATCAAAGTCCTTGCACAATACGACAAGTTGTAAGATTTAATATTTCTGGACTACGCCAAGTTGTTGGATTCCTAGTATTATTCGACTGTGTAAAGTTGAAGGAATTTCTATCAATTCCACTATGCGGTTACCAGTAGCACTTTGCGAATACTGGGACTCAGCAGAAATTTCAGTTAAAACTTCTCAGGTGCCAATAAGAATTGTTTTATTAGTAGTTGCTTGATTACAATTTGAAAGTCATTTAAAAGGGAATTCGTAGACAATTCGAAGCTTTCAGAGAATTACAGACATTATCTTTTTGCTTCGGCAGACATCTCGACAGTAACTTGAAGGTCAAAGTCTGGCAATGAAACATGTAGAGAGAGAGAGAGAGCTAAACTTCAGCTAAACTCAAACTCCAAGTACAAAACAGACTAACAGACTGACAGACTGACAGACTCAAAGGCAGAACCCCCGAAAGACAACTAAAAACAAACTAACAGAAAGACTATTCAGGACAAAACTAACACCCTGAAAAAGACAACTATTAAAGAACAGACTAAGAGAATTAAAGACAGACAATTAAGGACAGACGAACAAACTAACAGAAAGACAACTTACAACACAACACAACAACATAACACAACACAAAGACTAACAGAAAGACACGAAAAATGGCGGGCGGAAACTTTTCAGTTATACACTTTCATGTCTGTCTGAAGTCATCTAATCACACCCCAATATAATCCGAATTGGTTTGGGTGAGACTCAAACACATTTTCTTTGATGGCAAGCCGTCCATCTTCAATGTGCAACATCAGCTTTTAATTGTTTCATGTCTTCATGTTATGGAATGTGATATTCTGACCAACAAAAACTGGTCTTTTGCTGACTTAGCTGTTATCTGCATTGTGAACAATGGTGCCTTCACGTTGCTATGGTATTCAGTCCTTGTCCTTGACAATTAGCACAAGCAGTGTCAAATTGTCTTGCAACTGTGCTGTTTTAATGTCACACTGACTTTGAAAATATGCATTTGCCAGAACAACGGACCTCAGTAAAAGTGAATTATGCTATATAAATGGGTATTTAAAACTGGGGCTTAATATTAATGCTTAAACAGCTATCTTTTACCTAAACGAGTTGTATTCGAAATACTTGGCTTCTACAAGCCCCCAATTAAAAAGCTGTTTCAGAGACCTCTGTGCTGTATATAGTTAACCATTTATTGCTCAATAATCCTTGGGAGCAGGGGACAGGCAGTGTGGCCTCGGGAACCCCCAATTAAAAAGTTGTTTCAGAGACCTCTATGCTGTATATTGTTAACCATTTGCTTCTCAATAATCCCTGGGAGCACGGGACATGCAGTGTGGCCTCGGGAGCCCCCAATTAAAAAGGTGTTTCAGAGACCTCTGTGCTGTATATAGTTAACCATTTACTGCTCAATAATCCCTGGGAGCAGTGGACAGGCAGTGTGGCCTCTGGAGCCCCCAATTAAAAAGCAGTTTCAGAGACCTCTGTGCTGGATATAGTTAACCATTTACTGCTCAATAATCCCTGAGAGCAGGGGAGAGGCAGTGTGGTCCGGGATCCCCCAATTAAAAAGCTGTTTCAGAGACCTCTGTGCTGTATATAGTTAACCATTTACTGCTCAATAATCCCTGGGAGCAGGGACAGGCAGTGTGGCCTCGGGAGCCTCAATTAAAAAGCTGTTTCAGAGACCTCTCTGCTGTATACAGTTAACCATTTACTGCTCAATAATCCCTGAGAGCAGGGGACAGGCAGTGTGGTCCGGGAGCCGCCAATTAAAAAGCTGTTTCAGAGACCTCTGTGCTGTATATAGTTAACCATTTACTGCTCAATAATCCCTGGGAGCAGGGACAGGCAGTGTGGCCTCGGGAGCCTCAATTAAAAAGCTGTTTCAGAGACCTCTGTGCTGGATATAGTTAACCATTTACTGCTCAATAATTCCTGGGAGCATGGGACAGGCAGTGTGGCCTCGGGAGCCCTCAATTAAAAAGCTGTTTCAGAGACCTCTCTGCTGGATATAGTTAACCATTTACTTTTCCTCTCAATAATCCCTGTGGTGGTATGTATTAGGGGTAATACGGTACACCACGTGTCGACAGGCTATTGATGGAGGGATGCCAGGTCCTGATAGGATCTGCCACCTACTGGACTCCACCCAGAAATGCCGGTATAAGAACCCAGTTTTTTCCTCCATTTCCCTCAGCAGCTGCATTCTGTAACTACGCTGCTGGGGATGAAGTTCTGCTTAATAAAGCCTTCAATTGACATTACCTCAATCTGCCTCGCGTCAAATTGACGGTGCTATAATTTATTAAGCAGAACTTAAATTGAAGAAAACGACATGGGGATATGGAGCTCCGAATCACCCCGGAGTGCCTGCGCATCGCACACCAAGCAGCTAACTCGGCCTCTATCTTCAGACACTTGACGGCATGCTTTGAGAGCTACCTCCGAACGGCCATCGGCACACCGACTGATGAACAAAAGATGCAGGTCCTCTATTCCAGGGTGAGTCCTGACGTCTACTCACTTATCAAGGACGAGGACGATGAAGGATATCTACATCCGGCCCGCCAACCAGGTTTTTGCTCGCTACCAGCTCGCCACACGATGGCAATTTCCGGGGGAATCGCTGGACGAGTTTTATAACGCCCTGCAGATCCTGGGTCGAAACTGCAACTGCCCGGTGGTAACAGCGAGTGAACACACAGAGCTCCTGGTCCGCGATGCGTATGTGGCAGGTTTGGCCTCATCCCAGATCCGCCAGAGGCTTCTGGAGAAAGAATCTCTGGGACTTACAGAAGCTCGGGCCCTGGCGGCATCCCTCGATGTGGCCTCGCGTAACGCCCGCGCCTACAGCCCCGACCGCACTACAGCCCCTTGGGCTCCGTGGACCCCCGTTGCAGTCGACTCTCCTACACCCCCTCCCCACCCCCGGAAACCTGCACGGCCAAAACACCAGACCAACCGGGGGGGCCCCGCTGCTATTTTTGCGGCCAGCCGAAACACCCTCGGCAGCGCTGCCCGGCCCGCGTGGCTACCTGCAAAAGCTGCGGGAAAAAGGGCCACTACGCGACGGTGTGCAAGTCCCGCGGGATCGCCGCTATCTCCGGTGAAGAAGCGGGACCACAGACCCAGCCCCCCAGCGATCCACGTGTGACCAACGGACGCTGCCATTTTGAACCGCGGACGCCACGAGGGAGAGATGGGCGCCGCCATTTTGTCCACCACCGACCGCGCTCGATCCGTGGACGCCGCCATCTTGGCTGAAGGACCCCGACACAGACGGCCACATACTGCCTGATTACGATGCTCAACTTCAACAACCATGTCTGGCTTCGACGACCCTTGACCAGTCGCGACCCCGGACGCTTCAGACTGCAACCACTACAGTCCTAGTGAATGGCTATGAGACGCCATGTCTATTCGACTCTGGGAGCACGGAGAGCTTAATTCATCTGGACATGGTAAGGCGCTGTTCCCTCGTAATTCGGCCAAGCACCCAGAAAATCTTCCTGGCGGCGGGATCCTACTCCGTTCAGATCACGTGGTTCTGCATCGCTAACCTAACGGTGCAGGGGAGGGAGTTCCGAAATTACCGGTTGTATGTCCTCCCCCATCTCTGTGCGCCCACACTCCTAGGGTTGGACTTCCAATGCAACCTCCAGAGATTAACATTTAAATTTGGCGGCCCTATACCCCCACTGACTGTCTGTGGCCTCGTGACCCTCCAGGTTGAACCGCCTTCCTTGTTTGCGAACCTCCCACCGGATTGCAAACCCGTCGCCTCAAGGAGCAGACGGTACAGCGCCCAGGACCGAGCATTTATCCGGTCCGAGGTCCAGAGGCTGCTGAAGGAAGGCATCATCCAGGCTAGCAACAGTCCCTGGAGAGCCCAGGTGGTAGTTTTTAAGACCGGGGAGAAACAGAGGATGGTCATCGACTATAGTCAGACCATCAACAGGTACACTCAGCTAGATGTGTACCCTCTCCCCCGCATATCCGACATGGTCAATCGGATTGCACAGTACAAGGTCTTTTCCACCGTGGACCTAAAGTCCGCCTACCACCAGCTCCCCATCCGTCCCGGTGACCGCAACTATACTGCCTTCGAAGCAGACGGGCGGTTTTCCACTTTTTAAGGGTTCCATTCGGTGTCACCAACGGAGTCTCGGTCTTCCAACGAGAGATGGACCGAATGGTTGACCAGAACGGTTTACGGGCCACGTTCCCGTACCTCGACAACGTCACCATCTGCGGCCACGACCAGCAGGACCACGACGCCAATCTCCAAAAATTCCTCCAGACCGCTCACGCCCTGAACCTCACTTACAACAAAGAAAAATGCGTGTTCTGCACCGATCGTCTAGCCATCCTGGGCTACGTAGTGCGTAATGGAGAGATAGGCCCCGACCCTGAATGCATGCGCCCCCTCATGGAGTTCCCTCTCCCCCACTGTGCCAAAGCCCTGAAACGTTGCCTGGGCTTCTTTTCTTATTACGCCCAGTGGGTCCCCCAGTACGCAGACAATGCCCGCCCACTAATCCAGTCCACTACTTTTCCCCTGACGACAGAGGCATACCAGGCCTTTAGCCGTATCAAAACGGATATCGCAAAGGCCACGATGCGCGCCATCGACGAGTCCCTCCCTTTCCAAGTCGAGAGCGACGCATCCGACGTAGCTCTGGTGGCCACCATCAACCAAGGAGGCAGACCCGTGGTCTTCTTCAGCCGAACCCTCCACGCTTCAGAAATCCGCCACTCCTCAGTGGAAAAGGAGGCACAAGCAATAGTGGAAGCTGTGCGACACTGGAGGCATTACCTGGCCGTTAGGAGATTCACTCTCCTCACTGACCAACGGTCGGTTGCCTTCATGTTCGATAATGCACAGCGGGGCAAGATCAAGAACGACACGATCTTGCGATGGAGGATCGAACTCTCCACCTTCAATTATGAGATCTTGTATCGTCCCGGAAAGCTGAATGAGCCATGTGATACCCTATCTCGCGGCACATGTGCCAATGTACAAGTGTACCATCTACAAGCCCTCCACGAGGACCTCTTGCCACCCAGGGGTCACTTGTTTCTACCTCTTCCTTAAGGCCCGCAACCTCCCTTACTCCGTCGAGGACGTCCGAACAGTCACCAGGAACGGCCAGATCTGCGCTGAGTGCAAACCGCACTTTTTCAGCCCGGATAGAGCGCACCTGGTTAAGGCCTCTCGACCCTTTGAACGCCTCAGTTTGGATTTCAAAGGCCCCCTCCCCTCCACCGATCGCAACGCGTACTAGCTGAACGTGATTGACGAATACACCCGTTTCCCTTTCGCCATCCCCTGCCCCGACATGACAGCGTCCACGGTCATTAAAGCCCTCGGTACCATTTTTACAGTTCGGTTTCCCCGACTATATCCATAGCGACAGGGGTCCTCCTTTATGAGTGACGAAGTGCGTCAATTCCTGCTCAGCAGGGGCATAGCCTCGAGCAGGATGACCAGTTACAACCCCCGGGGGAACGGGCAAATAGAAATGGAGAATGGAACAGTCTGGAAGGCCGTCCTGCTGGCCCTCCGGTCTAGGAGCCTCCCAATTTCCCGCTGGCAGGAAGTCCACCCGGATGCCCTTCACTCTATCCGGTCCCTGCTGTGCACCACCACGAATCAAACGCCTCACGAGCGCCTCCTCCTCTTTCCTAGGAAGTCCTCCTCTGGAACGCCACTTCCGACCTGGCTAGCAGCTCCGGGACCCATTCTGCTCCGGAAACATGTGCGGGCGCACAAGTCAGGTCCGTTGGTGGAACGGGTGCATCTCCTTCACGCCAACCCGCAATATGCCTATGTGGAGTACCCCGATGGCCGACAGGACACGGTCTCCCTGCGAGATCTGGCGCCCGCCGGAGATACCACTTGTTTCTGAGTGCAAACCGCACTTTTTCAGCCCGGATAGAGCGCACCCCCCCCGCCCCACCCCAAACGCCAATCACCACCTCCTCACTCCCGCCGGTTCATCCCGCAGACACCCCCTTCCCGGGGGGTTCGGTTCTCCTCCCAGACCCGCCCAGGAGTAAGGACACAGGGGACAGCGCTACGCTCCCAGAGTCGACGGGACTCGAGCCAGCGTCATCACCACCACGCCCGAGACCATCGGAAAGGACGACCAGGGCGCACATCCAGCTCATCGAATCACTTTAACTCTCAACATTTTCAGTTATTGTGTCTTGTTATAGTTATGGCACCATGCCGACCCTGTTTGGCCCGTTGGCTCAGTTTTCAGTTATTGTGTCTTGTTATAGTTATGGCTTCATGCCGACCCTGTTTGGCCCGTGGCCCAGTTGAAGCGATAATTTTGTGTTTTGTTCAAAGTTACGGCACAGAACCAACTCTGTAAACCCCTATCACCATGCGAACCACCATCCCGCCGGTTGTTTATTCAACAAGGGGTGAATGTGGTGGTATGTATTAGGGGTAATACGGTACACCACGTGCAGACAGGCTATTGGTGGAGTGATGCCAGGTCCTGATAGGATCTGCCAACTACTGGACTCCACAAAGAAATGCCGATATAAGAACCCAGTTTTCCCTCCATTTCCCTCAGCAGCTGCAATCTGTAACTACGCTGCTGGGGATAAAGTTCTGCTTAAAAAAGCCTTCAACTGACATTACCTCAATCTGCCTCGCGTCATATTGACGGTGCTACACAGAGCACACCCTGGCCACACAGAGATGGGAATGTTGACCAGGAGCTGAAGGGGTTATACAGAGCACACCCTGGCTACACAGAGATGGAAATGTTGACCAGGAGCTGCAGGGGTTATACAGAGCACACCCTGACCACACAGAGATGGGAATGTTGACCAGGAGTAGGAGTTATACAGAGCACACCCTGGCCAACAGAGATGGGAATGTTGACCAGGAGCTGCAGGTGTTATACAGAGCACACCCTGGCCACACACAGAGATGGGAATGTTGACCAGGAGCTGCAGGGGTTGTACAGAGCACACCCTGGCCTCATACAGAGATAGTAATGTTTACCAGGAGCTGCAGGGGTTATACAGAGCGCATCCTGGGCACACACAGAGATGGGAATGTTGACCAGGAGCTGCAGGGGTTATACAGAGCACACCCTGTCCACACAGAGATAGGAATGTTTACCAGGAGCTGCTGGAGTTATACAAGGCACACCCTGGCCACACAGAGTAGGGAATATTGACCAGGAGCTGGGGTTATACAGATCACACCATGGACACACAGAGATGGGAATATTGACCAGGAGCTGCAGGGGTAATACGGAGCACACTCTGGCCACACAGAGATGGGAATGTTGACCAGGAGCTGCAGGGGTTATACAGAGCACACCCTGTCCACACAGAGATGGGAATGTTGACCAGAAGCTGCAGGGGTTTTACAGAGCACACCCTGGCCACACAGAGATTGGAATGGTTGCCAGGAGCGGCTGGAGTTATACAGAGCTCATCCTGGGCACACAGAGATGGGAATGTTTACCAGGAGCTGCTGGAGTTATACAGAACACAATCTGGCCACACAGAGTTGGGAATGTTGACCAGGAGCTGCAGGGGTTATACAGTGCACACACTGGCCACACAGAGATGGGAATGTTGACCAGGAGCTGCAGGGGTTAGACAGAGCACACACTGGCCACACAGAGATGGGAATGTTTACCAGGAGCTGCTGGAGTTATACAGAGCACAATCTGGCCACACAGAGTTGGGAATGTTGACCAGGAGCTGCAGGGGTTATACGGAGCACACCCTGGGCAAACAGGGTTGGGAATGTTGACCAGGAGCTGCTGGGGGTATACAGAGCACACGCTGGCCGCACAGAGATGGGAATGTTGACCAGGAGCTGCAGGGGTTATACAGAGCACACCCTGGCCAAACAGAGATAGGAATGTTGACCAGGAGCTGCTGGGGTTATACATCGCACACGCTGGCCACACAGTGATGGGAATGTTGACCAGGAGCTGCTGGAGTATTACAGAGACCACCCTGGCCACACAGAGATGGGAATGTTGACCAGGAGCTGCAGGGGTTATACAGTGCGCATCCTGTCAACACAGAGATAGGAATGTTTACCTGGAGCTGCTGGGGTTATACAGAGTACACCCTGGCCACACAGAGATGGGAATGTTGACCAGGAGCTGCTGGGGTTATACAGAGCACACCCTGGCCACACAGAGATTGGAATGTTGACCAGGAGCTGCTGGGGTTATACAGAGCACACCCTGGCCACACAGAGATGGGATTGTTGACCAGGAGCTGCTGGAGTTATATAGAGCAGACGCTTTCCACACAGAGATGGGAATGTTGACCAGTAGATGCAGGGGTTTTACAGAGCACAATCTGGCCACACAGAGTTGGGAATGTTGACCAGGAGCTGGGATTATACGGAGCACACCCTGACCACACAGAGATTGGAATGTTTCCCAGGAGTTGCAGGGGTTATACAGAGCACACCCTGGCCACACAGAGATGGGAATGTTGACCAGGAGCTGCAGGGGTTATACAGTGAGCTACCTGGCCACACAGAGATGGAATTGTTGACCAGGAGATGCTGGATTTATACAGAGCACACCCTGAACCCACAGAGATGGGAATGTTGCGGAGGAGCTGCTGGGGTTTTACAGAGCAAACCCTGGCCACGCATAGATGAGAATCTTGACCAGGAGCTGCAGGGGTTATACAGAGCACACCCTGACCACACAGAGATGGGAATGTTGACCAGGAGCAGGGGTTATACAGAGCACACCCTGGCCACACAGAGATGGGAATGTTGACCAGGAGATGCAGGGGTTATACAGAGCACACCCTGGCCTCACAGATATGGGAATCTTGACCAGGAGTTGCAGGGGTTATACAGAGCACACCCTGGCCACACAGAGTTGGGAATGTTGACCAGGAGCTGAGGTTATACAGAGAACACCCTGGCCACACAGAGATGGGAATGTTGACCAGTAACTGCTGCGGTTCTACAGAGCACACCCTGGCCACACAGAGATGGGAAAGTTGACCAGGACCTGCTGGAGCTATACAGAGCACACCGCGGCCACACACAGAGATGGGAATGTTGACCAGGAGCTGCAAGGGATATACAGAGCACACACTGGCCACACACAGAGATGGGAATGTTGACCAGGAGCAGGGGTTATACTTTGCACACCCTGGCCACACACAGAGATGGGAATGTTGACCAGGAGCAGGGGTTATACAGAGCACACCCTCACCACACAGAGATGGGAATGTTGACCAGGAGATGCAGGGGTTATACAGAGCACACCCTGGCCACACAGTGATGGGAATGTTGACCAGGAGATGCAGGGGTTATACAGAGCACACCCTGGCCTCACAGATCTGGGAATCTTGACCAGGAGTTGCAGGGGTTATACAGAGCACACCCTGGCCACACAGAGTTGGGAATGTTGACCAGGAGCTGAGGTTATACAGAGAACACCCTGGCCACACAGAGATGGGAATGTTGACCAGGAGCTGCAGGGATTATGCAGAGCACACCCTGGCCACACAGAGATGGGAATGTTGACCAGGAGCAGTAGGTGTTATACAAAGCACACCCTGGCCTCACACAGAGATAGGAATGTTTACCAGGATCTGCAGGGGTTATACAGAGCACACACTGGCCAAACAGAGATGGGAATGTTGACCAGGAGCTGCTGGGGGTTTACAGAGCACACCCTGGCCACATAGAGATGGAAATGTTGACCATGAGCTTCAGGAAAGGGGTTATGCAGAGCACACCCTGGCCACACAGAGATGGGAATGTTGACCAGGAGCTGCATGGGTTATACGGAGCACACCCTTTCCACACAGAGATGGGCATGTTGACCAGGAGTTGCAGGGTTATACTGAGCACACCCGGGCCACACAGAGATTGGAATGTTGACCAGGAGCTGCAGGGGTTATGCAAAGCGCAACCTGGCCACAAGAGATGGGATTGTTGACCAGTAGCTGTAGGGGTTATACAGAGCACACCCTGGCCACAAGAGATGGGAATGTTTACCAGGTACTGCAGGGGTTCCTCCGAGCACACCCTGGCCGCACTGAGATGGGAATGTTGCCCAGGAGCTGGAGGGGTTATGCAGAGCACACCCTGGCCACACAGAGATGGGAAAGGTGACCAGGAGCTGCAGGGGTTATACAGAGCACACCCTGGCCACACTGAGATGGGAATGTTGTCCAGGAGCTGCAGGGTTACACAGAGCAAAACCTGGCCACACACAGATGGGAAAATTGACCAGGAGCTGCTGTGATTATACAGAGCACACCCTGGCCACACAGAGATGGGAATGTTGACCAGGAGCTGCGGGGGTTATACAGAGCACATCCTGGCCACACAGAGATGGGAACATTGACCAGGATTTGCAGTGGTTATATAGAGCACACCCTGGCCACACACAGAGATGGGAATGTTGACCAGGGGCTGCGGGGGTTATGCAAAGCACAACCTGGCCACAAGAGATGGGATTGTTGACCAGTAGCTGTAGGGGTTATACAGCGCACACCCTGGCCACAAGAGATGGGAATGTTTACCAGGAGCTGCATGGGTTATACAGAGCACACCCTTTCCACACAGAGATGGGCATGTTGACCAGGAGTTGCAGGGTTATACTGAGCACACCCTGGCCACACAGAGATTGGAATGTTGACCAGGAGCTGCAGGAGTAATACAGAGTACACCCTGGCCACAAGAGATGGGAATGTTTACCAGGAGCTGCAGGAGTTCCTCCGAGCACATACTGTCCACACAGAGATGGGAATGTTGCCCAGGAGCTGGAGGGGTTAAGCAGAGCACATCCTGGCCAGACAGATATGGGAAAGTTGGCCAGGAGCTGCAGGGGTTATACAGAGCACACCCTGTCCACACAGAGATGGAAATGTTGACCAGGAGCAGGGGTTATACAGAACACAACCTAGCCACACAGAGATGGAAATGTTGACCAGGAGCTGCAGGGGTCATACGGAGCACACCCTTTCCACACAGAGATGGGCATGTTGACCAGGAGTTGCAGGGTTATACTGAGCACACCCTGGCCACACAGAGATTGGAATGTTGACCAGGAGCTGCAGGAGCTATACAGAGCACAACCTGGCGGCACAGAGATGGGAATGTTGACCAGGAGCTGCAGGAGTTATACAGAGCACACCATAGCCACATAGTGATGAAAATGTTGACCAGGAGCTGCTGGGGTTATACGGAGCACACCCTTACCACACAGAGATGGGAATGTCCAACAGGAACAGGGGTTATACAGAGCACACCCTGGTCACACAGAGATGGGAATGTTGACCAGGAGCTGCAGGGGTTAAACAGAGCACACACTGGGCACACAGAGATGGGAATGTTGACCAGGAGCTGCAGGAGTTATGCAAAGCACACCCTGGTCACACAGAGAAGGGAATGTTGACCTGGAGATGCTGGGGTTATACAGCGCACTCGCTGGGCACACAGAGATGGGAATGTTGACCTGGAGCTGCAGGGGTTATACAGAGCACTCCCTGGCCACACAGAGATGGGAATGTGGAACAGGAGCAGGGGTTATACAGAGCACACCCTGGTCACACAGAGAAGGGAATGTTGACAAGGAGCTGCAGGGGTATATAGAGCACTCCCTGGCCACACAGAGATGGGAATGTTGACCAGGAGCTGCAGGGGTTATACAATGCGCACCCTGGCCACACAAATGGGAATGTTGACCAGGAGCTGCTGGGGTTATACAAAGCACACCCTGGTCACACAGAGAAGGAAATGTTGACCTGGAGATGCTGGGGTTATACGTAGCACACCCTGGCCGCACAGTGATGGGAATGTTGACCAGGATATGCAGGGGTTATACAGAGCACAGCCTGGCCACACAGAGATGGAAATGTTGACCAGGATCTGCAGGGTTATACTGAGCACACACTGGCACACAGAGATGGAAATGTTGTCCAGGAGCTGCAGGGTTACACAGAGCAAACACTGGCCACACACAGATGGGAAAATTGACCAGGAGTTGCTGTGGTTATACAGAGCACACCCTGGCCACACACAGAGATGGGAATGTTGACCAGGAGCTGCAGGGGTTATGCAAAGCACAACATGGCCACAGGAGATGGGAATGTTGACCAGTAGCTGTAGGGGTTATACAAAGCACACCCTGACCACAAGAGATGGGAATGTTTACCAGGAGCTGCAGGGGTTCCTCCGAGCACACCCTGGCCACACTGAGATGGGAATGTTGCCCAGGTGCTGGAGGGATTATGCAGAGCACACCCTGGCCACACAGAGATGGGAAAGGTGACCAGGAGCTGCAGGGGTTATACAGAGCACACCCTGGCCACACAGAGATGGGAATGTTGACCAAGAGCTGCAGGGGTTATACGGAGCACACCTTTTCCACACAGAGATGGGCATGTTGACCAGGAGTTGCAGGGTTATACTGAGCACACCCTGGCCACACAGAGATGGGAATGTTGACTAGGAGCTGCAGGAGCTATACAGAGCACACCCTGGCGGCACAGAGATGGGAATGTTGACCAGGAGTTGCAGGAGTTATACAGATCACACCCTGGCCACAAGAGATGGGAATGTTTACCAGGAGCTGAAGGGTTTCCTCCGAGCACACACTGGCCACAAAGAGATGGGAATGTTGCCCAGGAGCTGGAGGGGTTATGCAGAGCACACCCTGGCCACACAGATATGGGAAAGGTGACCAGGAGCTGCAGGGGTTATACAGAGCACACCCTGGCCACACAGAGATGGAAATGTTGACCAGGAGCAGAGGTTATACAAAGCACACCCTGGCCACACAGAGATCGGAATGTTGACCAGGAGCTGCAGGGGTTATACGGAGCACACCCTCTCCACACAGAGATGGGCATGTTGACCAGGAGTTTCAGGGTTATACTGAGCACACCCTGGCCACACAGAGATGGGAATGTTGACCAGGAGCTGCAGGAGCTATACAGAGCACACCCTGGCGGCACAGAGGTGGGGATGTTGACCAGGAGCTGTACGGGATATACAGTGGACACCATGGCCACACAGTGATGAAAATGTTGACCAGGAGCTGCTGGGGTTATACGGAGCACACCCTTACCACACAGAGATGGGAATGTTGACCAGCAGCTGCAGGGGTTATACAGAGCACACACTGCGCACACAGAGACGGGAATGTTGACCAGGAGCTGCTGGGGTTATACAAAGCACACCCTGGTCACACAGAGAAGGAAATGTTGACCTGGAGATGCTGGGGTTATACAGGGCACTACCTAGGCACACAGAGAAGTGAATGTTGACCTGGAGCTGCAGGGGTTATACAGAGCACTCCCTGGCCACACAGAGATGGGAATGTGGACCAGGAGCAGGGGTTATACAGAGCACACCCTGGTCACACAGAGAAGGGAATGTTGACCAGGAGCTGCAGGGGTTATACAATGCGCACCCTGGCCACACAAATGGGAATGTTGACCAGGAGCAGGGGTTATACATAGCACACCCTGACCACACAGAGATGGGAATGTTGACCAGGAGCTTCAGGGGTTATACGTAGCACACCCTGGCCACACAGTGATGGGAATGTTGACCAGGAGCTGTAGGAGTTATACAGAGGACACCATGGCCACACAGTGATGAAAATGTTGACCAGGAGCTGCTGGGGTTATACGGAGCACACCCTTACCACACAGAGATGGGAATGTCCAACAGGAACAGTGGTTATACAGAGCACACCCTGGTCACACAGAGAAGGGAATGTTGACCTGGAGATGCTGGGGGTATACAGAGCACTCCCTAGGCACACAGAGATGGGAATGTTGACCTGGAGCTGCAGGGGTTATACAGAGCACTCCCTGGCCACACAGAGATGGGAATGTGGACCAGGAGCAGGGGTTATACAGAGCACACCCTGGTCACACAGAGAAGGGAATGTTGACCAGGAGCTGCAGGGGGTATACAGAGCACTCCCTGGCCACACAGAGATGGGAATGTTGACCAGGAGCTGCAGGGGTTATACAATGCGCACCCTTGCCACACAAATGGGAATGTTGACCAGGAGCATGGGTTATACATAGCACACCCTGACCACACAGAGATGGGAATGTTGACCAGGAGCTTCAGGGGTTATACGTAGCACACCCTGGCCACACAGTGATGGGAATGTTGACCAGGATATGCAGGGGTTATACAGAGCACACCCTGGCCACACAGAGATGGAAATGTTGACCAGGAGCTGCAGGGTTATACTGAGCACACCCTGGCATACAGAGATGGAAATGTTGTCCAGGAGCAGCAGGGTTACACAGAGCAAACCCTGGCCACACACAGATGGGAAAATTGATCAGGAGCTGCTGTGGTTTTACAGAGCATACCCTGGCCACACAGAGATGCGAATGTTGACCAGGAGCTGCAGGGGTTATGCAGAGAACATCCTGGCCACACAGAGATGGGATGATTGACCAGGAGCTGCAGTGGCTATACAGAGCACACCCTGGCCACACACAGAGATGGGAATGTTGACCAGGAGCTGCAGGGGTTATGCAAAGCACAACCTGGCCACAAGAGATGGGATTGTTGACCAGTAGCTGTAGGGGTTATACAGAGCACACCCTGGCCACAAGAGATGGGAATGTTTACCAGGAGCTGCAGGGGTTCCTCCGAGCACACCCTGGCCACACTGAGATGGGAATGTTGCCCAGGAGCTGGAGGGGTTATGCAGAGCACACCCTGGCCACACAGAGATGGGAAAGCTGACCAGGAGCTGCAGGGGTTATACAGAGCACACCCTGGCCACACAGAGATGGGAATGTTGACCAGGAGCAGGGGTTATACAGAGCACCCTGGCCACACAGAGATGGAAATGTTGACCAGGAGCTGCAGGGGTTATACAGAGCACATCATGTCCACACACAGAGATGGGAATGTTGACCAGGAGCTGGAGGGGTTAAAGGAACCACACACTAGCCGCATAGAGATGGGAATGTTGACCAGGAGCTACAGAAGTTATACAGAGCACACCGTGGCCATACACAGAGATGGGAATGTTGACTAGGAGCTGCAGGGGTTAAATAAACCACACCCTGGCCGCACAGATATGGGAATGTTGACCAGGAGCTGCAGGAGGAATACAGAGCACACCCTGGCCACACAGCTATGGGAATGTTGACCAGAAGCTGCAGGAGTTATACAGAGCATACCCTGGCCACACAGAGATGGGAATGTTGACCACGAGCTGCAGGGTTTATACAGAGAACACCCTGGCCACACAGAGATGGGAATGTTGACCAGGAGCTGCAGGGGTTATACAGAGCACACCCTGGCCACACAGTGATGGGAATGTCAACCAGGAGCTGCAGGGGTTAAAGAAAGCACACACTGGCCACAACGAGATGGGAATGTTGAGCAGGAACTGCAGGAGTTATACAGAACACACCCTGGCCACACAAACAGAGATGGGAATGTTGACCAGGAGCTGCAGGGGTTATACAGAGCACACCATGGCCACACAGAGATGGGAATGTTGACCAGGAGCTTCAGGAGTTATACAGAGCACACGCTGGCCACACAGAGGTGGGGATGTTGACCAGGAGCTGCAGGAGTTCTACAGTGCACAAACTGGCCACACAGAGATGGGAATGTTCACCAGGAGCTGCAGGGGTTATACAGAGCACACCCTGGCCACACACAGAGATGGGAATGTTGACCAGGAGCTGCAGGGGTTATGCAAAGCACAACATGGCCACAAGAGATGGGAATGTTGACCAGTAGCTGTAGGGGTTATACAAAGCACACCCTGGCCACAAGAGATGGAAATGTTTACCAGGAGCTGCAGGGGTTCCTCCGAGCACACACTGGCCACACTGAGATGGGAATGTTGCCCAGGAGCTGGAGGGGTTATGCAGAGCACACCCTGACCACACAGAGATGGGAAAGGTGACCAGGAGCTGCAGGGGTTATACAGAGCACACCCTGGCCACACAGAGATGGGAATGTTGACCAGGAGCTGCAGGGGTTATACGGAGCACACCTTTTCCACACAGAGATGGGAATGTTGACCAGGATATGCAGGGGTTATACAGAGCACACCCTGGCCACACAGAGATGGAAATGTTGACCAGGAGCTGCAGGGTTATACTGAGCACACCCTGGCATACAGAGATGGAAATGTTGTCCAGGAACAGCAGGGTTACACAGAGCAAACCCTGGCCACACACAGATGGGAAAATTGACCAGGAGCTGCTGTGGTTATACAGAGCACACCCTGGCCACACAGAGATGCGAATGTTGACCAGGAGCTGCAGGGGTTATGCAGAGCACATCCTGGCCACACAGAGATGGGATGATTGACCAGGAGCTGCAGTGGCTATACAGAGCACACCCTGGCCACACACAGAGATGGGAATGTTGACCAGGAGCTGCAGGGGTTATGCAAAGCACAACCTGGCCACAAGAGATGGGATTGTTGACCAGTAGCTGTAGGGGTTATACAGAGCACACCCTGGCCACAAGAGATGGGAATGTTTACCAGGAGCTGCAGGGGTTCCTCCGAGCACACCCTGGCCACATTGAGATGGGAATGTTGCCCAGGAGCTGGAGGGGTTATGCAGAGCACACCCTGGCGGCACAGAGATGGGGATGTTGACCAGGAGCTGTAGGAGATATACAGAGGACACCATGGCCACACAGTGATGAAAATGTTGACCAGGAGCTGCTGGGGTTATACGGAGCACACCGTTACCACACAGAGGTGGGAATGTCCAACAGGAACAGGGGGTATACAGAGCACTCCCTGGCCACACAGAGATGGGAATGTTGACCAGGAGCTGCAGGGGTTATACAATGCGCACCCTGGCCACACAAATGGGAATGTTGACCAGGAGCAGGGGTTATACATAGCACACCCTGACCACACAGATATGGGAATGTTGACCAGGAGCTTCAGGGGTTATACGTAGCACACCCTGGCCACACAGTGATGGGAATGTTGCCCAGGAGCTGGAGGGGTTATACAGAGCACACCCTGGCCACACAGAGATGGGAATGTTGACCAGGAGCAGGGGTTATACAGAGCACCCTGGCCACACAGAGATGGAAATGTTGACCAGGAGCTGCAGGGGTTATACAGAGCACACCACGTCCACACACAGAGATGGGAATGTTGACCAGGAGCTGGAGGGGTTAAAGAAACCACACACTAGCCGCATAGAGATGGGAATGTTGACCAGGAGCTACAGAAGTTATACAGAGCACACCGTGGCCATACACAGAGATGGGAATGTTGACCAGGAGCTGCAGGGGTTAAATAAACCACACCCTGGCCGCACAGAGATGGGAATGTTGACCAGGAGCTGCAGGAGGAATACAGAGCACACCCTGGCCACACACAGATGGGAATGATCACCAGGAGCTGCTGGAGTTATACAGAGCACACCCTGCCCACACAGAGATGGGAATGTTTACTAGGAGCTACAGGAGTTATACAGAGCAAACCGTGGCCACACACAGAGATGGGAATGTTGTCCTGGAGCTGCAGGGTTATACAGAGCACACGCTGGCCACACAGAGATGGGAATGTTGACCAGGAGCTGCAGGGGGTATACGGATCACACCCTGGCCACACAGTGGTGTCAATGTTGACCAGGAGCTGCAGGGGGAAGACAGAGCCCATCCTGGCCACACAGTGATGGGAATGTTGACCAGGAGCTGCAGGGGTTATACAGAGCACACCCTGACCACACACGGATGAGAATGTTGACCAGGAGCTGCAGGGGTATACAGTGCACACTCTGGCCACCCAGAGAAGGGAATGTTGACCAGGAGATGCAGGAGTTAGACAGTGCACACTCTGGCCTCACAGAGATGGGAATGTTGACCAGGAGCTGCAGAGGTTATACAGAGCACATCCTGGCCACACAGATATGGGAATGTTGACCAGGAGCTGCAGGAGTTATACAGAGCACACCCTGGCCACAAAGATATGGGAATGTTGATCATGAGCTGCAGTAGTTAGAGAGAGCACACCCTGGCCACACAGAGATGGTAATGTTGAACAGGAGCTGCAGGTGTTATACAGAGCACACCCTGTCCACACAGCTATGGGAATGTTGACCAGAAGCTGCAGGAGATATACAGAGCATACCCTGGCCACACAGAGATGGGAATGTTGACCACGAGCTGAAGGGTTTATACAGAGAACACCCTGGCCACACAGAGATGGGAATGTTGACCAGGAGCTGCAGGGGTTATACAGAGCACACCCTGGCCACACAGTGATGGGAATGTCAACCAGGAGCTGCAGGGGTTAAAGAAAGCACACACTGGCCACAACGAGATGGGAATGTTGAGCAGGAACTGCAGGAGTTATACAGAGCACACCCTGGCCACACAAACAGAGATGGGAATGTTGACCAGGAGCTGCTGGGGTTATACAGAGCACACCAAGGCCACACAGAGATGGGAATGTTGACCAGGAGCTTCAGGAGTTATACATTGCACAAACTGGCCACACAGAGATGGGAATGTTCACCAGGAGCTGCAGGGGTTATACAGAGCACACCCTGGCCACACACAGAGATGGGAATGTTGACCAGGAGCTGCAGGGGTTATGCAAAGCACAACATGGCCACAAGAGATGGGAATGTTGACCAGTAGCTGTAGGGGTTATACAAAGCACACCCTGGCCACAAGAGATGGAAATGTTTACCAGGAGCTGCAGGGGTTCCTCCGAGCACACACTGGCCACACGGAGATGGGAATGTTGCCCAGGAGCTGGAGGGGTTATGCAGAGCACACCCTGACCACACAGAGATGGGAAAGGTGACCAGGAGCTGCAGGGGTTATACAGAGCACACCCTGGCCACACAGAGATGGGAATGTTGACCAGGAGCTGCAGGGGTTATACGGAGCACACCTTTTCCACACAGAGATGGGAATGTTGACCAGGATATGCAGGGGTTATACAGAGCACACCCTGGCCACACAGAGATGGAAATGTTGACCAGGAGCTGCAGGGTTATACTGAGCACACCCTGGCATACAGAGATGGAAATGTTGTCCAGGAGCAGCAGGGTTACACAGAGCAAACCCTGGCCACACACAGATGGGAAAATTGACCAGGAGCTGCTGTGGTTATACAGAGCATACCCTGGCCACACAGAGATGCGAATGTTGACCAGGAGCTGCAGGGGTTATGCAGAGCACATCCTGGCCACACAGAGATGGGATGATTGACCAGGAGCTGCAGTGGCTATACAGAGCACACCCTGGCCACACACAGAGAAAGGAATGTTGACCAGGAGCTGCAGGGGTTATGCAAAGCACAACCTGGCCACAAGAGATGGGATTGTTGACCAGTAGCTGTAGGGGTTATAGAGAGCACACCCTGGCCACAAGAGATGGGAATGTTTACCAGGAGCTGCAGGGGTTCCTCCGAACACACCCTGGCCACACTGAGATGGGAATGTTGCCCAGGAGCTGGAGGGGTTATGCAGAGCACACCCTGGCCACACAGAGATGGGAATGTTGACCAGGAGCTGCAGGGGTTATGCAAAGCACAACCTGGCCACAAGAGATGGGATTGTTGACCAGTAGCTGTAGGGGTTATACAGAGCACACCCTGGCCACAAGAGATGGGAATGTTTACCAGGAGCTGCAGGGGTTCCTCCGAGCACACCCTGGCCACACTGAGATGGGAATGTTGCCCAGGAGCTGGAGGGGTTATGCAGAGCACACCCTGGCCACACAGAGATGGGAATGTTGACCAGGAGCTGCAGGGGTTATACAGAGCACTCCCTGGCCACACAGATATGGGAATGTTGACCAGGAGCAGGGGTTATACAGAGCACCCTGGCCACACAGAGATGGAAATGTTGACCAGGAGCTGCAGGGGTCATACAGAGCACACCATGTCCACACACAGAGATGGGAATGTTGACCAGGAGCTGGAGGCGTTAAAGAAACCACACACTAGCCGCATAGAGATGGGAATGTTGACCAGGAGCTAGAGAAGTTATACAGAGCACACCGTGGCCATACACAGAGATGGGAATGTTGACCAGGAGCTGCAGGGGTTAAATAAACCACACCCTGGCCGCACAGAGATGGGAATGTTGACCAGGAGCTGCAGGAGGAATACAGAGCACACCCTGGCCACACACAGATGGGAATGATCACCAGGAGCTGCTGGAGTTATACAGAGCACACCCTGCCCACACAGAGATGGGAATGTTTAGTAGGAGCTACAGGAGTTATACAGAGCAAACCGTGGCCACACACAGATATGGGAATGTTGACCTGGAGCTGCAGGGTTATACAGAGCACACGCTGGCCACACAGAGATGGGAATGTTGACCAGGAGCTGCAGGGGGTATACGGATCACACCCTGGCCACACAGTTGTGTCAATGTTGACCAGGAGCTGCAGGGGGAAGACAGAGCCCATCCTGGCCACACAGTGATGGGAATGTTGACCAGGAGCTGCAGGGCTTATACAGAGCACACCCTGACCACACACGGATGAGAATGTTGACCAGGAGCTGCAGGGGTATACAGTGCACACTTTGGCCACCCAGAGAAGGGAATGTTGACCAGGAGATGCAGGAGTTAGACAGTGCACACTCTGGCCTCACAGAGATGGGAATGTTGACCAGGAGCTGCAGAGGTTATACAGAGCACATCCTGGCCACACAGATATGGGAATGTTGACCAGGAGCTGCAGGAGTTATACAGAGCACACCCTGGCCACAAAGATATGGGAATGTTGACCAGAAGCTGCAGGAGATATACAGAGCATACCCTGGCCACACAGAGATGGGAATGTTGACCACGAGCTGCAGGGTTTATACAAAGCACACCCTGGCCACACAGAGATGGGAATGTTGACCAGTAGCTGCTGTGGTTGAACAGAGCACACCTTGGCCACACAGAGATGGGAATGTTGACCAGGATCTGCAGGGGTTATACAGAGCACACCCTGGCCACACAGAGATGGTAATGTTGACCAGAAGCTGCAGGGGTTATTCAGAGCACTCTTTGGCCACACAGAGATGGGAATGTTGACCAGGAGCAGGGGTTATACAGAGCACACCCTGGCCACACAGATATGGGAATGTTGACCAGTAGCTGCTGTGGTTGGACAGAGCACACCCTGGCCACACAGAGATGGGAATGTTGACCAGGAGCTGCAGGGGTTATACAGAGAACACCCTGGCCACACACAGAGATGAGAATGTTGACCAGGAGCAGGGGTTATACAGAGCACATTCTGGCGACAGATATGGGAATGTTAAACAGTAGCTGCAGTGGTTATACAGAGCACACCCTGGCCACACAGAGATGGGATTGTTGACCAGGAGCTGCAGGGGATATACAGAGCACATCCTGGCCACACAGAGATGGGAATGTTGACCAGGAGCTGCTGGGGATATACAGAGCACACCCTGGCCACACAGAGATGGGAATGTTGACCAGACTGTTTCAGAGACCTCTGTGCCCGAAAATAGTTAACCATTTACTGTTCAATAATCCCTGGGAGCAGGGGACAGGCAGTGTGGACTCTGGAGCCTACAATTAAAATGCTGAGTCAGAGTCCTCTGTGCTGTATATAGTTAACCATTTACTGCTCAATATTCCCTGGGATCAGGGGACAGGCAGTGTGGCCTCGGGAGGCCCCATTTAAAAACCTGTTTCAGAGAGCTCTGTGCCTGTATATAGTTAACCATTTACTGCTCAATAATCCATGGGAGCAGGGGACAGGCAGTGTGGCCTCGGGAGCCCGCAATTAAAAAGGTGTTTCAGAAACCTCTGTGCTGTATATAGTTAACCATTTACTTCTCAATAATACCTGGTGTCAGGCTCCAGGCCATGCTGAAGGAGGCGACACCGTTCTGTAACCAGCTCCTTGTTATATCAGATTTGACAGGACCATCCACAGCCTGGTGTCAGGCTCCAGGCCGCGCTGAAGGAGGCGACACCGTTCCGTAACCAGCTCCTTGTTATTTCAGATTTGACAGGACCATCCACAGCCTGGTGTCAGGCTCCCGGCCGTGCTGAAGGAGGCAACACCGTTCTGTAACCAGCTCCTTGTTGTATCAGGTTTGACAGGACCATCCACAGCCTGGTGTGAGGCTCCAGGCCGTGCTGAAGGAGGCGACACCGTTCTGTAACCAGCTCCTTGTTATAACCGATTTGACAGGACCATCCACAGCCTGGTGTCAGGCTCCAGGCCGTGATAAGGAGGCGACACCGCTCTGTAACCAGCTCCTTGTTATATCAGATTTGACAGGCCCATCCACAGCCTTGTGTCAGGCTCCAGGCCGTGCTGAAGGAGGCGACACCGTTCTGTAACTTGCTCCTTGTTATATCAGATTTGACAGGCCCATCCATAGCCTGGTGTCAGGCTCCAGGCCGTGCTGAAGGAGGCGACACCGTTCTGTAACCAGCTCCGTGTTATATCAGATTTGACAGGACCATCCACAGCCTGGTGTCAGGCTCCAGGCCGTGCTGATGGAGGCGACACCGTTCTGTAACCAGCTCCTTGTTATATCAGATTTTACAGGACCATCCACAGCCTGGTGTCAGGCTCCATGACATGCTGAAGGAGGCGACACCATTCTGTAACCTGCTCCTTGTTATAACCGATTTGACAGGACCATCCACAGTCTGGTGTCAGGCTTCAGGCCGTGCTGAAGGAGGCGACACTGTTCTGTAACCAGCTCCTTGTTATATAAGATTTGACAGGACCATCCACAGCCTGGTGTCAGGCTCCAGGCCGTGCTGAAGGAGGCGACACCGTTCTGTAACCAGCTCCTTGTTATAACCGATTTGACAGGACCATCCACAGTCTGGTGTCAGGCTCCAGGCCGTACTGAAGGAGGCGACACTGTTCTGTAACCAGCTCCTTGTTATATAAGATTTGACAGGACCATCCACAGCCTGGTGTCAGGCTCCAGGCCGTGCTTAGTGAGGCGACACCGTTCTGAAACCAGCTCCTTGTTATATCAGATTTGACAGGACCATCCACAGCCTGGTGTCGTGCTCCAGGTCGTGCTGAAGGAGGCGGCACCGTTCCGTAACCTGCTCCTTGTTATATCAGATTTGACAGGACCATCCACAGCCTGGTGTCAGGCTCCAGGCCGTGCTGAAGGAGGCGACACTGTTCTGTAACCAGCTCCTTGTTATATAAGATTTGACAGGGCCATCCACAGCCTGGTGTCAGGCTCCAGGCCGTGCTGAAGGAGGCGACACTGTTCTGTAACCAGCTCCTTGTTATATAAGATTTGACAGGACCATCCACAGCCTGGTGTCAGGCTCCAGGCCGTGCTGATTGAGGCGACACCGTTCTGTAACCAGCTCTTTATTATATCAGATTTGACAGGACCATCCACAGCCTGGTATCAGGCTCCAGGCCGTGTTGAAGGAGGCGACACTGTTCTGTAACCAGCACCGTGTTATATCAGATTTGACAGAACCATCCACAGCCTGGTGTCAGGCTCCAGGCCGTGCTGAAGGAGGCGATACCGTTCTGTAACCAGCACCGTGTTATATCAGATTTGACAGGACTGTCCACAGCCTGGTGTCAGGCTCCAGGCTGTGCTGAAAGAGGGGACACCGTTCTGTAACCAGCACCGTGTTATATCAGATTTCACTGGACCATCCACAGCCTGGTGTCAGGCTCCAGGCCGTGCTGAAGGAGGCGTCACCGTTCTGTAACCAGCTCCTTGTTCTATCAGATTTGACAGGACCATCCACAGCCTGGTGTCAGGCTCCAGGCCGTGATGAAGGAGGCGACACCGTTCTGTAACCAGCTCCTTGTTATATCAGATTTGAAAGGCCCATCCATAGACTGGTGTCAGGCTGCAGGCCGTGTTGAAGGAGGCGACACCATTCTGTAAAAAGCTCCTTTTTATATCAGATTTGACAGGACCATCCACAGCCTGGTGTCAGGCTCCAGGCCGTGCTGAAGGTGGCGACACCGTTCTGTAACCAGCTCCTTGTTATATCAGATTTGACTGAACCATCCACAGCCTGGTGTCAGGCTCCAGGCCATGCTGAAGGAGGCGACACCGTTCTGTAACCAGCTCAGTGTTATATCAGATTTGACAGGACCATCCACAGCCTGGTGTCAGGCTCCAGGCCGTGCTGAAGGAGGTGACACCGTTCTGTAAACAGCTCCTTGTTGTATCAGATTTAACTGGACCATCCACAGCCTGGTGTCAGTCTCCAGGCCGTGCTGAAGGAGGCGACACCGTTCTGTAACCAGCACCTTGTTATATCAGATTTGACAGGACCATACACAGACTGGTGTCAGGCTCCAGGCCGTGCTGAAGGAGGCGACACCGTTCTGTAACAAGCTCCTTGTTATATCAGATTTGACAGGACCATCCACAGCCTGGTGTCAGGCTCCAGGCAGTGCTGAAGGAGGCGACACCGTTCCGTAACCAGCTCCTTGTTATTTCAGATTTGACAGGACCATCCACAGCCTGGTGTCAGGCTCCCGGCCGTGCTGAAGGAGGCAACACCGTTCTGTAACCAGCTCCTTGTTGTATCAGGTTTGACAGGACCATCCACAGCCTGGTGTGAGGCTCCAGGCCGTGCTGAAGGAGGCGACACCGTTCTGTAACCAGCTCCTTGTTATAACCGATTTGACAGGACCATCCACAGCCTGGTGTCAGGCTCCAGGCCGTGATAAGGAGGCGACACCGCTCTGTAACCAGCTCCTTGTTATATCAGATTTGACAGGCCCATCCACAGCCTTGTGTCAGGCTCCAGGCCGTGCTGAAGGAGGCGACACCGTTCTGTAACTTGCTCCTTGTTATATCAGATTTGACAGGCCCATCCATAGCCTGGTGTCAGGCTCCAGGCCGTGCTGAAGGAGGCGACACCGTTCTGTAACCAGCTCCGTGTTATATCAGATTTGACAGGACCATCCACAGCCTGGTGTCAGGCTCCAGGCCGTGCTGAAGGAGGCGACACCGTTCTGTAACCAGCTCCTTGTTATATCAGATTTTACAGGACCATCCACAGCCTGGTGTCAGGCTCCATGACATGCTGAAGGAGGCGACACCATTCTGTAACCTGCTCCTTGTTATAACCGATTTGACAGGACCATCCACAGTCTGGTGTCAGGCTTCAGGCCGTGCTGAAGGAGGCGACACTGTTCTGTAACCAGCTCCTTGTTATATAAGATTTGACAGGACCATCCACAGCCTGGTGTCAGGCTCCAGGCCGTGCTGAAGGAGGCGACACCGTTCTGTAACCAGCTCCTTGTTATAACCGATTTGACAGGACCATCCACAGTCTGGTGTCAGGCTCCAGGCCGTACTGAAGGAGGCGACACTGTTCTGTAACCAGCTCCTTGTTATATAAGATTTGACAGGACCATCCACAGCCTGGTGTCAGGCTCCAGGCCGTGCTTAGTGAGGCGACACCGTTCTGAAACCAGCTCCTTGTTATATCAGATTTGACAGGACCATCCACAGCCTGGTGTCGTGCTCCAGGTCGTGCTGAAGGAGGCGGCACCGTTCCGTAACCTGCTCCTTGTTATATCAGATTTGACAGGACCATCCACAGCCTGGTGTCAGGCTCCAGGCCGTGCTGAAGGAGGCGACACTGTTCTGTAACCAGCTCCTTGTTATATAAGATTTGACAGGGCCATCCACAGCCTGGTGTCAGGCTCCAGGCCGTGCTGAAGGAGGCGACACTGTTCTGTAACCAGCTCCTTGTTATATAAGATTTGACAGGACCATCCACAGCCTGGTGTCAGGCTCCAGGCCGTGCTGATTGAGGCGACACCGTTCTGTAACCAGCTCTTTATTATATCAGATTTTACAGGACCATCCACAGCCTGGTATCAGGCTCCAGGCCGTGTTGAAGGAGGCGACACTGTTCTGTAACCAGCACCGTGTTATATCAGATTTGACAGAACCATCCACAGCCTGGTGTCAGGCTCCAGGCCGTGCTGAAGGAGGCGATACCGTTCTGTAACCAGCACCGTGTTATATCAGATTTGACAGGACTGTCCACAGCCTGGTGTCAGGCTCCAGGCTGTGCTGAAAGAGGGGACACCGTTCTGTAACCAGCACCGTGTTATATCAGATTTCACTGGACCATCCACAGCCTGGTGTCAGGCTCCAGGCCGTGCTGAAGGAGGCGTCACCGTTCTGTAACCAGCTCCTTGTTCTATCAGATTTGACAGGACCATCCACAGCCTGGTGTCAGGCTCCAGGCCGTGATGAAGGAGGCGACACCGTTCTGTAACCAGCTCCTTGTTATATCAGATTTGAAAGGCCCATCCATAGACTGGTGTCAGGCTGCAGGCCGTGTTGAAGGAGGCGACACCATTCTGTAAAAAGCTCCTTTTTATATCAGATTTGACAGGACCATCCACAGCCTGGTGTCAGGCTCCAGGCCGTGCTGAAGGTGGCGACACCGTTCTGTAACCAGCTCCTTGTTATATCAGATTTGACTGAACCATCCACAGCCTGGTGTCAGGCTCCAGGCCATGCTGAAGGAGGCGACACCGTTCTGTAACCAGCTCCTTGTTATATATGATTTGACAGGACCATTCACAGTCTGGTTTCAGGCTCCAGGCCGTGCTGAGTGAGGCGCCACCGTTCTGTAACCAGCTCCTTGTTATATCAGATTTGACAGGACCATCCACAGCCTGGTGTCATGCTCCAGGGCGTGCTGAAGGAGGCGACACTGTTCTGTAACCAGCTCCTTGTTATTTCAGATTTGACAGGACCATCCACAGCCTGGTGTCAGGCTCCAGGCCGTGCTGAAGGAGGCGATACCGTTCTGTAACCAGCACCGTGTTATATCAGATTTGACAGGACCATCCACAGCCTGGTGTCAGGCTCCAGGCCGTGCTGAAGGAGGCGTCACCGTTCTGTAACCAGCTCCTTGTTCTATCAGATTTGACAGGACCATCCACAGCCTGGTGTCAGGCTCCAGGCCCTGCTGAAGGAGGCGACACCGTTCTGTAATCAGCTCCTTGTTATATCAGATTTGACAGGACCATCCACAGCCTTATTTCAGGCTCCAGGCCGTGCTGAAGGAGGCGACACCTTTCTGTAACCATCTCCTTGTTATATCAGATTTGACAGGACCATCCACAGCCTGGTGTCAGGCTCCAAGCAGTGCTGAAGGAGGCGACACCGTTCTGTAACCAGCTCAGTGTTATATGAGATTTGACAGGACCATCCACAGCCTGGTGTCAGGCTCCAGGCCGTGCTGAAGGAGGCGACACCGTTCTGTAACCAGCTCAGTGTTATATCAGATTTGTCAGGACCATCCACAGCCTGGTGTCAGGCTCCAGGCCGTGCTGAAGGAAGTGACACCGTTCTGTAATCAGCTCCTTGTTGTATCAGATTTAACTGGACCATCCACAGCCTGGTGTCAGGCTCCAGGCCGTGCTGAAGGAGGCGACACCGTTCTGTAACCAGCACCTTGTTATATCAGATTTGACAGGACCATCCACAGACTGGTGTCAGGCTCCAGGCGGTGCTGAAGGAGGCGACACCGTTCTGTAACAAGCTCCTTGTTATATCAGATTTGACAGGACCATCCACAGCCTGGTGTCAGGCTCCAGGCCGTGCTGAAGAAGGCGACACCGTTCCGTAACCAGCTCCTTGTTATTTCAGATTTGACAGGACCATCCACAGCCTGGTGTCAGGCTCCAGGCCGTGCTGAAGGAGGCGACACCGTTCTGTAACAAGCTCCTTGTTACATCAGGTTTGACAGGACCATCCACAGCCTGGTGTCAGGCTCCAGGCCGTGCTGAAGGAGGCGAAACCGTTCTGTAACCAGCTCCTTGTTATGTCAGATTTGACAGGACCATCCACAGCCTGGTGTCAGGCTCCAGGCCGTGCTGAAGGAGGCGACACCGTTCCGTAACCAGCTCCTTGTTATTTCAGATTTGACAGGACCATCCACAGCCTGGTTTCAGGCTCCAGGCCGTGCTGAAGGCGACGACACCGTTCTGTAACCAGTTACTTGTTATATCAGGTTTGACAGGACCATCCACAGCCTGGTGTCAGGCTCCAGGCCGTGCTGAAGGAGGCGACACCGTTCTGTAACCAGCTCCTTGTTATATCAGATTTGACAGGACCATCCACAGCCTGGTGTCAGGCTCCAGGCCGTGCTGAAGGTGACGACACCGTTCTGTAACCAGCTCCTTGTTATATCAGATTTGACAGGACCATCCACATCCTGGTGTCATGCTCCAGGCCGTGCTGAAGGAGGTGACACCGTTCTGTAAAAAGCACCTTGTTATATCAGATTTGACAGGACCATCCACAGCCTGGTGTCAGGGTCCCGGCCGTGCTGAAGGAGGCAACACCGTTCTGTAACCAGCTCCTTGTTGTATCAGGTTTGACAGGACCATCGACAGCCTGGTGTCAGGCTCCAGGCAGTGCTGAAGGAGGCGACACCGTTCTGTAACCAGCTCCTTGTTATAACCGATTTGACAGGACCATCCACAGCCTGGTGTCAGGCTCCAGGCCGTGATAAAGGAGGCGACACCGTTCTGTAACCAGCTCCTTGTTATATCAGATTTGACAGGCCCATCCACAGCCTGGTGTCAGGCTCCAGGCCGTGCTGAAGGAGGCGACACCGTTCTGTAACCTGCTCCTTGTTATATCAGATTTGACAGGCCCATCCATAGCCTGGTGTCAGGCTCCAGGCCGTGCTGAAGGAGGCGACACCGTTCTGTAACCAGCTCCTTGTTATATCAGATTTGACAGGACCATCCACAGCCTGGTGTAAGGCTTCAGGCCGTGCTGAAGGAGGCGACACCGTACTGTAACCAGCTCCTTGTTATATCAGATTTTACAGGACCATCCACAGCCTGGTGTCAGGCTCCATGACATGCTGAAGGAGGCGACACCATTCTGTAACCTGCTCCTTGTTATATCAGATTTGACAGGACCATCCACAGTCTGGTGTCAGGCTCCAGGCCGTGCTGAAGGAGGCGACACTGTTCTGTAACCAGCTCCTTGTTATATAAGATTTGACAGGACCATCCACAGCTTGGTGTCATGCTCCAGGCCGTGCTGAGTGAGGCGACACCGTTCTGAAACCAGCACCTTGTTATATCAGATTTGACAGGACCATCCACAGCCTGGTGTCATGCTCCAGGCCGTGCTGAAGGAGGCGAAACCGTTCCGTAACCTGCTCCTTGTTATATCAGATTTGACAGGACCATCCACAGCCTGATGTCAGGCTCCAGGCCGTGCTGAAGAAGGCGACACTGTTCTGTAACCACCTCCTTGTTATATAAGATTTGACAGGACCAACCACAGTCTGGTTTCAGGCTCCAGGCCGTGCTGAGTGAGGCGACACCGTTCTGTAACCAGCTCTTTATTATATCAGACTTGACAGGACCATCCACAGCCTGGTATCAGGCTCCAGGCCGTGCTGAAGGAGGCGACACTGTTCTGTAACCAGCACCGTGTTATATCAGATTTGACAGAACCATCCACAGCCTGGTGTCAGGCTCCAGGCCGTGCTGAAGGAGGCGATACCGTTCTGTAACCAGCACCGTGTTATATCAGATTTGACAGGACTATCCACAGCCTGGTGTCAGGCTCCAGGCTGTGCTGAAAGAGGCGACACCGTTCTGTAACCAGCACCGTGTTATATCAGATTTGACAGGACCATCCACAGCCTGGTGTCAGGCTCCAGGCCGTGCTGAAGGAGGCGTCACCGTTCTGTAACCAGCTCCTTGTTCTATCAAATTTGACAGGACCATCCACAGCCTGGTGTCAGGCTCCAGGCCCTGCTGGAGGAGGCGACACCGTTATGTAACCAGCTCCTTGTTATAACCGATTTGACAGGACCATCCACAGCCTGGTGTCAGGCTCCAGGCAGTGCTGAAGGAGGCGACACCGTTCCGTAACCAGCTCCTTGTTATTTCAGATTTGACAGGACCATCCACAGCCTGGTGTCAGGCTCCCGGCCGTGCTGAAGGAAGCAACACCGTTCTGTAACCAGCTCCTTGTTGTATCAGGTTTGACAGGACCATCGACAGCCTGGTGTCAGGCTCCAGGCAGTGCTGAAGGAGGCGACACCGTTCTGTAACCAGCTCCTTGTTATAACCGATTTGACAGGACCATCCACAGCCTGGTGTCAGGCTCCAGGCCGTGATAAAGGAGGCGACACCGTTCTGTAACCAGCTCCTTATTATATCAGATTTGACAGGCCCATCCACAGGCTGGTGTCAGGCTCCAGGCCGTGCTGAAGGAGGCGACACCGTTCTGTAACCTGCTCCTTGTTATATCAGATTTGACAGGCCCATCCATAGCCTGGTGTCAGGCTCCAGGCCGTGCTGAAGGAGGCGACACCGTTCTGTAAACAGCTCCTTGTTATATCAGATTTGACAGGACCATCCACAGCCTGGTGTAAGGCTTCAGGCCGTGCTGAAGGAGGCGACACCGTACTGTAACCAGCTCCTTGTTATATCAGATTTTACAGGACCATCCACAGGCTGGTGTCAGGCTCCATGACATGCTGAAGGAGGCGACACCATTCTGTAACCTGCTCCTTGTTATATCAGATTTGACAGGACCATCCACAGTCTGGTGTCAGGCTCCAGGCCGTGCTGAATGAGGCGACACCGTTCTGAAACCAGCACCTTGTTATATCAGATTTGACAGGACCATCCACAGCCTGGTGTCATGATCCAGGCCGTGATGAAGGAGGCGACACCGTTCCGTAACCTGCTCCTTGTTATATCAGATTTGACAGGACCATCCACAGCCTGGTGTCAGGCTCCAGGCCGTGCTGAAGGAGGTGACACTGTTCTGTAACCAGCTCCTTGTTATATAAGATTTGACAGGACCAACCACAGTCTGGTTTCAGGCTCCAGGCCGTGCTGAGTGAGGTGACACCGTTCTGTAACCAGCTCTTTATTATATCAGACTTGACAGGACCATCCACAGCCTGGTATCAGGCTCCAGGCCGTGCTGAAGGAGGCGACACTGTTCTGTAACCAGCACCGTGTTATATCAGATTTGACAGAACCATCCACAGCCTGGTGTCAGGCTCCAGGCCGTGCTGAAGGAGGCGATACCGTTCTGTAACCAGCACCGTGTTATATCAGATTTGACAGGACTATCCACAGCCTGGTGTCAGGCTCCAGGCTGTGCTGAAAGAGGCGACACCGTTCTGTAACCAGCACCGTGTTATATCAGATTTGACAGGACCATCCACAGCCTGGTGTCAGGCTCCAGGCCGTGCTGAAGGAGGCGTCACCGTTCTGTAACCAGCTCCTTATTCTATCAGATTTGACAGGACCATCCACAGCCTGGTGTCAGGCTCCAGGCCCTGCTGGAGGAGGCGACACCGTTATGTAACCAGCTCCTTGTTATAACCGATTTGACGGGACCATCCACAGCCTGGTGTCAGGCTCCTGGCCGTGATGAAGGAGGCGACACCGTTCTGTAACCAGCTCCTTGTTCTATCAGATTTGACAGGCCCATCCACAGCCTGGTGTCAGGCTCCAGGCCGTGCTGAAGGTGGCGACACCGTTCTGTAGCCAGCTCCTTGTTATATCAGATTTGACAGGACCATCCACAGCCTGGTGTCAGGCTCCAGGCCGTGCTGAAGGAGGCGACACTGTTCTGTAACCTGCTCCTTGTTATATAAGATTTGACAGGACCATCCACAGTCTGGTTTCAGGCTCCAGGCCGTGCTGAAGGAGGCGTCACCGTTCTGTAACCAGCTCCTTGTTCTATCAGATTTGACAGGACCATCCACAGCCTGGTGTCAGGCTCCAGGCCCTGCTGAAGGAGGCGACACCGTTCTGTAATCAGCTCCTTGTTATATCAGATTTGACAGGACCATCCACAGCCTAATGTCAGGCTCCAGGCAGTGCTGAAGGAGGCGACTCCTTTCTGTAACAATCTCTTTGTTATATCAGATTTGACAGAACCATCCACAGCCTGGTGTCAGGCTCCAAGCAGTGCTGAAGGAGGCGACACCGTTCTGTAACCAGTTCAGTGTTATATGAGATTTGACAGGACCATCCACAGCCTGGTGTCAGGCTCCAGGCCGTGCTGAAGGAGGCGACACCGTTCTGTAATCAGCTCAGTGTTATATCAGATTTGTCAGGACCATCCACAGCCTGGTGTCAGGCTCCAGGCCGTGCTAAAGGAGGTGACACCGTTCTGTAATCAGCTCCTTGTTGTATCAGATTTAACTGGACCATCCACAGCCTGGTGTCAGGCTCCAGGCCGTGCTGAAGGAGGCGACACCGTTCTGGAACCAGCACCTTGTTATATCAGATTTGACAGGACAATCCACAGACTGGTGTCAGGCTCCAGGCCGTGCTGAAGGAGGCGACACCGTTCTGTAACAAGCTCCTTGTTATATCAGATTTGACAGGACCATCCACAGCCTGGTGTTAGGCTCCAGGCCGTGCTGAAGGAGGCGACACCGTTCCGTAACCAGCTCCTTGTTATTTCAGATTTGACAGGACCATCCACAGCCTGGTGTCAGGCTCCAGGCCGTGCTGAAGGAGGCGACACCGTTCTGTAACCAGCTCCTTGTTATATCAGGTTTGACAGGACCATCCACAGCCTGGTGTCAGGCTCCAGGCCGTGCTGAAGGAGGCGACACCGTTCTGTAACCAGCTCCTTGTTATAACCGATTTGACAGGACCATCCACAGCCTGGTGTCAGGCTCCAGGCCGTGATGAAGGAGGCGACACCGTTCTGTAACCAGCTCCTTGTTATGTCAGATTTGACAGGACCATCCACAGCCTGGTGTCAGGCTCCAGGCCGTGCTGAAGGAGGCGACACCGTTCCGTAACCAGCTCCTTGTTATTTCAGATTTGACAGGACCATCCACAGCCTGGTGTCAGGCTCCAGGCCGGGCTGAAGGAGGCGACACCGTTCTGTAACCAGCTCCTTCTTATGTCAGATTTGACAGGACCATCCACAGCCTGGTGTCAGGCTCCAGGCCGTGCTGAAGGAGGCGACACCGTTCCGTAACCAGCTCCTTGTTATTTCAGATGTGACAGGACCATCCACAGCCTGGTGTCAGGCCCCAGGCCGTGCTGAAGGAGGCGACACCGTTCCGTAATCTGCTCCTTGTTATATCAGATTTGACAGGACAATCCACAGCCTGGTGTCAGGCTCCAGGCCGTGCTGAAGGAGGCGACACTGTTCTGTAACCAGCTCCTTGTTATATAAGATATGACAGGACTATCCACAGCCTGGTGTCAGGCTCCAGGCCGTGCTGAGTGAGGCGACCCTATTCTGTAAACAGCTCTTTATTATATCAGATTTGACAGGACCATCCACAGCCTGGTATCAGGCTCCAGGCCGTGCTGAAGGAGGCGATACCGTTCTGTAACCAGCGCCCTGTTATATCAGATTTGACAGGACTATCCACAGCCTGGTGTCAGGCTCCAGGCTGTGCTGAAGGAGGCGACACTGTTCTGTAACCAGCACCGTGCTATATCAGATTTGACAGGACTATCCACAGCCTGGTGTCAGGCTCCAGGATGTGCTGAAAGAGGCGAAACCGTTCTGTAACCAGCACCGTCTTATATCAGATTTGACAGGACCATCCACAGCCTGGTGTCAGGCTCCAGGCCGTGCTGAGTGAGGCGCAACCGTTCTGTAACCAGCACCTTGTTACAACAGATTTGACAGGACCATCCACAGCGTGGTGTCATGCTCCAGGGCGTGCTGAAGGAGGCGACACCGTTCTGTAACCAGCACCTTGTTATATCAGATTTGACAGGACCATCCACAGCCCCGTGTCAGGCTCCAGGCCGTGCTGAAGGAGGCGATACCGTTCTGTAACCAGCACCGTGTTATATCAGATTTGACAGGACCATCCACAGCCTGGTGTCAGGCTCCAGGCCGTGCTGAAGGAGGCGTCACCGTTCTGTAACCAGCTCCTTGTTCTATCAGATTTGACAGGACCATCCACAGCCTGGTGTCAGGCTCCAGGCCCTGCTGAAGGAGGCGACACCATTCTGTAATCAGCTCCTTGTTATATCAGATTTGACAGGACCATCCACAGCCTAATGTCAGGCTCCAGGCCGTGCTGAAGAAGGCGACACCTTTCTGTAACCATCTCCTTGTTATATCAGATTTGACAGGACCATCCACAGCCTGGTGTCAGGCTCCAAGCAGTGCTGAATGAGGCGACACCGTTCTGTAACCAGCTCAGTGTTATATGAGATTTGACAGGACCATCCACAGCATGGTGTCAGGCTCCAGGCCGTGCTGAAGGAGGCGACACCGTTCTGTAACCAGCTCAGTGTTATGTCAGATTTGTCAGGACCATCCACAGCCTGGTGTCAGGCTCCAGGCCGTGCTGAAGGAGGCGACACCGTTCTGTAACCAGCTCCTTGTTATAACCGATTTGACAGGACCATCCACAGCCTGGTGTCAGGCTCCAGGCCGTGATGAAGGAGGCGACACCGTTCTGTAACCAGCTCCTTGTTATGTCAGATTTGACAGGACCATCCACAGCCTGGTGTCAGGCTCCAGGCCGTGCTGAAGGAGGCGACACCGTTCCGTAACCAGCTCCTTGTTATTTCAGATTTGACAGGACCATCCACAGCCTGTGTCAGGCTCCAGGCCGTGCTGAAGGAGGCGTCACCGTTCTGTAACCAGCTCCTTGTTATATCAGATTTGACAGGCCCATCCATAGCCTGGTGTCAGGCTCCAGGACGTGCTGAAGGAGGCGACACCGTTCTGTAACCAGCTCCTTGTTATATCAGATTTGACAGGACCATCCACAGCCTGGTGTCAGACTCCAGGCCGTGCTGAAGGAGGCGACACCGTTCTGTAACCAGCTCCTTGTTATATCAGATTTGACAGGACCATCCACATCCTGGTGTCATGCTCCAGGCCGTGCTGAAGGAGGTGACACCGTTCTGTAACAAGCACCTTGTTATATCAGATTTGACAGGACCATCCACATCCTGGTGTCAGGTTCCAGGCCGTGCTGAAGGAGGCGACACCGTTCTGTAACCAGCACCATGTTATATCAGATTTGACAGGAGCATCCACAGCCTGGTGTCAGGCTCCAGGCCGTGCTGAAGGAGGCGACACCGTTCTGTAACCAATTCCTTGATATATGAGATTTGACAGGACTATCCACAGCCTGGTGTCAGGCTCCAGGCCGTGCTGAAGGAGGCGACGCTGTTCTGTAACCAGCACCGTGTTGTATCAGATTTGACAGGACCATCCACAGCCTGGTGTCAGGCTCCAGGCCGTGCTGAAGGAGGCGACACCGTTCTGTAACCAGCTCAGTGTTATATCAGATTGGACAGGAACATCCACAGCCTGGTGTCAGGCTCCAGGCCGTGCTGAAGGAGGTGACACCGTTCTGTAAACAGCTCCTTGTTGTATCAGATTTAACTGGACCATCCACAGCCTGGTGTCAGTCTCCAGGCCGTGCTGAAGGAGGCGACACCGTTCTGTGACCAGCACCTTGTTATATCAGATTTGACAGGACCATACACAGACTGGTGTCAGGCTCCAGGCCGTGCTGAAGGAGGCGACACCGTTCTGTAACAAGCTCCTTGTTATATCAGATTTGACAGGACCATCCACAGCCTGGTGTCAGGCTCCAGGCAGTGCTGAAGGAGGCGACACCGTTCCGTAACCAGCTCCTTGTTATTTCAGATTTGACAGGACCATCCACAGCCTGGTGTCAGGCTCCCGGCCGTGCTGAAGGAGGCAACACCGTTCTGTAACCAGCTCCTCGTTGAATCAGGTTTGACAGGACCATCCACAGCCTGGTGTCAGGCTCCAGGCCGTGCTGAAGGGGGCGACACCGTTCTGTAACCAGCTCCTTGTTATAACCGATTTGACAGGACCATCCACAGCCTGGTGTCAGGCTCCAGGCCGTGATAAAGGAGGCGACACCGTTCTGTAACAAGCTCCTTGTTATATCAGATTTGACAGGCCCATCCACAGCCTGGTGTCAGGCTCCAGGCCGTGCTAAAGGAGGCGACACCGTTCTGTAACCTGCTCCTTGTTATATCAGATTTGACAGTCCCATCCATAGCCTGGTGTCAGGCTCCAGGCCGTGCTGAAGGAGGCGACACCGTTCTGTAACCAGCTCCTTGTTATATCAGATTTGACAGGACCATCCACAGCCTGGTGTCCGGCTCAGGGCCGTGCTGAAGGAGGTGACACCGTTCTGTAATCAGCTCCTTGTTATAACCGATTTGACAGTACCATCCACAGCCTAGTGTCAGGCTCCAGGCCGTGATGAAGGAGGCGACACCGTTCTGTAACCAGCTCCTTGTTGTAGCAGATTTGTTAGGACCATCCACAGCCTGGTGTCAGGCTCCAGGCCGTGCTGATGGAGGTGACACCGTTCTGTAACCAGCTCCTTGTTAGATCAGATTTGTCAGGACTATCCACAGCCTGGTGTCAGGTTCCAGGCCGTGCTGAAGGAGGCGACACCGTTCTGTAACCAGCTCATTGTTATGTCAGGTTTGACATGACTATCCACAGCCTGGTGTCAGGCTCCAGGCCGTGCTGAAGGAGGCGACACCGTTCTGTAACCAGCTCCTTGTTATATCAGATTTGACAGGACCATCCACAGCCTGGTGTCCGGCTCAGGGCCGTGCTGAAGGAGGTGACACCGTTCTGTAATCAGCTCCTTGTTGTATCAGATTTAATTGGACCATCCACAGCCTGGTGTCAGGCTCCAGGCCGTGCTGAAGGAGGAGACACCGTTCTGTAACCAGCACCTTGTTATATCAGATTTGACAGGACCATCCACAGTCTGGTGTCAGGCTCCAGGCCGTGCTGAAGCAGGCGACACCGTTCTGTAACTAGCTCCTTGTTGTATCAGATTTGACAGGACCATCCACAGCCTGGTGTCAGGCTCCAGTCCGTGCTGAAGGAAGCGACATCGTTCCGTAACCAGCTCCTTGTTATTTCAGATTTGACAGGACCATCCAGAGCCTGGTGTCAGGCTCCAGGCCGTGCTGAAGGAGGCGACACCGTTCTGTAATCAGATCCTTGTTATATCAGGTTTGACAGGACCATCCACAGCCTGGTGTCAGGCTCCAGGCCGTGCTGAAGGAGGCGACACCGTTCTGTAACCAGCTCCTTGTTATAACCGATTTGACAGGACCATCCACAGCCTGGTGTCAGGCTCCAGGCCGTGATGAAGGAGGCGACACCATTCTGTAACCAGCTCCTTGTTATATCAGATTTGACAGGCCCATCCACAGCCTGGTGTCAGGCTCCAGGCCGTGCTGAAGGAGGCGACACCGTTCTGTAACCAGCTCCTTGTTATATCAGATTTGACAGGCCCATCCATTGCCTGGTGTCAGGCTCCAGGCCGTGCTGAAGGAGGCGACACCGTTCTGTAACCAGCTCCTTGTTATATCAGATTTGACAGGACATCCACAGCCGGGTGTCAGGCTCCAGGACGTGCTGAAGGAGGCGACACCGTTCTGTAACCTGCTCCTTGTTATATCAGATTTGACAGGACCATCCACAGCCTGGTGTCAGGCTCCAGGCCGTGCTCAAGGAGTCGACACCGTTCTGTAACCAGCTCCTTGTTATATAAGATTTGACAGGACCATCCACAGTCTGGTTTCAGGCTCCAGGCCGTGCTGAGTGAGGCGACTCCGTTCTGTAACCAGCTCCTTGTTCTATCAGATTTGACAGGACCATCCACAGCCTGGTGTCAGGCCCCAGGCCGTGCTGAAGGAGGTGACGCTGTTCTGTAACCAGCTCCTTGTTATAACAGATTTGACAGGACCATCCACAGCCTGGTGTCAGGCTCCAGGCCGTGCTGAAGGAGGCGACACCGTTCTGTAACCAGCTCCTTGTTCTATCAGATTTGACATGACCATCCACAGCCTGGTGTCAGGCCCCAGGCCGTGCTGAAGGAGGTGACGCCGTTCTGTAACCAGCTCCTTGTTATATCAGATTTGACAGGACAATCCACAGCCTGGTGTCAGGCCCCAGGCCGTGCTGAAGGAGGTGACGCCGTTCTGTAACCAGCTCCTTGTTATTTCAGATTTGACAGGACCATCCACAGCCTGGTGTCAGGCTCCCGGCCGTGCTGAAGGGGCAGCACCGTTCTGTAACCAGCTCCTCGTTGTATCAGGTTTGACAGGACCATCCACAGCCTGGTGTCAGGCTCCAGGCCGTGCTGAAGGAGGCGACACCGTTCTGTAACCAGCTCCTTGTTATAACCGATTTGACAGGACCATCCACAGCCTGGTGTCAGGCTCCAGGCCGTGATAAAGGAGGCGACACCGTTCTGTAATAAGCTCCTTGTTATATCAGATTTGACAGGCCCATCCACAGCCTGGTATCAGGCTCCAGGCCGTGCTGAAGGAGGCGACACCGTTCTGTAACCTGCTCCTTGTTATATCAGATTTGACAGGCCCATCCATAGCCTGGTGTCAGGCTCCAGGCCGTGCTGAAGGAGGGGACACCGGTCTGTAACCAGCTCCTTGTTATAACAGATTTGACAGGACCATCCACAGCCTGGTGTCAGGCTCCAGGCCGTGCTGAAGGAGGCGACACCGTTCTGTAACCAGCTCCTTGTTATATCAGATTTTACAGGACCATCCACAGCCTGGTGTCAGGCTCCATTACATGCTGAAGGAGGCGACATTGTTCTGTAACCAGTTACTTGATATATCAGATTTGACAGGACTATCCACAGCCTGGTGTCAGGTTCCAGGCCGTGCTGAAGGAGGCGACACCGTTCTGTAACCAGCTCCTTGTTATATCAGATTTGACAGGACCATCCACAGCCTGATGTCAGGCTCCAGGCCGTGCTGAAGGAGGCGACACCGTTCTGTAACCAGCTCCTTGTTATATCAGATTTCACAGGACCATCCACAGCCTAATGTCAGGCTCCAGGCCGTGCTGAAGGAGGCGACACCTTTCTGTAAAGAGCTCCTTGTTATATCAGATTTGACAGGCCCATCCACAGCCTGGTGTCAGGCTCCAGGCCGTGCTGAAGGAGGCGACACCGTTCTGTAACCAGCTCAGTGTTATATGAGATTTGACAGGACCATCCACAGCCTGGTGTCAGGCTCCAGGCCGTGCTGAAGGAGGCGACACCTTTCTGTAACCAGCTCAGTGTTATTTCAGATTTTACAGGACCATCCACAGCCTGGTGTCAGGCTCCAGGCCGTGCTGAAGGAGGTGACACCGTTCTGTAATCAGCTCCTTGTTGTATCAGATTTAACTGGACCATCCACAGCCTGGTGTCAGGCTCCAGGCCGTGCTGAAGGAGGAGACACCGTTCTGTAACTAGCACCTTGTTATATCAGATTTGACAGGACCATCCACAGCCTGGTGTCAGGCTCCAGGCCGTGCTGAAGGAGGCGACACCGTTCTGTAACCAGCTCCTTGTTATATAAGATTTGACAGGACCATCCACAGTCTGGTTTCAGGCTCCAGTCCGTGCTGAAGGAAGCGACATCGTTCCGTAACCAGCTCCTTGTTATTTCAGATTTGACAGGACCATCCAGAGCCTGGTGTCAGGCTCCAGGCCGTGCTGAAGGAGGCGACACCGTTCTGTAATCAGATCCTTGTTATATCAGGTTTGACAGGACCATCCACAGCCTGGTGTCAGGCTCCAGGCCGTGCTGAAGGAGGCGACACCGTTCTGTAACCAGCTCCTTGTTATAACCGATTTGACAGGACCATCCACAGCCTGGTGTCAGGCTCCAGGCCGTGATGAAGGAGGCGACACCATTCTGTAACCAGCTCCTTGTTATATCAGATTTGACAGGCCCATCCACAGCCTGGTGTCAGGCTCCAGGCCGTGCTGAAGGAGGCGACACCGTTCTGTAACCAGCTCCTTGTTATATCAGATTTGACAGGCCCATCCATTGCCTGGTGTCAGGCTCCAGGCCGTGCTGAAGGAGGCGACACCGTTCTGTAACCAGCTCCTTGTTATATCAGATTTGACAGGACATCCACAGCCGGGTGTCAGGCTCCAGGACGTGCTGAAGGAGGCGACACCGTTCTGTAACCTGCTCCTTGTTATATCAGATTTGACAGGACCATCCACAGCCTGGTGTCAGGCTCCAGGCCGTGCTCAAGGAGTCGACACCGTTCTGTAACCAGCTCCTTGTTATATAAGATTTGACAGGACCATCCACAGTCTGGTTTCAGGCTCCAGGCCGTGCTGAGTGAGGCGACTCCGTTCTGTAACCAGCTCCTTGTTCTATCAGATTTGACAGGACCATCCACAGCCTGGTGTCAGGCCCCAGGCCGTGCTGAAGGAGGTGACGCTGTTCTGTAACCAGCTCCTTGTTATAACAGATTTGACAGGACCATCCACAGCCTGGTGTCAGGCTCCAGGCCGTGCTGAAGGAGGCGACACCGTTCTGTAACCAGCTCCTTGTTCTATCAGATTTGACATGACCATCCACAGCCTGGTGTCAGGCCCCAGGCCGTGCTGAAGGAGGTGACGCCGTTCTGTAACCAGCTCCTTGTTATATCAGATTTGACAGGACAATCCACAGCCTGGTGTCAGGCCCCAGGCCGTGCTGAAGGAGGTGACGCCGTTCTGTAACCAGCTCCTTGTTATTTCAGATTTGACAGGACCATCCACAGCCTGGTGTCAGGCTCCCGGCCGTGCTGAAGGGGCAGCACCGTTCTGTAACCAGCTCCTCGTTGTATCAGGTTTGACAGGACCATCCACAGCCTGGTGTCAGGCTCCAGGCCGTGCTGAAGGAGGCGACACCGTTCTGTAACCAGCTCCTTGTTATAACCGATTTGACAGGACCATCCACAGCCTGGTGTCAGGCTCCAGGCCGTGATAAAGGAGGCGACACCGTTCTGTAATAAGCTCCTTGTTATATCAGATTTGACAGGCCCATCCACAGCCTGGTATCAGGCTCCAGGCCGTGCTGAAGGAGGCGACACCGTTCTGTAACCTGCTCCTTGTTATATCAGATTTGACAGGCCCATCCATAGCCTGGTGTCAGGCTCCAGGCCGTGCTGAAGGAGGGGACACCGGTCTGTAACCAGCTCCTTGTTATAACAGATTTGACAGGACCATCCACAGCCTGGTGTCAGGCTCCAGGCCGTGCTGAAGGAGGCGACACCGTTCTGTAACCAGCTCCTTGTTATATCAGATTTTACAGGACCATCCACAGCCTGGTGTCAGGCTCCATTACATGCTGAAGGAGGCGACATTGTTCTGTAACCAGTTACTTGATATATCAGATTTGACAGGACTATCCACAGCCTGGTGTCAGGTTCCAGGCCGTGCTGAAGGAGGCGACACCGTTCTGTAACCAGCTCCTTGTTATATCAGATTTGACAGGACCATCCACAGCCTGATGTCAGGCTCCAGGCCGTGCTGAAGGAGGCGACACCGTTCTGTAACCAGCTCCTTGTTATATCAGATTTCACAGGACCATCCACAGCCTAATGTCAGGCTCCAGGCCGTGCTGAAGGAGGCGACACCTTTCTGTAAAGAGCTCCTTGTTATATCAGATTTGACAGGCCCATCCACAGCCTGGTGTCAGGCTCCAGGCCGTGCTGAAGGAGGCGACACCGTTCTGTAACCAGCTCAGTGTTATATGAGATTTGACAGGACCATCCACAGCCTGGTGTCAGGCTCCAGGCCGTGCTGAAGGAGGCGACACCTTTCTGTAACCAGCTCAGTGTTATTTCAGATTTTACAGGACCATCCACAGCCTGGTGTCAGGCTCCAGGCCGTGCTGAAGGAGGTGACACCGTTCTGTAATCAGCTCCTTGTTGTATCAGATTTAACTGGACCATCCACAGCCTGGTGTCAGGCTCCAGGCCGTGCTGAAGGAGGAGACACCGTTCTGTAACTAGCACCTTGTTATATCAGATTTGACAGGACCATCCACAGCCTGGTGTCAGGCTCCAGGCCGTGCTGAAGGAGGCGACACCGTTCTGTAACCAGCTCCTTGTTATATAAGATTTGACAGGATCATCCACAGTCTGGTTTCAGGCTCCAGGCCGTGCTGAGTGAGGCGACTCCGTTCTGTAACCAGCTCCTTGTTCTATCAGATTTGACAGGACCATCCAGAGCCTGGTGTCAGGCTCCAGGCCGTGCTGAAGGAGGCGACACCGTTCTGTAATCAGCTCCTTGTTATAAGAGGTTTGACAGGACCATCCACAGCCTGGTGTCAGGCTCCAGGCCGTGCTGAAGGAGGCGACACCGTTCTGTAACCAGCTCCTTGTTATAACCGATTTGACAGGACCATCCATAGCCTGGTGTCAGGCTCCAGGCCGTGATGAAGGAGGCGACACCATTCTGTAACCAGCTCCTTGTTATATCAGATTTGACAGGCCCATCCACAGCCTGGTGTCAGGCTCCAGGCCGTGCTGAAGGAGGCGACACCGTTCTGTAACCAGCTCCTTGTTATATCAGATTTGACAGGCCCATCCATTGCCTGGTGTCAGGCTCCAGGCCGTGCTGAAGGAGGCGACACCGTTCTGTAACTAGCTCCTTGTTATATCAGATTTGACAGGACCATCCACAGGCTGGTGTCAGGCTCCAGGCCGTGCTGATGGAGGCGACACCGTTCTGTAACCAGCTCCTTGTTATATCAGATTTGACAGGCCCATCCATTGCCTGGTGTCAGGCTCCAGGCCGTGCTCAAGGAGTCGACACCGTTCTGTAACCAGCTCCTTGTTATATAAGATTTGACAGGACCATCCACAGTCTGGTTTCAGGCTCCAGGCCGTGCTGAGTGAGGCGACTCCGTTCTGTAACCAGCTCCTTGTTCTATCAGATTTGACAGGACCATCCACAGCCTGGTGTCAGGCCCCAGGCCGTGCTGAAGGAGGTGACGCTGTTCTGTAACCAGCTCCTTGTTATAACAGATTTGACAGGACCATCCACAGCCTGGTGTCAGGCTCCAGGCCGTGCTGAAGGAGGCGACACCGTTCTGTAACCAGCTCCTTGTTCTATCAGATTTGACAGGACCATCCACAGCCTGGTGTCAGGCCCCAGGCCGTGCTGAAGGAGGTGACGCCGTTCTGTAACCAGCTCCTTGTTATATCAGATTTGACAGGACAATCCACAGCCTGGTGTCAGGCCCCAGGCCGTGCTGAAGGAGGTGACGCCGTTCTGTAACCAGCTCCTTGTTATTTCAGATTTGACAGGACCATCCACAGCCTGGTGTCAGGCTCCCGGCCGTGCTGAAGGGGCAGCACCGTTCTGTAACCAGCTCCTCGTTGTATCAGGTTTGACAGGACCATCCACAGCCTGGTGTCAGGCTCCAGGCCGTGCTGAAGGAGGCGACACCGTTCTGTAACCAGCTCCTTGTTATAACCGATTTGACAGGACCATCCACAGCCTGGTGTCAGGCTCCAGGCCGTGATAAAGGAGGCGACACCGTTCTGTAATAAGCTCCTTGTTATATCAGATTTGACAGGCCCATCCACAGCCTGGTATCAGGCTCCAGGCCGTGCTGAAGGAGGCGACACCGTTCTGTAACCTGCTCCTTGTTATATCAGATTTGACAGGCCCATCCATAGCCTGGTGTCAGGCTCCAGGCCGTGCTGAAGGAGGGGACACCGGTCTGTAACCAGCTCCTTGTTATAACAGATTTGACAGGACCATCCACAGCCTGGTGTCAGGCTCCAGGCCGTGCTGAAGGAGGCGACACCGTTCTGTAACCAGCTCCTTGTTATATCAGATTTTACAGGACCATCCACAGCCTGGTGTCAGGCTCCATTACATGCTGAAGGAGGCGACATTGTTCTGTAACCAGTTACTTGATATATCAGATTTGACAGGACTATCCACAGCCTGGTGTCAGGTTCCAGGCCGTGCTGAAGGAGGCGACACCGTTCTGTAACCAGCTCCTTGTTATATCAGATTTGACAGGACCATCCACAGCCTGGTGTCAGGCTCCAGGCCGTGCTGAAGGAGGCGACACCGTTCTGTAACCAGCTCCTTGTTATATCAGATTTGACAGGACCATCCACAGCCTAATGTCAGGCTCCAGGCCGTGCTGAAGGAGGCGACACCTTTCTGTAAAGAGCTCCTTGTTATATCAGATTTGACAGGCCCATCCACAGCCTGGTGTCAGGCTCCAGGCCGTGCTGAAGGAGGCGACACCGTTCTGTAACCAGCTCAGTGTTATATGAGATTTGACAGGACCATCCACAGCCTGGTGTCAGGCTCCAGGCCGTGCTGAAGGAGGCGACACCTTTCTGTAACCAGCTCAGTGTTATTTCAGATTTGACAGGACCATCCACAGCCTGGTGTCAGGCTCCAGGCCGTGCTGAAGGAGGTGACACCGTTCTGTAATCAGCTCCTTGTTGTATCAGATTTAACTGGACCATCCACAGCCTGGTGTCAGGCTCCAGGCCGTGCTGAAGGAGGAGACACCGTTCTGTAACCAGCACCTTGTTATATCAGATTTGACAGGACCATCCACAGCCTGGTGTCAGGCTCCAGGCCGTGCTGAAGGAGGCGACACCGTTCTGTAACCAGCTCCTTGTTATATAAGATTTGACAGGACCATCCACAGCCTGGTGTCAGGCTCCAGGCCGTGCTGAGTGAGGCGACTCCGTTCTGTAACCAGCTCCTTGTTCTATCAGATTTTACAGGACCATCCAGAGCCTGGTGTCAGGCTCCAGGCCGTGCTGAAGGAGGAGACACCGTTCTGTAACCAGCACCTTGTTATATCAGATTTGACAGGACCATCCACAGCCTGGTGTCAGGCTCCAGGCCGTGCTGAAGGAGGAGACACCGTTCTGTAACCAGCACCTTGTTATATCAGATTTGACAGGACCATCCACAGCCTGGTGTCAGGCTCCAGGCCGTGCTGAAGGAGTCGACACCGTTCTGTAACCAGCTCCTTGTCATAACCGATTTGACAGGACCATCCACAGCCAGGTGTCAGGCTCCAGGCCGTGATGAAGGAGGCGACACCATTCTGTAACCAGCTCCTTGTTATATCAGATTTGACAGGCCCATCCACAGCCTGGTGTCAGGCTCCAGGCCGTGCTGAAGGAGGCGACACCGTTCTGTAACCAGCTCCTTGTTATATCAGATTTGACAGGACATCCACAGTCTGGTGTCAGGCTCCAGGACGTGCTGAAGGAGGCGACACCGTTCTGTAACCTGCTCCTTGTTATATCAGATTTGACAGGACCATCCACAGCCTGGTGTCAGGCTCCAGGCCGTGCTGAAGGAGGCGACACCGTTCTGTAACCAGCTCCTTGTTATATAAGATTTGACAGGACCATCCACAGTCTGGTTTCAGGCTCCAGGCCGTGCTGAGTGAGGCGACTCCGTTCTGTAACCAGCTCCTTGTTCTATCAGATTTGACAGGACCATCCACAGCCTGGTGTCAGGCCCCAGGCCGTGATGAAGGAGGTGACGCCGTTCTGTAACCAGCTCCTTGTTATATCAGATTTGACAGGACAATCCACAGCCTGGTGTCAGGCCCCAGGCCGTGCTGAAGGAGGTGACGCCGTTCTGTAACCAGTTCCTTGTTGTATCAGATTTGACAGGACCATCCACAGCCTGGTGTCAGGCTCCAGGCTGTGCTGAAGGAGGTTACACCGTTCTGTAACCAGCTCCTTGTTATATCAGATTTGACAGGACCATCCACAGTCTCGTGTCAGGCTCCAGGCCGTGCTGAAGGAGGCGACACCGCTCTGTAACCAGCTCCTTGTTATATCAGATTTGACAGGACCATCCACAGCCTGGTGACAGGATCCAGGCCGTGCTGAAGGAGGCGACACTGTTCTGTAACCAGCACCTTGTTATAACAGATTTGACAGGACCATCCACAGCCTGGTGTCAGGCCACAAGCCGTGCTGAAGGAGGCGACACCGTTCTGTAACAAGCTCCTTGTTATATCAGGTTTGGCAGGACCATCCACAGCCTGGTGTCCGGCTCCAGGCCGTGCTGAAGGAGGCCACGCCGTTCTGTAACCAGCACCTTGTTATATCAGATTTGACAGGAGCATCCACAGCCTGGTGTCAGGCTCCAGGCCGTGCTGAAGGAGGCGACACTGTTCTGTAACCAGCACCTTGTTATATCAGATTTGACAGGCCCATCCACAGCCTGGTGTCAGGCTCCAGGCCGTGCTGAAGGAGGCGACACCGTTCTGTAACCAGCACCGTGTTATATCAGATTTGACAGGACCATCCACAGCCTGGTGTCAGGCCCCAAGCCGTGCTGAAGGAGGCGACACCGCTCTGTAACCAGCTCCTTGTTCTATCAGATTTGACAGGACCATCCACAGCCTGGTGTCAGGCTCCAGGCCGTGCTGAAGGAGGCGGCACCGTTCTGTAACCAGCTCCTTGTTCTATCAGATTTGACATGCCCACCCACAGCCTGGTGTCAGGCTCCAGGCCGTGCTGAAGGATGCAACACCGTTCTCTAACCAGCTCCTTGTTATATCAGATTTGGCAGGTCCATCCACAGCCTGGTGTCCGGCTCCAGGCCGTGCTGAAGGAGGCCACACCGTTCTGTAACCAGCACCTTGTTATATGAGATTTGACAGGAGCATCCACAGCCTGGTGTCAGGCTCCAGGCCGTGCTGAAGGAGGCGACACCGTTCTGTAACCAGCTACTTGTTATATCAGATTTGACAGAACCATCCATAGCCTGGTGTCAGGCTCCAGGCCGTGGTGAAGGAGGCGATACCGTTCTGTAACCAGCACCGTGTTATATCAGATTTGACAGGACCATCCACAGCCTGGTGTCAGGCTCCAGGCCGTGCTGAAGGAGGTGACACCGTTCTGTAACCAGCACCTTGTTATATCAGATTTGACTGGACCAACCACAGCCTGGTGTCAGGCTCCAGGCCGTGCTGAAGGAGGCGACACCGTTCTGTGACCAGCTCCTTGTTCTATCAGATTTGACAGGACCATCCACAGCCTGGTGTCAGGGGTGAACTGGCAAGGTGGATACAGAACTGGCTAGGCCATAGAAGGCAGATGGTAGCAATGGAGGGATGCTTTTCTAATTGGAGGGCTGTGACCAGTGGTGTTCCACAGGGATCAGTGCTGGGACCTTTGCTCTTTGTAGTATATATAAATGATTTGGAGGAAAATGTAACTGGTCTGATTAGTAAGTTTGCAGACGACACAAAGGTTGGTGGAATTGCGGATAGCGATGAGGACTGTCTGAGGATACAGCAGGATTTAGATTGTCTGGAGACTTGGGCGGAGAGATGGCAGATGGAGTTTAACCTGGACAAATGTGAGGTAATGCATTTTGGAAGGGCTAATGCAGGTAGGGAATATACAGTGAATGGTAGAACCCTCAAGAGTATTGAAAGTCAAAGAGATCTAGGAGTACAGGTCCACAGATCACTGAAAGGGGCTACACAGGTGGAGAAGGTAGTCAAGAAGGCATACGGCATGCTTGCCTTCATTGGCCGGGGCATTGAGTATAAGAATTGGCAAGTCATGTTGCAGCTGTATAGAACCTTAGTTAGGCCACACTTGGAGTATAGTGTTCAATTCTGGTCGCCACACTACCAGAAGGATGTGGAGGTTTTAGAGAGGGTGCAGAAGAGATTTACCAGAATGTTGCCTGGTATGGAGGGCATAAGCTATGAGGAGCGATTGAATAAACTCGGTTTGTTCTCACTGGAACGAAGGAGGTTGAGGGGCGACCTGATAGAGGTATACAAAATTATGAGGGGCATAGACAGAGTGGATAGTCAAAGGCTTTTCCCCAGGGTAGAGGGGTCAATTACTAGGGGGCATAGGTTTAAGGTGAGAGGGGCAAAGTTTAGAGTAGATGTACGAGGCAAGTTTTTTACGCAGAGGGTAGTGGGTGCCTGGAACTCACTACCGGAGGAGGTAGTGGAGGCAGGGACGATAGGGACATTTAAGGGGCATCTTGACAAATATATGAATAGGATGGGAATAGAAGGATACGGACCCAGGAAGTGTAGAAGATTGTAGTTTAGTCGGGCAGTATGGTCGGCACGGGCTTGGAGGGCCGAAGGGCCTGTTCCTGTGCTGTACATTTCTTTGTTCTTTGTTCTTTGTTGTCAGGCTCCAGGACGTGCTGAAGGAGGCGACACCGTTCTGTAACCAGCTCCTTGTTATATCAGATTTGGCAGTTCCATCCACAGCCTTGTGTCCGGCTCCAGGCCGTGCTGAAGGAGGCGACACCGTTCTGCAACCAGCACCTTGTTATATCAGATTTGACAGGACCAACCACAGCCTGGTGTCAGGCTCCCGGCCGTGCTGAATGAGGCGACACCGTTCTGTAACCAGCTCCTTGTTATATCAGATTTGACAGGACCATCCACAGCCTGGTGTCAGGCTCCAGGCCGTGCTGAAGGAGGCGACAACGTTCTGTAATCAGCTCCTTGTTGTATCAGATTTAACTGGACCATCCACAGCCTCGTGTCAGGCTCCAGGCTGTGCTGAAGGAGGCGACACCGTTATGTAACCAGCACCTTGTTATATCAGATTTGACAGGACAATCCACAGACTGGTGTCAGGCTCCAGGCCGTGCTGAAGGAGGCGACACCGTTCTGTAACAAGCTCCTTGTTATATCAGATTTGACAGGACCATCCACAGCCTGGTGTCAGGCTCCAGGCCGTGCTGAAGGAGGCGACATCGTTTCGTAACCAGCTCCTTGTTATTTCAGATTTGACAGGACCATCCAGAGCCTGGTGTCAGGCTCCAGGCCGTGCTGAAGGAGGCGACACCGTTCTGTAACAGCTCCCTGTTATATCAGGTTTGACAGGACCATCCACAGCCTGGTGTCAGGCTCCAGGCTTTGCTGAAGGAGGCGACAACGTTCTGTAACCAGTTCCTTGTTATAACCGATTTGACAGGACCATCCACAGCCTGGTGTCAGGCTCCAGGCCGTGATGAAGGAGGCGACACCATTCTGTAACCAGCTCCTTGTTATATCAGAATTGACAGGCCCATCCACAGCCTGGTGTCAGGCTCCAGGCCGTGCTGAAGAAGGCGACACCGTTCTGTAACCAGTTCCTTGTTATATCAGATTTGACAGGACCATCCACAGGCTGGTGTCAGGCTCCGGGCCGTGCTGAAGGAGGCGACACCATTCTGTAACCAGCTCCTTGTTATATCAGATTTGACAGGACCATCCACAGCCTGGTGTCAGGCTCCAGGCCGTGCTGAAGGAGGCGACACCGTTCTGTAACAAGCTCCTTGTTATATCAGATTTGACAGGACCATCCACAGTCTCGTGTCAGGCTCCAGGCCGTGCTGAAGGAGGCGACACCGTTCTGTAACCAGCTCCTTGTTATATCAGATTTGACAGGACCATCCACAGCCTGGTGTCAGGATCCAGGCCGTGCTGAAGGAGGCGACACCGTTCTGTAACCAGCTCCTTGTTATATCAGATTTGACAGCACCATCCACAGCCTGGTGTCAGGATCCAGGCCGTGCTGAAGGAGGCGACACCGTTCTGTAATCAGCTCCTTGTTATATCAGATTTGACAGGACCATCCACAGCCTGGTGTCAGGCACCAGGCCGTGCTGAAGGAGGCGACACCGTTCTGTAACCAGCTCCTTGTTCTATCAGATTTGACAGGCCCACCCATAGCCTGGTGTCAGGCTCCAGGCCGTGCTGAAAGTGGCGACACCGTTCTGTAACCAGCTCCTTGTTATATCAGATTTGACAGGACCATGGACAGCCTGGTGTCCGGCTCCAGGCCGTGCTGAAGGAGGCGACACTGTTCTGTAACCAGCTCCTTGTTATATAAGATTTGACAGGACCATCCACAGCCTGGTGTCAGGCTCCAGGCCGTGCTGAGTGAGGCGACACCGTTCTGTAACCAGCTCCTTGTTATATCAGATTTGACAGGACCATCCACAGCCTGGTGTCAGGCCCCAGGCCGTGCTGAAGGAGGTGACGCCGTTCTGTAACCAGCTCCTTGTTATATCAGATTTGACAGGACTATCCACAGCCTGGTGTCAGGCTCCAGGCCGTGCTGAAGGTGGCGACACTGTTCTGTAACCAGCACCGTGTTATATCAGATTTGACAGAACCATCCACAGTCTGGTTTCAGGCTCCAGGCCGTGCTGAGTGAGGCGACACCGTTCTGTAACCAGCTCCTTGTTATATCAGATTTGACAGGACCATCCACAGCCTGGTGTCAGGCCCCAGGCCGTGCTGAAGGAGGTGACGTCGTTCTGTAACCAGCTCCTTGTTATATCAGATTTGACAGGACCATCCACAGCCTGGTATCAGGATCCAGGCCGTGCTGAAGGAGGCGACACTGTTCTGTAACCAGCACCTTGTTGTAACAGATTGACAGGACCATCCACAGCCTGGTGTCAGGCTCCAGACCGTGCTGAAGGAGGCGGCACCGTTCTGTAACCAGCTCCTTGTTCTTTCAGATTTTACAGGACCATCCACAGCCTGGTGTCAGGCTCCAGGCCGTGCTGAAGGAAGTGACACCGTTCTGTAACCAGCGCCGTGTTATATCAGATTTGACAGAACCATCCACAGCCTGGTGTCAGGCTCCAGGCCGTGGTGAAGGAGGCGATACCGTTCTGTAAGCAGCACCGTGTTATATCAGATTTGACAGGACCATCCACAGCCTGGTGTCAGGCTCCAGGCCGTGCTGAAGGAGGCGACACCGTTCTGTAACCAGCTCCTTGTTATATCAGATTTGACAGGACCATCCACAGCCTGGTGTCAGGCTCCAGGCTGTGCTGAAAGAGGCGACACCGTTATGTAACCAGCACCGTGTTATATCAGATTTGACTGGACCATCCACAGCCTGGTGTCAGGCTCCAGGCCGTGCTGAAGGAGGCGACACCGTTCTGTAACCAGCTCCTTGTTATATCAGATTTGACAGGCCCACCCACAGCCTGGTGTCAGGCCCCAGGCCGTGCTGAAGGAGGTGACGCCGTTCTGTAACCAGCTCCTTGTTATATCAGATTTGATAGGACCATCCACAGCCTGGTGTCAGGCTCCAGGCTGTGCTGAAGGAGGTGATACCGTTCTGTAACCAGCTCCTTGTTATATCAGATTTGACAGGACCATCCACAGTCTCGTGTCAGGCTACAGGCCGTGCTGAAGGAGGCGACAACGCTCTGTAACCAGCTCCTTGTTATATCAGATTTGACAGGACCATCCACAGCCTGGTGTCAGGGTCCAGGCCGTGCTGAAGGAGGCGACACCGCTCTGTAACCAGCTCCTTGTTATATCAAATTTGACAGGACTATCCACAGCCTGGTGTCCGGCTCCAGGCCGTGCTGAAGGAGGCGACACCGTTCTGTAACCAGTTCCTTGATATATCAGATTTGACAGGACTATCCACAGCCTGGTGTCAGGCTCCAGGCCGTGCTGAAGGAGGCGACACCGTTCTGTAACCAGCTCCTTGTTATGTCAGGTTTTACAGGACTATCCACAGCCTGGTGTCAGGCTCCAGGCCGTGCTGAAGGTGGCGACACTGTTCTGTAACCAGCACCGTGTTAGATAAGATTTGACAGAACCATCCACAGCCTGGTGTCATGCTCCAGGCCGTGCTGAAGGAGGCGACACTGTTCTGTAACCAGCTCCTTGTTATATCAGATTTGACAGGACCATCCACAGTCTGGTTTCAGGCTCCAGGCCGTGCTGAGTGAGGCGATACCGTTCTGTAACCAGCTCCTTGTTATATCAGATTTGACAGGACCATCTACAGCCTGGTGTCAGGCCCCAGGCAGTGCTGAAGGAGGTGACGCCGTTCTGTAACCAGCTCCTTGTTATATCAGATTTGACAGTACCATCCACAGCCTGGTGTCAGGCTCCAGGCTGTGCTGAAGGAGGTGACACCGTTCTGTAACCAGCTCCTTGTTATATCAGATTTGACAGGACCATCCACAGTCTCGTGTCAGGCTCCAGGCCGTGCTGAAGGAGGCGATGCCGCTCTGTAACCAGCTCCTTGTTATATCAGATTTGACAGGACCATCCACAGCCTGGTGTCAGGCTCCAGGCCGTGCTGAAGGAGGCGACACCGCTCTGTAACCAGCTCCTTGTTATATCAGATTTGACAGGACCATCCACAGCCTGGTGTCTTGCTCCAGGCCGTGCTGAAGGAGGCGACACCGTTCTGTAACCAGCTCCTTGTTATGTCAGGTTTTACAGGACTATCCACAGCCTGGTGTCAGGCTCCAGGCCGTGCTGAGTGAGGCGACACTGTTCTGTAACCAGCTCCTTGTTATATAAGATTTGACAGGACCATCCACAGTCTGGTTTCAGGCTCCAGGCCGTGCTGAGTGAGGCGACACCGTTCTGTAACCAGCTCCTTGTTATATCAGATTTGACAGGACCATCCACAGCCTGGTGTCAGGCTCCAGGCCGTGCTGAAGGAGGTGACGCCGTTCTGTAACCAGCTCATTGTTATATCAGATTTGACAGGACTATCCACAGCCTGGTGTCAGGCTCCAGGCCGTGCTGAAGGTGGCGACACTGTTCTGTAACCAGCACCTTGTTATATCAGATTTGACAGGACCATCCACAGCCTGGTGTCAGGCTCCAGGCCGTGCTGAAGGTGGCGACACTGTTCTGTAACCAGCACCGTGTTATATCAGATTTGACAGAACCATCCACAGCCTGGTGTCATGCTCCAGGCCGTGTTGAAGGAGGCGACACTGTTCTGTAACCAGCTCCTTGTTATATCAGATTTGACAGGACCATCCACAGCCTGGTGTCAGGCTCCAGGCCGTGCTGAGTGAGGCGACACCGTTCTGTAACCAGCTCCTTGTTATATCAGATTTGACAGGACCATCCACAGCCTGGTGTCAGGCCCCAGGCCGTGCTGAAGGAGGTGACGCCGTTCTGTAACCAGCTCCTTGTTATATCAGATTTGACAGGACCATCCACAGCCTGGTATCAGGATCCAGGCCGTGCTGAAGGAGGCGACACTGTTCTGTAACCAGCACCTTGTTGTAACAGATTGACAGGACCATCCACAGCCTGGTGTCAGGCTCCAGACCGTGCTGAAGGAGGCGGCACCGTTCTGTAACCAGCTCCTTGTTCTTTCAGATTTGACAGGACCATCCACAGCCTGGTGTCAGGCTCCAGGCCGTGCTGAAGGAAGTGACACCGTTCTGTAACCAGCGCCGTGTTATATCAGATTTGACAGAACCATCCACAGCCTGGTGTCAGGCTCCAGGCCGTGGTGAAGGAGGCGATACCGTTCTGTAAGCAGCACCGTGTTATATCAGATTTGACAGGACCATCCACAGCCTGGTGTCAGGCTCCAGGCCGTGCTGAAGGAGGCGACACCGTTCTGTAACCAGCTCCTTGTTATATCAGATTTGACAGGACCATCCACAGCCTGGTGTCAGGCTCCAGGCTGTGCTGAAAGAGGCGACACCGTTATGTAACCAGCACCGTGTTATATCAGATTTGACTGGACCATCCACAGCCTGGTGTCAGGCTCCAGGCCGTGCTGAAGGAGGCGACACCGTTCTGTAACCAGCTCCTTGTTATATCAGATTTGACAGGCCCACCCATAGCCTGGTGTCAGGCGCCAGGCCGTGCTGAAGGAGGCGACACCGTTCTGTAACCAGCTCCTTGTTATATCAGATTTGACAGGACCATCCACAGGCTGGTGACAGGCTCCAGGCCGTGCTGAAGGAGGCGACACCGTTCTGTAACCAGCTCCTTGTTATATCAGATTTGACAGGACCATCCACAGCCTGGTGTCAGGCTCCAGGCCGTGCTGAAGGAGGCGACACCGTTCTGTAACCTGCTCCTTGTTATATCAGATTTGACAGGACGATCCACAGCCTGGTGTCATGCTCCAGGCCGTGCTGAAGGAGGCGACACTGTTCTGTAACCAGCTCCTTGTTATATAAGATTTGACAGGACCATTCACAGTCTGGTTTCAGGCTCCAGGCCGTGCTGAGTGAGGCGACACCGTTCTGTAACCAGCTCCTTGTTATATCAGATTTGACAGGACCATCCACAGCCTGGTGTCAGGCCCCAGGCCGTGCTGAAGGAGGTGACGCCGTTCTGTAACCAGCTCCTTGTTATATCAGATTTGATAGGACCATCCACAGCCTGGTGTCAGGCTCCAGGCTGTGCTGAAGGAGGTGATACCGTTCTGTAACCAGCTCCTTGTTATATCAGATTTGACAGGACCATCCACAGTCTCGTGTCAGGCTCCAGGCCGTGCTGAAGGAGGCGACAACGCTCTGTAACCAGCTCCTTGTTATATCAGATTTGACAGGACCATCCACAGCCTGGTGTCAGGGTCCAGGCCGTGCTGAAGGAGGCGACACCGCTCTGTAACCAGCTCCTTGTTATATCAAATTTGACAGGACTATCCACAGCCTGGTGTCCGGCTCCAGGCCGTGCTGAAGGAGGCGACACCGTTCTGTAACCAGTTCCTTGATATATCAGATTTGACAGGACTATCCACAGCCTGGTGTCAGGCTCCAGGCCGTGCTGAAGGAGGCGACACCGTTCTGTAACCAGCTCCTTGTTATGTCAGGTTTTACAGGACTATCCACAGCCTGGTGTCAGGCTCCAGGCCGTGCTGAAGGTGGCGACACTGTTCTGTAACCAGCACCGTGTTAGATCAGATTTGACAGAACCATCCACAGCCTGGTGTCATGCTCCAGGCCGTGCTGAAGGAGGCGACACTGTTCTGTAACCAGCTCCTTGTTATATCAGATTTGACAGGACCATCCACAGCCTCGTGTCAGGCTCCAGGCCGTGCTGAAGGAGGCGATGCCGCTCTGTAACCAGCTCCTTGTTATATCAGATTTGACAGGACCATCCACAGCCTGGTGTCAGGCTCCAGGCCGTGCTGAAGGAGGCGACACCGCTCTGTAACCAGCTCCTTGTTATATCAGATTTGACAGGACCATCCACAGCCTGGTGTCCGGCTCCAGGCCGTGCTGAAGCAGGCGACACAGTTCTGTAACCAGCTCCTTGTTATGTCAGGTTTTACAGGACTATCCACAGCCTGGTGTCAGGCTCCAGGCCGTGCTGAGTGAGGCGACACCGTTCTGTAACCAGCTCCTTGTTATATCAGATTTGACAGGACCATCCACAGCCTGGTGTCAGGCTCCAGGCCGTGCTGAAAGTGGCGACACCGTTCTGTAACCAGCTCCTTGTTATATCAGATTTGACAGGACCATCCACAGCCTGGTGTCAGGCTCCAGGCCGTGCTGAAGGTGGCGACACTGTTCTGTAACCAGCACCGTGTTATATCAGATTTGACAGAACCATCCACAGCCTGGTGTCAGGCTCCAGGCCGTGCTGAAGGAGGCGACACTGTTCTGTAACCAGCTCCTTGTTATATAAGATTTGACAGGACCATCCACAGTCTGGTTTCAGGCTCCAGGCCGTGCTGAGTGAGGCGACACCGTTCTGTAACCAGCTCCTTGTTATATCAGATTTGACAGGACCATCCACAGCCTGGTGTCAGGCCCCAGGCCGTGCTGAAGGAGGTGACGCCGTTCTGTAACCAGCTCCTTGTTATATCAGATTTGACAGGACCATCCACAGCCTGGTATCAGGATCCAGGCCGTGCTGAAGGAGGCGACACTGTTCTGTAACCAGCACCTTGTTGTAACAGATTGACAACACCATCCACAGCCTGGTGTCAGGCTCCAGACCGTGCTGAAGGAGGCGGCACCGTTCTGTAACCAGCTCCTTGTTCTTTCAGATTTGACAGGACCATCCACAGGCTGGTGTCAGGCTCCAGGCCGTGCTGAAGGAAGTGACACCGTTCTGTAACCAGCGCCGTGTTATATCAGATTTGACAGAACCATCCACAGCCTGGTGTAAGGCTCCAGGCCGTGGTGAAGGAGGCGATACCGTTCTGTAAGCAGCACCGTGTTATATCAGATTTGACAGGACCATCCACAGCCTGGTGTCAGGCTCCAGGCCGTGCTGAAGGAGGCGACACCGTTCTGTAACCAGCTCCTTGTTATATCAGATTTGACAGGACCATCCACAGCCTGGTGTCAGGCTCCAGGCTGTGCTGAAAGAGGCGACACCGTTATGTAACCAGCACCGTGTTATATCAGATTTGACTGGACCATCCACAGCCTGGTGTCAGGCTCCAGGCCGTGCTGAAGGAGGCGACACCGTTCTGTAACCAGCTCCTTGTTATATCAGATTTGACAGGCCCACCCATAGCCTGGTGTCAGGCGCCAGGCCGTGCTGAAGGAGGCGACACCGTTCTGTAACCAGCTCCTTGTTATATCAGATTTGACAGGACCATCCACAGGCTGGTGTCAGGCTCCAGGCCGTGCTGAAGGAGGCGACACCGTTCTGTAACCAGCTCCTTGTTATATCAGATTTGACAGGACCATCCACAGCCTGGTGTCAGGCTCCAGTCCGTGCTGAAGGAGGCGACACCGTTCTGTAACCTGCTCCTTGTTATATCAGATTTGACAGGACGATCCACAGCCTGGTGTCATGCTCCAGGCCGTGCTGAAGGAGGCGACACTGTTCTGTAACCAGCTCCTTGTTATATAAGATTTGACAGGACCACTAACAGTCTGGTTTCAGGCTCCAGGCCGTGCTGAGTGAGGCGACACCGTTCTGTAACCAGCTCCTTGTTATATCAGATTTGACAGGACCATCCACAGCCTGGTGTCAGGCGCCAGGCCGTGCTGAAGGAGGCGACACCGTTCTGTAACCAGCTCCTTGTTATATCAGATTTGACAGGACCATCCACAGGCTGGTGTCAGGCTCCAGGCCGTGCTGAAGGAGGCGACACCGTTCTGTAACCAGCTCCTTGTTATATCAGATTTGACAGGACCATCCACAGCCTGGTGTCAGGCTCCAGTCCGTGCTGAAGGAGGCGACACCGTTCTGTAACCTGCTCCTTGTTATATCAGATTTGACAGGACGATCCACAGCCTGGTGTCATGCTCCAGGCCGTGCTGAAGGAGGCGACACTGTTCTGTAACCAGCTCCTTGTTATATCAGATTTGAGAGGACCATCCACAGCCTGGTGTCAGGCTCCAGGCTGTGCTGAAGGAGGTGATACCGTTCTGTAACCAGCTCCTTGTTATATCAGATTTGACAGGACCATCCACAGTCTCGTGTCAGGCTCCAGGCCGTGCTGAAGGAGGCGACAACGCTCTGTAACCAGTTCCTTGATATATCAGATTTGACAGGACCATCCACAGCCTGGTGTCAGGCTCCAGGCCGTGCTGAAGGAGGCGACAACGCTCTGTAACCAGTTCCTTGATATATCAGATTTGACAGGACCATCCACAGCCTGGTGTCAGGCTCCAGGCCGTGCTGAAGGAGGCGACACCGTTCTGTAACCAGCTCCTTGTTATGTCAGGTTTTACAGGACTATCCACAGCCTGGTGTCAGGCTCCAGGCCGTGCTGAAGGTGGCGACACTGTTCTGTAACCAGCACCGTGTTAGATCAGATTTGACAGAACCATCCACAGCCTGTTGTCAAGCTCCAGGCCGTGCTGAAGGAGGCGACACTGTTCTGTAACCAGCTCCTTGTTATATCAGATTTGACAGGACCATCCACAGTCTGGTTTCAGGCTCCAGGCCGTGCTGAGTGAGGCGACACCGTTCTGTAACCAGCTCCTTGTTATATCAGATTTGACAGGACCATCCACAGCCTGGTGTCAGGCCACAGGCCGTGCTGAAGGAGGTGACGCCGTTCTGTAACCAGCTCCTTGTTATATCAGATTTGACAGTACCATCCACAGCCTGGTGTCAGGCTCCAGGCTGCGCTGAAGGAGGTGACACCGTTCTGTAACCAGCTCCTTGTTATATCAGATTTGACAGGACCATCCACAGTCTCGTGTCAGGCTCCAGGCCGTGCTGAAGGAGGCGATGCCGCTCTGTAACCAGCTCCTTGTTATATCAGATTTGACAGGACCATCCACAGCCTGGTGTCAGGCTCCAGGCCGTGCTGAAGGAGGCGACAACGCTCTGTAACCAGTTCCTTGATATATCAGATTTGACAGGACCATCCACAGCCTGGTGTCAGGCTCCAGGCCGTGCTGAAGGAGGTGACGCCGTTCTGTAACCAGCTCCTTGTTATATCAGATTTGACAGTACCATCCACAGCCTGGTGTCAGGCTCCAGGCTGCGCTGAAGGAGGTGACACCGTTCTGTAACCAGCTCCTTGTTATATCAGATTTGACAGGACCATCCACAGTCTCGTGTCAGGCTCCAGGCCGTGCTGAAGGAGGCGATGCCGCTCTGTAACCAGCTCCTTGTTATATCAGATTTGACAGGACCATCCACAGCCTGGTGTCAGGCTCCAGGCCGTGCTGAAGGAGGCGACACCGCTCTGTAACCAGCTCCTTGTTATATCAGATTTGACAGGACCATCCACAGCCTGGTGTCCGGCTCCAGGCCGTGCTGAAGCAGGCGACACAGTTCTGTAACCAGCTCCTTGTTATGTCAGGTTTTACAGGACTATCCACAGCCTGGTGTCAGGCTCCAGGCCGTGCTGAGTGAGGCGACACCGTTCTGTAACCAGCTCCTTGTTATATCAGATTTGACAGGACCATCCACAGCCTGGTGTCAGGCTCCAGGCCGTGCTGAAAGTGGCGACACCGTTCTGTAACCAGCTCCTTGTTATATCAGATTTGACAGGACCATCCACAGCCTGGTGTCAGGCTCCAGGCCGTGCTGAAGGTGGCGACACTGTTCTGTAACCAGCACCGTGTTATATCAGATTTGACAGAACCATCCACAGCCTGGTGTCAGGCTCCAGGCCGTGCTGAAGGAGGCGACACTGTTCTGTAACCAGCTCCTTGTTATATAAGATTTGACAGGACCATCCACAGTCTGGTTTCAGGCTCCAGGCCGTGCTGAGTGAGGCGACACCGTTCTGTAACCAGCTCCTTGTTATATCAGATTTGACAGGACCATCCACAGCCTGGTGTCAGGCCCCAGGCCGTGCTGAAGGAGGTGACGCCGTTCTGTAACCAGCTCCTTGTTATATCAGATTTGACAGGACCATCCACAGCCTGGTATCAGGATCCAGGCCGTGCTGAAGGAGGCGACACTGTTCTGTAACCAGCACCTTGTTGTAACAGATTGACAGGACCATCCACAGCCTGGTGTCAGGCTCCAGACCGTGCTGAAGGAGGCGGCACCGTTCTGTAACCAGCTCCTTGTTCTTTCAGATTTGACAGGACCATCCACAGGCTGGTGTCAGGCTCCAGGCCGTGCTGAAGGAAGTGACACCGTTCTGTAACCAGCGCCGTGTTATATCAGATTTGACAGAACCATCCACAGCCTGGTGTAAGGCTCCAGGCCGTGGTGAAGGAGGCGATACCGTTCTGTAAGCAGCACCGTGTTATATCAGATTTGACAGAACCATCCACAGCCTGGTGTCAGGCTCCAGGCCGTGCTGAAGGAGGCGACACCGTTCTGTAACCAGCTCCTTGTTATATCAGATTTGACAGGACCATCCACAGCCTGGTGTCAGGCTCCAGGCTGTGCTGAAAGAGGCGACACCGTTATGTAACCAGCACCGTGTTATATCAGATTTGACTGGACCATCCACAGCCTGGTGTCAGGCTCCAGGCCGTGCTGAAGGAGGCGACACCGTTCTGTAACCAGCTCCTTGTTATATCAGATTTGACAGGCCCACCCATAGCCTGGTGTCAGGCGCCAGGCCGTGCTGAAGGAGGCGACACCGTTCTGTAACCAGCTCCTTGTTATATCAGATTTGACAGGACCATCCACAGGCTGGTGTCAGGCTCCAGGCCGTGCTGAAGGAGGCGACACCGTTCTGTAACCAGCTCCTTGTTATATCAGATTTGACAGGACCATCCACAGCCTGGTGTCAGGCTCCAGTCCGTGCTGAAGGAGGCGACACCGTTCTGTAACCTGCTCCTTGTTATATCAGATTTGACAGGACCATCCACAGCCTGGTGTCAGGCCCCAGGCCGTGCTGAAGGAGGTGACGCCGTTCTGTAACCAGCTCCTTGTTATATCAGATTTGATAGGACCATCCACAGCCTGGTGTCAGGCTCCAGGCTGTGCTGAAGGAGGTGATACCGTTCTGTAACCAGCTCCTTGTTATATCAGATTTGACAGGACCATCCACAGTCTCGTGTCAGGCTCCAGGCCGTGCTGAAGGAGGCGACAACGCTCTGTAACCAGTTCCTTGATATATCAGATTTGACAGGACCATCCACAGCCTGGTGTCAGGCTCCAGGCCGTGCTGAAGGAGGCGACAACGCTCTGTAACCAGTTCCTTGATATATCAGATTTGACAGGACCATCCACAGCCTGGTGTCAGGCTCCAGGCCGTGCTGAAGGAGGCGACACCGTTCTGTAACCAGCTCCTTGTTATGTCAGGTTTTACAGGACTATCCACAGCCTGGTGTCAGGCTCCAGGCCGTGCTGAAGGTGGCGACACTGTTCTGTAACCAGCACCGTGTTAGATCAGATTTGACAGAACCATCCACAGCCTGTTGTCAAGCTCCAGGCCGTGCTGAAGGAGGCGACACTGTTCTGTAACCAGCTCCTTGTTATATCAGATTTGACAGGACCATCCACAGTCTGGTTTCAGGCTCCAGGCCGTGCTGAGTGAGGCGACACCGTTCTGTAACCAGCTCCTTGTTATATCAGATTTGACAGGACCATCCACAGCCTGGTGTCAGGCCACAGGCCGTGCTGAAGGAGGTGACGCCGTTCTGTAACCAGCTCCTTGTTATATCAGATTTGACAGTACCATCCACAGCCTGGTGTCAGGCTCCAGGCTGCGCTGAAGGAGGTGACACCGTTCTGTAACCAGCTCCTTGTTATATCAGATTTGACAGGACCATCCACAGTCTCGTGTCAGGCTCCAGGCCGTGCTGAAGGAGGCGATGCCGCTCTGTAACCAGCTCCTTGTTATATCAGATTTGACAGGACCATCCACAGCCTGGTGTCAGGCTCCAGGCCGTGCTGAAGGAGGCGACACCGTTCTGTAACCAGCTCCTTGTTATGTCAGGTTTTACAGGACTATCCACAGCCTGGTGTCAGGCTCCAGGCCGTGCTGAAGGTGGCGACACTGTTCTGTAACCAGCACCGTGTTAGATCAGATTTGACAGAACCATCCACAGCCTGGTGTCATGCTCCAGGCCGTGCTGAAGGAGGCGACACTGTTCTGTAACCAGCTCCTTGTTATATCAGATTTGACAGGACCATCCACAGCCTGGTGTCAGGCCCCAGGCCGTGCTGAGTGAGGCGATACCGTTCTGTAACCAGCTCCTTGTTATATCAGATTTGACAGGACCATCCACAGCCTGGTGTCAGGCCCCAGGCAGTGCTGAAGGAGGTGACGCCGTTCTGTAACCAGCTCCTTGTTATATCAGATTTGACAGTACCATCCACAGCCTGGTGTCAGGCTCCAGGCTGTGCTGAAGGAGGTGACACCGTTCTGTAACCAGCTCCTTGTTATATCAGATTTGACAGGACCATCCACAGTCTCGTGTCAGGCTCCAGGCCGTGCTGAAGGAGGCGATGCCGCTCTGTAACCAGCTCCTTGTTATATCAGATTTGACAGGACCATCCACAGCCTGGTGTCAGGCTCCAAGCCGTGCTGAAGGAGGCGACACCGCTCTGTAACCAGCTCCTTGTTATATCAGATTTGACAGGGCCATCCACAGCCTGGTGTCCGGCTCCAGGCCGTGCTGAAGGAGGCGACACCGTTCTGTAACCAGCTCCTTGTTATGTCAGGTTTTACAGGACTATCCACAGCCTGGTGTCAGGCTCCAGGCCGTGCTGAGTGAGGCGACACCGTTCTGTAACCAGCTCCTTGTTATATAAGATTTGACAGGACCATCCACAGCCTGGTGTCAGGCTCCAGGCCGTGCTGAGTGAGGCGACACCGTTCTGTAACCAGCTCCTTGTTATATCAGATTTGACAGGACCATCCACAGCCTGGTGTCAGGCTCCAGGCCGTGCTGAAGGAGGCGACACTGTTCTGTAACCAGCTCCTTGTTATATAAGATTTGACAGGACCATCCACAGTCTGGTTTCAGGCTCCAGGCCGTGCTGAGTGAGGCGACACCGTTCTGTAACCAGCTCCTTGTTATATCAGATTTGACAGGACCATCCACAGCCTGGTGTCATGCTCCAGGCCGTGCTGAAGGAGGCGACACTGTTCTGTAACCAGCTCCTTGTTATATCAGATTTGACAGAACCATCCACAGCCTGGTGTCAGGCTCCAGGCCGTGCTGAAGGAGGCGACACTGTTCTGTAACCAGCTCCTTGTTATATCAGATTTGACAGGACCATCCACAGCCTGGTGTCAGGCCCCAGGCCGTGCTGAAGGAGGTGACGTCGTTCTGTAACCAGCTCCTTGTTATATCAGATTTGACAGGACCATCCACAGCCTGGTATCAGGATCCAGGCCGTGCTGAAGGAGGCGACACTGTTCTGTAACCAGCACCTTGTTGTAACAGATTGACAGGACCATCCACAGCCTGGTGTCAGGCTCCAGACCGTGCTGAAGGAGGCGGCACCGTTCTGTAACCAGCTCCTTGTTCTTTCAGATTTGACAGGACCATCCACAGCCTGGTGTCAGGCTCCAGGCCGTGCTGAAGGAAGTGACACCGTTCTGTAACCAGCGCCGTGTTATATCAGATTTGACAGAACCATCCACAGCCTGGTGTCAGGCTCCAGGCCGTGGTGAAGGAGGCGATACCGTTCTGTAAGCAGCACCGTGTTCTATCAGATTTGACAGGACCATCCACAGCCTGGTGTCAGGCTCCAGGCCGTGCTGAAGGAGGCGACACCGTTCTGTAACCAGCTCCTTGTTATATCAGATTTGACAGGACCATCCACAGCCTGGTGTCAGGCTCCAGGCTGTGCTGAAAGAGGCGACACCGTTATGTAACCAGCACCGTGTTATATCAGATTTGACTGGACCATCCACAGCCTGGTGTCAGGCTCCAGGCCGTGCTGAAGGAGGCGACACCGTTCTGTAACCAGCTCCTTGTTATATCAGATTTGACAGGCCCACCCATAGCCTGGTGTCAGGCGCCAGGCCGTGCTGAAGGAGGCGACACCGTTCTGTAACCAGCTCCTTGTTATATCAGATTTGACAGGACCATCCACAGGCTGGTGTCAGGCTCCAGGCCGTGCTGAAGGAGGCGACACCGTTCTGTAACCAGCTCCTTGTTATATCAGATTTGACAGGACCATCCACAGCCTGGTGTCAGGCTCCAGTCCGTGCTGAAGGAGGCGACACCGTTCTGTAACCTGCTCCTTGTTATATCAGATTTGACAGGACGATCCACAGCCTGGTGTCATGCTCCAGACCGTGCTGAAGGAGGCGACACTGTTCTGTAACCAGCTCCTTGTTATATAAGATTTGACAGGACCATTAACAGTCTGGTTTAAGGCTCCAGGCCGTGCTGAGTGAGGCGACACCGTTCTGTAACCAGCTCCTTGTTATATCAGATTTGACAGGACCATCCACAGCCTGGTGTCAGGCCCCAGGCCGTGCTGAAGGAGGTGACGCCGTTCTGTAACCAGCTCCTTGTTATATCAGATTTGATAGGACCATCCACAGCCTGGTGTCAGGCTCCAGGCTGTGCTGAAGGAGGTGATACCGTTCTGTAACCAGCTCCTTGTTATATCAGATTTGACAGGACCATCCACAGTCTCGTGTCAGGCTCCAGGCCGTGCTGAAGGAGGCGACAACGCTCTGTAACCAGTTCCTTGATATATCAGATTTGACAGGACCATCCACAGCCTGGTGTCAGGCTCCAGGCCGTGCTGAAGGAGGCGACAACGCTCTGTAACCAGTTCCTTGATATATCAGATTTGACAGGACCATCCACAGCCTGGTGTCAGGCTCCAGGCCGTGCTGAAGGAGGCGACACCGTTCTGTAACCAGCTCCTTGTTATGTCAGGTTTTACAGGACTATCCACAGCCTGGTGTCAGGCTCTAGGCCGTGCTGAAGGTGGCGACACTGTTCTGTAACCAGCACCGTGTTAGATCAGATTTGACAGAACCATCCACAGCCTGGTGTCATGCTCCAGGCCGTGCTGAAGGAGGCGACACTGTTCTGTAACCAGCTCCTTGTTATATCAGATTTGACAGGACCATCCACAGTCTGGTTTCAGGCTCCAGGCCGTGCTGAGTGAGGCGACACCGTTCTGTAACCAGCTCCTTGTTATATCAGATTTGACAGGACCATCCACAGCCTGGTGTCAGGCTCCAGGCCGTGCTGAAGGAGGCGACACCGTTCTGTAACCAGCTCCTTGTTATGTCAGGTTTTACAGGTCTATCCACAGCCTTGTGTCAGGCTCCAGGCCGTGCTGAGTGAGGCGACACTGTTCTGAAACCAGCTCCTTGTTATATAAAATTTGACAGGACCATCCACAGTCTGGTTTCAGGCTCCAGGCCGTGCTGAAGGAGGCGACACCGTTCTGTAACCAGCTCCTTGTTCTATCAGATTTGACAGGACCATCCACAGCTTGGTGTCAGGCTCCAGACCGTGCTGAAGGAGGCGGCACCGTTCTGTAACCAGCACCTTGTTATAACAGATTTGACAGGACCATCCACAGCTTGGTGTCAGGCTCCAGACCGTGCTGAAGGAGGCGGCACCGTTCTGTAACCAGCTCCTTGTTCTATCAGATTTGACAGGACCATCCACAGCCTGGTGTCAGGCTCCAGGCCGTGCTGAAGGAGGCGATACCGTTCTGTAACCAGCACCGTGTTCTCTCAGATTTGACAGGACCATCCACAGCCTGGTGTCAGGCTCCAGGACGTGCTGAAGGAGGCGACACCGTTCTGTAACCAGCTCCTTGTTATATCAGATTTGACAGGACCATCCACAGCCTGGTGTCAGGCTCCAGGACGTGCTGAAGGAGGCGACACCGTTCTGTAACCAGCTCCTTGTTATATCAGATTTGGCAGGTCCATCCACAGACTGGTGTCCGGCTCCAGGTCGTGCTGAAGGAGGCGACACCGTTCTGTAACCAGCACCTTGTTATATCAGATTTGACAGGACCTTCCACAGCCTGGTGTCAGGCTCCAGGCCGTGCTGAAGAAGGCGACACAGTTCTGTAACCAGCTCCTTGTTATGTCAGGTTAGACAGGACCATACACAGCCTGGTGTCAGGCTCCAGGCCGTGCTGAAGGAGGCGACACTGTTCTGTAACCAGCACCGCATTATATCAGATTTGACAGAACCATCCACAGCCTGGTGTCAGGCTCCAGGCCGTGCTGAAGGAGGTGAGACCCTTCTGTAACCAGCACCGTGTTATATCAGATTTGACAGGACCATCCACAGCCTGTTGTCAGGCTCCAGGCCGTGCTGAAGGAGGCAACACCGTTCTGTCACAAGCTTCTTGTTATATCAGATTTGACAGGACCATCCAGAGCCTGGTGTCAGGTTCCAGGCCGTGCAGAAAGAGGCGACACCGTTCTGTAACCAGCACCGTGTTATATCAGATTTGACTGGTCCATCCACAGCCTGGTGTCAGGCTCCAGGCCGTGCTGAAGGAGGCGACACCGTTCTGTAACCATCTCCTTGTTATATCAGATTCGACAGGACCATCCACAGACTGATGTCAGGCTCCAAGCCGTGCTGAAGGAGGCGACACCGTTCTGTAATCAGTTCCTTGTTGTATCAGATTTGACAGGACCATCCACAGCCTGGTGTCAGTCTCCAGGCCGTGTTGAAGGAGGCGACACCGTTCTGTAACCAGCTCCTTGTTCTATCAGATTTGACAGGACCATCCACAGCCTGGTGTCAGGCTCCAGGACGTGCTGAAGGAGGCGACACCGTTCTGTAACCAGCTCCTTGTTATATCAGATTTGGCAGGTCCATCCACAGACTGGTGTCCGGCTCCAGGTCGTGCTGAAGGAGGCGACACCGTTCTGTAACCAGCACCTTGTTATATCAGATTTGACAGGACCTTCCACAGCCTGGTGTCAGGCTCCAGGCCGTGCTGAAGAAGGCGACACAGTTCTGTAACCAGCTCCTTGTTATGTCAGGTTAGACAGGACCATACACAGCCTGGTGTCAGGCTCCAGGCCGTGCTGAAGGAGGCGACACTGTTCTGTAACCAGCACCGTATTATATCAGATTTGACAGAACCATCCACAGCCTGGTGTCAGGCTCCAGGCCGTGCTGAACGAGGTGAGACCGTTCTGTAACCAGCACCGTGTTATATCAGATTTGACAGGACCATCCACAGCCTGGTGTCAGGCTCCAAGCCGTGCTGAAAGAGGCGACACCGTTCTGTAACCATCTCCTTGTTATATCAGATTTGACAGGACCATCCACAGACTGATGTCAGGCTCCAGGCCGTGCTGAAGGAGGCGACACCGTTCTGTAATCAGTTCCTTGTTGTATCAGATTTGACAGGACCATCCACAGCCTGGTGTCAGTCTCCAGGCCGTGTTGAAGGAGGCGACACCGTTCTGTAACCATCTCCTTGTTATATCAGATTTGACAGGACCATCCACAGACAGGTGTCAGGCTCCAGGCCATGCTGAAGGAGGCGACACCGTTCTGTAACCAGCTCCTTGTTATATCAGATTTGACAGGCCCATCCACAGCCTGGTGTCAGGCTCCAGGCCGTGCTGAAGTAGGCGACACCGTTCTGTAACCAGCTCCTTGTTATATCAGATTTTACAGGACCATCCACAGCCTGGTGTCAGGCTCCAGGCCGTGCTGAAGGAGGCGAAACCGTTCTGTAACCAGCACCGTGTTATATCAGATTTGCCAGGACCATCCACAGCCTGGTGTCAGGCTCCAGGCCGCGCAGAAGGAGGCGACACCGTTCTGTAACCAGCACCTTGTTATATCAGATTTGACTGGACCATCCACAGCCTGGTGTCAGGCTCCAGGCCGTGCTGAAGGAGGCGACACCGTTCTGTATCTATCTCCTTGTTATATCAGATTTGACAGGACCATCCACAGCCTGGTGTCAGGCTCCCGGCCGTGCTGAAGGAGGCGAAACCGTTCTGTAACCAGCTCAGTGTTATATCAGATTTGACAGGACCATCCACAACCTGGTGTCAGGCTCCAGGCCGTGCTGAAGGAGGCGACACCGTTCTGTAACCAGCACCTTGTTATATCAGATTTGACAGGACCATCCACAGACTGGTGTCAGGCTCCAGGCCGTGCTGAAGGAGGTGACATCGTTCTGTAACAAGCTCCTTGTTATATCAGATTTGACAGGACCATCCACAACCTGGTGTCAGGCTCCAGGCAGTGCTGAAGGAGGCGACACCGTTCCGTAACCAGGTCCTTGTTATTTCAGATTTGACAGGACCATCCACAGCCTGGTGTCAGGCTCCAGGCCGTGCTGAAGGAGGCGACACCGTTCTGTAACCAGCTCCTTGTTATATCAGGTTTGACAGGACCATCCGCAGCCTGGTGTCAGGCTCCAGGCCGTGCTGAAGGAGGCGTCACCGTTCTGTAACCAGCTCCTTGTTATAACCGATTTGACAGGACCATCCACAGCCTGATGTCAGGCTCCAGGCCGTGCTGAAGGAGGCGACACCGTTCTATAACCAGCACCGTGTTATATCAGATTTGACAGGACCATCCACAGCCTGGTGTCAGGCTCCAGCCCGTGCTGAAAGAGGCGACACCGTTCTGTAACCAGCACCGTGTTAAATCAGATTTGACAGGCCCATCCACAGCCTGGTGTCAGGTTCCAGGCCGTGCTGAAGGAGGTGACACCGTTCTGTAATCAGCTCCATGTTATATCAGATTTGACAGGTTCATCCACAGCCTGGTGTCAGGCTCCAGGCCGTGCTGAAGGAGGCGACACCGTACTGTAACCAGCACCTTGTTCTATCAGATTTGACAGGACCATCCACAGCATGGTGTCAGGCTCCAGGCCGTGCTGAAGGAGGCGACACCGTTCTGTAACTATCTCCTTGTTATATCAGATTTGACAGGCCCACCCACAGCCTGGTGTCAGGCTCCAGGCCGTGCTGAAGTAGGCGACACCGTTCTGTAACCAGCTCCTTGTTATATCAGATTTGACAGGACCATCCACAGCCTGGTGTCAGGCTCCAGGCCGTGCTGAAGGAGGCGACACCGTTCTGTAACTATCTCCTTGTTATATCAGATTTGACAGGCCCACCCACAGCCTGGTGTCAGGCTCCAGGCCGTGCTGAAGTAGGCGACACCGTTCTGTAACCAGCTCCTTGTTATATCAGATTTGACAGGACCATCCACAGCCTGGTGTCAGGCTCCAGGCCGTGCTGAAGTAGGCGACACCGTTCTGTAACCCGCTCCTTGTTATATCAGATTTGGCAGGTCCATCCACAGACTGGTGTCCGGCTCCAGGTCGTGCTGAAGGAGGCGACACCGTTCTGTAACCAGCACCTTGTTATATCAGATTTGACAGGACCTTCCACAGCCTGGTGTCAGGCTCCAGGCCGTGCTGAAGGAGGCGACACTGTTCTGTAACCAGCACCGCATTATATCAGATTTGACAGAACCATCCACAGCCTGGTGTCAGGCTCCAGGCCGTGCTGAAGGAGGTGAGACCGTTCTGTAACCAGCTCCTTGTTATATCAGATTTGACAGGACCATCCACAGCCTGGTGTCAGGCTCCAGGCCGTGCTGAAGGAGGCGACACCGTTCTGTAACTATCTCCTTGTTATATCAGATTTGACAGGACCATCCACAGCCTGTTGTCAGGCTCCAGGCCGTGCTGAAGGAGGCAACACCGTTCTGTAACAAGCTTCTTGTTCTATCAGATTTGCCAGGACCATCCAGAGCCTGGTGTCAGGTTCCAGGCCGTGCTGAAAGAGGCGACACCGTTCTGTAACCAGCACCGTGTTATATCAGATTTGACTGGACCATCCACAGCCTGGTGTCAGTCTCCAGGCCGTGCTGAAGGAGGCGACACCGTTCTGTAACCATTTCCTTGTTATATCAGATTTGGCAGGACCATCCACAGACTGATGTCAGGCTCCAAGCCGTGCTGAAGGAGGCGACACCGTTCTGTAATCAGTTCCTTGTTGTATCAGATTTGACAGGACCATCCTCAGCCTGGTGTCAGTCTCCAGGCCGTGTTGAAGGAGGCGACACCGTTCTGTAACCATCTCCTTGTTATATCAGATTTGACAGGACCATCCACAGACAGATGTCAGGCTCCAGGCCTTGCTGAAAGAGGCGACACCGTTCTGTAACCAGCACCGTGTTATATCAGATTTGACTGGACCATCCACAGCCTGGTGTCAGGCTCCAGTCCGTGCTGAAGGAGGCGACACCGTTCTGTAACCAGCTCCTTGTTCTATCAGATTTGACAGGACCATCCACAGCCTGGTGTCAGGCTCCAGGACGTGCTGAAGGAGGCGACACCGTTCTGTAACCAGCTCCTTGTTATATCAGATTTGGCAGGTCCATCCACAGACTGGTGTCCGGCTCCAGGTCGTGCTGAAGGAGGCGACACCGTTCTGTAACCAGCACCTTGTTATATCAGATTTGACAGGACCTTCCACAGCCTGGTGTCAGGCTCCAGGCCGTGCTGAAGAAGGCGACACAGTTCTGTAACCAGCTCCTTGTTATGTCAGGTTAGACAGGACCATACACAGCCTGGTGTCAGGCTCCAGGCCGTGCTGAAGGAGGCGACACTGTTCTGTAACCAGCACCGTATTATATCAGATTTGACAGAACCATCCACAGCCTGGTGTCAGGCTCCAGGCCGTGCTGAAGGAGGTGAGACCGTTCTGTAACCAGCACCGTGTTATATCAGATTTGACAGGACCATCCACAGCCTGTTGTCAGGCTCCAGGCCGTGCTGAAGGAGGCAACACCGTTCTGTAACAAGCTTCTTGTTATATCAGATTTGACAGGACCATCCAGAGCCTGGTGTCAGGCTCCAGGCCGTGCTGTAAGAGGCGACACCGTTCTGTAACCAGCACCGTGTTATATCAGATTTGACTGGACCATCCACAGCCTGCTGTCAGGCTCCAGGCCGTGCTGAAGGAGGCGACACCGTTCTGTAACCATCTCCTTGTAATATCAGATTTGACAGGACCATCCACAGACTGATGTCAGGCTCCAGGCCGTGCTGAAGGAGGCGACACCGTTCTGTAATCAGTTCCTTGTTGTATCAGATTTGACAGGACCATCCACAGCCTGGTGTCAGTCTCCACGCCGTGTTGAAGGAGGAGACACCGTTCTGTAACCATCTCCTTGTTATATCAGATTTGACAGGACCATCCACAGACTGATGTCAGGCTCCAGGCCGTGCTGAAGAAGGCGACACAGTTCTGTAACCAGCTCCTTGTTATGTCAGGTTAGACAGGACCATACACAGCCTGGTGTCAGGCTCCAGGCCGTGCTGAAGGAGGCGACACTGTTCTGTAACCAGCACCGCATTATATCAGATTTGACAGAACCATCCACAGCCTGGTGTCAGGCTCCAGGCCGTGCTGAAGGAGGTGAGACCGTTCTGTAACCAGCACCGTGTTATATCAGATTTGACAGGACCATCCACAGCCTGTTGTCAGGCTCCAGGCCGTGCTGAAGGAGGCAACACCGTTCTGTAACAAGCTTCTTGTTATATCAGATTTGACAGGACCATCCAGAGCCTGGTGTCAGGTTCCAGGCCGTGCTGAAAGAGGCGACACCGTTCTGTAACCAGCACCGTGTTATATCAGATTTGACTGGTCCATCCACAGCCTGGTGTCAGGCTCCAGGCCGTGCTGAAGGAGGCGACACCGTTCTGTAACCATCTCCTTGTTATATCAGATTTGACAGGACCATCCACAGACTGATGTCAGGCTCCAAGCCGTGCTGAAGGAGGCGACACCGTTCTGTAATCAGTTCCTTGTTGTATCAGATTTGACAGGACCATCCACAGCCTGGTGTCAGTCTCCAGGCCGTGTTGAAGGAGGCGACACCGTTCTGAAACAAGCTCCTTGTTCTATCAGATTTGACAGGACCATCCACAGCCTGGTGTCAGGCTCCAGGACGTGCTGAAGGAGGCGACACCGTTCTGTAACCAGCTCCTTGTTATATCAGATTTGGCAGGTCCATCCACAGACTGGTGTCCGGCTCCAGGTCGTGCTGAAGGAGGCGACACCGTTCTGTAACCAGCACCTTGTTATATCAGATTTGACAGGACCTTCCACAGCCTGGTGTCAGGCTCCAGGCCGTGCTGAAGAAGGCGACACAGTTCTGTAACCAGCTCCTTGTTATGTCAGGTTAGACAGGACCATACACAGCCTGGTGTCAGGCTCCAGGCCGTGCTGAAGGAGGCGACACTGTTCTGTAACCAGCACCGTATTATATCAGATTTGACAGAACCATCCACAGCCTGGTGTCAGGCTCCAGGCCGTGCTGAAGGAGGTGAGACCGTTCTGTAACCAGCACCGTGTTATATCAGATTTGACAGGACCATCCACAGCCTGGTGTCAGGCTCCAGGCCGTGTTGAAGGAGGCGACACCGTTCTGTAACCATCTCCTTGTTATATCAGATTTGACAGGACCATCCACAGACTGATGTCAGGCTCCAGGCCGTGCTGAAGGAGGCGACACCGTTCTGTAATCAGTTCCTTGTTGTATCAGATTTGACAGGACCATCCACAGCCTGGTGTCAGTCTCCAGGCCGTGTTGAAGGAGGCGACACCGTTCTGTAACCATCTCCTTGTTATATCAGATTTGACAGGACCATCCACAGACAGGTGTCAGGCTCCAGGCCATGCTGAAGGAGGCGACACCGTTCTGTAACCAGCTCCTTGTTATATCAGATTTGACAGGCCCATCCACAGCCTGGTGTCAGGCTCCAGGCCGTGCAGAAGTAGGCGACACCGTTCTGTAACCAGCTCCTTGTTATATCAGATTTTACAGGACCGTCCACAGCCTGGTGTCAGGCTCCAGGCCGTGCTGAAGGAGGCGAAACCGTTCTGTAACCAGCACCGTGTTATAACAGATTTGCCAGGACCATCCACAGCCTGGTGTCAGGCTCCAGGCCGCGCAGAAGGAGGCGACACCGTTCTGTAACCAGCACCTTGTTATATCAGATTTGACTGGACCATTCACAGCCTGGTGTCAGGCTCCAGGCCGTGCTGAAGGAGGCGACACCGTTCTGTATCTATCTCCTTGTTATATCAGATTTGACAGGACCATCCACAGCCTGGTGTCAGGCTCCCGGCCGTGCTGAAGGAGGCGAAACCGTTCTGTAACCAGCTCAGTGTTATATCAGATTTGACAGGACCATCCACAACCTGGTGTCAGGCTCCAGGCCGTGCTGAAGGAGGCGACACCGTTCTGTAACCAGCACCTTGTTATATCAGATTTGACAGGACCATCCACAGACTGGTGTCAGGCTCCAGGCCGTGCTGAAGGAGGTGACACCGTTCTGTAACAAGCTCCTTGTTATATCAGATTTGACAGGACCATCCACAACCTGGTGTCAGGCTCCAGGCAGTGTTGAAGGAGGCGACACCGTTCCGTAACCAGGTCCTTGTTATTTCAGATTTGACAGGACCATCCACAGCCTAGTGTCAGGCTCCAGGCCGTGCTGAAGGAGGCGACACCGTTCTGTAACCAGCTCCTTGTTATATCAGGTTTGACAGGACCATCCGCAGCCTGGTGTCAGGCTCCAGGCCGTGCTGAAGGAGGCGTCACCGTTCTGTAACCAGCTCCTTGTTATAACCGATTTGACAGGACCATCCACAGCCTGATGTCAGGCTCCAGGCCGTGCTGAAGGAGGCGACACCGTTCTATAACCAGCACCGTGTTATATCAGATTTGACAGGACCATCCACAGCCTGGTGTCAGGCTCCAGCCCGTGCTGAAAGAGGCGACACCGTTCTGTAACCAGCACCGTGTTATATCAGATTTGACAGGCCCATCCACAGCCTGGTGTCAGGTTCCAGGCCGTGCTGAAGGAGGTGACACCGTTCTGTAATCAGCTCCATGTTATATCAGATTTGACAGGTTCATCCACAGCCTGGTGTCAGGCTCCAGGCCGTGCTGAAGGAGGCGACACCGTACTGTAACCAGCACCTTGTTCTATCAGATTTGACAGGACCATCCACAGCATGGTGTCAGGCTCCAGGCCGTGCTGAAGGAGGCGACACCGTTCTGTAACTATCTCCTTGTTATATCAGATTTGACAGGCCCACCCACAGCCTGGTGTCAGGCTCCAGGCCGTGCTGAAGTAGGCGACACCGTTCTGTAACCAGCTCCTTGTTATATCAGATTTGACAGGACCATCCACAGCCTGGTGTCAGGCTCCAGGCCGTGCTGAAGGAGGCGACACCGTTCTGTAACTATCTCCTTGTTATATCAGATTTGACAGGCCCACCCACAGCCTGGGGTCAGGCTCCAGGCCGTGCTGAAGTAGGCGACACCGTTCTGTAACCAGCTCCTTGTTATATCAGATTTGACAGGACCATCCACAGCCTGGTGTCAGGCTCCAGGCCGTGCTGAAGTAGGCGACACCGTTCTGTAACCCGCTCCTTGTTATATCAGATTTGGCAGGTCCATCCACAGCCTGGTGTCCGGCTCCAAGTCGTGCTGAAGGAGGCGACACCGTTCTGTAACCAGCACCTAGTTATATCAGATTTGACAGGACCTTCCACAGCCTGGTGTCAGGCTCCAGGCCGTGCTGAAGAAGGCGACACAGTTCTGTAACCAGCTCCTTGTTATGTCAGGTTAGACAGGACCATACACAGCCTGGTGTCAGGCTCCAGGCCGTGCTGAAGGAGGCGACACTGTTCTGTAACCAGCACCGCATTCTATCAGATTTGACAGAACCATCCACAGCCTGGTGTCAGGCTCCAGGACGTGCTGAAGGAGGTGAGACCGTTCTGTAACCAGCTCCTTGTTATATCAGATTTGACAGGACCATCCACAGCCTGGTGTCAGGCTCCAGGCCGTGCTGAAGGAGGCGACACCGTTCTGTAACTATCTCCTTGTTATATCAGATTTGACAGGACCATCCACAGCCTGTTGTCAGGCTCCAGGCCGTGCTGAAGGAGGCAACACCGTTCTGTAACAAGCTTCTTGTTCTTTCAGATTTGCCAGGACCATCCAGAGCCTGGTGTCAGGTTCCAGGCCGTGCTGAAAGAGGCGACACCGTTCTGTAACCAGCACCGTGTTATATCAGATTTGACTGGACCATCCACAGCCTGGTGTCAGTCTTCAGGCCGTGCTGAAGGAGGCGACACCGTTCTGTAACCATCTCCTTGTTATATCAGATTTGGCAGGACCATCCACAGACTGATGTCAGGCTCCAAGCCGTGCTGAAGGAGGCGACACCGTTCTGTAATCAGTTCCTTGTTGTATCAGATTTGACAGGACCATCCTCAGCCTGGTGTCAGTCTCCAGGCCGTGTTGAAGGAGGCGACACCGTTCTGTAACCATCTCCTTGTTATATCAGATTTGACAGGACCATCCACAGACAGATGTCAGGCTCCAGGCCTTGCTGAAAGAGGCGACACCGTTCTGTAACCAGCACCGTGTTATATCAGATTTGACTGGACCATCCACAGCCTGGTGTCAGGCTCCAGTCCGTGCTGAAGGAGGCGACACCGTTCTGTAACCAGCTCCTTGTTCTATCAGATTCGACAGGACCATCCACAGCCTGGTGTCAGGCTCCAGGACGTGCTGAAGGAGGCGACACCGTTCTGTAACCAGCTCCTTGTTATATCAGATTTGGCAGGTCCATCCACAGACTGGTGTCCGGCTCCAGGTCGTGCTGAAGGAGGCGACACCGTTCTGTAACCAGCACCTTGTTATATCAGATTTGACAGGACCTTCCACAGCCTGGTGTCAGGCTCCAGGCCGTGCTGAAGAAGGCGACACAGTTCTGTAACCAGCTCCTTGTTATGTCAGGTTAGACAGGACCATACACAGCCTGGTGTCAGGCTCCAGGCCGTGCTGAAGGAGGCGACACTGTTCTGTAACCAGCACCGTATTATATCAGATTTGACAGAACCATCCACAGCCTGGTGTCAGGCTCCAGGCCGTGCTGAAGGAGGTGAGACCGTTCTGTAACCAGCACCGTGTTATATCAGATTTGACAGGACCATCCACAGCCTGTTGTCAGGCTCCAGGCCGTGCTGAAGGAGGCAACACCCTTCTGTAACAAGCTTCTTGTTATATCAGATTTGACAGGACCATCCAGAGCCTGGTGTCAGGCTCCAGGCCGTGCTGTAAGAGGCGACACCGTTCTGTAACCAGCACCGTGTTATATCAGATTTGACTGGACCATCCACAGCCTGCTGTCAGGCTCCAGGCCGTGCTGAAGGAGGCGACACCGTTCTGTAACCATCTCCTTGTTATATCAGATTTGACAGGACCATCCACAGACTGATGTCAGGCTCCAGGCCGTGCTGAAGGAGGCGACACCGTTCTGTAATCAGTTCCTTGTTGTATCAGATTTGACAGGACCATCCACAGCCTGGTGTCAGTCTCCAGGCCGTGTTGAAGGAGGCGACACCGTTCTGTAACCATCTCCTTGTTATATCAGATTTGACAGGACCATCCACAGACAGGTGTCAGGCTCCAGGCCATGCTGAAGGAGGCGACACCGTTCTGTAACCAGTTCCTTGTTATATCAGATTTGACAGGCCCTTCCACAGCCTGGTGTCAGGCTCCAGGCCGTGCTGAAGTAGGCGACACCGTTCTGTAACCAGCTCCTTGTTATATCAGATTTTACAGGACCATCCACAGCCTGGTGTCAGGCTCCAGGCCGTGCTGACGGAGGCGATACCGTTCTGTAACCAGCACCGTGTTATATCAGATTTGCCAGGACCATCCACAGCCTGGTGTCAGGCTCCAGGCCGCGCAGAAGGAGGCGACACCGTTCTGTAACCAGCACCTTGTTATATCAGATTTGACAGGACCATCCACAGCCTGGTGTCAGGCTCCAGGCCGTGCTGAAGGAGGCGAAACCGTTCTGTATCCATCTCCTTGTTATATCAGATTTGACAGGACCATCCACAGCCTGGTGTCAGGCTCCCGGCCGTGCTGAAGGAGGCGAAACCGTTCTGTAACCAGCTCAGTGTTATATCAGATTTGACAGGACCATCCACAGCCTGGTGTCAGGCTCCAGGCCGTGCTGAAGGAGGTGACACCGTTCTGTAATCTGCTCCTTGTTGTTTCAGATTTAACTGGACCATCCACAACCTGGTGTCAGGCTCCAGGCCGTGCTGAAGGAGGCGACACCGTTCTGTAACCAGCACCTTGTTATATCAGATTTGACAGGACCATCCACAGACTGGTGTCAGGCTCCAGGCCGTGCTGAAGGAGGTGACACCGTTCTGTAACAAGCTCCTTGTTATATCAGATTTGACAGGACCATCCACAACCTGGTGTCAGGCTCCAGGTAGTGCTGATGGAGGCGACACCGTTCCGTAACCAGGTCCTTGTTATTTCAGATTTGACAGGACCATCCACAGCCTGGTGTCAGGCTCCAGGCCGTGCTGAAGGAGGCGACACGGTTCTGTAAACAGCACCTTGTTCTATCTGATTTGACAGGACCATCCACAGCATGGTGTCAGGCTCCAGGCCGTGCTTAAGGAGGCGACACCGTTCCGTAACTATCTCCTTGTTATATCAGATTTGACAGGACCATCCACAGCCTGGTGTCAGGCTCCAGGCCGTGCTGAAGGAGGCGTCACCGTTCTGTAACCAGCTCCTTGTTATAACCGATTTGACAGGACCATCCACAGCCTGATGTCAGGCTCCAGGCCGTGCTGAAGGAGGCGACACCGTTCTATAACCAGCACCGTGTTCTATCAGATTTGACAGGACCATCCACAGCCTGGTGTCAGGCTCCAGCCCGTGCTGAAAGAGGCGACACCGTTCTGTAACCAGCACCGTGTTATATCAGATTTGACAGGCCCATCCACAGCCTGGTGTCAGGCTCCAGGCCGTGCTGAAGGAGGCGACACTGTTCTGTAAACAGCACCTTGTTCTATCTGATTTGACAGGACCATCCACAGCATGGTGTCAGGCCCCAGGCCGTGCATAAGGAGGCGACACCGTTCTGTAACTATCTCCTTGTTATATCAGATTACACAGGACCATCCAAAGCCTGGTGTCAGGCTCCAGGCCGTGCGGAAGGAGGCGACACCGTTCTGTAACAAGCTCCTTGTTATATCCGATTTGACAGGACCATCCACAGCCTGGTGTCAGGCCCCAGGCCGTGCTGAAGGAGGTGACGCCATTCTGTAACCAGCTCCTTGTTATATCAGATTTGACAGGACCATCCACAGCCTGGTGTCAGGCTCCAGGCTGTGCTGAAGGAGGTGACACCGTTCTGTAACCAGTTCCTTGTTATATCAGATTTGCCAGGACCATCCACAGTCTCGTGTCAGGCTCCAGATCGTGCTGAAGGAGGCGACACTGTTCTGTAACCAGCACCTTGTTATAACAGATTTGACAGGACCATCCACAGCCTGGTGTCAGGCCCCAAGCCGTGCTGAAGGAGGCGACACCGTTCTGTAACAAGATCCTTGTTATATCAGATTTGACAGGACCATCCACAGCCTGGTGTCAGGCTCCAGGCCGTGCTGAAGGAGGTGACACCGTTCTGTAACCAGCTCTTTGTTATATCAGATTTGACAGGACCATCCACTGCCTGGTGTCAGGCTCCAGGCCGTGCTGATGAAGGCGACACCGTCCTGTAACCAACTCCTTGTTATATCAGATTTGACAGGACCATCCACAGCCTGGTGTCAGGCTCCAGGCCGTGCTGAAGGAGGCGACACCGTTCTGTAACCAGCTCCTTGTTATATCAGATTTGACAGGACCATCCACAGCCTGGTGTCAGGCTCCAGGCCGTGCTGAAGGAGGTGTCACCGTTCTGTAACCAGCTCCTTGTTATATCAGATTTGACAGGACCATCCACAGCCTGGTGTCAGGCTCCAGGCCGTGCTGAAGGAGGCGACACTGTTCTGTAAACAGCACCTTGTTATATCAGATTTTACAGGACCATCCACAGCCTGGTGTCAGGCTCCAGGCCGTGCTGAAGGAGGCGACACTGTTCTGTAAACAGCACCTTGTTATAACAGATTTGACAGGACCATTCAGAGCCTGGTTACAGGCTCCAGGCCGTGCTGAAGGAGGTGACACCGTTGTGTAACCAGCTCCTTGTTACATCAGATGTGACAGGACCATCCACAGGCTGGTGTCAGGCTCCAGGCCGTGCTGAAGGAGGCGACACCGTTCTGTAACCAGTTCCTTGTTATATCTGATTTGACAGGACCATCCACAGCCTGGTGTCAGGCTCCAAGCCGTGCTGAAGGAGGCGACACCGTTCTGTAACCAGCTCCTTGTTATATCAGATTTGACAGGACCATCCACAGCCTGGTGTCAGGCTCCAGGCCGTGCTGAAGGAGGTGACACCGTTCTGTATCCAGCTCCTTGTTATATCAGATTTGACAGGATCATCCACAGCCTCGTGTCAGGCTCCAGGCCGTGCTGAAGGAGGCGACACCGTTCTGTAACCAGCACCTTATTATATCAGATTTGCCAGGACCATCCACAGCCTGGTGTCAGGCTCCAGGCCGTGCTGAAGGAGGCGACACCGTTCTGTAACCAGCTCCTTGTTGTATCAGATTTCACAGGACCATCCACAGCCTGGTGTCAGGCTCCAGGCCGTGCAGAAGGAGGTGACACCGTTCTGTAACCAGCTCCTTGTAATATCAGATTTGACAGGACCATCCACAGCCTGGTGTCATGCTCCAGGCCGTGCTGAAGGATGCGACACCGTTCTGTAACCAGCTCCTTGTTATGTCAGATTTGACAGGACCATCCACAGCCTGGTGTCAGGCTCCAGGCCGTGCTGAAGGGGGCGACACCATTCTGTAACCAGCTCCTTGTTATATCAGATTTGACAGGACCATCCACAGCCTGGTGTCAGGCTCCAGGCCGTGCTGAAGGAGGCGACACCGTTCTGTAACCAGCTCCTTGTTATATCAGATTTGACAGGACCATCCACTGCCTGGTGTGAGGCTCCAGGCCGTGCTGAAGGAGGCGACACCGTTCTGTAACCAGCTCCTTGTTATATCAGATTTGACAGGACCATCCACAGCCTGGTGTCAGCCTCCAGGCCGTGCTGAAGGATGCGACACAGTTCTGTAACCAGCTCCTTGTTGTGTGAGATTTGACAGGATCATCCACAGCCTCGTGTCAGGCTCCAGTCCGTGCTGAAGGAGGCGACACCGTTCTGTAACCAGCACCTTATTATATCAGATTTGACAGGACCATCCACAGCCTGGTGTCAGGCTCCAGGCCGTGCTGAAGGAGGCGACACCGTTCTGTAACCAGCTCCTTGTTGTATCAGATTTCACAGGACCATCCACAGCCTGGTGTCAGGCTCCAGGCCGTGCTGAAGGAGGCGACACCGTTCTGTAACCTGATCCTTGTTATATCAGATTTGACAGGACCATCCACAGACTGGTGTCAGGCTCCAGGCCGTGCTGAAGGAGGCGACACCGTTCTGTAACCAGCACCTTGTTGTATCAGATTTGACAGGACCATACACAGCCTGGTGTCAGGCTCCAGGCCGTGCTGAAGGAGGCGACACCGTTCTGTAACCAGCTCCTTGTTATATCAGATTTGACAGGACCATACACAGCCTGGTGTCAGGCTCCAGGCCGTGCTGAAGGAGGCGACACCGTTCTGGAACCAGCTCCTTGTTATATCAGATTTGACAGGACCATCCACAGCCTGGTGTCAGGCTCCAGGCCGTGCTGAAGGAGGCGACACCGTTCTGTAACCAGCTCCTTGTTATATCAGATTTGACAGGACCATCCACAGCCTGGTGTCAGGCTCCAGGCCCTGCTGAAGGAGGCGACACCGTTCTGTAACCAGCTCCTTGTTATATCAGATTTGCCTCACAATTTGCTTCTGGGTTGGGAGCAGGTTGGTAAAGTCTCCTTGAAATTCCCCAAGATGTTGGTACAGAGACAATTCTCCTCTGTCTTTTCGGCACTTCTCTTTCTGCAGCCTTTGCTCCATTTGTTGGTTATGTTCCGGACCCACATTCACGGTAACTACAGCCCCAGATCCCGTTCAGAGCTGGGTCACCAAATAATCTATTATCCTTGAATGTCTGCAACAGCTCACAACACAACCGGCAGAAACCCATCCTCAGCATCTCCACTAACCTTCCAATAACACAACCTGCAGAAACCCATCCTCAGCATCGTCACTCAGCTCCCAATAACACAACCTGCAGAAACCCATCCTCAGCATCTCCACTCACCTCCCAATAACACAACCTGCAGAAACCTATCCTCAGCATCATCACTCACCTCCCAAAAACACAACCTGCAGAATCCCATCCTCAGCATCTCCACTCAGCTCCCAATAACACAACCTGCAGAAACCCATCCTCAGCATCTCCACTAACGTCCCATTATCACAACCTGCAGAAACCCATCCTCAGCATCTCCACTAACCTTCCAATAACACAACCTGCAGAAACCCATCCTCAGCATCTCCACTCACCTCCCAATAACACAAACTGCAGAAACCCATCCTCAGCATCTCCACTCATCTCCCAATAACACAACCTGCAGAAACCCATCCTCAGCATCGTCACTCACCTCCCAATAACACAACCTGCAGAAACACATCCTCAGCATCTCCACTCACCTTCCAATAACACAACCTGCAGAAACCCATCGTCAGCATCTCCACTCACCTCCCAATAACACAACCTGAAGAAACCCATCCTCAGCATCTTCACTCACCTTACAATAACACAAACTGCAGAAACCCAACCGCAGCATCTCCACTCACCTTCCAATAACACAACCTGCAGAAACCCATCCTCAGCATCTCCACTCACCTCCCAATAACACAACCTGCAGAAACCCATTCTCAGCATCTCCACTCACCTCCCAATAACACAACCTGCAGAAACCCATTCTCAGCATCTCCACTCACCTCCCAATAACCCAACCTGCAGAATCCCATCCTCTGCATCTTCACTCAGCTCCCAATAACACAACCTGCAGAAACCCATCCTCAGCATCTCCACTCACCTTCCAATAACACAACCTGCAGAAACCCAACCCCAGCATCTTCACTCAACTTCCAATAACACAACCTGCAGAAACCCATCCTCAGCATCTTCACTCACCTTCCAGTAACACAATTTGCAGAAACCCATCCTCAGCACCACCACTCACCCCCCAATAACACAACCTGCAGAAACCCATCCTCAGCATCTCCACTCACCTTCCAATAACACAACCTGCAGAAACCCAACCCCAGCATCTTCACTCACCTTCCAATAACACAACCTGCAGAAACCCGTCCTCAGCATCTCCACTCACCTTCCAGTGACACAACCTGTAGAAATCCATCCTCAGCATCTCCACTCACCGCCCAATAACACAACCTGCAGAAACGCATCCTCAGCGTCTCCACTCAGCACCCAATAACACAACCTGCAGAAACCCATCCTCAGCATCTCCACTCATGTCCCCAATAACACAACCTGAAGAAACCCATCCATAGCATGTCAACTAATCTTCCAGTAACACAACCTGTAGAAATCCATCCTCAGCATCACCACTCACCGTCCAATAACACAACCTGCTGAAACCCATCCTCAGCATCTCCACTCACCTCCCAATAACACAATCTGCAGAAACCCATCCTTAGCATCGTCACTCACCTCCCAATAACACAACCTGCAGAAACCCATCCTCAGCATCTCCACTAACCTCCCCATATCACAACCTGCAGAAACCCATCCTCAGCATCTCCACTAACCTTCCAATAACACAACCTGCAGAAACCCATCCTCAGCATCTTCACTCACCTTCCAATAAGACAACCTGCAGACACCCATCCTCAGCATCTCCACTCACCTCCCAATAACGCTACCTGCAGAAACCCATCCTCAGCATCACCACTCACCTCCCAATAACCCAACCTGCAGAATCCCATCCTCTGCATCTTCACTCAGCTCCCAATAACACAACCTGCAGAAACCCATCCTCAGCATCTCCACTCACCTTCCAATAACACAACCTGCAGAAACCCAACCCCAGCATCTTCACTCACCATCCAATAACACAACCTGCAGACACCCATCCTCAGCATCTTTTCTCACCTTCCAGTAACACAATTTGCAGAAACCCATCCTCAGCCCCACCACACACCCCCCAATAACACAACCTGCAGAAACCCATCCTCAGCATCTCCACTCACCTTCCAATAACACAACCTGCAGAAACCCAACCCCAGCATCTTCACTCACCTTCCAATAACACAACCTACAGAAACCCGTCCTCTGCATCTCCACTCACCTTCCAGTGACACAACCTGTAGAAATCCATCCTCAGCATCTCCACTCACCGTCCAATAACACAACCTGCAGAAACGCATCCTCAGCGTCTTCACTCACCACCCAATAACACAACCTGCAGAAACCCATCCTCAGCATCTCCACTCATGTCCCCAATAACACAACCTGAAGAAACCCATCCATAGCATCTCCACCAATCTTCCAGTAACACAACCTGTAGAAATCCATCCTCAGCATCACAACTCACCGTCCAATAACACAACCTGCTGAAACCCATCCTCAGCATCTCCACTCACCTCCCAATAACACAATCTGCAGAAACCCATCCTCAGCATCGTCACTCACCTCCCAATAACACAACCTGCAGAAACCCATCCTCAGCATCTCCACTCACCTCCCAATAACACAACCTGCAGAAACCCATCCTCAGCATCTCCACTAACCTCCCCATATCACAACCTGCAGAATCCCATCCTCTGCATCTTCACTCAGCTCCCAATAACACAACCTGCAGAAACCCATCCTCAGCATCTCCACTCACCTTCCAATAACACAACCTGCAGAAACCCAACCCCAGCATCTTCACTCAACTTCCAATAACACAACCTGCAGAAACCCATCCTCAGCATCTTCACTCACCTTCCAGTAACACAATTTGCAGAAACCCATCCTCAGCACCACCACTCACCCCCCAATAACACAACCTGCAGAAACCCATCCTCAGCATCTCCACTCACCTTCCAATAACACAACCTGCAGAAACCCAACCCCAGCATCTTCACTCACCTTCCAATAACACAACCTGCAGAAACCCGTCCTCAGCATCTCCACTCACCTTCCAGTGACACAACTTGTAGAAATCCACCCTCAGCATCTCCACTCACCGTCCAATAACACAACCTGCAGAAACGCATCCTCAGCGTCTCCACTCACCACCCAATAACACAACCTGCAGAAACCCATCCTCAGCATCTCCACTCATGTCCCCAATAACACAACCTGAAGAAACCCATCCATAGCATGTCAACTAATCTTCCAGTAACACAACCTGTAGAAATCCATCCTCAGCATCACCACTCACCGTCCATTAACACAACCTGCTGAAACCCATCCTCAGCATCTCCACTCACCTCCCAATAACACCATCTGCAGAAACCCATCCTCAGCATCGTCACTCACCTCCCAATAACACAACCTGCAGAAACCCATCCTCAGCATCTCCACTAACCTCCCCATATCACAACCTGCAGAAACCCATCCTCAGCATCTCCACTAACCTTCCAATAACACAACCTGCAGAAACCCATCCTCAGTATCTTCACTCACCTTCCAATAACACAACCTGCAGACACCCATCCTCAGCATCTCCACTCACCTCCCAATAACGCAACCTGCAGAAACCCATCCTCAGCATCACCACTCACCTCCCAATAACCCAACCTGCAGAATCCCATCCTCTGCATCTTCACTCAGCTCCCAATAACACAACCTGCAGAAACCCATCCTCAGCATCTCCACTCACCTACCAATAACACAACCTGCAGAAACCCAACCCCAGCATCTTCACTCACCATCCAATAACACAACCTGCAGAAACCCATCCTCAGCATCTTTTCTCACCTTCCAGTAACACAATTTGCAGAAACCCATCCTCAGCCCCACCACTCACCCCCCAATAACACAACCTGCAGAAACCCATCCTCAGCATCTCCACTCACCTTCCAATAACACAACCTGCAGAAACCCAACCCCAGCATCTTCACTCACCTTCCAATAACACAACCTGCAGAAACCCGTCCTCTGCATCTCCACTCACCTTCCAGTGACACAACCTGTAGAAATCCATCCTCAGCATCTCCACTCACCGTCCAATAACACAACCTGCAGAAACGCATCCTCAGCGTCTTCACTCACCACCCAATAACACAACCTGCAGAAACCCATCCTCAGCATCTCCACTCATGTCCCAAATAACACAACCTGAAGAAACCCATCCATAGCATCTCCACCAATCTTCCAGTAACACAACCTGTAGAAATCCATCCTCAGCATCACCACTCACCGTCCAATAACACAACCTGCTGAAACCCATCCTCAGCATCTCCACTCACCTCCCAATAACACAATCTGCAGAAACCCATCCTCAGCATCGTCACTCACCTCCCAATAACACAACCTGCAGAAACCCATCCTCAGCATCTCCACTCACCTCCCAATAACACAACCTGCAGAAACCCATCCTCAGCATCTCCACTAACCTCCCCATATCACAACCTGCAGAAACCCATTCTCAGCATCTCCACTAACCTTCCAATAACACAACGTGCAGAAACCCATCCTCAGCATCTCCACTCACCTTCCAATAACACAACCTGCTGAAACCCATCCTCAGCATCTCCACTCACCTCCGAATAACACAACCTGCAGAAACCCATCCTCAGCATCGTCACTCACCTCCCAATAACACAACCTGCAGAAACCCCTCCTCAGCATCTCCACTCACCTCCCAATAACACAACCTGCAGAAACCCATCCTCAGCATCTCCACTCACCTTCCAATAACACAACCTGCAGAAACCCATCGTGAGCATCGCCACTCACCTCCCAATAACACAACCTGCAGAAACCCATCCTCAGCATCTTCACTCACCTTCCAATAACACAAACTGCAGAAACCCAACCGCAGCATCTCCACTCACCTTCCAATAACACAACCTGCAGAAAGCCATCCTCAGCATCTCCACTCACCGTCCAATAACACAACCTGCAGAAACGCATCCTCAGCGTCTTCACTCACCACCCAATAACACAACCGGCAGAAACCCATCCTCAGCATCTCCACTCACCCCCCCAATAACACATATGAAGAAAGCCATCCATAGCATCTCCACTCACCTTCCAGTAACACAACCTGTAGAAATCCATCCTCAGCATCTCCACTCACCGTCCAATAACACAACCTGCATAAACCCATCCTCAGCATCTCCACTCACCGCCCAATAACACAACCTGCAGAAACCCATCCTCAGCATCGTCACTCACCTCCCAATAACACAACCTGCAGAAACCCATCCTCAGCATCTCCACTCACCTCCCAATAACACAACCTGCAGAAACCCATCCTCAGCATCGTCACTCACCTCCCAATAACACAACCTGCAGAAACCCATCCTCAGCATCTTCACACACCTCCCAACATCACAACCTGCAGAAACCCATCCTCAGCATCTCCAGTAACCTTCCAATCACACAACCTGCAGAAACCCATCCTCAGCATCCCCAATCACCTTCCAATAACACAACCTGCAGAAACCCATCCCCAGCATCTCCACTCACCTCCCAATAACACAACCTGCAGAAACCCATCCCCAGCATCTCGACTCACCTCCCAATAACACAACCTGCAGAAACCCATCCTCAGCATCGTCACTCACCTCCCAATAACACAACCTGCAGAAACCAATCCTCAGCATCTCCACTCACCTCCCAATAACACAACCTGCAGAAACCCATCCTCAGCATCGTCACTCACCTCCCAATAAGACAACCTGCAGAAACCCATCCTCAGCATCTTCACCCACCTCCCAATATCACAACCTGCAGAAACCCATCCTCAGCATCTCCAGTAACCTTCCAGTAACACAACCTGTAGAAATCCATCCTCAGCATCTCCACTCACCGTCCAATAACACAACCTGCAGAAACCCATCCTCAGCATCTCCACTCACCGCCCAATAACACAACCTGCAGAAACCCATCCTCATCATCGTCACTCACCTCCCAATAACACAACCTGCAGAAATCCATCCTCAGCATCCCCAATCACCTTCCAATAACACAACCTGCAGAAACCCATCCCCAGCATCTCCACTCACCTCCCAATAACACAACCTGCAGAAACCCATCCCCAGCATCTCGACTCACCTCCCAATAACACAACCTGCAGAAACCCATTCTCAGCATCGTCACTCACCTCCCAATAACACAACCTGCAGAAACCCATCCTCAGTATCTCCACTCACCTCCCAATAACACAACCTGCAGAAACCCACCCTCAGCATCTCCACTCACCTTCCAATAACACAACCTGCAGAAACCCATCGTCAGCATCTTCACTCACCTTCCAATAACACAACCTGCAGAAACCCATTCTCAGCATCTCCAGTCACCTCCCAATAACACAACCTGCAGAACCCCATTCTCAGTATCTTCACTCACCTTCCAATAACACAAACTGCAGAAACCCATCCTCAGCATCTCCACTCACCTTCCAATAACACAACCTGCAGAAACCCATCCTCAGCATCTTCACTAACCTTGCAATAACATAATTTGCAGAAACCCATCCTCAGCACCACAACTCACTCACCAATAACACAACCGGCAGAAACCCATCCTCAGCATCTCCACTCACCGTCCAATAACACAACCTGCAGAAACGCATCCTCAGCGTCTTCACTCACCACCCAATAACACAACCGGCAGAAACCCATCCTCAGCATCTCCACTCACCCCCCCCCCAATAACACATCTGAAGAAACCCATCCATAGCATCTCCATCAACCTTCCAATAACACAACCTGTAGAAATCCATCCTCAGCATCTCCACTCACCGTCCAATAACACAACCTGCAGAAACACATCCTCAGCATCGTCACTCACCTCCCAATAACACAACCTGCAGAAACCCATCCTCAGCATCTCCACTCACCTCTCAATAACACAACCTGCAGAAACCCATCCTCTGCATCTCCACTCGCCTCCCAATAACACAACCTGCAGAAACCCATTCTCAGCATCTTCACTCACCTTCCAATAACACAAACTGCAGAAACCCATCCTCAGCATCTCCACTCACCTCCCAATAACTCAACCTGCAGAAACCCATCCTCAGCATCTCCACTAACCTCCCAATAACTCAACCTGCAGAAACCCATCCTCAGCATCTCCACTCACCTCCCAATAACTCAACCTGCAGAAACCCATCCTCAGCATCTCCACTCACATTCCAATAACACAACCTGCAGAAACCCATCCTCAGCATCTCCACTCACATTCCAATAACACAACCTGCAGAAAGCCAACCCCAGCATCTTCACTCACCTTCCAATACCACAACCTGCCGAAACCCATCCTCAGCATCTTCACTAACCTCACAATAACACAACCTGCAGAAACCCATCCTCAGCATCTCCACTCACCCCCCAATAACACAACCTGCAGAAACCCATCCTCAGCATCTCCACTCACCCCCCAATAACACAACCTGAAGAAACCCAACCATAGCATCTCCACTCACCTTCCAGTAACACAACCTGTAGAAATCCATCCTCAGCATCTCCACTCACCGTCCAAAAACACAACCTGCAGAAACGCATCCTCAGCGTCTTCACTCACCATCCAATAACACAAAGTGCAGAAAACCATCCTCAGCATCTCCACTCACCCCCCCAATAACACAACCTGAAGAAACCCATCCATCGCATCTCCACTCACCTTCCAGTAACACAACCTGTAGAAATCCATCCTCAGCTTCTACACTCACCGTCCAATAACACAACATGCAGAAACCCATCCTCAGCGTCTTCACCCACCTCCCAATAACACAACCTGCAGAAACCCATCCTCAGCATCTTCACTCACCTTCCAATAACACAACCTGCAGAAACCCATCCTCAGAATCTCCACTCACCTCCCAAAAACACATCCTGCAGAAACCCATCCTCAGCATCTCCACTCACCTTCCAATAATACAATGAGCAGAAACCCATCCTCAGCATCTTCACTAACCTTGCAATAACACAATTTGCAGAAACACATCCTCAGCACCTCCACTCACCCCCCAATAACACAACCTGAAAAACCCATCCTCAGCATCTCCACTCACCTCCCAATAACACAACCTGAAGAAACCCATCCGTAGCATCTCCACTCACCTTCCAGTAACACAACCTGTAGAAACCCATCCTCAGCATCTCCACTCACCGTCCAATAACACAACCTGCAGAAACCCATCCTCAGCGTCTTCACCCACCTCCCAATAACACAACCTGCAGAAACCCATCCTCAGCACCTTCACTCACCTTCCAATAACACAACCTGCAGAAACCCATCCTCAGAATCTCCACTCACCTCCCAATAACACAACCTGCAGAAACCCATCCTCAGCATCTCCACTCACCTTCCAATAATACAATGAGCAGAAACTCATCCTCAGCATCTTCACTAACCTTGCAATAACACAATTTGCAGAAACCCATCCTCAGCACCTCCACTCACCCCCCAATAACACAACCTGAAAAACCCATCCTCAGCATCTCCACTCACCTCCCAATAACACAACCTGAAGAAACCCATCCATAGCAACTCCACTCACCTTCCAGTAACACAACCTGTAGAAACCCATCCTCAGCATCTCCACTCACCGTCCAATAACACAACCTGCAGAAACCCATGCTCAGCGTCTTCACCCACTTCCCAATAACACAACCTGCAGAAACCCATCCTCAGCATCTTCACTCAACCTTCCAATAACACAACCTGCAGAAACCCATCCTCAGAATCTCCACTCACCTCCCAATAACACAACCTGCAGAAACTCATCCTCAGCATCTCCACTCACCTTCCAATAATACAATGAGCAGAAACCCATCCTCAGCATCTTCACTAACCTTGCAATAACACAATTTGCAGAAACCCATCCTCAGCACCTCCACTCACCCCCCAATAACACAACCTGAAGAAACCCATCCTTAGCATCTCCACTCACCTTCCAGTAACTCAACCTGCAGAAATCCATCCTCAGCATCTCAACTCACCGTCCAATAACACAACCTGCAGAAACCCGTCCTCAGCATCTTCACTCACCTCCCAATAACACAACCTGCACACACCCATCCTCAACATCTTTACTCACCTCCCAATAACGCAACCTGCAGAAACCCATCCTCAACAACTCCACTCACCTCCCAAATAACACAACCTGCAGAAACCCATCCTCAGCATCTCCACTCACTTTCTAATAACACAATCTGCAGAAACCCATCCCCAGCGTCTTCACTCAGCTCCCACTAACACAACCTGCAGAAACCCATCCTCAGCATCTCCACTCACCTTCCAATAACACAACCTGCAGAAACCCACCCCATCATCTTCACTCACCTTCCAATAACACAACCTGCTGAAACCCATCGTCAGCATCTCCACTCACCTCCCAATAACACAACCTGCAGAAACCCATCCTCAGCATCTTCACTCACCTTCCAATAACACAAACTGCAGAAACCCAACCGCAGCATCTCCACTCACCTTCCAATAACACAACCTGCAGAAACCCATCCTCAGCATCTCCACTCACCGTCCAATAACACAACCTGCAGAAACGCATCCTCAGCGTCTTCACTCACCACCCAATAACACAACCGGCAGAAACCCATCCTCAGCATCTCCACTCACCCCCCCCAATAACACATCTGAAGAAACCCATCCATAGCATCTCCACCAACCTTCCAATAACACAACCTGTAGAAATCCATCCTCAGCATCTCCACTCACCGTCCAATAAGAGAACCTCCAGAAACCCATCCTCAGCATCTCCACTCACCTCTCAATAACACAACCTGCAGAAACCCATCCTCAGCATCTCCACTCGCCTCCCAATAACACAACCTGCAGAAACCCATTCTCAGCATCTTCACTTACCTTCCAATAACACAAACTGCAGAAACCCATCCTCAGCATCGTCACTCACCTCCCAATAACACAACCTGCAGAAACCCATCCTCAGCATCTCCACTCACCTCCCAATAACACAACCTGCAGAAACCCATCCTCAGCATCTCCACTAACCTCCCCATATCACAACCTGCAGAAACCCATTCTCAGCATCTCCACTAACCTTCCAATAACACAACGTGCAGAAACCCATCCTCAGCATCTCCACTCACCTTCCAATAACACAACCTGCTGAAACCCATCCTCAGCATCTCCACTCACCTCCGAATAACACAACCTGCAGAAACCCATCCTCAGCATCGTCACTCACCTCCCAATAACACAACCTGCAGAAACCCCTCCTCAGCATCTCCACTCACCTCCCAATAACACAACCTGCAGAAACCCATCCTCAGCATCTCCACTCACCTTCCAATAACACAACCTGCAGAAACCCATCGTGAGCATCTCCACTCACCTCCCAATAACACAACCTGCAGAAACCCATCCTCAGCATCTTCACTCACCTTCCAATAACACAAACTGCAGAAACCCAACCGCAGCATCTCCACTCACCTTCCAATAACACAACCTGCAGAAAGCCATCCTCAGCATCTCCACTCACCGTCCAATAACACAACCTGCAGAAACGCATCCTCAGCGTCTTCACTCACCACCCAATAACACAACCGGCAGAAACCCATCCTCAGCATCTCCACTCACCCCCCCCAATAACACATATGAAGAAAGCCATCCATAGCATCTCCACTCACCTTCCAGTAACACAACCTGTAGAAATCCATCCTCAGCATCTCCACTCACCGTCCAATAACACAACCTGCAGAAACCCATCCTCAGCATCTCCACTCACCGCCCAATAACACAACCTGCAGAAACCCATCCTCAGCATCGTCACTCACCTCCCAATAACACAACCTGCAGAAACCCATCCTCAGCATCTCCACTCACCTCCCAATAACACAACCTGCAGAAACCCATCCTCAGCATCGTCACTCACCTCCCAATAACACAACCTGCAGAAACCCATCCTCAGCATCTTCACACACCTCCCAACATCACAACCTGCAGAAACCCATCCTCAGCATCTCCAGTAACCTTCCAATCACACAACCTGCAGAAACCCATCCTCAGCATCCCCAATCACCTTCCAATAACACAACCTGCAGAAACCCATCCCCAGCATCTCCACTCACCTCCCAATAACACAACCTGCAGAAACCCATCCCCAGCATCTCGACTCACCTCCCAATAACACAACCTGCAGAAACCCATCCTCAGCATCGTCACTCACCTCCCAATAACACAACCTGCAGAAACCAATCCTCAGCATCTCCACTCACCTCCCAATAACACAACCTGCAGAAACCCATCCTCAGCATCGTCACTCACCTCCCAATAAGACAACCTGCAGAAACCCATCCTCAGCATCTTCACCCACCTCCCAATATCACAACCTGCAGAAACCCATCCTCAGCATCTCCAGTAACCTTCCAGTAACACAACCTGTAGAAATCCATCCTCAGCATCTCCACTCACCGTCCAATAACACAACCTGCAGAAACCCATCCTCAGCATCTCCACTCACCGCCCAATAACACAACCTGCAGAAACCCATCCTCATCATCGTCACTCACCTCCCAATAACACAACCTGCAGAAATCCATCCTCAGCATCCCCAATTACCTTCCAATAACACAACCTGCAGAAACCCATCCCCAGCATCTCCACTCACCTCCCAATAACACAACCTGCAGAAACCCATCCCCAGCATCTCGACTCACCTCCCAATAACACAACCTGCAGAAACCCATCCTCAGCATCGTCACTCACCTCCCAATAACACAACCTGCAGAAACCCATCCTCAGTATCTCCACTCACCTCCCAATAACACAACCTGCAGAAACCCACCCTCAGCATCTCCACTCACCTTCCAATAACACAACCTGCAGAAACCCATCGTCAGCATCTTCACTCACCTTCCAATAACACAACCTGCAGAAACCCATTCTCAGCATCTCCAGTCACCTCCCAATAACACAACCTGCAGAACCCCATTCTCAGCATCTTCACTCACCTTCCAATAACACAAACTGCAGAAACCCATCCTCAGCATCTCCACTCACCTTCCAATAACACAACCTGCAGAAACCCATCCTCAGCATCTTCACTAACCTTGCAATAACATAATTTGCAGAAACCCATCCTCAGCACCACAACTCACTCACCAATAACACAACCGGCAGAAACCCATCCTCAGCATCTCCACTCACCGTCCAATAACACAACCTGCAGAAACGCATCCTCAGCGTCTTCACTCACCACCCAATAACACAACCGGCAGAAACCCATCCTCAGCATCTCAACTCACCCCCCCCCCCCAATAACACATCTGAAGAAACCCATCCATAGCATCTCCATCAACCTTCCAATAACACAACCTGTAGAAATCCATCCTCAGCATCTCCACTCACCGTCCAATAACACAACCTGCAGAAACACATCCTCAGCATCGTCACTCACCTCCCAATAACACAACCTGCAGAAACCCATCCTCAGCATCTCCACTCACCTCTCAATAACACAACCTGCAGAAACCCATCCTCTGCATCTCCACTCGCCTCCCAATAACACAACCTGCAGAAACCCATTCTCAGCATCTTCACTCACCTTCCAATAACACAAACTGCAGAAACCCATCCTCAGCATCTCCACTCACCTCCCAATAACTCAACCTGCAGAAACCCATCCTCAGCATCTCCACTAACCTCCCAATAACTCAACCTGCAGAAACCCATCCTCAGCATCTCCACTCACCTCCCAATAACTCAACCTGCAGAAACCCATCCTCAGCATCTCCACTCACATTCCAATAACACAACCTGCAGAAACCCATCCTCAGCATCTCCACTCACATTCCAATAACACAACCTGCAGAAAGCCAACCCCAGCATCTTCACTCACCTTCCAATACCACAACCTGCCGAAACCCATCCTCAGCATCTTCACTAACCTCACAATAACACAACCTGCAGAAACCCATCCTCAGCATCTCCACTCACCCCCCAATAACACAACCTGCAGAAACCCATCCTCAGCATCTCCACTCACCCCCCAATAACACAACCTGAAGAAACCGAACCATAGCATCTCCACTCACCTTCCAGTAACACAACCTGTAGAAATCCATCCTCAGCATCTCCACTCACCGTCCAAAAACACAACCTGCAGAAACGCATCCTCAGCGTCTTCACTCACCACCCAATAACACAAAGTGCAGAAAACCATCCTCAGCATCTCCACTCACCCCCCCCAATAACACAACCTGAAGAAACCCATCCATCGCATCTCCACTCACCTTCCAGTAACACAACCTGTAGAAATCCATCCTCAGCATCTACACTCACCGTCCAATAACACAACATGCAGAAACCCATCCTCAGCGTCTTCACCCACCTCCCAATAACACAACCTGCAGAAACCCATCCTCAGCATCTTCACTCACCTTCCAATAACACAACCTGCAGAAACCCATCCTCAGAATCTCCACTCACCTCCCAATAACACATCCTGCAGAAACCCATCCTCAGCATCTCCACTCACCTTCCAATAATACAATGAGCAGAAACCCATCCTCAGCATCTTCACTAACCTTGCAATAACACAATTTGCAGAAACACATCCTCAGCACCTCCACTCACCCCCCAATAACACAACCTGAAAAACCCATCCTCAGCATCTCCACTCACCTCCCAATAACACAACCTGAAGAAACCCATCCGTAGCATCTCCACTCACCTTCCAGTAACACAACCTGTAGAAACCCATCCTCAGCATCTCCACTCACCGTCCTATAACACAACCTGCAGAAACCCATCCTCAGCGTCTTCACCCACCTCCCAATAACACAACCTGCAGAAACCCATCCTCAGCACCTTCACTCACCTTCCAATAACACAACCTGCAGAAACCCATCCTCAGAATCTCCACTCACCTCCCAATAACACAACCTGCAGAAACCCATCCTCAGCATCTCCACTCACCTTCCAATAATACAATGAGCAGAAACCCATCCTCAGCATCTTCACTAACCTTGCAATAACACAATTTGCAGAAACCCATCCTCAGCACCTCCACTCACCCCCCAATAACACAACCTGAAAAACCCATCCTCAGCATCTCCACTCACCTCCCAATAACACAACCTGAAGAAACCCATCCATAGCAACTCCACTCACCTTCCAGTAACACAACCTGTAGAAACCCATCCTCAGCATCTCCACTCACCGTCCAATAACACAACCTGCAGAAACCCATGCTCAGCGTCTTCACCCACTTCCCAATAACACAACCTGCAGAAACCCATCCTCAGCATCTTCACTCAACCTTCCAATAACACAACCTGCAGAAACCCATCCTCAGAATCTCCACTCACCTCCCAATAACACAACCTGCAGAAACTCATCCTCAGCATCTCCACTCACCTTCCAATAATACAATGAGCAGAAACCCATCCTCAGCATCTTCACTAACCTTGCAATAACACAATTTGCAGAAACCCATCCTCAGCACCTCCACTCACCCCCCAATAACACAACCTGAAGAAACCCATCCTTAGCATCTCCACTCACCTTCCAGTAACTCAACCTGCAGAAATCCATCCTCAGCATCTCAACTCACCGTCCAATAACACAACCTGCAGAAACCCGTCCTCAGCATCTTCACTCACCTCCCAATAACACAACCTGCACACACCCATCCTCAACATCTTTACTCACCTCCCAATAACGCAACCTGCAGAAACCCATCCTCAACAACTCCACTCACCTCCCAAATAACACAACCTGCAGAAACCCATCCTCAGCATCTCCACTCACTTTCTAATAACACAACCTGCAGAAACCCATCCTCAGCGTCTTCACTCAGCTCCCACTAACACAACCTGCAGAAACCCATCCTCAGCATCTCCACTCACCTTCCAATAACACAACCTGCAGAAACCCACCCCATCATCGTCACTCACCTTCCAATAACACAACCTGCTGAAACCCATCGTCAGCATCTCCACTCACCTCCCAATAACACAACCTGCAGAAACCCATCCTCAGCATCTTCACTCACCTTCCAATAACACAAACTGCAGAAACCCAACCGCAGCATCTCCACTCACCTTCCAATAACACAACCTGCAGAAACCCATCCTCAGCATCTCCACTCACCGTCCAATAACACAACCTGCAGAAACGCATCCTCAGCGTCTTCACTCACCACCCAATAACACAACCGGCAGAAACCCATCCTCAGCATCTCCACTCACCCCCCCCAATAACACATCTGAAGAAACCCATCCATAGCATCTCCACCAACCTTCCAATAACACAACCTGTAGAAATCCATCCTCAGCATCTCCACTCACCGTCCAATAAGAGAACCTCCAGAAACCCATCCTCAGCATCTCCACTCACCTCTCAATAACACAACCTGCAGAAACCCATCCTCAGCATCTCCACTCGCCTCCCAATAACACAACCTGCAGAAACCCATTCTCAGCATCTTCACTTACCTTCCAATAACACAAACTGCAGAAACCCATCCTCAGCATCTCCACTCAACTCCCAATAACTCAACCTGCAGAAACCCATCCTCAGCATCTCCACTCACCTCCCAATAACTCAACCTGCAGAAACCCATCCTCAGCATCTCCACTCACCTCCCAATAACTCAACCTGCAGAAACCCATCCTCAGCATCTCCCCTCACCTCCCAATAACTCAACCTGCAGAAACCCATCCTCAGCATCTCCATTCACCTCCCAATAACACAACCTGCAGAAACCCATCCTCAGCATCTCCACTCACATTCCAATAACACAACCTGCACAAACCCAACCCCAGCATCTTCACTCATCTTCCAATTCCACAACCTGCCGAAACCCGTCCTCAGCATCTTCACTAACCTCGCAATAACACAACCTGCAGAAACCCATCCTCAGCCTCTCCACTCACCCCCCAATAACACAACCTGCAGAAACCCATCCTCAGCATCTCCACTCACCCCCCAATAACACAACCTGAAGAAACCCAACCATAGCATCTCCACTCACCTTCCAGTAACACAACCTGTAGAAATCCATCCTCAGCATCTCCACTCACCGTCCAAAAACACAACCTGCAGAAACGCATCCTCAGCGTCTTCACTCACCACCCAATAACACAAAGTGCAGAAAACCATCCTCAGCATCTCCACTCACCCCACCCCCCCAAAAACACAACCTGATGAAACCCATCCATCGCATCTCCACTCACCTTCCAGTAACACAACCTGTAGAAATCCATCCTCAGCATCTACACTCACCGTCCAATAACACAACCTGCAGAAACCCATCCTCAGCGTCTTCACCCACCTCCCAATAACACAACCTGCAGAAACCCATCCTCAGCATCTTCACTCACCTTCCAATAACACAACCTGCAGAAACCCATCCTCAGAATCTCCGCTCACCTCCCAATAACACAACCTGCAGAAACCCATCCTCAGCATCTCCACTCACCTTCCAATAATACAATGAGCAGAAACCCATCCTCAGCATCTTCACTAACCTTGCAATAACACAATTTGCAGAAACCCATCCTCAGCACCTCCACTCACCCCCCAATAACACAACCTGAAAAACCCATCCTCAGCATCTCCACTCACCTCCCAATAACACAACCTGAAGAAACCCATCCATAGCATCTCCACTCACCTTCCAGTAACACAACCTGTAGAAACCCATCCTCAGCATCTCCACTCACCGTCCAATAACACAACCTGCAGAAACCCATCCTCAGCGTCTTCACCCACCTCCCAATAACACAACCTGCAGAAACCCATCCTCAGCATCTTCACTCACCTTCCAATAACACAACCTGCAGAAACCCATCCTCAGAATCTCCACTCACCTCCCAATAACACAACCTGCAGAAACCCATCCTCAGCATCTCCACTCACCTTCCAATAATACAATGAGCAGAAACCCATCCTCAGCATCTTCACTAACCTTGCAATAACACAATTTGCAGAAACCCATCCTCAGCACCTCCACTCACCTCCCAAATAACACAACCTGCAGAAACCCATCCTCAGCATCTCCACTCACTTTCTAATAACACAACCTGCAGAAACCCATCCTCAGCATCTTCACTCAGCTCCCAATAACACAACCTGCAGAAACCCATCCTCAGCATCTCCACTCACCTCCCAATAACGCAACCTGCAGAAACCCATCCTCAGCAACTCCACTCACCTCCCAAATAACACAACCTGCAGAAACCCATCCTCAGCATCTCCACTCACTTTCTAATAACACAACATGCAGAACCCCATCCTCAGCATCTTCACTCAGCTCCCAATAACACAACCTGCAGAAACCCATCCTCAGCATCTCCACTCACCATCCAATAACACAACCTGCAGAAACCCAACCCCATCATCTTCACTCACCTTCCAATAACACAACCTGCAGAAACCCATCCTCAGCGTCTTCACCCACCTCCCAATAACACAACCTGCAGAAACCCATCCTCAGCATCTTCACTCACCTTCCAATAACACAACCTGCAGAAACCCATCCTCAGAATCTCCACTCACCTCCCAATAACACAACATGCAGAAACCCATCCTCAGCATCTCCACTCACCTTCCAATAATACAATGAGCAGAAACCCATCCTCAGCATCTTCACTAACCTTGCAATAACACAATTTGCAGAAACCCATCCTCAGCATCTCCACTCACCATCCAATAACACAACCTGCAGAAACCCAACCCCATCATCTTCACTCACCTTCCAATAACACAACCTGCTGAAACCCATCGTCAGCATCTCCACTCACCTCCCAATAACACAACCTGCAGAAACCCATCCTCAGCATCTTCACTCACCTTCCAATAACACAAACTGCAGAAACCCAACCGCAGCATCTCCACTCACCTTCCAATAACACAACCTGCAGAAACCCATCCTCAGCATCTCCACTCACCGTCCAATAACACAACCTGCAGAAACGCATCCTCAGCGTCTTCACTCACCACCCAATAACACAACCGGCAGAAACCCATCCTCAGCATCTCCACTCACCCCCCCAATAACACATCTGAAGAAACCCATCCATAGCATCTCCACCAACCTTCCAATAACACAACCTGTAGAAATCCATCCTCAGCATCTCCACTCACCGTCCAATAACACAACCTGCAGAAATCCATCCTCAGCATCGTCACTCACCTCCCAATAACACAACCTGCAGAAACCCATCCTCAGCATCTCCACTCACCTCTCAATAACACAACCTGCAGAAACCCATCCTCAGCATCTCCACTCGCCTCCCAATAACACAACCTGCAGAAACCCATTCTCAGCATCTTCACTCACCTTCCAATAACACAAACTGCAGAAACCCATCCTCAGCATCTCCACTCAACTCCCAATAACTCAACCTGCAGAAACCCATCCTCAGCATCTCCACTCACCTCCCAATAACTCAACCTGCAGAAACCCATCGTCAGCATCTCCACTCACCTCCCAATACCTCAACCTGCAGAAACCCATCCTCAGCATCTCCACTCACCTCCCAATATCTCAACCTGCAGAAACCCATCCTCAGCATCTCCATTCACCTCCCAATAACACAACCTGCAGAAACCCATCCTCAGCATCTCCACTCACATTCCAATAACACAACCTGCACAAACCCAACCCCAGCATCTTCACTCACCTTCCAATACCACAACCTGCCGAAACCCGTCCTCAGCATCTTCACTAACCTCGCAATAACACAACCTGCAGAAACCCATCCTCAGCATCGCCACTCACCCCACAATAACACAACCTGAAGAAACCCATCCATAGCAACTCCACTCACCTTCCAGTAACACAACCTGAAAAACCCATCCTCAGCATCTCCACTCACCTCCCAATAACACAACCTGAAGAAACCCATCCATAGCAACTCCACTCACCTTCCAGTAACACAACCTGTAGAAACCCATCCATCGCATCTCCACTCACCTTCCAGTAACACAACCTGTAGAAATCCATCCTCAGCATCTACACTCACCGTCCAATAACACAACCTGCAGAAACCCATCCTCAGCATCTTCACTCACCTTCCAATAACAAAACCTGAAGAAATCCATCCATAGCAACTCCACTCACCTTCCATTAACACAACCTGTAGAAACCCATCCTCAGCATCTCCACTCACCGTCCAATAACACAACCTGCAGAAACCCATCCTCAGCGTCTTCACCCACCTCCCAATAACACAACCTGCAGAAACCCATCCTCAGCATCTTCACTCACCTTCCAATAACACAACCTGCAGAAACCCATCCTCAGAATCTCCACTCACCTCCCAATAACACAACCTGCAGAAACCCATCCTCAGCATCTCCACTCACCTTCCAATAATACAATGAGCAGAAACCCATCCTCAGCATCTTCACTAACCTTGCAATAACACAATTTGCAGAAACCCATCCTCAGCACCTCCACTCACCCCCCAATAACACAACCTGAAGAAACCCATCCTTAGCATCTCCACTCACCTTCCAGTAACACAACCTGCAGAAATCCATCCTCAGCATCTCCACTCACCGTCCAATAACACAACCTGCAGAAACCCATCCTCAGCATCTGCACTCACCTCCCAATAACACAACATGCAGACACCCATCCTCAACATCTTTACTCACCTCCCAATAACGCAACCTGCAGAAACCCATCCTCAGCATCTCCACTCACCTCCCAAATAACACAACCTGCAGAAACCCATCCTCAGCATCTCCACTCACTTTCTAATAACACAACCTGCAGAAACCCATCCTCAGCATCTTCACTCAGCTCCCAATAACACAACCTGCAGAAACCCATCCTCAGCATCTCCACTCACCTTCCAATAACACAACCTGCAGAAACCCAACCCCATCATCTTCACTCACCTTCCAATAACACAACCTGCTGACACCCATCCTCAGCATCTTCACTCACCTTGCAATAACACAACCTGCAGAAACCCATCCTCAGCATCTTCACTAACCTTGCAATAACACAATTTGCAGGAACCCATCCTCAGCAAAACCACTCACCCCACAATAACACAACCTGCAGAAACCCATCCTCAGCATCTCCACTCACCCCCCAATAACACAACCTGAAGAAACACAACCATAGCATCTCCACTCACCTTCCAATAACACAACCTGCAGAAACCCAAACCCAGCATCTCCAATCACCTCCCAATAACACAACCTGCAGAAACCCATCCTCAGCATCTCCACTCACCTTCCAATAACACAACCTGCAGAAACCCAACCCCAGCATCTTCGCTCACCTGCCAATAACACAACCTGGATAAACCATCCTCAGCATCTTCACTCACCTTCCAATAACACAACCTGCAGAAACCCATCCTCAGCATCTCCACTCACCTTTCAATAACACAACCTTCAGAAACCCATCCTCAGCATCTTCACTAACTTTGCAATAACACAATTTGCAGAAACCCATCCTCAGCACCACCACTCATCCCCCAATAACACAACCTGCAGAAACCCATCCTCAGCATCTCCACTCGCCTCCCAATAACACAACCTGCAGAAACCCATCCTCAGCATCTCCACTCACCCCCAATAACACAACCTGCAGAAACCCATCCTCAGCATCTCCACTCACCCCCCAATAACACAACCTGAAGAAACCCAACCATAGCATCTCCACTCACCTTCCAGTAACACAACCTGTAGAAATCCATCCTCAGCATCTCCACTCACCGTCCAAAAACACAACCTGCAGAAACGCATCCTCAGCGTCTTCACTCACCACCCAATAACACAAAGTGCAGATAACCATCCTCAGCATCTCCACTCACCCCCCCAATAACACAACCTGAAGAAACCCATCCATCGCATCTCCACTCACCTTCCAGTAACACAACCTGTAGAAATCCATCCTCAGCATCTACACTCACCGTCCAATAACACAACATGCAGAAACCCATCCTCAGCGTCTTCACCCACCTCCCTATAACACAACCTGCAGAAACCCATCCTCAGCATCTTCACTCACCTTCCAATAACACAACCTGCAGAAACCCATCCTCAGAATCTCCACTCACCTCCCAATAACACAACCTGCAGAAACCCATCCTCAGCATCTCCACTCACCTTCCAATAATACAATGAGCAGAAACCCATCCTCAGCATCTTCACTAACCTTGCAATAACACAATTTGCAGAAACCCATCCTAAACACCTCCACTCACCCCCCAATAACACAACCTGAAAAACCCACCCTCAGCATCTCCACTCACCTCCCAATAACACAACCTGAAGAAACCCATCCGTAGCATCTCCACTCACCTTCCAGTGACACAATCTGTAGAAACCCATCCTCAGCATCTCCACTCACCGTCCAATAACACAACCTGCAGAAACCCATCCTCAGCGTCTTCACCCACCTCCCAATATCACAACCTGCAGAAACCCATCCTCAGCATCTTCACTCACCTTCCAATAACACAACCTGCAGAAACCCATCCTCAGAATCTCCACTCACCTCCCAATAACACAACGTGCAGAAACCCATCCTCAGCATCTCCACTCACCTTCCAATAATACAATGAGCAGAAACCCATCCTCAGCATCTTCACTAACCTTGCAATAAGACAATTTGCAGAAACCCATCCTCAGAACCTCCACTCACCCCCCAATAACACAACCTGAAAAACCCATCCTCAGCATCTCCACTCACCTCCCAATAACACAACCTGAAGAAACCCATCCATAGCAACTCCACTCACCTTCCAGTAACACAACCTGTAGAAACCCATCCTCAGCATCTCCACTCACCGTCCAATAACGCAACCTGCAGAAACCCATCCTCAGCGTCTTCACCCACCTCCCAATAACACAACCTGCAGAAAACCATCCTCAGCATCTTCACTCAACCTTCCAATAACACAACCTGCAGAAACCCATCCTCAGAATCTCCACTCACCTCCCAATAACACAACCTGCAGAAACCCATCCTCAGCATCTCCACTCACCTTCCAATAATACAATGAGCAGAAACCCATCCTCAGCATCTTCACTAACCTTGCAATAACACAATTTGCAGAAACCCATCCTCAGCACCTCCACTCACCCCCCAATAACACAACCTGAAGAAACCCATCCTTAGCATCTCCACTCACCTTCCAGTAACACAACCTGCATAAATCCATCCTCAGCATCTCAACTCACCGTCCAATAACACAACCTGCAGAAACCCGTCCTCAGCATCTTCACTCACCTCCCAATAACACAACCTGCAGACACCCATCCTCAACATCTTTACTCACCTCCCAATAACGCAACCTGCAGAAACCCATCCTCAGCAACTCCACTCACCTCCCAAATAACACAACCTGCAGAAACCCATCCTCAGCATCTCCACTCACTTTCTAATAACACAACCTGCAGAAACCCATCCTCAGCATCTTCACTCAGCTCCCAATAACACAACCTGCAGAAACCCATCCTCAGCATCTCCACTCACTTTCTAATAACACAACCTGCAGAAACCCATCCTCAGCATCTTCACTCAGCTCCCAATAACACAACCTGCAGAAACCCATCCTCAGCATCTCCACTCACCTTCCAATAACACAAACTGCAGAAACCCAACCCCATCATCTTCACTCACCTTCCAATAACACAACCTGCTGAAACCCATCGTCAGCATCTCCACTCACCTCCCAATAACACAACCTGCAGAAACCCATCCTCAGCACCTTCACTCACCTTCCAATAACACAAACTGCAGAAACCCAACCGCAGCATCTCCACTCACCTTCCAATAACACAAACTGCAGAAACCCATCCTCAGCATCTCCACTCACCGTCCAATAACACAACCTGCAGAAACGCATCCTCAGCGTCTTCACTCACCACCCAATAACACAACCGGCAGAAACCCATCCTCAGCATCTCCACTCACCCCCCCCAATAACACATCTGAAGAAACCCATCCAGAGCATCTCCACCAACCTTCCAATAACACAACCTGTAGAAATCCATCCTCAGCATCTCCACTCACCTTCCAATAACACAACCTGCAGAAACCCATCCTCAGCATCTCCACTCACCGTCCAATAACACAACCTGCAGAAACGCATCCTCAGCGTCTTCACTCACCACCCAATAACACAACCGGCAGAAACCCATCCTCAGCATCTCCACTCACCCCCCCAATAACACATCTGAAGAAACCCATCCATAGCATCTCAACTAACCTCCCAATATCACAACGTTCAGAAACCCATCCACAGCATCTCCACCAACCTTCCAATAACACAACCTGCAGAAACCCATCCTCAGCATCTCCAGTCACCTTCCAATAACACAACCTGCAGAAACCCATCCTCAGCATCTCCACTCGCCTCCCAATAACACAACCTGCAGAAACCCATCCTCAGCATCTCCACTCACCCCCCAATAACACAACCTGCAGAAACCCATCCTCAGCATCTCCACTCACCCCCCAATAACACAACCTGAAGAAACCCAACCATAGCATCTCCACTCACCTTCCAGTAACACAACCTGTAGAAATCCATCCTCAGCATCTCAACTCACCGTCCAAAAACACAACCTGCAGAAACTCATCCTCAGCGTCTTCACTCACCACCCAATAACACAAAGTGCAGAAAACCATCCTCAGCATCTCCACTCACCCCCCCAATAACACAACCTGAAGAAACCCATCCATCGCATCTCCACTCACCTTCCAGTAACACAACCTGTAGAAATCCATCCTCAGCATCTCCACTCACCGTCCAATAACACAACCTGCAGAAACCCATCCTCAGCATCTTCACTCACCTTCCAATAACACAACCTGCAGAAACCCATCCTCAGAATCTCCACTCACCTCCCAATAACACAACCTGCAGAAACCCATCCTCAGCATCTCCACTCACCTTCCAATAATACAATGAGCAGAAACCCATCCTCAGCATCTTCACTAACCTTGCAATAACACAATTTGCAGAAACCCATCCTCAGCACCTCCACTCACCCCCCCCATAACACAACCTGAAAAACCCAATCTCAGCATCTCCACTCACCTCCCAATAACACAACCTGAAGAAACCCATCCATAGCAACTCCACTCACCTTCCAGTAACACAACCTGTAGAAACCCATCCTCAGCATCTCCACTCACCGTTCAATAACACAACCTGCAGAAACCCATCCTCAGCGTCTTCACACACCTCCCAATAACACAACCTGCAGAAACCCATCCTCAGCATCTTCATTCAACCTTCCAATAACACAACCTGCAGAAACCCATCCTCAGGATCTCCACTCACCTCCCAATAACACAACCTGCAGAAACCCATCCTCAGCATCTCCACTCACCTTCCAATAAAACAATGAGTAGAAACCCATCTTCAGCATCTTCACTAACCTTGCAATAACACAATTTGCAGAAACCCATCCTCAGCACCTCCACTCACCCCCCAATAACACAACCTGCAGAAATCCATCCTCAGCATCTCAACTCACTTTCTAATAACACAACCTGCAGAAACCCATCCTCAGCATCTTCACTCAGCTCCCAATAACACAACCTGCAGAAACCCATCCTCAGCATCTCCACTCACCTTCCAATAACACAACCTGCAGTAACCCATCCTCAGCATCGTCACTCACCTCCCAATAACACAACCTGCAGAAATCCATCCTCAGCATCTCCACTCACCGTCCAATAACACAACCTGCAGAAACCCATCCTCAGCATCTGCACTCGCCTCCCAATAACACAACATGCAGACACCCATCCTCAACATCTTTACTCACCTCCCAATAACGCAACCTGCAGAAACCCATCCTCAGCATCTCCACTCACCTCCCAAATAACACAACCTGCAGAAACCCATCCTCAACATCTCCACTCACTTTCTAATAACACAACCTGCAGAAACCCATCCTCAGCATCTTCACTCAGCTCCCAATAACACAACCTGCAGAAACCCATCCTCAGCATCTCCACTCACCTTCCAATAACACAACCTGCAGAAACCCAACCCCATCATCTTCACTCACCTTCCAATAACACAACCTGCTGACACCCATCCTCAGCATCTTCACTCACCTTGCAATAACACAACCTGCAGAAACCCATCCTCAGCATCTCCACTCACCTTCCAATAACACAACCTGCAGAAACACATCCTCAGCATCTTCACTAACCTTGCAATAACACAATTTGCAGGAACCCATCCTCAGCAAAACCACTCACCCCACAATAACACAACCTGCAGAAACCCATCCTCAGCATCTCCACTCACCCCCCAATAACACAACCTGAAGAAACACAACCATAGCATCTCCACTCACCTTCCAATAACACAACCTGCAGAAACCCAAACCCAGCATCTCCACTCACCTCCCAATAACACAACCTGCAGAAACCCATCCTCAGCATCTCCACTCACCTTCCAATAACACAACCTGCAGAAACCCAACCCCAGCATCTTCGCACACCTGCCAATAACACAACCTGGATAAACCATCCTCAGCATCTTCACTCACCTTCCAATAACACAACCTGCAGAAACCCATCCTCAGCATCTCCAATCTCCTTTCAATAACACAACCTTCAGAAACCCATCCTCAGCATCTTCACTAACTTTGCAATAACACAATTTGCAGAAACCCATCCTCAGCACCACCACTCATCCCCCAATAACACAACCTGCAGAAACCCATCCTCAGCATCTCCACTCGCCTCCCAATAACACAACCTGCAGAAACCCATCCTCAGCATCTCCACTCACCCCCAATAACACAACCTGCAGAAACCCATCCTCAGCATCTCCACTCACCCCCCAATAACACAACCTGAAGAAACCCAACCATAGCATCTCCACTCACCTTCCAGTAACACAACCTGTAGAAATCCATCCTCAGCATCTCCACTCACCGTCCAAAAACACAACCTGCAGAAACGCATCCTCAGCGTCTTCACTCACCACCCAATAACACAAAGTGCAGATAACCATCCTCAGCATCTCCACTCACCCCCCAATAACACAACCTGAAGAAACCCATCCATCGCATCTCCACTCACCTTCCAGTAACACAACCTTTAAAAATCCATCCTCAGCATCTACACTCACCGTCCAATAACACAATATGCAGAAACCCATCCTCAGCGTCTTCACCCACCTCCCAATAACACAACCTGCAGAAACCCATCCTCAGCATCTTCACTCACCTTCCAATAACACAACCTGCAGAAACCCATCCTCAGAATCTCCACTCACCTCCCAATAACACAACCTGCAGAAACCCATCCTCAGCATCTCCACTCACCTTCCAATAATACAATGAGCAGAAACCCATCCTCAGCATCTTCACTAACCTTGCAATAACACAATTTGCAGAAACCCATCCTCAGCACCTCCACTCACCCCCCAATAACACAACCTGAAAAACCCACCCTCAGCATCTCCACTCACCTCCCAATAACACAACCTGAAGAAACCCATCCGTAGCATCTCCACTCACCTTCCAGTAACACAACCTGTAGAAATCCATCCTCAGCATCTCCACTCACCTCCCAATAACACAACCTGCAGAAACCCATCCTCAGCATCTTCACTCACCTTCCAATAACACAAACTGCAGAAACCCAACCGCAGCATCTCCACTCACCTTCCAATAACACAACCTGCAGAAACCCATCCTCAGCATCTCCACTCACTTTCTAATAACACAACCTGCAGAAACCCATCCTCAGCATCTTCACTCAGCTCCCAATAACACAACCTGCAGAAACCCATCCTCAGCATCTCCACTCACTTTCTAATAACACAACCTGCAGAAACCCATCCTCAGCATCTTCACTCAGCTCCCAATAACACAACCTGCAGAAACCCATCCTCAGCATCTCCACTCACCTTCCAATAACACAAACTGCAGAAACCCAACCCCATCATCTTCACTCACCTTCCAATAACACAACCTGCTGAAACCCATCGTCAGCATCTCCACTCACCTCCCAATAACACAACCTGCAGAAACCCATCCTAAGCATCTTCACTCACATTCCAATAACACAAACTGCAGAAACCCAACCGCAGCATCTCCACTCACCTTCCAATAACACAAACTGCAGAAACCCATCCTCAGCATCTCCACTCACCGTCCAATAACACAACCTGCAGAAACGCATCCTCAGCGTCTTCACTCACCACCCAATAACACAACCGGCAGAAACCCATCCTCAGGATCTCCACTCACCCCCCCCAATAACACATCTGAAGAAACCCATCCATAGCATCTCCACCAACCTTCCAATAACACAACCTGTAGAAATCCATCCTCAGCATCTCCACTCACCTTCCAATAACACAACCTGCAGAAACCCATCCTCAGCATCTCCACTCACCGTCCAACAACACAACCTGCAGAAACGCATCCTCAGCGTCTTCACTCACCACCCAATAACACAACCGGCAGGAACACATCCTCAGCATCTCCACTCACCCCCCCAATAACACATCTGAAGAAACCCATCCATAGCATCTCAACTAACCTCCCAATATCACAACCTTCAGAAACCCATCCACAGCATCTCCACCAACCTTCCAATAACACAACCTGCAGAAACCCATCCTCAGCATCTCCAGTCACCTTCCAATAACACAACCTGCAGAAACCCATCCTCAGCATCTCCACTCGCCTCCCAATAACACAACCTGCAGAAACCCATCCTCAGCATCTCCACTCACCCCCCAATAACACAACCTGCAGAAACCCATCCTCAGCATCTCCACTCACCCCCCAATAACACAACCTGAAGAAACCCAACCATAGCATCTCCACTCACCTTCCAGTAACACAACCTGTAGAAATCCATCCTCAGCATCTCCACTCACCGTCCAAAAACACAACCTGCAGAAACCCATCCTCAGCGTCTTCACCCACCTCCCAATAACACAACCTGCAGAAACCCATCCTCAGCATCTTCACTCACCTTCCAATAACACAACCTGCAGAAACCCATCCTCAGAATCTCCACTCACCTCCCAATAACACAACCTGCAGAAACCCATCCTCAGCATCTCCACTCACCTTCCAATAATACAATGAGCAGAAACCCATCCTCAGCATCTTCACTAACCTTGCAATAACACAATTTGCAGAAACCCATCCTCAGCACCTCCACTCACCCCCCAATAACACAACCTGAAGAAACCCATCCTTAGCATCTCCACTCACCTTCCAGTAACACAACCTGTAGAAATCCATCCTCAGCATCTCCACTCACCGTCCAATAACACAACCTGCAGAAACCCATCCTCAGCGTCTTCACCCACCTCCCAATAACACAACCTGCAGAAACCCATCCTCAGCATCTTCACTCACCTTCCAATAACACAACCTGCAGAAACCCATCCTCAGAATCTCCACTCACCTCCCAATAACACAACCTGCAGAAACCCATCCTCAGCATCTCCACTCACCTTCCAATAATACAATGAGCAGAAACCCATCCTCAGCATCTTCACTAACCTTGCAATAACACAATTTGCAGAAACCCATCCTCAGCACCTCCACTCACCCCCCCATAACACAACCTGAAAAACCCATCCTCAGCATCTCCACTCACCTCCCAATAACACAACCTGAAGAAACCCATCCATAGCAACTCCACTCACCTTCCAGTAACACAACCTGTAGAAACCCATCCTCAGCATCTCCACTCACCGTTCAATAACACAACCTGCAGAAACCCATCCTCAGCGTATTCACCCACCTCCCAATAACACAACCTGCAGAAACCCATCCTCAGCATCTTCACTCAACCTTCCAATAACACAACCTGCAGAAACCCATCCTCAGAATCTCCACTCACCTCCCAATAACACAACCTGCAGAAACCCATCCTCAGCATCTCCACTCACCTTCCAATAAAACAATGAGTAGAAACCCATCCTCAGCATCTTCACTAACCTTGCAATAACACAATTTGCAGAAACCCATCCTCAGCACCTCCACTCACCCCCCAATAACACAACCTGAAGAGACCCATCCTTAGCATCTCCACTCACCTTCCAGTAACACAACCTGCAGAAATCCATCCTCAGCATCTCAACTCACCGTCCAATAACACAACCTGCAGAAACCCGTCCTCAGCATCTTCACTCACCTCCCAATAACACAACCTGCAGACACCCATCCTCAACATCTTTACTCACCTCCCAATAACGCAACCTGCAGAAACCCATCCTCAGCAACTCCACTCACCTCCCAAATAACACAACCTGCAGAATCCCATCCTCAGCATCTCCACTCACTTTCTAATAACACAACCTGCAGAAACCCATCCTCAGCATCTTCACTCAGCTCCCAATAACACAACCTGCAGAAACCCATCCTCAGCATCTCCACTCACCTTCCAATAACACAACCTGCAGAAACCCAACCCCATCATCTTCACTCACCTTCCAATAACACAACCTGCTGAAACCCATCGTCAGCATCTCCACTCACCTCCCAATAACACAACCTGCAGAAACCCATCCTCAGCATCTTCACTCACCTTCCAATAACACAAACTGCAGAAACCCAACCGCAGCATCTCCACTCACCTTCCAATAACACAACCTGCAGAAACCCATCCTCAGCATCTCCACTCACCGTCCAATAACACAACCTGCAGAAACGCATCCTCAGCGTCTTCACTCACCACCCAATAACACAACCGGCAGAAACCCATCCTCAGCATCTCCACTCACCCCCCCAATAACACATCTGAAGAAACCCATCCATAGCATCTCCACCAAACTTCCAATAACACAACCTGTAGAAATCCATCCTCAGCATCTCCACTCACCGTCCAATAACACAACCTGCAGAAACCCATCCTCAGCATCGTCACTCACCTCCCAATAACACAACCTGCAGAAATCCATCCTCAGCATCTCCACTCACCGTCCAATAACACAACCTGCAGAAACCCATCCTCAGCATCTGCACTCACCTCCCAATAACACAACATGCAGACACCCATCCTCAACATCTTTACTCACCTCCCAATAACGCAACCTGCAGAAACCCATCCTCAGCATCTCCACTCACCTCCCAAATAACACAACCTGCAGAAACCCATCCTCAGCATCTCCACTCACTTTCTAATAACACAACCTGCAGAAACCCATCCTCAGCATCTTCACTCAGCTCCCAATAACACAACCTGCAGAAACCCATCCTCAGCATCTCCACTCACCTTCCAATAACACAACCTGCAGAACCCCAACCCCATCATCTTCACTCACCTTCCAATAACACAACCTGCTGACACCCATCCTCAGCATCTTCACTCACCTTGCAATAACACAACCTGCAGAAACCCATCCTCAGCATCTCCACTCACCTTCCAATAACACAACCTGCAGAAACACATCCTCAGCAACTTCACTAACCTTGCAATAACACAATTTGCAGGAACCCATCCTCAGCAAAACCACTCACCCCACAATAACACAACCTGCAGAAACCCATCCTCAGCATCTCCACTCACCCCCCAATAACACAACCTGAAGAAACACAACCATAGCATCTCCACTCACCTTCCAATAACACAACCTGCAGAAACCCAAACCCAGCATCTCCACTCACCTCCCAATAACACAACCTGCAGAAACCCATCCTCAGCATCTCCACTCACCTTCCAATAACAAAACCTGCAGAAACCAAACCCCAGCATCTTCGCTCACCTGCCAATAACACAACCTGGATAAACCATCCTCAGCATCTTCACTCACCTTCCAATAACACAACCTGCAGAAACCCATCCTCAGCATCTCCACTCACCGTTCAATAACACAACCTGCAGAAACCCATCCTCAGCGTATTCACCCACCTCCCAATAACACAACCTGCAGAAACCCATCCTCAGCATCTTCACTCAACCTTCCAATAACACAACCTGCAGAAACCCATCCTCAGAATCTCCACTCACGTCCCAATAACACAACCTGCAGAAACCCATCCTCAGCATCTCCACTCACCCCCAATAACACAACCTGCAGAAACCCATCCTCAGCATCTCCACTCACCCCCCAATAACACAACCTGAAGAAACCCAACCATAGCATCTCCACTCACCTTCCAGTAACACAACCTGTAGAAATCCATCCTCAGCATCTCCACTCACCGTCCAAAAACACAACCTGCAGAAACGCATCCTCAGCGTCTTCACTCACCACCCAATAACACAAAGTGCAGAAAACCATCCTCAGCATCTCCACTCACCCCCCCAATAACACAACCTGAAGAAACCCATCCATCGCATCTCCACTCACCTTCCAGTAACACAACCTGTAGAAATCCATCCTCAGCATCTCCACTCACCGTCCAATAACACAACCTGCAGAAACCCATCCTCAGCGTCTTCACCCACCTCCCAATAACACAACCTGCAGAAACCCATCCTCAGCATCTTCACTCACCTTCCAATAACACAACCTGCAGAAACCCATCCTCAGAATCTCCACTCACCTCCCAATAACACAACCTGCAGAAACCCATCCTCAGCATCTCCACTCACCTTCCAATAATACAATGAGCAGAAACCCATCCTCAGCATCTTCACTAACCTTGCAATAACACAATTTGCAGAAACCCATCCTCAGCACCTCCACTCACCATATCACCACCACTCACCACCACTCAACCATAACACAACCTGAAAAACCCATCCTCAGCATCTCCACTCACCTCCCAATAACACAACCTGAAGAAACCCATCCATAGCAACTCCACTCACCTTCCAGTAACACAACCTGTAGAAACCCATCCTCAGCATCTCCACTCACCGTTCAATAACACAACCTGCAGAAACCCATCCTCAGCGTATTCACCCACCTCCCAATAACACAACCTGCAGAAACCCATCCTCAGCATCTTCACTCAACCTTCCAATAACACAACCTGCAGAAACCCATCCTCAGAATCTCCACTCACCTCCCAATAACACAACCTGCAGAAACCCATCCTCAGCATCTCCACTCACCTTCCAATAAAACAATGAGTAGAAACCCATCCTCAGCATCTTCACTAACCTTGCAATAACACAATTTGCAGAAACCCATCCTCAGCACCTCCACTCACCCCCCAATAACACAACCTGAAGAAACCCATCCTTAGCATCTCCACTCACCTTCCAGTAACACAACCTGTAGAAATCCATCCTCAGCATCTCCACTCACCGTCCAATAACACAACCTGCAGAAACCCATCCTCAGCGTCTTCACCCACCTCCCAATAACACAACCTGCAGAAACCCATCCTCAGCATCTTCACTCACCTTCCAATAACACAACCTGCAGAAACCCATCCTCAGAATCTCCACTCACCTCCCAATAACACAACCTGCAGAAACCCATCCTCAGCATCTCCACTCACCTTCCAATAATACAATGAGCAGAAACCCATCCTCAGCATCTTCACTAACCTTGCAATAACACAATTTGCAGAAACCCATCCTCAGCACCTCCACTCACCCCCCCATAACACAACCTGAAAAACCCATCCTCAGCATCTCCACTCATCTCCCAATAACACAACCTGAAGAAACCCATCCATAGCATCTCCACTCACCTTCCAGTAACACAACCTGTAGAAACCCATCCTCAGCATCTCCACTCACCGTTCAATAACACAACCTGCAGAAACCCATCCTCAGCGTATTCACCCACCTCCCAATAACACAACCTGCAGAAACCCATCCTCAGCATCTTCACTCAACCTTCCAATAACACAACCTGCAGAAACCCATCCTCAGAATCTCCACTCACCTCCCAATAACACAACCTGCAGAAACCCATCCTCAGCATCTCCACTCACCTTCCAATAAGACAATGAGTAGAAACCCATCCTCAGCATCTTCACTAACCTTGCAATAACACAATTTGCAGAAACCCATCCTCAGCACCTCCACTCACCCCCCAATAACACAACCTGAAGAAACCCATCCTTAGCATCTCCACTCACCTTCCAGTAACACAACCTGCAGAAATCCATCCTCAGCATCTCAACTCAACGTCCAATAACACAACCTGCAGAAACCCGTCCTCAGCATCTTCACTCACCTCCCAATAACACAACCTGCAGACACCCATCCTCAACATCTTTACTCACCTCCCAATAACGCAACCTGCAGAAACCCATCCTCAGCAACTCCACTCACCTCCCAAATAACACAACCTGCAGAATCCAATCCTCAGCATCTCCACGCACTTTCTAATAACACAACCTGCAGAAACCCATCCTCAGCACCTTCACTCAGCTCCCAATAACACAACCTGCTGAAACCCATCGTCAGCATCTCCACTCACCTCCCAATAACACAACCTGCAGAAACCCATCCTCAGCATCTTCACTCACCTTCCAATAACACAAACTGCAGAAACCCAACCGCAGCATCTCCACTCACCTTCCAATAACACAACCTGCAGAAACCCATCCTCAGCATCTCCACTCACCGTCCAATAACACAACCTGCAGAAACGCATCCTCAGCGTCTTCACTCACCACCCAATAACACAACCGGCAGAAACCCATCCTCAGCATCTCCACTCACCCCCCCAATAACACATTTGAAGAAACCCATCCATAGCATCTCCACCAACCTTCCAATAACACAACCTGTAAAAATCCATCCTCAGCATCTCCACTCACCGTCCAATAACACAACCTGCAGAAACCCATCCTCAGCATCGTCACTCACCTCCCAATAACACAACCTGCAGAAACCCATCCTCAGCATCTCCACTCACCTCTCAATAACACAACCTGCAGAAACCCATCCTCAGCATCTCCACTCGCCTCCCAATAACACAACCTGCAGAAACCCATTCTCAGCATCTTCACTTACCTTCCAATAACACAAACTGCAGAAACCCATCCTCAGCATCTACACTCAACTCCCAATAACTCAACCTGCAGAAACCCATCCTCAGCATCTCCACTCACCTCCCAATAACTCAACCTGCAGAAACCCATCCTCAGCATTTCCACCCACCTCCCAATAACACAACCTGCAGAAACCCATCCTCAGCATCTTCACTCACCTTCCAATAACATAACCTGCAGAAACCCATCCTCAGAATCTCCACTCATCTCCCAATAACACAACCTGCAGAAACCCATCCTCAGCATCTCCACTCACCTTCCAATAATACAATGAGCAGAAACCCATCCTCAGCATCTTCACTAACCTTGCAATAACACAATTTGCAGAAACCCATCCTCAGCACCTCCACTCACCCCCCAATAACACAAACTGAAAAACCCATCCTTAGCATCTCCACTCACCTCCCAATAACACAACCTGAAGAAACCCATCCATAGCATCTCCACACACCTTCCAGTAACACAACCTGTAGAAACCCATCCTCAGCATCTCCACTCACCGTCCAATAACACAACCTGCAGAAACCCATCCTCAGCGTCTTCACCCACCTCCCAATATCACAACCTGCAGAAAGCCATCCTCAGCATCTTCACTCACCTTCCAATAACACAACCTGCAGAAACCCATCCTCAGAATCTCCACTCACCTCCCAATAACACAATCTGCAGAAACCCATCCTCAGCATCTCCACTCACCTTCCAATAATACAATGAGCAGAAACCCATCCTCAGCATCTTCACTAACCTTGCAATAACACAATTTGCAGAAACCCATCCTCAGCACCTCCACTCACCTCCCAAATAACACAACCTGCAGAAACCCATCCTCAGCATCTCCACTCACTTTCTAATAACACAACCTGCAGAAACCCATCCTCAGCATCTTCACTCAGCTACCAATAACACAACCTGCAGAAACCCATCCTCAGCATCTCCACTCACCTCCCAATAACGCAACCTGCAGAAACCCATCCTCAGCAACTCCACTCACCTCCCAAATAACACAACCTGCAGAAACCCGTCCTCAGCATCTCCACTCACTTTCTAATAACACAACCTGCAGAAACCCATCCTCAGCACCTCCACTCACCTCCCAAATAACACAACCTGCAGAAACGCATCCTCAGCATCTCCACTCACTTTCTAATAACACAACCTGCAGAAACCCATCCTCAGCATCTTCACTCAGCTCCCAATAACACAACCTGCAGAAACCCATCCTCAGCATCTCCACTCACCTCCCAATAACGCAACCTGCAGAAACACATCCTCAGCAACTCCACTCACCTCCCAAATAACACAACCTGCAGAAACCCATCCTCAGCATCTCCACTCACTTTCTAATAACACGACCTGCAGAAACCCATCCTCAGCATCTCCACTCACCTCCCAATAACGCAACCTGCAGAAACCCATCCTCAGCAACTCCACTCACCTCCCAAATAACACAACCTGCAGAAACCCATCCTCAGCATCTCCACTCACTTTCTAATAACAAAACCTGCAGAAACCCATCCTCAGCATCTTCACTCAGCTCCCAATAACACAACCTGCAGAAACCCATCCTCAGCATCTCCACTCACCTTCCAATAACACAACCTGCAGAAACCCAACCCCATCATCTTCACTCACCTTCCAATAACACAACCTGTTGAAACCCATCGTCAGCATCTCCACTCAGCTCCCAATAACACAAAAAGCAGAAACCCAACCGCAGCATCTCCACTCACCTTCCAATAACACAACCTGCAGAAACCCATCCTCAGCATCTCCACTCACCGTCCAATAACACAACCTGCAGAAACGCATCTTCAGCATCTTCACTCACCACCCAATAACACAACCGGCAGAAACCCATCCTCAGCATCTCCACTCACCCCCCCAATAACACATCTGAAGAAACCCATCCATAGCATCTCCACCAACCTTCCAATAACACAACCTGTAGAAATCCATCCTCAGCATCTCCACTCACCGTCCAATAACACAACCTGCAGAAACCCATCCTCAGCATCGTCACTCACCTCCCAATAACACAACCTGCAGAAACCCATCCTCAGCATCTCCACTCACCTCTCAATAACACAACCTGCAGAAACCCATCCTCTGCATCTCCACTCGCCTCCCAATAACACAACCTGCAGAAACCCATTCTCAGCATCTTCACTCACCTTCCAATAACACAAACTGCTGAAACCCATCCTCAGCATCTCCACTCAACTCCCAATAACTCAACCTGCAGAAACCCATCCTCAGCATCTCCACTCACCTCCCAATAACTCAACCTGCAGAAACCCATCCTCAGCATCTCCACTCACCTCCCAATAACTCAACCTGCAGAAACCCATCCTCAGCATCTCCACTCACCTCCCAATAACTCAACCTGCAGAAACCCATCCTCAGCATTTCCATTCAACTCCCAATAACACAACCTGCAGAAACCCATTCTCAGCATCTCCACTCACATTCCAATAACACAACCTGCACAAACCCAACCCCAGCATCTTCACTCACCTTCCAATACCACAACCTGCCGAAACCCGTCCTCAGCATCTTCACTAACCTCGCAATAACACAACCTGCAGAAACCCATCCTCAGCATCTCCACTCACCCCCCAAAAACACAACCTGCAGAAACCCATCCTCAGCATCTCCACGCACCCCACAATTACACAACCTGAAGAAACCCAACCATAGCATCTCCACTCACCTTCCAGTAACACAACCTGTAGAAATCCATCCTCAGCATCTCCACTCACCGTCCAAAAACACAACCTGCAGAAACGCATCCTCAGCGTCTTCACTCACCACCCAATAACACAAATGCAGAAAACCATCCTCAGCATCTCCACTCACCCCCCCAATAACACAACCTGATGAAACCCATCCATCGCATCTCCACTCACCTTCCAGTAACACAACCTGTAGAAATCCATCCTCAGCATCTACACTCACCGTCCAATAACACAACCTGCAGAAACCCGTCCTCAGCATCTTCACTCACCTTCCAATAACACAACCTGCAGAAACCCATCCTCAGAATCTCCACTCACCTCCCAATAACACAACCTGCAGAAACCCATCCTCAGCATCTCCACTCACCTTCCAATAATACAATGAGCAGAAACCCATCCTCAGCATCTTCACTAACCTTGCAATAACACAATTTGCAGAAACCCATCCTCAGCAACTCCACTCACACCCCCAATAACACAACCTGAAAAACCCATCCTCAGCATCTCCACTCACCTCCCAATAACACAACCTGAAGAAACCCATCCACAGCATCTCCACTCACCTTCCAGTAACACAACCTGTAGAAACCCATCCTCAGCATCTCCACACACCGTCCAATAACACAACCTGCAGAAACCCATCCTCAGCGTCTTCACCCACCTCCCAATAACACAACCTGCAGAAACCCAACCTCAGCATCTTCACTCACCTTCCAATAACACAACCTGCAGAAACCCATCCTCAGAATCTCCACTCACGTCCCAATAACACAACCTGCAGAAACCCATCCTCAGCATCTCCACTCACCTTCCAATAATACAATGAGCAGAAACCCATCCTCAGCATCTTCACTAACCTTGCAATAACACAATTTGCAGAAACCCATCCTCAGCACCTCCACTCACCCCCCAATAACACAACCTGAAAAACCCATCCTCAGCATCTCCACTCAACTCCCAATAACACAACCTGAAGAAAGCCATCCATAGCAACTCCACTCACCTTCCAGTAACACAACCTGTAGAAACCCATCCTCAGCATCTCCACTCACCGTCCAATAACACAACCTGCAGAAACCCATCCTCAGCGTCTTCACCCACCTCCCAATAACACAACCTGCAGAAACCCATCCTCAGCATCTTCACTCACCTTCCAATAACACAACCTGCAGAAACCCATCCTCAGAATCTCCACTCACCTCCCAATAACACAACCTGCAGAAACCCATCCTCAGCATCTCCACTCACCTTCCAATAATACAATGAGCAGAAACCCATCCTCAGCATCTTCACTAACCTTGCAATAACACAATTTGCAGAAACCCATCCTCAGCACCTCCACTCACCCCCCAATAACACAACCTGAAGAACCCCATCCTTAGCATCTCCACTCCCCTTCCAGTAACACAACCTGCAGAAATCCATCCTCAGCATCTCCACTCACCGTCCAATAACACAACCTGCAGAAACCCATCCTCAGCATCTTCACTCACCTCCCAATAACACAACATGCAGACACCCATCCTCAACATCTTTACTCACCTCCCAATAACGCAACCTGCAGAAACCCATCCTCAGCATCTCCACTCACCTCCCAAATAACACAACCTGCAGAAACCCATCCTCAGCATCTCCACTCACTTTCTAATAACACAACCTGCAGAAACCCATCCTCAGCATCTTCACTCAGCTCCCAATAACACAACCTGCAGAAACCCATCCTCAGCATCTCCACTCACCTCCCAATAACACAAACTGCAGAAACACATCCTCAGCATCTTCACTCACCTCCCAATAACACAACCTGAAGAAACCCATCCATAGCAACTCCACTCACCTTCCAGTAACACAACCTGTAGAAACCCATCCTCAGCATCTCCACTCACCGTCCAATAACACAACCTGCAGAAACCCATGCTCAGCGTCTTCACCCACTTCCCAATAACACAACCTGCAGAAACCCATCCTCAGCATCTTCACTCAACCTTCCAATAACACAACCTGCAGAAACCCATCCTCAGAATCTCCACTCACCTCCCAATAACACAACCTGCAGAAACTCATCCTCAGCATCTCCACTCACCTTCCAATAATACAATGAGCAGAAACCCATCCTCAGCATCTTCACTAACCTTGCAATAACACAATTTGCAGAAACCCATCCTCAGCACCTCCACTCACCCCCCAATAACACAACCTGAAGAAACCCATCCTTAGCATCTCCACTCACCTTCCAGTAACTCAACCTGCAGAAATCCATCCTCAGCATCTCAACTCACCGTCCAATAACACAACCTGCAGAAACCCGTCCTCAGCATCTTCACTCACCTCCCAATAACACAACCTGCACACACCCATCCTCAACATCTTTACTCACCTCCCAATAACGCAACCTGCAGAAACCCATCCTCAACAACTCCACTCACCTCCCAAATAACACAACCTGCAGAAACCCATCCTCAGCATCTCCACTCACTTTCTAATAACACAACCTGCAGAAACCCATCCTCAGCGTCTTCACTCAGCTCCCACTAACACAACCTGCAGAAACCCATCCTCAGCATCTCCACTCACCTTCCAATAACACAACCTGCAGAAACCCACCCCATCATCGTCACTCACCTTCCAATAACACAACCTGCTGAAACCCATCGTCAGCATCTCCACTCACCTCCCAATAACACAACCTGCAGAAACCCATCCTCAGCATCTTCACTCACCTTCCAATAACACAAACTGCAGAAACCCAACCGCAGCATCTCCACTCACCTTCCAATAACACAACCTGCAGAAACCCATCCTCAGCATCTCCACTCACCGTCCAATAACACAACCTGCAGAAACGCATCCTCAGCGTCTTCACTCACCACCCAATAACACAACCGGCAGAAACCCATCCTCAGCATCTCCACTCACCCCCCCCAATAACACATCTGAAGAAACCCATCCATAGCATCTCCACCAACCTTCCAATAACACAACCTGTAGAAATCCATCCTCAGCATCTCCACTCACCGTCCAATAAGAGAACCTCCAGAAACCCATCCTCAGCATCTCCACTCACCTCTCAATAACACAACCTGCAGAAACCCATCCTCAGCATCTCCACTCGCCTCCCAATAACACAACCTGCAGAAACCCATTCTCAGCATCTTCACTTACCTTCCAATAACACAAACTGCAGAAACCCATCCTCAGCATCTCCACTCAACTCCCAATAACTCAACCTGCAGAAACCCATCCTCAGCATCTCCACTCACCTCCCAATAACTCAACCTGCAGAAACCCATCCTCAGCATCTCCACTCACCTCCCAATAACTCAACCTGCAGAAACCCATCCTCAGCATCTCCCCTCACCTCCCAATAACTCAACCTGCAGAAACCCATCCTCAGCATCTCCATTCACCTCCCAATAACACAACCTGCAGAAACCCATCCTCAGCATCTCCACTCACATTCCAATAACACAACCTGCACAAACCCAACCCCAGCATCTTCACTCATCTTCCAATTCCACAACCTGCCGAAACCCGTCCTCAGCATCTTCACTAACCTCGCAATAACACAACCTGCAGAAACCCATCCTCAGCCTCTCCACTCACCCCCCAATAACACAACCTGCAGAAACCCATCCTCAGCATCTCCACTCACCCCCCAATAACACAACCTGAAGAAACCCAACCATAGCATCTCCACTCACCTTCCAGTAACACAACCTGTAGAAATCCATCCTCAGCATCTCCACTCACCGTCCAAAAACACAACCTGCAGAAACGCATCCTCAGCGTCTTCACTCACCACCCAATAACACAAAGTGCAGAAAACCATCCTCAGCATCTCCACTCACCCCACCCCCCCAAAAACACAACCTGATGAAACCCATCCATCGCATCTCCACTCACCTTCCAGTAACACAACCTGTAGAAATCCATCCTCAGCATCTACACTCACCGTCCAATAACACAACCTGCAGAAACCCATCCTCAGCGTCTTCACCCACCTCCCAATAACACAACCTGCAGAAACCCATCCTCAGCATCTTCACTCACCTTCCAATAACACAACCTGCAGAAACCCATCCTCAGAATCTCCGCTCACCTCCCAATAACACAACCTGCAGAAACCCATCCTCAGCATCTCCACTCACCTTCCAATAATACAATGAGCAGAAACCCATCCTCAGCATCTTCACTAACCTTGCAATAACACAATTTGCAGAAACCCATCCTCAGCACCTCCACTCACCCCCCAATAACACAACCTGAAAAACCCATCCTCAGCATCTCCACTCACCTCCCAATAACACAACCTGAAGAAACCCATCCATAGCATCTCCACTCACCTTCCAGTAACACAACCTGTAGAAACCCATCCTCAGCATCTCCACTCACCGTCCAATAACACAACCTGCAGAAACCCATCCTCAGCGTCTTCACCCACCTCCCAATAACACAACCTGCAGAAACCCATCCTCAGCATCTTCACTCACCTTCCAATAACACAACCTGCAGAAACCCATCCTCAGAATCTCCACTCACCTCCCAATAACACAACCTGCAGAAACCCATCCTCAGCATCTCCACTCACCTTCCAATAATACAATGAGCAGAAACCCATCCTCAGCATCTTCACTAACCTTGCAATAACACAATTTGCAGAAACCCATCCTCAGCACCTCCACTCACCTCCCAAATAACACAACCTGCAGAAACCCATCCTCAGCATCTCCACTCACTTTCTAATAACACAACCTGCAGAAACCCATCCTCAGCATCTTCACTCAGCTCCCAATAACACAACCTGCAGAAACCCATCCTCAGCATCTCCACTCACCTCCCAATAACGCAACCTGCAGAAACCCATCCTCAGCAACTCCACTCACCTCCCAAATAACACAACCTGCAGAAACCCATCCTCAGCATCTCCACTCACTTTCTAATAACACAACATGCAGAACCCCATCCTCAGCATCTTCACTCAGCTCCCAATAACACAACCTGCAGAAACCCATCCTCAGCATCTCCACTCACCATCCAATAACACAACCTGCAGAAACCCAACCCCATCATCTTCACTCACCTTCCAATAACACAACCTGCAGAAACCCATCCTCAGCGTCTTCACCCACCTCCCAATAACACAACCTGCAGAAACCCATCCTCAGCATCTTCACTCACCTTCCAATAACACAACCTGCAGAAACCCATCCTCAGAATCTCCACTCACCTCCCAATAACACAACATGCAGAAACCCATCCTCAGCATCTCCACTCACCTTCCAATAATACAATGAGCAGAAACCCATCCTCAGCATCTTCACTAACCTTGCAATAACACAATTTGCAGAAACCCATCCTCAGCATCTCCACTCACCATCCAATAACACAACCTGCAGAAACCCAACCCCATCATCTTCACTCACCTTCCAATAACACAACCTGCAGAAACCCATCCTCAGAATCTCCACTCACCTCCCAATAACACAACCTGCAGAAACCCATCCTCAGCATCTCCACTCACCTTCCAATAATACAATGAGCAGAAACCCATCCTCAGCATCTTCACTAACCTTGCAATAACACAATTTGCAGAAACCCATCCTCAGCACCTCCACTCACCCCCCCATAACACAACCTGAAAAACCCATCCTCAGCATCTCCACTCACCTCCCAATAACACAACCTGAAGAAACCCATCCATAGCAACTCCACTCACCTTCCAGTAACACAACCTGTAGAAACCCATCCTCAGCATCTCCACTCACCGTTCAATAACACAACCTGCAGAAACCCATCCTCAGCGTATTCACCCACCTCCCAATAACACAACCTGCAGAAACCCATCCTCAGCATCTTCACTCAACCTTCCAATAACACAACCTGCAGAAACCCATCCTCAGAATCTCCACTCACCTCCCAATAACACAACCTGCAGAAACCCATCCTCAGCATCTCCACTCACCTTCCAATAAAACAATGAGTAGAAACCCATCCTCAGCATCTTCACTAACCTTGCAATAACACAATTTGCAGAAACCCATCCTCAGCACCTCCACTCACCCCCCAATAACACAACCTGAAGAGACCCATCCTTAGCATCTCCACTCACCTTCCAGTAACACAACCTGCAGAAATCCATCCTCAGCATCTCAACTCACCGTCCAATAACACAACCTGCAGAAACCCGTCCTCAGCATCTTCACTCACCTCCCAATAACACAACCTGCAGACACCCATCCTCAACATCTTTACTCACCTCCCAATAACGCAACCTGCAGAAACCCATCCTCAGCAACTCCACTCACCTCCCAAATAACACAACCTGCAGAATCCCATCCTCAGCATCTCCACTCACTTTCTAATAACACAACCTGCAGAAACCCATCCTCAGCATCTTCACTCAGCTCCCAATAACACAACCTGCAGAAACCCATCCTCAGCATCTCCACTCACCTTCCAATAACACAACCTGCAGAAACCCAACCCCATCATCTTCACTCACCTTCCAATAACACAACCTGCTGAAACCCATCGTCAGCATCTCCACTCACCTCCCAATAACACAACCTGCAGAAACCCATCCTCAGCATCTTCACTCACCTTCCAATAACACAAACTGCAGAAACCCAACCGCAGCATCTCCACTCACCTTCCAATAACACAACCTGCAGAAACCCATCCTCAGCATCTCCACTCACCGTCCAATAACACAACCTGCAGAAACGCATCCTCAGCGTCTTCACTCACCACCCAATAACACAACCGGCAGAAACCCATCCTCAGCATCTCCACTCACCCCCCCAATAACACATCTGAAGAAACCCATCCATAGCATCTCCACCAAACTTCCAATAACACAACCTGTAGAAATCCATCCTCAGCATCTCCACTCACCGTCCAATAACACAACCTGCAGAAACCCATCCTCAGCATCGTCACTCACCTCCCAATAACACAACCTGCAGAAATCCATCCTCAGCATCTCCACTCACCGTCCAATAACACAACCTGCAGAAACCCATCCTCAGCATCTGCACTCACCTCCCAATAACACAACATGCAGACACCCATCCTCAACATCTTTACTCACCTCCCAATAACGCAACCTGCAGAAACCCATCCTCAGCATCTCCACTCACCTCCCAAATAACACAACCTGCAGAAACCCATCCTCAGCATCTCCACTCACTTTCTAATAACACAACCTGCAGAAACCCATCCTCAGCATCTTCACTCAGCTCCCAATAACACAACCTGCAGAAACCCATCCTCAGCATCTCCACTCACCTTCCAATAACACAACCTGCAGAACCCCAACCCCATCATCTTCACTCACCTTCCAATAACACAACCTGCTGACACCCATCCTCAGCATCTTCACTCACCTTGCAATAACACAACCTGCAGAAACCCATCCTCAGCATCTCCACTCACCTTCCAATAACACAACCTGCAGAAACACATCCTCAGCAACTTCACTAACCTTGCAATAACACAATTTGCAGGAACCCATCCTCAGCAAAACCACTCACCCCACAATAACACAACCTGCAGAAACCCATCCTCAGCATCTCCACTCACCCCCCAATAACACAACCTGAAGAAACACAACCATAGCATCTCCACTCACCTTCCAATAACACAACCTGCAGAAACCCAAACCCAGCATCTCCACTCACCTCCCAATAACACAACCTGCAGAAACCCATCCTCAGCATCTCCACTCACCTTCCAATAACAAAACCTGCAGAAACCAAACCCCAGCATCTTCGCTCACCTGCCAATAACACAACCTGGATAAACCATCCTCAGCATCTTCACTCACCTTCCAATAACACAACCTGCAGAAACCCATCCTCAGCATCTCCACTCACCGTTCAATAACACAACCTGCAGAAACCCATCCTCAGCGTATTCACCCACCTCCCAATAACACAACCTGCAGAAACCCATCCTCAGCATCTTCACTCAACCTTCCAATAACACAACCTGCAGAAACCCATCCTCAGAATCTCCACTCACGTCCCAATAACACAACCTGCAGAAACCCATCCTCAGCATCTCCACTCACCCCCAATAACACAACCTGCAGAAACCCATCCTCAGCATCTCCACTCACCCCCCAATAACACAACCTGAAGAAACCCAACCATAGCATCTCCACTCACCTTCCAGTAACACAACCTGTAGAAATCCATCCTCAGCATCTCCACTCACCGTCCAAAAACACAACCTGCAGAAACGCATCCTCAGCGTCTTCACTCACCACCCAATAACACAAAGTGCAGAAAACCATCCTCAGCATCTCCACTCACCCCCCCAATAACACAACCTGAAGAAACCCATCCATCGCATCTCCACTCACCTTCCAGTAACACAACCTGTAGAAATCCATCCTCAGCATCTCCACTCACCGTCCAATAACACAACCTGCAGAAACCCATCCTCAGCGTCTTCACCCACCTCCCAATAACACAACCTGCAGAAACCCATCCTCAGCATCTTCACTCACCTTCCAATAACACAACCTGCAGAAACCCATCCTCAGAATCTCCACTCACCTCCCAATAACACAACCTGCAGAAACCCATCCTCAGCATCTCCACTCACCTTCCAATAATACAATGAGCAGAAACCCATCCTCAGCATCTTCACTAACCTTGCAATAACACAATTTGCAGAAACCCATCCTCAGCACCTCCACTCACCATATCACCACCACTCACCACCACTCAACCATAACACAACCTGAAAAACCCATCCTCAGCATCTCCACTCACCTCCCAATAACACAACCTGAAGAAACCCATCCATAGCAACTCCACTCACCTTCCAGTAACACAACCTGTAGAAACCCATCCTCAGCATCTCCACTCACCGTTCAATAACACAACCTGCAGAAACCCATCCTCAGCGTATTCACCCACCTCCCAATAACACAACCTGCAGAAACCCATCCTCAGCATCTTCACTCAACCTTCCAATAACACAACCTGCAGAAACCCATCCTCAGAATCTCCACTCACCTCCCAATAACACAACCTGCAGAAACCCATCCTCAGCATCTCCACTCACCTTCCAATAAAACAATGAGTAGAAACCCATCCTCAGCATCTTCACTAACCTTGCAATAACACAATTTGCAGAAACCCATCCTCAGCACCTCCACTCACCCCCCAATAACACAACCTGAAGAAACCCATCCTTAGCATCTCCACTCACCTTCCAGTAACACAACCTGTAGAAATCCATCCTCAGCATCTCCACTCACCGTCCAATAACACAACCTGCAGAAACCCATCCTCAGCGTCTTCACCCACCTCCCAATAACACAACCTGCAGAAACCCATCCTCAGCATCTTCACTCACCTTCCAATAACACAACCTGCAGAAACCCATCCTCAGAATCTCCACTCACCTCCCAATAACACAACCTGCAGAAACCCATCCTCAGCATCTCCACTCACCTTCCAATAATACAATGAGCAGAAACCCATCCTCAGCATCTTCACTAACCTTGCAATAACACAATTTGCAGAAACCCATCCTCAGCACCTCCACTCACCCCCCCATAACACAACCTGAAAAACCCATCCTCAGCATCTCCACTCATCTCCCAATAACACAACCTGAAGAAACCCATCCATAGCATCTCCACTCACCTTCCAGTAACACAACCTGTAGAAACCCATCCTCAGCATCTCCACTCACCGTTCAATAACACAACCTGCAGAAACCCATCCTCAGCGTATTCACCCACCTCCCAATAACACAACCTGCAGAAACCCATCCTCAGCATCTTCACTCAACCTTCCAATAACACAACCTGCAGAAACCCATCCTCAGAATCTCCACTCACCTCCCAATAACACAACCTGCAGAAACCCATCCTCAGCATCTCCACTCACCTTCCAATAAGACAATGAGTAGAAACCCATCCTCAGCATCTTCACTAACCTTGCAATAACACAATTTGCAGAAACCCATCCTCAGCACCTCCACTCACCCCCCAATAACACAACCTGAAGAAACCCATCCTTAGCATCTCCACTCACCTTCCAGTAACACAACCTGCAGAAATCCATCCTCAGCATCTCAACTCAACGTCCAATAACACAACCTGCAGAAACCCGTCCTCAGCATCTTCACTCACCTCCCAATAACACAACCTGCAGACACCCATCCTCAACATCTTTACTCACCTCCCAATAACGCAACCTGCAGAAACCCATCCTCAGCAACTCCACTCACCTCCCAAATAACACAACCTGCAGAATCCAATCCTCAGCATCTCCACGCACTTTCTAATAACACAACCTGCAGAAACCCATCCTCAGCACCTTCACTCAGCTCCCAATAACACAACCTGCTGAAACCCATCGTCAGCATCTCCACTCACCTCCCAATAACACAACCTGCAGAAACCCATCCTCAGCATCTTCACTCACCTTCCAATAACACAAACTGCAGAAACCCAACCGCAGCATCTCCACTCACCTTCCAATAACACAACCTGCAGAAACCCATCCTCAGCATCTCCACTCACCGTCCAATAACACAACCTGCAGAAACGCATCCTCAGCGTCTTCACTCACCACCCAATAACACAACCGGCAGAAACCCATCCTCAGCATCTCCACTCACCCCCCCAATAACACATTTGAAGAAACCCATCCATAGCATCTCCACCAACCTTCCAATAACACAACCTGTAAAAATCCATCCTCAGCATCTCCACTCACCGTCCAATAACACAACCTGCAGAAACCCATCCTCAGCATCGTCACTCACCTCCCAATAACACAACCTGCAGAAACCCATCCTCAGCATCTCCACTCACCTCTCAATAACACAACCTGCAGAAACCCATCCTCAGCATCTCCACTCGCCTCCCAATAACACAACCTGCAGAAACCCATTCTCAGCATCTTCACTTACCTTCCAATAACACAAACTGCAGAAACCCATCCTCAGCATCTACACTCAACTCCCAATAACTCAACCTGCAGAAACCCATCCTCAGCATCTCCACTCACCTCCCAATAACTCAACCTGCAGAAACCCATCCTCAGCATTTCCACCCACCTCCCAATAACACAACCTGCAGAAACCCATCCTCAGCATCTTCACTCACCTTCCAATAACATAACCTGCAGAAACCCATCCTCAGAATCTCCACTCATCTCCCAATAACACAACCTGCAGAAACCCATCCTCAGCATCTCCACTCACCTTCCAATAATACAATGAGCAGAAACCCATCCTCAGCATCTTCACTAACCTTGCAATAACACAATTTGCAGAAACCCATCCTCAGCACCTCCACTCACCCCCCAATAACACAAACTGAAAAACCCATCCTTAGCATCTCCACTCACCTCCCAATAACACAACCTGAAGAAACCCATCCATAGCATCTCCACACACCTTCCAGTAACACAACCTGTAGAAACCCATCCTCAGCATCTCCACTCACCGTCCAATAACACAACCTGCAGAAACCCATCCTCAGCGTCTTCACCCACCTCCCAATATCACAACCTGCAGAAAGCCATCCTCAGCATCTTCACTCACCTTCCAATAACACAACCTGCAGAAACCCATCCTCAGAATCTCCACTCACCTCCCAATAACACAATCTGCAGAAACCCATCCTCAGCATCTCCACTCACCTTCCAATAATACAATGAGCAGAAACCCATCCTCAGCATCTTCACTAACCTTGCAATAACACAATTTGCAGAAACCCATCCTCAGCACCTCCACTCACCTCCCAAATAACACAACCTGCAGAAACCCATCCTCAGCATCTCCACTCACTTTCTAATAACACAACCTGCAGAAACCCATCCTCAGCATCTTCACTCAGCTACCAATAACACAACCTGCAGAAACCCATCCTCAGCATCTCCACTCACCTCCCAATAACGCAACCTGCAGAAACCCATCCTCAGCAACTCCACTCACCTCCCAAATAACACAACCTGCAGAAACCCGTCCTCAGCATCTCCACTCACTTTCTAATAACACAACCTGCAGAAACCCATCCTCAGCACCTCCACTCACCTCCCAAATAACACAACCTGCAGAAACGCATCCTCAGCATCTCCACTCACTTTCTAATAACACAACCTGCAGAAACCCATCCTCAGCATCTTCACTCAGCTCCCAATAACACAACCTGCAGAAACCCATCCTCAGCATCTCCACTCACCTCCCAATAACGCAACCTGCAGAAACACATCCTCAGCAACTCCACTCACCTCCCAAATAACACAACCTGCAGAAACCCATCCTCAGCATCTCCACTCACTTTCTAATAACACGACCTGCAGAAACCCATCCTCAGCATCTCCACTCACCTCCCAATAACGCAACCTGCAGAAACCCATCCTCAGCAACTCCACTCACCTCCCAAATAACACAACCTGCAGAAACCCATCCTCAGCATCTCCACTCACTTTCTAATAACAAAACCTGCAGAAACCCATCCTCAGCATCTTCACTCAGCTCCCAATAACACAACCTGCAGAAACCCATCCTCAGCATCTCCACTCACCTTCCAATAACACAACCTGCAGAAACCCAACCCCATCATCTTCACTCACCTTCCAATAACACAACCTGTTGAAACCCATCGTCAGCATCTCCACTCAGCTCCCAATAACACAAAAAGCAGAAACCCAACCGCAGCATCTCCACTCACCTTCCAATAACACAACCTGCAGAAACCCATCCTCAGCATCTCCACTCACCGTCCAATAACACAACCTGCAGAAACGCATCTTCAGCATCTTCACTCACCACCCAATAACACAACCGGCAGAAACCCATCCTCAGCATCTCCACTCACCCCCCCAATAACACATCTGAAGAAACCCATCCATAGCATCTCCACCAACCTTCCAATAACACAACCTGTAGAAATCCATCCTCAGCATCTCCACTCACCGTCCAATAACACAACCTGCAGAAACCCATCCTCAGCATCGTCACTCACCTCCCAATAACACAACCTGCAGAAACCCATCCTCAGCATCTCCACTCACCTCTCAATAACACAACCTGCAGAAACCCATCCTCTGCATCTCCACTCGCCTCCCAATAACACAACCTGCAGAAACCCATTCTCAGCATCTTCACTCACCTTCCAATAACACAAACTGCTGAAACCCATCCTCAGCATCTCCACTCAACTCCCAATAACTCAACCTGCAGAAACCCATCCTCAGCATCTCCACTCACCTCCCAATAACTCAACCTGCAGAAACCCATCCTCAGCATCTCCACTCACCTCCCAATAACTCAACCTGCAGAAACCCATCCTCAGCATCTCCACTCACCTCCCAATAACTCAACCTGCAGAAACCCATCCTCAGCATTTCCATTCAACTCCCAATAACACAACCTGCAGAAACCCATTCTCAGCATCTCCACTCACATTCCAATAACACAACCTGCACAAACCCAACCCCAGCATCTTCACTCACCTTCCAATACCACAACCTGCCGAAACCCGTCCTCAGCATCTTCACTAACCTCGCAATAACACAACCTGCAGAAACCCATCCTCAGCATCTCCACTCACCCCCCAAAAACACAACCTGCAGAAACCCATCCTCAGCATCTCCACGCACCCCACAATTACACAACCTGAAGAAACCCAACCATAGCATCTCCACTCACCTTCCAGTAACACAACCTGTAGAAATCCATCCTCAGCATCTCCACTCACCGTCCAAAAACACAACCTGCAGAAACGCATCCTCAGCGTCTTCACTCACCACCCAATAACACAAATGCAGAAAACCATCCTCAGCATCTCCACTCACCCCCCCAATAACACAACCTGATGAAACCCATCCATCGCATCTCCACTCACCTTCCAGTAACACAACCTGTAGAAATCCATCCTCAGCATCTACACTCACCGTCCAATAACACAACCTGCAGAAACCCGTCCTCAGCATCTTCACTCACCTTCCAATAACACAACCTGCAGAAACCCATCCTCAGAATCTCCACTCACCTCCCAATAACACAACCTGCAGAAACCCATCCTCAGCATCTCCACTCACCTTCCAATAATACAATGAGCAGAAACCCATCCTCAGCATCTTCACTAACCTTGCAATAACACAATTTGCAGAAACCCATCCTCAGCAACTCCACTCACACCCCCAATAACACAACCTGAAAAACCCATCCTCAGCATCTCCACTCACCTCCCAATAACACAACCTGAAGAAACCCATCCACAGCATCTCCACTCACCTTCCAGTAACACAACCTGTAGAAACCCATCCTCAGCATCTCCACACACCGTCCAATAACACAACCTGCAGAAACCCATCCTCAGCGTCTTCACCCACCTCCCAATAACACAACCTGCAGAAACCCAACCTCAGCATCTTCACTCACCTTCCAATAACACAACCTGCAGAAACCCATCCTCAGAATCTCCACTCACGTCCCAATAACACAACCTGCAGAAACCCATCCTCAGCATCTCCACTCACCTTCCAATAATACAATGAGCAGAAACCCATCCTCAGCATCTTCACTAACCTTGCAATAACACAATTTGCAGAAACCCATCCTCAGCACCTCCACTCACCCCCCAATAACACAACCTGAAAAACCCATCCTCAGCATCTCCACTCAACTCCCAATAACACAACCTGAAGAAAGCCATCCATAGCAACTCCACTCACCTTCCAGTAACACAACCTGTAGAAACCCATCCTCAGCATCTCCACTCACCGTCCAATAACACAACCTGCAGAAACCCATCCTCAGCGTCTTCACCCACCTCCCAATAACACAACCTGCAGAAACCCATCCTCAGCATCTTCACTCACCTTCCAATAACACAACCTGCAGAAACCCATCCTCAGAATCTCCACTCACCTCCCAATAACACAACCTGCAGAAACCCATCCTCAGCATCTCCACTCACCTTCCAATAATACAATGAGCAGAAACCCATCCTCAGCATCTTCACTAACCTTGCAATAACACAATTTGCAGAAACCCATCCTCAGCACCTCCACTCACCCCCCAATAACACAACCTGAAGAACCCCATCCTTAGCATCTCCACTCCCCTTCCAGTAACACAACCTGCAGAAATCCATCCTCAGCATCTCCACTCACCGTCCAATAACACAACCTGCAGAAACCCATCCTCAGCATCTTCACTCACCTCCCAATAACACAACATGCAGACACCCATCCTCAACATCTTTACTCACCTCCCAATAACGCAACCTGCAGAAACCCATCCTCAGCATCTCCACTCACCTCCCAAATAACACAACCTGCAGAAACCCATCCTCAGCATCTCCACTCACTTTCTAATAACACAACCTGCAGAAACCCATCCTCAGCATCTTCACTCAGCTCCCAATAACACAACCTGCAGAAACCCATCCTCAGCATCTCCACTCACCTCCCAATAACACAAACTGCAGAAACACATCCTCAGCATCTTCACTCACCTCCCAATAACACAACCTGAAGAAACCCATCCATAGCAACTCCACTCACCTTCCAGTAACACAACCTGTAGAAACCCATCCTCAGCATCTCCACTCACCGTCCAATAACACAACCTGCAGAAACCCATGCTCAGCGTCTTCACCCACTTCCCAATAACACAACCTGCAGAAACCCATCCTCAGCATCTTCACTCAACCTTCCAATAACACAACCTGCAGAAACCCATCCTCAGAATCTCCACTCACCTCCCAATAACACAACCTGCAGAAACTCATCCTCAGCATCTCCACTCACCTTCCAATAATACAATGAGCAGAAACCCATCCTCAGCATCTTCACTAACCTTGCAATAACACAATTTGCAGAAACCCATCCTCAGCACCTCCACTCACCCCCCAATAACACAACCTGAAGAAACCCATCCTTAGCATCTCCACTCACCTTCCAGTAACTCAACCTGCAGAAATCCATCCTCAGCATCTCAACTCACCGTCCAATAACACAACCTGCAGAAACCCGTCCTCAGCATCTTCACTCACCTCCCAATAACACAACCTGCACACACCCATCCTCAACATCTTTACTCACCTCCCAATAACGCAACCTGCAGAAACCCATCCTCAACAACTCCACTCACCTCCCAAATAACACAACCTGCAGAAACCCATCCTCAGCATCTCCACTCACTTTCTAATAACACAACCTGCAGAAACCCATCCTCAGCGTCTTCACTCAGCTCCCACTAACACAACCTGCAGAAACCCATCCTCAGCATCTCCACTCACCTTCCAATAACACAACCTGCAGAAACCCACCCCATCATCGTCACTCACCTTCCAATAACACAACCTGCTGAAACCCATCGTCAGCATCTCCACTCACCTCCCAATAACACAACCTGCAGAAACCCATCCTCAGCATCTTCACTCACCTTCCAATAACACAAACTGCAGAAACCCAACCGCAGCATCTCCACTCACCTTCCAATAACACAACCTGCAGAAACCCATCCTCAGCATCTCCACTCACCGTCCAATAACACAACCTGCAGAAACGCATCCTCAGCGTCTTCACTCACCACCCAATAACACAACCGGCAGAAACCCATCCTCAGCATCTCCACTCACCCCCCCCAATAACACATCTGAAGAAACCCATCCATAGCATCTCCACCAACCTTCCAATAACACAACCTGTAGAAATCCATCCTCAGCATCTCCACTCACCGTCCAATAAGAGAACCTCCAGAAACCCATCCTCAGCATCTCCACTCACCTCTCAATAACACAACCTGCAGAAACCCATCCTCAGCATCTCCACTCGCCTCCCAATAACACAACCTGCAGAAACCCATTCTCAGCATCTTCACTTACCTTCCAATAACACAAACTGCAGAAACCCATCCTCAGCATCTCCACTCAACTCCCAATAACTCAACCTGCAGAAACCCATCCTCAGCATCTCCACTCACCTCCCAATAACTCAACCTGCAGAAACCCATCCTCAGCATCTCCACTCACCTCCCAATAACTCAACCTGCAGAAACCCATCCTCAGCATCTCCCCTCACCTCCCAATAACTCAACCTGCAGAAACCCATCCTCAGCATCTCCATTCACCTCCCAATAACACAACCTGCAGAAACCCATCCTCAGCATCTCCACTCACATTCCAATAACACAACCTGCACAAACCCAACCCCAGCATCTTCACTCATCTTCCAATTCCACAACCTGCCGAAACCCGTCCTCAGCATCTTCACTAACCTCGCAATAACACAACCTGCAGAAACCCATCCTCAGCCTCTCCACTCACCCCCCAATAACACAACCTGCAGAAACCCATCCTCAGCATCTCCACTCACCCCCCAATAACACAACCTGAAGAAACCCAACCATAGCATCTCCACTCACCTTCCAGTAACACAACCTGTAGAAATCCATCCTCAGCATCTCCACTCACCGTCCAAAAACACAACCTGCAGAAACGCATCCTCAGCGTCTTCACTCACCACCCAATAACACAAAGTGCAGAAAACCATCCTCAGCATCTCCACTCACCCCACCCCCCCAAAAACACAACCTGATGAAACCCATCCATCGCATCTCCACTCACCTTCCAGTAACACAACCTGTAGAAATCCATCCTCAGCATCTACACTCACCGTCCAATAACACAACCTGCAGAAACCCATCCTCAGCGTCTTCACCCACCTCCCAATAACACAACCTGCAGAAACCCATCCTCAGCATCTTCACTCACCTTCCAATAACACAACCTGCAGAAACCCATCCTCAGAATCTCCGCTCACCTCCCAATAACACAACCTGCAGAAACCCATCCTCAGCATCTCCACTCACCTTCCAATAATACAATGAGCAGAAACCCATCCTCAGCATCTTCACTAACCTTGCAATAACACAATTTGCAGAAACCCATCCTCAGCACCTCCACTCACCCCCCAATAACACAACCTGAAAAACCCATCCTCAGCATCTCCACTCACCTCCCAATAACACAACCTGAAGAAACCCATCCATAGCATCTCCACTCACCTTCCAGTAACACAACCTGTAGAAACCCATCCTCAGCATCTCCACTCACCGTCCAATAACACAACCTGCAGAAACCCATCCTCAGCGTCTTCACCCACCTCCCAATAACACAACCTGCAGAAACCCATCCTCAGCATCTTCACTCACCTTCCAATAACACAACCTGCAGAAACCCATCCTCAGAATCTCCACTCACCTCCCAATAACACAACCTGCAGAAACCCATCCTCAGCATCTCCACTCACCTTCCAATAATACAATGAGCAGAAACCCATCCTCAGCATCTTCACTAACCTTGCAATAACACAATTTGCAGAAACCCATCCTCAGCACCTCCACTCACCTCCCAAATAACACAACCTGCAGAAACCCATCCTCAGCATCTCCACTCACTTTCTAATAACACAACCTGCAGAAACCCATCCTCAGCATCTTCACTCAGCTCCCAATAACACAACCTGCAGAAACCCATCCTCAGCATCTCCACTCACCTCCCAATAACGCAACCTGCAGAAACCCATCCTCAGCAACTCCACTCACCTCCCAAATAACACAACCTGCAGAAACCCATCCTCAGCATCTCCACTCACTTTCTAATAACACAACATGCAGAACCCCATCCTCAGCATCTTCACTCAGCTCCCAATAACACAACCTGCAGAAACCCATCCTCAGCATCTCCACTCACCATCCAATAACACAACCTGCAGAAACCCAACCCCATCATCTTCACTCACCTTCCAATAACACAACCTGCAGAAACCCATCCTCAGCGTCTTCACCCACCTCCCAATAACACAACCTGCAGAAACCCATCCTCAGCATCTTCACTCACCTTCCAATAACACAACCTGCAGAAACCCATCCTCAGAATCTCCACTCACCTCCCAATAACACAACATGCAGAAACCCATCCTCAGCATCTCCACTCACCTTCCAATAATACAATGAGCAGAAACCCATCCTCAGCATCTTCACTAACCTTGCAATAACACAATTTGCAGAAACCCATCCTCAGCATCTCCACTCACCATCCAATAACACAACCTGCAGAAACCCAACCCCATCATCTTCACTCACCTTCCAATAACACAACCTGCTGAAACCCATCGTCAGCATCTCCACTCACCTCCCAATAACACAACCTGCAGAAACCCATCCTCAGCATCTTCACTCACCTTCCAATAACACAAACTGCAGAAACCCAACCGCAGCATCTCCACTCACCTTCCAATAACACAACCTGCAGAAACCCATCCTCAGCATCTCCACTCACCGTCCAATAACACAACCTGCAGAAACGCATCCTCAGCGTCTTCACTCACCACCCAATAACACAACCGGCAGAAACCCATCCTCAGCATCTCCACTCACCCCCCCAATAACACATCTGAAGAAACCCATCCATAGCATCTCCACCAACCTTCCAATAACACAACCTGTAGAAATCCATCCTCAGCATCTCCACTCACCGTCCAATAACACAACCTGCAGAAATCCATCCTCAGCATCGTCACTCACCTCCCAATAACACAACCTGCAGAAACCCATCCTCAGCATCTCCACTCACCTCTCAATAACACAACCTGCAGAAACCCATCCTCAGCATCTCCACTCGCCTCCCAATAACACAACCTGCAGAAACCCATTCTCAGCATCTTCACTCACCTTCCAATAACACAAACTGCAGAAACCCATCCTCAGCATCTCCACTCAACTCCCAATAACTCAACCTGCAGAAACCCATCCTCAGCATCTCCACTCACCTCCCAATAACTCAACCTGCAGAAACCCATCCTCAGCATCTCCACTCACCTCCCAATACCTCAACCTGCAGAAACCCATCCTCAGCATCTCCACTCACCTCCCAATATCTCAACCTGCAGAAACCCATCCTCAGCATCTCCATTCACCTCCCAATAACACAACCTGCAGAAACCCATCCTCAGCATCTCCACTCACATTCCAATAACACAACCTGCACAAACCCAACCCCAGCATCTTCACTCACCTTCCAATACCACAACCTGCCGAAACCCGTCCTCAGCATCTTCACTAACCTCGCAATAACACAACCTGCAGAAACCCATCCTCAGCATCGCCACTCACCCCACAATAACACAACCTGAAGAAACCCATCCATAGCAACTCCACTCACCTTCCAGTAACACAACCTGAAAAACCCATCCTCAGCATCTCCACTCACCTCCCAATAACACAACCTGAAGAAACCCATCCATAGCAACTCCACTCACCTTCCAGTAACACAACCTGTAGAAACCCATCCATCGCATCTCCACTCACCTTCCAGTAACACAACCTGTAGAAATCCATCCTCAGCATCTACACTCACCGTCCAATAACACAACCTGCAGAAACCCATCCTCAGCATCTTCACTCACCTTCCAATAACAAAACCTGAAGAAATCCATCCATAGCAACTCCACTCACCTTCCATTAACACAACCTGTAGAAACCCATCCTCTGCATCTCCACTCACCGTCCAATAACACAACCTGCAGAAACCCATCCTCAGCGTCTTCACCCACCTCCCAATAACACAACCTGCAGAAACCCATCCTCAGCATCTTCACTCACCTTCCAATAACACAACCTGCAGAAACCCATCCTCAGAATCTCCACTCACCTCCCAATAACACAACCTGCAGAAACCCATCCTCAGCATCTCCACTCACCTTCCAATAATACAATGAGCAGAAACCCATCCTCAGCATCTTCACTAACCTTGCAATAACACAATTTGCAGAAACCCATCCTCAGCACCTCCACTCACCCCCCAATAACACAACCTGAAGAAACCCATCCTTAGCATCTCCACTCACCTTCCAGTAACACAACCTGCAGAAATCCATCCTCAGCATCTCCACTCACCGTCCAATAACACAACCTGCAGAAACCCATCCTCAGCATCTGCACTCACCTCCCAATAACACAACATGCAGACACCCATCCTCAACATCTTTACTCACCTCCCAATAACGCAACCTGCAGAAACCCATCCTCAGCATCTCCACTCACCTCCCAAATAACACAACCTGCAGAAACCCATCCTCAGCATCTCCACTCACTTTCTAATAACACAACCTGCAGAAACCCATCCTCAGCATCTTCACTCAGCTCCCAATAACACAACCTGCAGAAACCCATCCTCAGCATCTCCACTCACCTTCCAATAACACAACCTGCAGAAACCCAACCCCATCATCTTCACTCACCTTCCAATAACACAACCTGCTGACACCCATCCTCAGCATCTTCACTCACCTTGCAATAACACAACCTGCAGAAACCCATCCTCAGCATCTTCACTAACCTTGCAATAACACAATTTGCAGGAACCCATCCTCAGCAAAACCACTCACCCCACAATAACACAACCTGCAGAAACCCATCCTCAGCATCTCCACTCACCCCCCAATAACACAACCTGAAGAAACACAACCATAGCATCTCCACTCACCTTCCAATAACACAACCTGCAGAAACCCAAACCCAGCATCTCCAATCACCTCCCAATAACACAACCTGCAGAAACCCATCCTCAGCATCTCCACTCACCTTCCAATAACACAACCTGCAGAAACCCAACCCCAGCATCTTCGCTCACCTGCCAATAACACAACCTGGATAAACCATCCTCAGCATCTTCACTCACCTTCCAATAACACAACCTGCAGAAACCCATCCTCAGCATCTCCACTCACCTTTCAATAACACAACCTTCAGAAACCCATCCTCAGCATCTTCACTAACTTTGCAATAACACAATTTGCAGAAACCCATCCTCAGCACCACCACTCATCCCCCAATAACACAACCTGCAGAAACCCATCCTCAGCATCTCCACTCGCCTCCCAATAACACAACCTGCAGAAACCCATCCTCAGCATCTCCACTCACCCCCAATAACACAACCTGCAGAAACCCATCCTCAGCATCTCCACTCACCCCCCAATAACACAACCTGAAGAAACCCAACCATAGCATCTCCACTCACCTTCCAGTAACACAACCTGTAGAAATCCATCCTCAGCATCTCCACTCACCGTCCAAAAACACAACCTGCAGAAACGCATCCTCAGCGTCTTCACTCACCACCCAATAACACAAAGTGCAGATAACCATCCTCAGCATCTCCACTCACCCCCCCAATAACACAACCTGAAGAAACCCATCCATCGCATCTCCACTCACCTTCCAGTAACACAACCTGTAGAAATCCATCCTCAGCATCTACACTCACCGTCCAATAACACAACATGCAGAAACCCATCCTCAGCGTCTTCACCCACCTCCCTATAACACAACCTGCAGAAACCCATCCTCAGCATCTTCACTCACCTTCCAATAACACAACCTGCAGAAACCCATCCTCAGAATCTCCACTCACCTCCCAATAACACAACCTGCAGAAACCCATCCTCAGCATCTCCACTCACCTTCCAATAATACAATGAGCAGAAACCCATCCTCAGCATCTTCACTAACCTTGCAATAACACAATTTGCAGAAACCCATCCTAAACACCTCCACTCACCCCCCAATAACACAACCTGAAAAACCCACCCTCAGCATCTCCACTCACCTCCCAATAACACAACCTGAAGAAACCCATCCGTAGCATCTCCACTCACCTTCCAGTGACACAATCTGTAGAAACCCATCCTCAGCATCTCCACTCACCGTCCAATAACACAACCTGCAGAAACCCATCCTCAGCGTCTTCACCCACCTCCCAATATCACAACCTGCAGAAACCCATCCTCAGCATCTTCACTCACCTTCCAATAACACAACCTGCAGAAACCCATCCTCAGAATCTCCACTCACCTCCCAATAACACAACGTGCAGAAACCCATCCTCAGCATCTCCACTCACCTTCCAATAATACAATGAGCAGAAACCCATCCTCAGCATCTTCACTAACCTTGCAATAAGACAATTTGCAGAAACCCATCCTCAGAACCTCCACTCACCCCCCAATAACACAACCTGAAAAACCCATCCTCAGCATCTCCACTCACCTCCCAATAACACAACCTGAAGAAACCCATCCATAGCAACTCCACTCACCTTCCAGTAACACAACCTGTAGAAACCCATCCTCAGCATCTCCACTCACCGTCCAATAACGCAACCTGCAGAAACCCATCCTCAGCGTCTTCACCCACCTCCCAATAACACAACCTGCAGAAAACCATCCTCAGCATCTTCACTCAACCTTCCAATAACACAACCTGCAGAAACCCATCCTCAGAATCTCCACTCACCTCCCAATAACACAACCTGCAGAAACCCATCCTCAGCATCTCCACTCACCTTCCAATAATACAATGAGCAGAAACCCATCCTCAGCATCTTCACTAACCTTGCAATAACACAATTTGCAGAAACCCATCCTCAGCACCTCCACTCACCCCCCAATAACACAACCTGAAGAAACCCATCCTTAGCATCTCCACTCACCTTCCAGTAACACAACCTGCATAAATCCATCCTCAGCATCTCAACTCACCGTCCAATAACACAACCTGCAGAAACCCATCCTCAGCATCTCCACTCACCCCCCAATAACACAACCTGAAGAAACCCAACCATAGCATCTCCACTCACCTTCCAGTAACACAACCTGTAGAAATCCATCCTCAGCATCTCCACTCACCGTCCAAAAACACAACCTGCAGAAACGCATCCTCAGCGTCTTCACTCACCACCCAATAACACAAAGTGCAGATAACCATCCTCAGCATCTCCACTCACCCCCCCAATAACACAACCTGAAGAAACCCATCCATCGCATCTCCACTCACCTTCCAGTAACACAACCTGTAGAAATCCATCCTCAGCATCTACACTCACCGTCCAATAACACAACATGCAGAAACCCATCCTCAGCGTCTTCACCCACCTCCCTATAACACAACCTGCAGAAACCCATCCTCAGCATCTTCACTCACCTTCCAATAACACAACCTGCAGAAACCCATCCTCAGAATCTCCACTCACCTCCCAATAACACAACCTGCAGAAACCCATCCTCAGCATCTCCACTCACCTTCCAATAATACAATGAGCAGAAACCCATCCTCAGCATCTTCACTAACCTTGCAATAACACAATTTGCAGAAACCCATCCTAAACACCTCCACTCACCCCCCAATAACACAACCTGAAAAACCCACCCTCAGCATCTCCACTCACCTCCCAATAACACAACCTGAAGAAACCCATCCGTAGCATCTCCACTCACCTTCCAGTGACACAATCTGTAGAAACCCATCCTCAGCATCTCCACTCACCGTCCAATAACACAACCTGCAGAAACCCATCCTCAGCGTCTTCACCCACCTCCCAATATCACAACCTGCAGAAACCCATCCTCAGCATCTTCACTCACCTTCCAATAACACAACCTGCAGAAACCCATCCTCAGAATCTCCACTCACCTCCCAATAACACAACGTGCAGAAACCCATCCTCAGCATCTCCACTCACCTTCCAATAATACAATGAGCAGAAACCCATCCTCAGCATCTTCACTAACCTTGCAATAAGACAATTTGCAGAAACCCATCCTCAGAACCTCCACTCACCCCCCAATAACACAACCTGAAAAACCCATCCTCAGCATCTCCACTCACCTCCCAATAACACAACCTGAAGAAACCCATCCATAGCAACTCCACTCACCTTCCAGTAACACAACCTGTAGAAACCCATCCTCAGCATCTCCACTCACCGTCCAATAACGCAACCTGCAGAAACCCATCCTCAGCGTCTTCACCCACCTCCCAATAACACAACCTGCAGAAAACCATCCTCAGCATCTTCACTCAACCTTCCAATAACACAACCTGCAGAAACCCATCCTCAGAATCTCCACTCACCTCCCAATAACACAACCTGCAGAAACCCATCCTCAGCATCTCCACTCACCTTCCAATAATACAATGAGCAGAAACCCATCCTCAGCATCTTCACTAACCTTGCAATAACACAATTTGCAGAAACCCATCCTCAGCACCTCCACTCACCCCCCAATAACACAACCTGAAGAAACCCATCCTTAGCATCTCCACTCACCTTCCAGTAACACAACCTGCATAAATCCATCCTCAGCATCTCAACTCACCGTCCAATAACACAACCTGCAGAAACCCGTCCTCAGCATCTTCACTCACCTCCCAATAACACAACCTGCAGACACCCATCCTCAACATCTTTACTCACCTCCCAATAACGCAACCTGCAGAAACCCATCCTCAGCAACTCCACTCACCTCCCAAATAACACAACCTGCAGAAACCCATCCTCAGCATCTCCACTCACTTTCTAATAACACAACCTGCAGAAACCCATCCTCAGCATCTTCACTCAGCTCCCAATAACACAACCTGCAGAAACCCATCCTCAGCATCTCCACTCACTTTCTAATAACACAACCTGCAGAAACCCATCCTCAGCATCTTCACTCAGCTCCCAATAACACAACCTGCAGAAACCCATCCTCAGCATCTCCACTCACCTTCCAATAACACAAACTGCAGAAACCCAACCCCATCATCTTCACTCACCTTCCAATAACACAACCTGCTGAAACCCATCGTCAGCATCTCCACTCACCTCCCAATAACACAACCTGCAGAAACCCATCCTCAGCACCTTCACTCACCTTCCAATAACACAAACTGCAGAAACCCAACCGCAGCATCTCCACTCACCTTCCAATAACACAAACTGCAGAAACCCATCCTCAGCATCTCCACTCACCGTCCAATAACACAACCTGCAGAAACGCATCCTCAGCGTCTTCACTCACCACCCAATAACACAACCGGCAGAAACCCATCCTCAGCATCTCCACTCACCCCCCCCAATAACACATCTGAAGAAACCCATCCAGAGCATCTCCACCAACCTTCCAATAACACAACCTGTAGAAATCCATCCTCAGCATCTCCACTCACCTTCCAATAACACAACCTGCAGAAACCCATCCTCAGCATCTCCACTCACCGTCCAATAACACAACCTGCAGAAACGCATCCTCAGCGTCTTCACTCACCACCCAATAACACAACCGGCAGAAACCCATCCTCAGCATCTCCACTCACCCCCCCAATAACACATCTGAAGAAACCCATCCATAGCATCTCAACTAACCTCCCAATATCACAACGTTCAGAAACCCATCCACAGCATCTCCACCAACCTTCCAATAACACAACCTGCAGAAACCCATCCTCAGCATCTCCAGTCACCTTCCAATAACACAACCTGCAGAAACCCATCCTCAGCATCTCCACTCGCCTCCCAATAACACAACCTGCAGAAACCCATCCTCAGCATCTCCACTCACCCCCCAATAACACAACCTGCAGAAACCCATCCTCAGCATCTCCACTCACCCCCCAATAACACAACCTGAAGAAACCCAACCATAGCATCTCCACTCACCTTCCAGTAACACAACCTGTAGAAATCCATCCTCAGCATCTCAACTCACCGTCCAAAAACACAACCTGCAGAAACTCATCCTCAGCGTCTTCACTCACCACCCAATAACACAAAGTGCAGAAAACCATCCTCAGCATCTCCACTCACCCCCCCAATAACACAACCTGAAGAAACCCATCCATCGCATCTCCACTCACCTTCCAGTAACACAACCTGTAGAAATCCATCCTCAGCATCTCCACTCACCGTCCAATAACACAACCTGCAGAAACCCATCCTCAGCATCTTCACTCACCTTCCAATAACACAACCTGCAGAAACCCATCCTCAGAATCTCCACTCACCTCCCAATAACACAACCTGCAGAAACCCATCCTCAGCATCTCCACTCACCTTCCAATAATACAATGAGCAGAAACCCATCCTCAGCATCTTCACTAACCTTGCAATAACACAATTTGCAGAAACCCATCCTCAGCACCTCCACTCACCCCCCCCATAACACAACCTGAAAAACCCAATCTCAGCATCTCCACTCACCTCCCAATAACACAACCTGAAGAAACCCATCCATAGCAACTCCACTCACCTTCCAGTAACACAACCTGTAGAAACCCATCCTCAGCATCTCCACTCACCGTTCAATAACACAACCTGCAGAAACCCATCCTCAGCGTCTTCACACACCTCCCAATAACACAACCTGCAGAAACCCATCCTCAGCATCTTCATTCAACCTTCCAATAACACAACCTGCAGAAACCCATCCTCAGGATCTCCACTCACCTCCCAATAACACAACCTGCAGAAACCCATCCTCAGCATCTCCACTCACCTTCCAATAAAACAATGAGTAGAAACCCATCTTCAGCATCTTCACTAACCTTGCAATAACACAATTTGCAGAAACCCATCCTCAGCACCTCCACTCACCCCCCAATAACACAACCTGCAGAAATCCATCCTCAGCATCTCAACTCACTTTCTAATAACACAACCTGCAGAAACCCATCCTCAGCATCTTCACTCAGCTCCCAATAACACAACCTGCAGAAACCCATCCTCAGCATCTCCACTCACCTTCCAATAACACAACCTGCAGTAACCCATCCTCAGCATCGTCACTCACCTCCCAATAACACAACCTGCAGAAATCCATCCTCAGCATCTCCACTCACCGTCCAATAACACAACCTGCAGAAACCCATCCTCAGCATCTGCACTCGCCTCCCAATAACACAACATGCAGACACCCATCCTCAACATCTTTACTCACCTCCCAATAACGCAACCTGCAGAAACCCATCCTCAGCATCTCCACTCACCTCCCAAATAACACAACCTGCAGAAACCCATCCTCAACATCTCCACTCACTTTCTAATAACACAACCTGCAGAAACCCATCCTCAGCATCTTCACTCAGCTCCCAATAACACAACCTGCAGAAACCCATCCTCAGCATCTCCACTCACCTTCCAATAACACAACCTGCAGAAACCCAACCCCATCATCTTCACTCACCTTCCAATAACACAACCTGCTGACACCCATCCTCAGCATCTTCACTCACCTTGCAATAACACAACCTGCAGAAACCCATCCTCAGCATCTCCACTCACCTTCCAATAACACAACCTGCAGAAACACATCCTCAGCATCTTCACTAACCTTGCAATAACACAATTTGCAGGAACCCATCCTCAGCAAAACCACTCACCCCACAATAACACAACCTGCAGAAACCCATCCTCAGCATCTCCACTCACCCCCCAATAACACAACCTGAAGAAACACAACCATAGCATCTCCACTCACCTTCCAATAACACAACCTGCAGAAACCCAAACCCAGCATCTCCACTCACCTCCCAATAACACAACCTGCAGAAACCCATCCTCAGCATCTCCACTCACCTTCCAATAACACAACCTGCAGAAACCCAACCCCAGCATCTTCGCACACCTGCCAATAACACAACCTGGATAAACCATCCTCAGCATCTTCACTCACCTTCCAATAACACAACCTGCAGAAACCCATCCTCAGCATCTCCAATCTCCTTTCAATAACACAACCTTCAGAAACCCATCCTCAGCATCTTCACTAACTTTGCAATAACACAATTTGCAGAAACCCATCCTCAGCACCACCACTCATCCCCCAATAACACAACCTGCAGAAACCCATCCTCAGCATCTCCACTCGCCTCCCAATAACACAACCTGCAGAAACCCATCCTCAGCATCTCCACTCACCCCCAATAACACAACCTGCAGAAACCCATCCTCAGCATCTCCACTCACCCCCCAATAACACAACCTGAAGAAACCCAACCATAGCATCTCCACTCACCTTCCAGTAACACAACCTGTAGAAATCCATCCTCAGCATCTCCACTCACCGTCCAAAAACACAACCTGCAGAAACGCATCCTCAGCGTCTTCACTCACCACCCAATAACACAAAGTGCAGATAACCATCCTCAGCATCTCCACTCACCCCCCAATAACACAACCTGAAGAAACCCATCCATCGCATCTCCACTCACCTTCCAGTAACACAACCTTTAAAAATCCATCCTCAGCATCTACACTCACCGTCCAATAACACAATATGCAGAAACCCATCCTCAGCGTCTTCACCCACCTCCCAATAACACAACCTGCAGAAACCCATCCTCAGCATCTTCACTCACCTTCCAATAACACAACCTGCAGAAACCCATCCTCAGAATCTCCACTCACCTCCCAATAACACAACCTGCAGAAACCCATCCTCAGCATCTCCACTCACCTTCCAATAATACAATGAGCAGAAACCCATCCTCAGCATCTTCACTAACCTTGCAATAACACAATTTGCAGAAACCCATCCTCAGCACCTCCACTCACCCCCCAATAACACAACCTGAAAAACCCACCCTCAGCATCTCCACTCACCTCCCAATAACACAACCTGAAGAAACCCATCCGTAGCATCTCCACTCACCTTCCAGTAACACAACCTGTAGAAATCCATCCTCAGCATCTCCACTCACCTCCCAATAACACAACCTGCAGAAACCCATCCTCAGCATCTTCACTCACCTTCCAATAACACAAACTGCAGAAACCCAACCGCAGCATCTCCACTCACCTTCCAATAACACAACCTGCAGAAACCCATCCTCAGCATCTCCACTCACTTTCTAATAACACAACCTGCAGAAACCCATCCTCAGCATCTTCACTCAGCTCCCAATAACACAACCTGCAGAAACCCATCCTCAGCATCTCCACTCACTTTCTAATAACACAACCTGCAGAAACCCATCCTCAGCATCTTCACTCAGCTCCCAATAACACAACCTGCAGAAACCCATCCTCAGCATCTCCACTCACCTTCCAATAACACAAACTGCAGAAACCCAACCCCATCATCTTCACTCACCTTCCAATAACACAACCTGCTGAAACCCATCGTCAGCATCTCCACTCACCTCCCAATAACACAACCTGCAGAAACCCATCCTAAGCATCTTCACTCACATTCCAATAACACAAACTGCAGAAACCCAACCGCAGCATCTCCACTCACCTTCCAATAACACAAACTGCAGAAACCCATCCTCAGCATCTCCACTCACCGTCCAATAACACAACCTGCAGAAACGCATCCTCAGCGTCTTCACTCACCACCCAATAACACAACCGGCAGAAACCCATCCTCAGCATCTCCACTCACCCCCCCCAATAACACATCTGAAGAAACCCATCCATAGCATCTCCACCAACCTTCCAATAACACAACCTGTAGAAATCCATCCTCAGCATCTCCACTCACCTTCCAATAACACAACCTGCAGAAACCCATCCTCAGCATCTCCACTCACCGTCCAACAACACAACCTGCAGAAACGCATCCTCAGCGTCTTCACTCACCACCCAATAACACAACCGGCAGGAACACATCCTCAGCATCTCCACTCACCCCCCCAATAACACATCTGAAGAAACCCATCCATAGCATCTCAACTAACCTCCCAATATCACAACCTTCAGAAACCCATCCACAGCATCTCCACCAACCTTCCAATAACACAACCTGCAGAAACCCATCCTCAGCATCTCCAGTCACCTTCCAATAACACAACCTGCAGAAACCCATCCTCAGCATCTCCACTCGCCTCCCAATAACACAACCTGCAGAAACCCATCCTCAGCATCTCCACTCACCCCCCAATAACACAACCTGCAGAAACCCATCCTCAGCATCTCCACTCACCCCCCAATAACACAACCTGAAGAAACCCAACCATAGCATCTCCACTCACCTTCCAGTAACACAACCTGTAGAAATCCATCCTCAGCATCTCCACTCACCGTCCAAAAACACAACCTGCAGAAACCCATCCTCAGCGTCTTCACCCACCTCCCAATAACACAACCTGCAGAAACCCATCCTCAGCATCTTCACTCACCTTCCAATAACACAACCTGCAGAAACCCATCCTCAGAATCTCCACTCACCTCCCAATAACACAACCTGCAGAAACCCATCCTCAGCATCTCCACTCACCTTCCAATAATACAATGAGCAGAAACCCATCCTCAGCATCTTCACTAACCTTGCAATAACACAATTTGCAGAAACCCATCCTCAGCACCTCCACTCACCCCCCCATAACACAACCTGAAAAACCCATCCTCAGCATCTCCACTCACCTCCCAATAACACAACCTGAAGAAACCCATCCATAGCAACTCCACTCACCTTCCAGTAACACAACCTGTAGAAACCCATCCTCAGCATCTCCACTCACCGTTCAATAACACAACCTGCAGAAACCCATCCTCAGCGTATTCACCCACCTCCCAATAACACAACCTGCAGAAACCCATCCTCAGCATCTTCACTCAACCTTCCAATAACACAACCTGCAGAAACCCATCCTCAGAATCTCCACTCACCTCCCAATAACACAACCTGCAGAAACCCATCCTCAGCATCTCCACTCACCTTCCAATAAAACAATGAGTAGAAACCCATCCTCAGCATCTTCACTAACCTTGCAATAACACAATTTGCAGAAACCCATCCTCAGCACCTCCACTCACCCCCCAATAACACAACCTGAAGAAACCCATCCTTAGCATCTCCACTCACCTTCCAGTAACACAACCTGTAGAAATCCATCCTCAGCATCTCCACTCACCGTCCAATAACACAACCTGCAGAAACCCATCCTCAGCGTCTTCACCCACCTCCCAATAACACAACCTGCAGAAACCCATCCTCAGCATCTTCACTCACCTTCCAATAACACAACCTGCAGAAACCCATCCTCAGAATCTCCACTCACCTCCCAATAACACAACCTGCAGAAACCCATCCTCAGCATCTCCACTCACCTTCCAATAATACAATGAGCAGAAACCCATCCTCAGCATCTTCACTAACCTTGCAATAACACAATTTGCAGAAACCCATCCTCAGCACCTCCACTCACCCCCCCCATAACACAACCTGAAAAACCCATCCTCAGCATCTCCACTCACCTCCCAATAACACAACCTGAAGAAACCCATCCATAGCAACTCCACTCACCTTCCAGTAACACAACCTGTAGAAACCCATCCTCAGCATCTCCACTCACCGTTCAATAACACAACCTGCAGAAACCCATCCTCAGCGTATTCACCCACCTCCCAATAACACAACCTGCAGAAACCCATCCTCAGCATCTTCACTCAACCTTCCAATAACACAACCTGCAGAAACCCATCCTCAGAATCTCCACTCACCTCCCAATAACACAACCTGCAGAAACCCATCCTCAGCATCTCCACTCACCTTCCAATAAAACAATGAGTAGAAACCCATCCTCAGCATCTTCACTAACCTTGCAATAACACAATTTGCAGAAACCCATCCTCAGCACCTCCACTCACCCCCCAATAACACAACCTGAAGAGACCCATCCTTAGCATCTCCACTCACCTTCCAGTAACACAACCTGCAGAAATCCATCCTCAGCATCTCAACTCACCGTCCAATAACACAACCTGCAGAAACCCGTCCTCAGCATCTTCACTCACCTCCCAATAACACAACCTGCAGACACCCATCCTCAACATCTTTACTCACCTCCCAATAACGCAACCTGCAGAAACCCATCCTCAGCAACTCCACTCACCTCCCAAATAACACAACCTGCAGAATCCCATCCTCAGCATCTCCACTCACTTTCTAATAACACAACCTGCAGAAACCCATCCTCAGCATCTTCACTCAGCTCCCAATAACACAACCTGCAGAAACCCATCCTCAGCATCTCCACTCACCTTCCAATAACACAACCTGCAGAAACCCAACCCCATCATCTTCACTCACCTTCCAATAACACAACCTGCTGAAACCCATCGTCAGCATCTCCACTCACCTCCCAATAACACAACCTGCAGAAACCCATCCTCAGCATCTTCACTCACCTTCCAATAACACAAACTGCAGAAACCCAACCGCAGCATCTCCACTCACCTTCCAATAACACAACCTGCAGAAACCCATCCTCAGCATCTCCACTCACCGTCCAATAACACAACCTGCAGAAACGCATCCTCAGCGTCTTCACTCACCACCCAATAACACAACCGGCAGAAACCCATCCTCAGCATCTCCACTCACCCCCCCAATAACACATCTGAAGAAACCCATCCATAGCATCTCCACCAAACTTCCAATAACACAACCTGTAGAAATCCATCCTCAGCATCTCCACTCACCGTCCAATAACACAACCTGCAGAAACCCATCCTCAGCATCGTCACTCACCTCCCAATAACACAACCTGCAGAAATCCATCCTCAGCATCTCCACTCACCGTCCAATAACACAACCTGCAGAAACCCATCCTCAGCATCTGCACTCACCTCCCAATAACACAACATGCAGACACCCATCCTCAACATCTTTACTCACCTCCCAATAACGCAACCTGCAGAAACCCATCCTCAGCATCTCCACTCACCTCCCAAATAACACAACCTGCAGAAACCCATCCTCAGCATCTCCACTCACTTTCTAATAACACAACCTGCAGAAACCCATCCTCAGCATCTTCACTCAGCTCCCAATAACACAACCTGCAGAAACCCATCCTCAGCATCTCCACTCACCTTCCAATAACACAACCTGCAGAACCCCAACCCCATCATCTTCACTCACCTTCCAATAACACAACCTGCTGACACCCATCCTCAGCATCTTCACTCACCTTGCAATAACACAACCTGCAGAAACCCATCCTCAGCATCTCCACTCACCTTCCAATAACACAACCTGCAGAAACACATCCTCAGCAACTTCACTAACCTTGCAATAACACAATTTGCAGGAACCCATCCTCAGCAAAACCACTCACCCCACAATAACACAACCTGCAGAAACCCATCCTCAGCATCTCCACTCACCCCCCAATAACACAACCTGAAGAAACACAACCATAGCATCTCCACTCACCTTCCAATAACACAACCTGCAGAAACCCAAACCCAGCATCTCCACTCACCTCCCAATAACACAACCTGCAGAAACCCATCCTCAGCATCTCCACTCACCTTCCAATAACAAAACCTGCAGAAACCAAACCCCAGCATCTTCGCTCACCTGCCAATAACACAACCTGGATAAACCATCCTCAGCATCTTCACTCACCTTCCAATAACACAACCTGCAGAAACCCATCCTCAGCATCTCCACTCACCGTTCAATAACACAACCTGCAGAAACCCATCCTCAGCGTATTCACCCACCTCCCAATAACACAACCTGCAGAAACCCATCCTCAGCATCTTCACTCAACCTTCCAATAACACAACCTGCAGAAACCCATCCTCAGAATCTCCACTCACGTCCCAATAACACAACCTGCAGAAACCCATCCTCAGCATCTCCACTCACCCCCAATAACACAACCTGCAGAAACCCATCCTCAGCATCTCCACTCACCCCCCAATAACACAACCTGAAGAAACCCAACCATAGCATCTCCACTCACCTTCCAGTAACACAACCTGTAGAAATCCATCCTCAGCATCTCCACTCACCGTCCAAAAACACAACCTGCAGAAACGCATCCTCAGCGTCTTCACTCACCACCCAATAACACAAAGTGCAGAAAACCATCCTCAGCATCTCCACTCACCCCCCCAATAACACAACCTGAAGAAACCCATCCATCGCATCTCCACTCACCTTCCAGTAACACAACCTGTAGAAATCCATCCTCAGCATCTCCACTCACCGTCCAATAACACAACCTGCAGAAACCCATCCTCAGCGTCTTCACCCACCTCCCAATAACACAACCTGCAGAAACCCATCCTCAGCATCTTCACTCACCTTCCAATAACACAACCTGCAGAAACCCATCCTCAGAATCTCCACTCACCTCCCAATAACACAACCTGCAGAAACCCATCCTCAGCATCTCCACTCACCTTCCAATAATACAATGAGCAGAAACCCATCCTCAGCATCTTCACTAACCTTGCAATAACACAATTTGCAGAAACCCATCCTCAGCACCTCCACTCACCATATCACCACCACTCACCACCACTCAACCATAACACAACCTGAAAAACCCATCCTCAGCATCTCCACTCACCTCCCAATAACACAACCTGAAGAAACCCATCCATAGCAACTCCACTCACCTTCCAGTAACACAACCTGTAGAAACCCATCCTCAGCATCTCCACTCACCGTTCAATAACACAACCTGCAGAAACCCATCCTCAGCGTATTCACCCACCTCCCAATAACACAACCTGCAGAAACCCATCCTCAGCATCTTCACTCAACCTTCCAATAACACAACCTGCAGAAACCCATCCTCAGAATCTCCACTCACCTCCCAATAACACAACCTGCAGAAACCCATCCTCAGCATCTCCACTCACCTTCCAATAAAACAATGAGTAGAAACCCATCCTCAGCATCTTCACTAACCTTGCAATAACACAATTTGCAGAAACCCATCCTCAGCACCTCCACTCACCCCCCAATAACACAACCTGAAGAAACCCATCCTTAGCATCTCCACTCACCTTCCAGTAACACAACCTGTAGAAATCCATCCTCAGCATCTCCACTCACCGTCCAATAACACAACCTGCAGAAACCCATCCTCAGCGTCTTCACCCACCTCCCAATAACACAACCTGCAGAAACCCATCCTCAGCATCTTCACTCACCTTCCAATAACACAACCTGCAGAAACCCATCCTCAGAATCTCCACTCACCTCCCAATAACACAACCTGCAGAAACCCATCCTCAGCATCTCCACTCACCTTCCAATAATACAATGAGCAGAAACCCATCCTCAGCATCTTCACTAACCTTGCAATAACACAATTTGCAGAAACCCATCCTCAGCACCTCCACTCACCCCCCCATAACACAACCTGAAAAACCCATCCTCAGCATCTCCACTCATCTCCCAATAACACAACCTGAAGAAACCCATCCATAGCATCTCCACTCACCTTCCAGTAACACAACCTGTAGAAACCCATCCTCAGCATCTCCACTCACCGTTCAATAACACAACCTGCAGAAACCCATCCTCAGCGTATTCACCCACCTCCCAATAACACAACCTGCAGAAACCCATCCTCAGCATCTTCACTCAACCTTCCAATAACACAACCTGCAGAAACCCATCCTCAGAATCTCCACTCACCTCCCAATAACACAACCTGCAGAAACCCATCCTCAGCATCTCCACTCACCTTCCAATAAGACAATGAGTAGAAACCCATCCTCAGCATCTTCACTAACCTTGCAATAACACAATTTGCAGAAACCCATCCTCAGCACCTCCACTCACCCCCCAATAACACAACCTGAAGAAACCCATCCTTAGCATCTCCACTCACCTTCCAGTAACACAACCTGCAGAAATCCATCCTCAGCATCTCAACTCAACGTCCAATAACACAACCTGCAGAAACCCGTCCTCAGCATCTTCACTCACCTCCCAATAACACAACCTGCAGACACCCATCCTCAACATCTTTACTCACCTCCCAATAACGCAACCTGCAGAAACCCATCCTCAGCAACTCCACTCACCTCCCAAATAACACAACCTGCAGAATCCAATCCTCAGCATCTCCACGCACTTTCTAATAACACAACCTGCAGAAACCCATCCTCAGCACCTTCACTCAGCTCCCAATAACACAACCTGCTGAAACCCATCGTCAGCATCTCCACTCACCTCCCAATAACACAACCTGCAGAAACCCATCCTCAGCATCTTCACTCACCTTCCAATAACACAAACTGCAGAAACCCAACCGCAGCATCTCCACTCACCTTCCAATAACACAACCTGCAGAAACCCATCCTCAGCATCTCCACTCACCGTCCAATAACACAACCTGCAGAAACGCATCCTCAGCGTCTTCACTCACCACCCAATAACACAACCGGCAGAAACCCATCCTCAGCATCTCCACTCACCCCCCCAATAACACATTTGAAGAAACCCATCCATAGCATCTCCACCAACCTTCCAATAACACAACCTGTAAAAATCCATCCTCAGCATCTCCACTCACCGTCCAATAACACAACCTGCAGAAACCCATCCTCAGCATCGTCACTCACCTCCCAATAACACAACCTGCAGAAACCCATCCTCAGCATCTCCACTCACCTCTCAATAACACAACCTGCAGAAACCCATCCTCAGCATCTCCACTCGCCTCCCAATAACACAACCTGCAGAAACCCATTCTCAGCATCTTCACTTACCTTCCAATAACACAAACTGCAGAAACCCATCCTCAGCATCTACACTCAACTCCCAATAACTCAACCTGCAGAAACCCATCCTCAGCATCTCCACTCACCTCCCAATAACTCAACCTGCAGAAACCCATCCTCAGCATTTCCACCCACCTCCCAATAACACAACCTGCAGAAACCCATCCTCAGCATCTTCACTCACCTTCCAATAACATAACCTGCAGAAACCCATCCTCAGAATCTCCACTCATCTCCCAATAACACAACCTGCAGAAACCCATCCTCAGCATCTCCACTCACCTTCCAATAATACAATGAGCAGAAACCCATCCTCAGCATCTTCACTAACCTTGCAATAACACAATTTGCAGAAACCCATCCTCAGCACCTCCACTCACCCCCCAATAACACAAACTGAAAAACCCATCCTTAGCATCTCCACTCACCTCCCAATAACACAACCTGAAGAAACCCATCCATAGCATCTCCACACACCTTCCAGTAACACAACCTGTAGAAACCCATCCTCAGCATCTCCACTCACCGTCCAATAACACAACCTGCAGAAACCCATCCTCAGCGTCTTCACCCACCTCCCAATATCACAACCTGCAGAAAGCCATCCTCAGCATCTTCACTCACCTTCCAATAACACAACCTGCAGAAACCCATCCTCAGAATCTCCACTCACCTCCCAATAACACAATCTGCAGAAACCCATCCTCAGCATCTCCACTCACCTTCCAATAATACAATGAGCAGAAACCCATCCTCAGCATCTTCACTAACCTTGCAATAACACAATTTGCAGAAACCCATCCTCAGCACCTCCACTCACCTCCCAAATAACACAACCTGCAGAAACCCATCCTCAGCATCTCCACTCACTTTCTAATAACACAACCTGCAGAAACCCATCCTCAGCATCTTCACTCAGCTACCAATAACACAACCTGCAGAAACCCATCCTCAGCATCTCCACTCACCTCCCAATAACGCAACCTGCAGAAACCCATCCTCAGCAACTCCACTCACCTCCCAAATAACACAACCTGCAGAAACCCGTCCTCAGCATCTCCACTCACTTTCTAATAACACAACCTGCAGAAACCCATCCTCAGCACCTCCACTCACCTCCCAAATAACACAACCTGCAGAAACGCATCCTCAGCATCTCCACTCACTTTCTAATAACACAACCTGCAGAAACCCATCCTCAGCATCTTCACTCAGCTCCCAATAACACAACCTGCAGAAACCCATCCTCAGCATCTCCACTCACCTCCCAATAACGCAACCTGCAGAAACACATCCTCAGCAACTCCACTCACCTCCCAAATAACACAACCTGCAGAAACCCATCCTCAGCATCTCCACTCACTTTCTAATAACACGACCTGCAGAAACCCATCCTCAGCATCTCCACTCACCTCCCAATAACGCAACCTGCAGAAACCCATCCTCAGCAACTCCACTCACCTCCCAAATAACACAACCTGCAGAAACCCATCCTCAGCATCTCCACTCACTTTCTAATAACAAAACCTGCAGAAACCCATCCTCAGCATCTTCACTCAGCTCCCAATAACACAACCTGCAGAAACCCATCCTCAGCATCTCCACTCACCTTCCAATAACACAACCTGCAGAAACCCAACCCCATCATCTTCACTCACCTTCCAATAACACAACCTGTTGAAACCCATCGTCAGCATCTCCACTCAGCTCCCAATAACACAAAAAGCAGAAACCCAACCGCAGCATCTCCACTCACCTTCCAATAACACAACCTGCAGAAACCCATCCTCAGCATCTCCACTCACCGTCCAATAACACAACCTGCAGAAACGCATCTTCAGCATCTTCACTCACCACCCAATAACACAACCGGCAGAAACCCATCCTCAGCATCTCCACTCACCCCCCCAATAACACATCTGAAGAAACCCATCCATAGCATCTCCACCAACCTTCCAATAACACAACCTGTAGAAATCCATCCTCAGCATCTCCACTCACCGTCCAATAACACAACCTGCAGAAACCCATCCTCAGCATCGTCACTCACCTCCCAATAACACAACCTGCAGAAACCCATCCTCAGCATCTCCACTCACCTCTCAATAACACAACCTGCAGAAACCCATCCTCTGCATCTCCACTCGCCTCCCAATAACACAACCTGCAGAAACCCATTCTCAGCATCTTCACTCACCTTCCAATAACACAAACTGCTGAAACCCATCCTCAGCATCTCCACTCAACTCCCAATAACTCAACCTGCAGAAACCCATCCTCAGCATCTCCACTCACCTCCCAATAACTCAACCTGCAGAAACCCATCCTCAGCATCTCCACTCACCTCCCAATAACTCAACCTGCAGAAACCCATCCTCAGCATCTCCACTCACCTCCCAATAACTCAACCTGCAGAAACCCATCCTCAGCATTTCCATTCAACTCCCAATAACACAACCTGCAGAAACCCATTCTCAGCATCTCCACTCACATTCCAATAACACAACCTGCACAAACCCAACCCCAGCATCTTCACTCACCTTCCAATACCACAACCTGCCGAAACCCGTCCTCAGCATCTTCACTAACCTCGCAATAACACAACCTGCAGAAACCCATCCTCAGCATCTCCACTCACCCCCCAAAAACACAACCTGCAGAAACCCATCCTCAGCATCTCCACGCACCCCACAATTACACAACCTGAAGAAACCCAACCATAGCATCTCCACTCACCTTCCAGTAACACAACCTGTAGAAATCCATCCTGAGCATCTCCACTCACCGTCCAAAAACACAACCTGCAGAAACGCATCCTCAGCGTCTTCACTCACCACCCAATAACACAAATGCAGAAAACCATCCTCAGCATCTCCACTCACCCCCCCAATAACACAACCTGATGAAACCCATCCATCGCATCTCCACTCACCTTCCAGTAACACAACCTGTAGAAATCCATCCTCAGCATCTACACTCACCGTCCAATAACACAACCTGCAGAAACCCGTCCTCAGCATCTTCACTCACCTTCCAATAACACAACCTGCAGAAACCCATCCTCAGAATCTCCACTCACCTCCCAATAACACAACCTGCAGAAACCCATCCTCAGCATCTCCACTCACCTTCCAATAATACAATGAGCAGAAACCCATCCTCAGCATCTTCACTAACCTTGCAATAACACAATTTGCAGAAACCCATCCTCAGCAACTCCACTCACACCCCCAATAACACAACCTGAAAAACCCATCCTCAGCATCTCCACTCACCTCCCAATAACACAACCTGAAGAAACCCATCCACAGCATCTCCACTCACCTTCCAGTAACACAACCTGTAGAAACCCATCCTCAGCATCTCCACACACCGTCCAATAACACAACCTGCAGAAACCCATCCTCAGCGTCTTCACCCACCTCCCAATAACACAACCTGCAGAAACCCAACCTCAGCATCTTCACTCACCTTCCAATAACACAACCTGCAGAAACCCATCCTCAGAATCTCCACTCACGTCCCAATAACACAACCTGCAGAAACCCATCCTCAGCATCTCCACTCACCTTCCAATAATACAATGAGCAGAAACCCATCCTCAGCATCTTCACTAACCTTGCAATAACACAATTTGCAGAAACCCATCCTCAGCACCTCCACTCACCCCCCAATAACACAACCTGAAAAACCCATCCTCAGCATCTCCACTCAACTCCCAATAACACAACCTGAAGAAAGCCATCCATAGCAACTCCACTCACCTTCCAGTAACACAACCTGTAGAAACCCATCCTCAGCATCTCCACTCACCGTCCAATAACACAACCTGCAGAAACCCATCCTCAGCGTCTTCACCCACCTCCCAATAACACAACCTGCAGAAACCCATCCTCAGCATCTTCACTCACCTTCCAATAACACAACCTGCAGAAACCCATCCTCAGAATCTCCACTCACCTCCCAATAACACAACCTGCAGAAACCCATCCTCAGCATCTCCACTCACCTTCCAATAATACAATGAGCAGAAACCCATCCTCAGCATCTTCACTAACCTTGCAATAACACAATTTGCAGAAACCCATCCTCAGCACCTCCACTCACCCCCCAATAACACAACCTGAAGAACCCCATCCTTAGCATCTCCACTCCCCTTCCAGTAACACAACCTGCAGAAATCCATCCTCAGCATCTCCACTCACCGTCCAATAACACAACCTGCAGAAACCCATCCTCAGCATCTTCACTCACCTCCCAATAACACAACATGCAGACACCCATCCTCAACATCTTTACTCACCTCCCAATAACGCAACCTGCAGAAACCCATCCTCAGCATCTCCACTCACCTCCCAAATAACACAACCTGCAGAAACCCATCCTCAGCATCTCCACTCACTTTCTAATAACACAACCTGCAGAAACCCATCCTCAGCATCTTCACTCAGCTCCCAATAACACAACCTGCAGAAACCCATCCTCAGCATCTCCACTCACCTTCCAATAACACAACCTGCAGAAACCCAACCCCATCATCTTCACTCACCTTCCAATAACACAACCTGCTGAAACCCATCCTCAGCATCTTCACTCACCTTGCAATAACACAACCTGCAGAAACCCATCCTCAGCATCTCCACTCACCTTCCAATAACACAACCTGCAGAAACACATCCTCATCATCTTCACTAACCTTGCAATAACACAATTTGCAGGAACCCATCCTCAGCACCACCACTCACCCCACAATAACACAACCTGCAGAAACCCATCCTCAGCATCTCCACTCACCCCCCAATAACACAACCTGAAGAAACACAACCATAGCATCTCCACTCACCTTCCAATAACACAACCTGCAGAAACCCAAACCCAGCATCTCCACTCACCTTCCCATAACACAACCTGCAGAAACCCATCCTCAGCATCTCCACTCACCTTCCAATAACACAACCTGCAGAAACCCAACCCCAGCATCTTCGCTCACCTGCCAATAACACAACCTGGATAAACCATCCTCAGCATCTTCACTCACCTTCCAATAACACAACCTGCAGAAACCCATCCTCAGCATCTCCACTCACCTTTCAATAACACAACCTTCAGAAACCCATCCTCAGCATCTCCACTCACCCCCCCAATAACACAACCTGAAGAAACGCAACTATAGCATCTCCACTCACCTTCCAGTAACACAACCTGTAGAAATCCATCCTCAGCATCTCCACTCACCGTCCAATAACACAACCTGCAGAAACGCATCCTCAGCGTCTTCACTCACCACCCAATAACACAACCTGCAGAAACCCATCCTCAGCATCTCCACTCACCCCCCCAATAACACAACCTGAATAAACCCATCCATAGCATCTCCACTCACCTTCCGGTAACACAACCTGTAGAAATCCATCCTCAGCATCTCCACTCACCGTCCAATAACACAACCTGCAGAAACCCATCCTCAGCATCGTCACTCACCTCCCAATAGCACAACCTGCAGAAACCCATCCTCAGCATCTCCACTCACCTCCCAATAACACAACCTGCAGAAACCCATCCTCAGCATCTCAACTAACCTCCCAATATCACAACCTTCAGAAACCCATCCACAGCATCTCCACCAACCTTCCAATAACACAACCTGCAGAAACCCATCCTCAGCATCTCCAGTCACCTTCCAATAACACAACCTGCAGAAACCCATCCTCAGCATCTCCAATCACCTCACAATAACACAACCTGCAGAAACCCATCCTCAGCATCTTCACACACCTTCCAATAACACAACCTGCAGAAACCCATCCTCAGCATCTCCACTCACCTCCCAATAACACAACCTGCAGAAACCCATCCTCAGCATCGTCACTCACCTCGCAATAACACAACCTGCAGAAACCCATCCTCAGCATCTCCACTCACCTCCCAATAACACAACCTGCAGAAACCCATCCTCAGCATCTGCACTCACCTTCCAATAACACAACCTGCAGAAACCCATCCTCAGCATCTCCAGTCACCTTCCAATAACACAACCTGCAGAAACTCATCCTCAGCATCTCCAATCACCTCACAATAACACAACCTGCAGAAACCCATCCTCAGCATCTTCACACACCTTCCAATAACACAACCTGCATAAACCCATCCTCAGCATCTCCACTCACCTCCCAATAACACAACCTGCAGAAACCCATCCTCAGCATCTTCACTCACCTTCCAATAACACAAACTGCAGAAACCCAACCGCAGCATCTCCACTCACCTTCCAATAACACAACCTGCAGAAACCCATCCTCAGCATCTCCACTCGCCGACCAATAAGACAACCTGCAGAAATCCATTCTCAGCATCTTCACTCACCACCCAATAACACAACCTGCAGAAACCCATCCTCAGCATCTCCACTCACCACCCAATAACACAACCTGCAGAAACCCATCCTCAGCATCTCCACTCACCCCCCCCCCAATAACACATCTGAAGAGATCCATCCTCAGCATCTCCACTCACTTTCTAATAACACAAACTGCAGAAACCCATCCTCAGCATCTTCACTCAGCTCCCAATAACACAACCTGCAGAAACCCATCCTCAGCATCTCCACTCACCTCCCAATAACGCAACCTGCAGAAACCCATCCTCAGCAACTCCACTCACCTCCCAAATAACACAACCTGCAGAAACCCGTCCTCAGCATCTCCACTCACTTTCTAATAACACAACCTGCAGAAACCCATCCTCAGCACCTCCACTCACCTCCCAAATAACACAACCTGCAGAAACGCATCCTCAGCATCTCCACTCACTTTCTAATAACACAACCTGCAGAAACCCATCCTCAGCATCTTCACTCAGCTCCCAATAACACAACCTGCAGAAACCCATCCTCAGCATCTCCACTCACCTCCCAATAACGCAACCTGCAGAAACCCATCCTCAGCAACTCCACTCACCTCCCAAATAACACAACCTGCAGAAACCCATCCTCAGCATCTCCACTCACTTTCTAATACCACGACCTGCAGAAACCCATCCTCAGCATCTCCACTCACCTCCCAATAACGCAACCTGCAGAAACCCATCCTCAGCAACTCCACTCACCTCCCAAATAACACAACCTGCAGAAACCCATCCTCAGCATCTCCACTCACTTTCTAATAACACAACCTGCAGAAACCCATCCTCAGCATCTTCACTCAGCTCCCAATAACACAACCTGCAGAAACCCATCCTCAGCATCTCCACTCACCTTCCAATAACACAACCTGCAGAAACCCAACCCCATCATCTTCACTCACCTTCCAATAACACAACCTGTTGAAACCCATCGTCAGCATCTCCACTCACCTCCCAATAACACAAACTGCAGAAACCCAACCGCAGCATCTCCACTCACCTTCCAATAACACAACCTGCAGAAACCCATCCTCAGCATCTCCACTCACCGTCCAATAACACAACCTGCAGAAACGCATCCTCAGCATCTTCACTCACCACCCAATAACACAACCGGCAGAAACCCATCCTCAGCATCTCCACTCACCCCCCCAATAACACATCTGAAGAAACCCATCCATAGCATCTCCACCAACCTTCCAATAACACAACCTGTAGAAATCCATCCTCAGCATCTCCACTCACCGTCCAATAACACAACCTGCAGAAACCCATCCTCAGCATCGTCACTCACCTCCCAATAACACAACCTGCAGAAACCCATCCTCAGCATCTCCACTCACCTCTCAATAACACAACCTGCAGAAACCCATCCTCAGCATCTCCACTCGCCTCCCAATAACACAACCTGCAGAAACCCATTCTCAGCATCTTCACTCACCTTCCAATAATACAAACTGCTGAAACCCATCCTCAGCATCTCCACTCAACTCCCAATAACTCAACCTGCAGAAACCCATCCTCAGCATCTCCACTCACCTCCCAATAACTCATCCTGCAGAAACCCATCCTCAGCATCTCCACTCACCTCCCAATAACTCAACCTGCAGAAACCCATCCTCAGCATCTCCACTCACCTCACAATAACTCAACCTGCAGAAACCCATCCTCAGCATCTCCATTCAACTCCCAATAACACAACCTGCAGAAACCCATCCTCAGCATCTCCACTCGCCTCCCAATAACACAACCTGCAGAAACCCATTCTCAGCATCTTCACTCACCTTCCAATAATACAAACTGCTGAAACCCATCCTCAGCATCTCCACTCAACTCCCAATAACTCAACCTGCAGAAACCCATCCTCAGCATCTCCACTCACCTCCCAATAACTCATCCTGCAGAAACCCATCCTCAGCATCTCCACTCACCTCCCAATAACTCAACCTGCAGAAACCCATCCTCAGCATCTCCACTCACCTCACAATAACTCAACCTGCAGAAACCCATCCTCAGCATCTCCACTCACCTCCCAATAACTCAACCTGCAGAAACCCATCCTCAGCATCTCCACTCACCTCACAATAACTCAACCTGCAGAAACCCATCCTCAGCATCTCCACTCACCTCACAATAACTCAACCTGCAGAAACCCATCCTCAGCATCTTCACTCACCTTCCAATACCACAACCTGCCGAAACCCGTCCTCAGCATCTTCACTAACCTCGCAATAACACAACCTGCAGAAACCCATCCTCAGCATCTCCACTCACCCCCCAATAACACAACCTGCAGAAACCCATCCTCAGCATCTCCACTCACCCCCCAATAACACAACCTGAAGAAACCCAACCATAGCATCTCCACTCACCTTCCAGTAACACAACCTGTAGAAATCCATCCTCAGCATCTCCACTCACCGTCCAAAAACACAACCTGCAGAATCGCATCCTCAGCGTCTTCACTCACCACCCAATAACACAAATGCAGAAAACCATCCTCAGCATCTCCACTCACCCCCCCAATAACACAACCTGATGAAACCCATCCATCGCATCTCCACTCACCTTCCAGTAACACAACCTGTAGAAATCCATCCTCAGCATCTACACTCACCGTCCAATAACACAACCTGCAGAAACCCGTCCTCAGCATCTTCACTCACCTTCCAATAACACAACCTGCAGAAACCCATCCTCAGAATCTCCACTCACCTCCCAATAACACAACCTGCAGAAACCCATCCTCAGCATCTCCACTCACCTTCCAATTATACCATGAGCAGAAACCCATCCTCAGCATCTTCACTAACCTTGCAATAACACAATTTGCAGAAACCCATCCTCAGCAACTCCACTCACCCCCCCCAATAACACAACCTGAAAAACCCATCCTCAGCATCTCCACTCACCTCCCAATAACACAACCTGAAGAAACACATCCACAGCATCTCCACTCACCTTCCAGTAACACAACCTGTAGAAACCCATCCTCAGCATCTCCACACACCGTCCAATAACACAACCTGCAGAAACCCATCCTCAGCGTCTTCACCCACCTCCCAATAACACAACCTGCAGAAACCCAACCTCAGCATCTCCACTCACGTCCCAATAACACAACCTGCAGAAACCCATCCTCAGCATCTCCACTCACCTTCCAATAATACAATGAGCAGAAACCCATCCTCAGCATCTTCACTAACCTTGCAATAACACAATTTGCAGAAACCCATCCTCAGCACCTCCACTCACCCCCCAATAACACAACCTGAAAAACCCATCCTCAGCATCTCCACTCAACTCCCAATAACACAACCTGAAGAAACCCATCCATAGCACCTCCACTCACCTTCCAGTAACACAACCTGTAGAAACCCATCCTCAGCATCTCCACTCACCGTCCAATAACACAACCTGCAGAAACCCATCCTCAGCGTCTTCACCCACCTCCCAATAACACAACCTGCAGAAACCCATCCTCAGCATCTTCACTCACCTTCCAATAACACAACCTGCAGAAACCCATCCTCAGAATCTCCACTCACCTCCCAATAACACAACCTGCAGAAACCCATCCTCAGCATCTCCACTCACCTTCCAATAATACAATGAGCAGAAACCCATCCTCAGCATCTTCACTAACCTTGCAATAACACAATTTGCAGGAACCCATCCTCAGCACCTCCACTCACCCCCCAATAACACAACCTGAAGAACCCCATCCTTAGCATCTCCACTCACCTTCCAGTAACACAACCTGCAGAAATCCATCCTCAGCATCTCCACTCACCGTCCAATAACACAACCTGCAGAAACCCATCCTCAGCATCTTCACTCACCTTCCAATAACACAACCTGCAGAAACCCATCCTCAGAATCTCCACTCACCTCCCAATAACACAACCTGCAGAAACCCATCCTCAGCATCTCCACTCACCTTCCAATAATACAATGAGCAGAAACCCATCCTCAGCATCTTCACTAACCTTGCAATAACACAATTTGCAGAAACCCATCCTCAGCACCTCCACTCACCCCCCAATAACACAACCTGAAGAACCCCATCCTTAGCATCTCCACTCACCTTCCAGTAACACAACCTGCAGAAATCCATCCTCAGCATCTCCACTCACCGTCCAATAACACAACCTGCAGAAACCCATCCTCAGCATCTTCACTCACCTCCCAATAACACAACACGCAGACACCCATCCTCAACATCTTTACTCACCTCCCAATAACGCAACCTGCAGAAACCCATCCTCAGCATCTCCACTCACCTCCCAAATAACACAACCTGCAGAAACCCATCCTCAGCATCTCCACTCACTTTCTAATAACACAACCTGCAGAAACCCATCCTCAGCATCTTCACTCAGCTCCCAATAACACAACCTGCAGAAACCCATCCTCAGCATCTACACTCACCTTCCAATAACACAACCTGCAGAAACCCAACCCCATCATCTTCACTCACCTTCCAATAACACAACCTGCTGAAACCCATCCTCAGCATCTTCACTCACCTTGCAATAACACAACCTGCAGAAACCCATCCTCAGCATCTCCACTCACCTTCCAATAACACAACCTGCAGAAACACATCCTCATCATCTTCACTAACCTTGCAATAACACAATTTGCAGGAACCCATCCTCAGCACCACCACTCACCCCACAATAACACAACCTGCAGAAACCCATCCTCAGCATCTCCACTCACCCCCCAATAACACAACCTGAAGAAACACAACCATAGCATCTCCACTCACCTTCCAATAACACAACCTGCAGAAACCCAAACCCAGCATCTCCACTCACCTTCCCATAACACAACCTGCAGAAACCCATCCTCAGCATCTCCACTCACCTTCCAATAACACAACCTGCAGAAACCCAACCCCAGCATCTTCGCTCACCTGCCAATAACACAACCTGGATAAACCATCCTCAGCATCTTCACTCACCTTCCAATAACACAACCTGCAGAAACCCATCCTCAGCATCTCCACTCACCTTTCAATAACACAACCTTCAGAAACCCATCCTCAGCATCTCCACTCACCCCCCCAATAACACAACCTGAAGAAACGCAACTATAGCATCTCCACTCACCTTCCAGTAACACAACCTGTAGAAATCCATCCTCAGCATCTCCACTCACCGTCCAATAACACAACCTGCAGAAACGCATCCTCAGCGTCTTCACTCACCACCCAATAACACAACCTGCAGAAACCCATCCTCAGCATCTCCACTCACCCCCCCAATAACACAACCTGAATAAACCCATCCATAGCATCTCCACTCACCTTCCGGTAACACAACCTGTAGAAATCCATCCTCAGCATCTCCACTCACCGTCCAATAACACAACCTGCAGAAACCCATCCTCAGCATCGTCACTCACCTCCCAATAGCACAACCCGCAGAAACCCATCCTCAGCATCTCCACTCACCTCCCAATAACACAACCTGCAGAAACCCATCCTCAGCATCTCAACTAACCTCCCAATATCACAACCTTCAGAAACCCATCCACAGCATCTCCACCAACCTTCCAATAACACAACCTGCAGAAACCCATCCTCAGCATCTCCAGTCACCTTCCAATAACACAACCTGCAGAAACCCATCCTCAGCATCTCCAATCACCTCACAATAACACAACCTGCAGAAACCCATCCTCAGCATCTTCACACACCTTCCAATAACACAACCTGCAGAAACCCATCCTCAGCATCTCCACTCACCTCCCAATAACACAACCTGCAGAAACCCATCCTCAGCATCGTCACTCACCTCGCAATAACACAACCTGCAGAAACTCATCCTCAGCATCTCCACTCACCTCCCAATAACACAACCTGCAGAAACCCATCCTCAGCTTCTGCACTCACCTTCCAATAACACAACCTGCAGAAACCCATCCTCAGCATCTCCAGTCACCTTCCAATAACACAACCTGCAGAAACTCATCCTCAGCATCTCCAATCACCTCACAATAACACAACCTGCAGAAACCCATCCTCAGCATCTTCACACACCTTCCAATAACACAACCTGCATAAACCCATCCTCAGCATCTCCACTCACCTCCCAATAACACAACCTGCAGAAACCCATCCTCAGCATCTTCACTCACCTTCCAATAACACAACCTGTAGAAACCCATCCTCAGCATCTCCACTCACCTCCCAATAACACAACCTGCAGAAACCCATCCTCAGCATCTCCAGTCACCTTCCAATAACACAACCTGCAGAAACTCATCCTCAGCATCTCCAATCACCTCACAATAACACAACCTGCAGAAACCCATCCTCAGCATCTTCACACACCTTCCAATAACACAACCTGCATAAACCCATCCTCAGCATCTCCACTCACCTCCCAATAACACAACCTGCAGAAACCCATCCTCAGCATCTTCACTCACCTTCCAATAACACAACCTGCAGAAACGCATCCTCAGCGTCTTCACTCACCACCCAATAACACAACCTGCAGAAACCCATCCTCAGCATCTCCACTCACCACCCCCCCAATAACACATCTGAAGAGATCCATCCTCAGCATCTCCACTCACCTCCCAATAACACAACCTGCAGAAACCCATCCTCAGCATCGTCACTCACCTCCCAATAACACAACCTGCAGAATCCCATCGTCAGTATCTCCACTCACCTCCCAATAACACAACCTGCAGAAACCCACCCTCCGCATATCCACTCACCTTCCAATAACACAACCTGCAGAAACCCATCGTCAGCATCTCCACTCACCTCCCAATAACACAACCTGCAGAAACCCATCCTCAGCATCTTCACTCACCTTCCAATAACTCAAACTGCAGAAACCCAACCGCAGCATCTCCACTCACCTTCCAATAACACAACCTTTAGAAACCCATCCTCAGCATCTCCACTCACCTCCCAATAACACAACCTGCAGAAACCCATTCTCAGCATCTTCACTCACCTTCCAATAACACAACCTGCAGAAACCCATCCTCAGAATCTCCACTCACCTCCCAATAACACAACCTGCAGAAACCCATCCTCAGCATCTCCACTCACCTTCCAATAATACAATGAGCAGAAACCCATCCTCAGCATCTTCACTAACCTTGCAATAACACAATTTGCAGAAACCCATCCGCAGCACCTCCACTCACCCCCCAATAACACAACCTGAAGAACCCCATCCTTAGCATCTCCACTCACCTTCCAGTAACACAACCTGCAGAAATCCATCCTCAGCATCTCCACTCACCGTCCAATAACACAACCTGCAGAAACCCATCCTCAGCATCTTCACTCACCTCCCAATAACACAACACGCAGACACCCATCCTCAACATCTTTACTCACCTCCCAATAACGCAACCTGCAGAAACCCATCCTCAGCATCTCCACTCACCTCCCAAATAACACAACCTGCAGAAACACATCCTCAGCATCTCCACTCACTTTCTAATAACACAACCTGCAGAAACCCATCCTCAGCATCTTCACTCAGCTCCCAATAACACAACCTGCAGAAACCCATCCTCAGCATCTACACTCACCTTCCAATAACACAACCTGCAGAAACCCAACCCCATCATCTTCACTCACCTTCCAATAACACAACCTGCTGAAACCCATCCTCAGCATCTTCACTCACCTTGCAATAACACAACCTGCAGAAACCCATCCTCAGCATCTCCACTCACCTTCCAATAACACAACCTGCAGAAACACATCCTCATCATCTTCACTAACCTTGCACTAACACAATTTGCAGGAACCCATCCTCAGCACCACCACTCACCCCACAATAACACAACCTGCAGAAACCCATCCTCAGCATCTCCACTCACCCCCCAATAACACAACCTGAAGAAACACAACCATAGCATCTCCACTCACCTTCCAATAACACAACCTGCAGAAACCCAAACCCAGCATCTCCACTCACCTTCCCATAACACAACCTGCAGAAACCCATCCTCAGCATCTCCACTCACCTTCCAATAACACAACCTGCAGAAACCCAACCCCAGCATCTTCGCTCACCTGCCAATAACACAACCTGGATAAACCATCCTCAGCATCTTCACTCACCTTCCAATAACACAACCTGCAGAAACCCATCCTCAGCATCTCCACTCACCTTTCAATAACACAACCTTCAGAAACCCATCCTCAGCATCTCCACTCACCCCCCCCAATAACACAACCTGAAGAAACGCAACTATAGCATCTCCACTCACCTTCCAGTAACACAACCTGTAGAAATCCATCCTCAGCATCTCCACTCAATGTCCAATAACACAACCTGCAGAAACGCATCCTCAGCGTCTTCACTCACCACCCAATAACACAACCTGCAGAAACCCATCCTCAGCATCTCCACTCACCCCCCCAATAACACAACCTGAATAAACCCATCCATAGCATCTCCACTCACCTTCCGGTAACACAACCTGTAGAAATCCATCCTCAGCATCTCCACTCACCGTCCAATAACACAACCTGCAGAAACCCATCCTCAGCATCGTCACTCACCTCCCAATAGCACAACCTGCAGAAACCCATCCTCAGCATCTCCACTCACCTCCCAATAACACAACCTGCAGAAACCCATCCTCAGCATCTCAACTAACCTCCCAATATCACAACCTGCAGAAACCCATCCTCAGCATCTTCACACACCTTCCAATAACACAACCTGCAGAAACCCATCCTCAGCATCTCCACTCACCTCCCAATAACACAACCTGCAGAAACCCATCCTCAGCATCGTCACTCACCTCGCAATAACACAACCTGCAGAAACCCATCCTCAGCATCTCCACTCACCTCCCAATAACACAACCTGCAGAAACCCATCCTCAGCATCTGCACTCACCTTCCAATAACACAACCTGCAGAAACCCATCCTCAGCATCTCCAGTCACCTTCCAATAACACAACCTGCAGAAACTCATCCTCAGCATCTCCAATCACCTCACAATAACACAACCTGCAGAAACCCATCCTCAGCATCTTCACACACCTTCCAATAACACAACCTGCATAAACCCATCCTCAGCATCTCCACTCACCTCACAATAACACAACCTGCAGAAACCCATCCTCAGCATCTTCACACACCTTCCAATAACACAACCTGCAGAAACCCATCCTCAGCATCTCCACTCACCACCCCCCCAATAACACATCTGAAGAGATCCATCCTCAGCATCTCCACTCACCTCCCAATAAGACAACCTGCAGAAACCCATCCTCAGCGTCTTCACTCACCTTCCAATAACACAACCTGCAGAAACCCATCCTCAGCATCTCCACTCACCACCCCCCCAATAACACATCTGAAGAGATCCATCCTCAGCATCTCCACTCACCTCCCAATAACACAACCTGCAGAAACCCATCCTCAGCATCGTCACTCACCTCCCAATAACACAACCTGCAGAATCCCATCGTCAGTATCTCCACTCGCCTCCCAATAACACAACCTGCAGAAACCCACCCTCCGCATATCCACTCACCTTCCAATAACACAACCTGCAGAAACCCATCGTCAGCATCTCCACTCACCTCCCAATAACACAACCTGCAGAAACCCATCCTCAGCATCTTCACTCACCTTCCAATAACTCAAACTGCAGAAACCCAACCGCAGCATCTCCACTCACCTTCCAATAACACAACCTTTAGAAACCCATCCTCAGCATCTCCACTCACCTCCCAATAACACAACCTGCAGAAACCCATTCTCAGCATCTTCACTCACCTTCCAATAACACAAACTGCAGAAACCCATCCTCAGCATCTCCACTCACCTCCCAATAACTCAACCTGCAGAAACCCATCCTCAGCATCTCCACTCACCTCCCAATAACACAACCTGCAGAAAACCATCCTCAGCCTTTTCACTCAGCTCCCAATAACACAACCTGCAGAAACCCATCCTCAGCATCTCCACTCACATTCCGATAACACAACCTGCAGAAACCCAACCCCAGCATATTCACTCACCTTCCAATAACACAACCTGCCGAAACCCGTCCTCAGCATCTTCACTCACCTTCCAATAACACAACCTGCAGGAACCCATCCTCAGCATCTCCACTCACCTTCCAATAACACAACCTGCAGAAACCCATCCTCAGCATCTTCACTAACCTTGCAATAACACAATTTGCAGAAACCCATCCTCAGCACCACCACTCACCCCCCAATAACACAACCTGCAGAAACCCATCCTCAGCATCTCCACTCACCCCCCAATAACACAACCTGAAGAAACCCAACCATCGCATCTCCACTCACCTTCCAGTAACACAACCTGTAGAAATCCATCCTCAGCTTCTCCACTCACCGTCCAAAAACACAACCTGCAGAAACGCATCCTCAGCGTCTTCACTCACCACCCAATAACACAACGTGCAGAAACCCATCCTCAGCATCTCCACTCACCTCCCCCCCAATAACACAACCTGAAGTAACCCATCCATAGCATCTCCACTCACCTTCCAGTAACACAACCTGTAGAAATCCATCCTCCGCATCTCCACTCACCGTCCAATAACACAACCTGCAGAAACCCATCCTCAGCGTTTTCACTCACCTCCCAATAACACAACATGCAGAAACCCATCCTCAGCATCTTCACTCACCTTCCAATAACACAACCTGCAGAAACCCATCCTCAGAATCTCCACTCACCTCCCAATAACACAACCTGCAGAAACCCATCTTCAGCATCTTCACTAACCTCCCAATTACACAACCTGCAGAAACCCATCCTCAGCATCTCCACTCACCTTCCAATAACACATCTTGCAGAAACCCATCCTCAGCATCTTCACTAACCTTGCAATAACACAATTTGCAGAAACCCATCCTCAGCATCTTCACTAACCTTCCAATAACATAATTTGCAGAAACCCATCCTCAGCACCTCCACTCACACCCCAATAACACAACCTGAAGAAACCCATCCTTAGCATCTCTACTCACCTTCCAGTAAAACAACCTGTAGAAATCCAACCTCAGCATCTCCACTCACCGTCCAATAACACAACCTGCAGAAACCCATCCTCAGCATCTCCACTCACCTCCCAATAACACAACCTGCTGACACCCATCCTCAACATCTTTACTCACCTCCCAATAACGCAATCTGCAGTAACCCATCCTCAGCATCTCCACTCACCTCCCAATAACACAACCTGCAGACACCCATCCTCAACATCTTTACTCACCTCCCAATTACACAACCTGCGGAAACCCATGCTCAGCATCTTCACTGAGCTCCCAAAAACACAACCTGCAGAAACCCGTCCTCAGCATCTCCACTCAACTTCCAATAACACAACCTGCAGAAACCCATCCTCAGCATCTTCACTAACCTTGCAATAACACAATTTGCAGAAACCCATCCTCAGCACCACCACTCACCCCCCTATAACACAACCTGCAGAAACCCATCCTCTGCATCTCCACTCACCCCCTAATAACACAACCTGAAGAAACCCAACCAGAGCATCTCCAATCACCTTCCAATAACACAACCTGTAGAAATCCATCCTCAGCATCTCCACTCACCGTCCAATAACACAACCTGCAGAAACGCATCCTCAGCGTCTTCACTCACCACCCAATAACACAACCTGCAGAAACCCATCCTCAGCATCTCCACTCACCCCCCCAATAACATAACCTGAAGAAACCCATCCATAGCATCGCCACTCACCTTCCAGTAACACAACCTGTAGAAATCCATCCTCAGCATCTCCACTCACCGTCCAATCACACAACCTGCAGAAACCCATCCTCAGCATCTCCACTCACCTCCCAATAACACAACCTGCAGACACCCATCCTCAACATCTTTACTCACCTCCCAATAACGCAACCTGCAGAAACCCATCCTCAGCATCTCCACTCACCTCCCAAATAACACAACCTGCAGAAACCCATCCTCAGCATCTTCACTGAGCTCCCAATAACATAACCTGCAGAAACCCGTCCTCAGCATTTCCACTCACCTTCCAATAACACAACCTGCAGAAACCAAACACCAGCATCTTCACTCACCTTCCAATAACACAACCTGCAGAAACCCATCCTCAGAATCTCCACTCACCTCCCAATAACACAACCTGCAGAAACCCATCTTCAGCATCTTCACTAACCTCCCAATTACACAACCTGCAGAAACCCATCCTCAGCATCTCCACTCACCTTCCAATAACACATCTTGCAGAAACCCATCCTTAGCATCTCTACTCACCTTCCAGTAACACAACCTGTAGAAATCCATCCTCAGCATCTCCACTCACCGTCCAATAACACAACCTGCAGAAACCCATCCTCAGAATCTCCACTCACTTCCCAATAACACAACCTGCAGACACCCATCCTCAACATCTTTACTCCCCTCCCAATAACGCAACCTGCAGAAACCCATCCTCAGCATCTCCACTCACCTCCCACTAACACAACCTGCAGAAACCCATCCTCAGCATCTTCACTCAGCTCCCAATAACACAACCTGCAGAAACCCATCCTCAGCATCTCCACTCACCTTCCAATAACACAACCTGCAGAAACCCAACCCCAGCATCTTCACTCACCTTCCAATAACACAACCTGCTGAAACCCATCCTCAGCATCTTCACTCAGCTTGCAATAACACAACCTGCAGAAACCCATCCTCAGCATCTCCACTCAGCTTCCAATAACAGAACCTGCAGAAACCCATCCTCAGCATCTTCACTAACCTTGCAATAACACAATTTGCAGAAACCCATCTTCAGCACCACCACTCACCCCCCAATAACACAACCTGCAGAAACCCATCCTCAGCATCTCCACTCACCCCCCAATAACATAACCTGAAGAGACACAACCATAGCATCGCCACTCACCATCCAATAACACAACATGCAGAAACCCAACCCCAGCATCTTCACTCACCTTCCAATAACACAACCTGCAGGAGCCCATCCTCAGCATCTTCACTCACCTTGCAATAACACAACCTGCAGAAACCCATCCTCAGCATCTCCACTCACCCCCAATAACACAACCTGAAGAAACCCAACCATAGCATCTACACTCACCTTCCAGTAACACAACCTGTAGAAATCCATCCTCAGCATCTCCACTCACCGTCCAATAACACGACCTGCAGAAACGCATCCTCAGCGTCTTCACTCACCACCCAATAACACAACCTGCAGAAACCCATCCTCATCATTTCCACTCACCCCGCCCCCCCCAAACACAACTTAAAGAAACCCATCCATAGCATCACCACTCACCTTCCAGTAACACAACCTGTAGAAATCCATCCTCAGCATCTCCACTCACCTTCCAATAACACAACCTGCAGAACCCAACCCCAGCATCTCCACTCACCTTCCAATAACACAACCTGCAGAACCCAACCCCAGCATCTCCACTCACCTCCCAATAACACAACCTGCAGAAACCCATCCTCAGCATCTTCACTCACCTTCCAATAACAAAACCTGCAGACACCCATCCTCAGCATCTCCACTCACCTTCCAATAACACAACCTTCAGAAACCCATCCTCAGCATCTCAACTAACCTCCCAATATCACAACCTTCAGAAACCCATCCACAGCATCTCCACCAACCTTCCAATAACACAACCTGCAGAAACCCATCCTCAGCATCTCCAGTCACCTTCCAATAACACAACCTGCAGAAACCCATCCTCAGCATCTCCACTCACCTCCCAATAACACAACCTGCAGAAACCCATCCTCAGCATCGTCACTCACCTCGCAATAACACAACCTGCAGAAACCCATCCTCAGCATCTCCACTCACCTCCCAATAACACAACCTGCAGAAACCCATCCTCAGCATCTGCACTCACCTTCCAATAACACAACCTGCAAAAACCCATCGTCAGCAACTCCTCTCACCTCCCAATAACACAACCTGCAGAAACCCATCCTCAGCATCTTCACTCACCTTCCAATAACACAAACTGCAGAAACCCAACCGCAGCATCTCCACTCACCTTCCAATAACACAACCTGCAGAAACCCATCCTCTGCATCTCCACTCGCCGTCCAATAACACAACCTGCAGAAACGCATCCTCAGCGTCTTCACTCACCACCCAATAACACAACCTGCAGAAACCCATCCTCAGCATCTCCACTCAACCCTCCAATAACACATCTGAAGAAATCCATCCTCAGCATCTCCACTCACCTCCCAATAACACAACCTGCAGAAACCCATCCTCAGCATCGTCACTCACCTCCCAATAACACAATCTGCAGAATCCCATCGTCAGAATCTCCACTAACCTACCAATAACACAACCTGCAGAAACCCACCCTCAGCATATCCACTCACCTTCCAAAAACACAACCTGCAGAAACACATCGTCAGCATCTCCACTCACCTCCCAATAACACAACCTGCAGAAACCCATCCTCAGCATCTTCACTCACCTTCCAATAACTCAAACTGCAGAAATCCATCCTCAGCATCTCCACTCACCCCCCAATAACACAACCTGAATAAACCCAACCATAGCATCTCCACTCACCTTCAAATAACACAACCTGCAGAAACCCAACCCCAGCATCTCCACTCACCTCCCAATAACACAACCTGCAGAAACCCATCCTCAGCATCTTCACTCAGCTCCCAATAACACAACCTGCAGAAACCCATCCTCAGCATCTCCACTCACCTTCCAATAACACAACCTGCAGAAACCCAACCCCAGCATCTTCACTCACCTCCCAATAACACAACCTGGAGAAACCCATCCTCAGCATCTTCACTCACCTTCCAATAACACAAACTGCAGAAACCCATCCTCAGCATCTCCACTCACCTTCCAATAACACAACCTTCAGAAACCCATCCTCAGCATCTTCACTAACTTTGCAATAACACAATTTGCAGAAACCCATCCTCAGCTCCACCACTCACTACCAATTACACAACCTGCAGAAACCCATCCTCAGCATCTCCACTCACCCCCAATAACACAACCTGAAGAAACCCAACCATTGCATCGACACTCACCTTCCAGTAACACAACCTGTAGAAATCCATCATCAGCATCTCCACTCACCGTCCAATAACACAACCTGCAGAAACGCATCCTGAGCATCTCCACTCACCCCCCCCCCCCAATAACACAACCTGAAGAAACCCAACCATAGCATCTCCACTCACCTTCCAGTAACACAACCTGTAGAAATCCATCCTCAGCATCTCCACTCACCTCCCAATAACACCACCTGCAGAAACCCATCCTCAGCATCTTCACTCACCTTCCAATAACACAACCTGCAGAAACCCATCCTCAGAAACTGCACTCACTTCCCAATAACACAAACTGCAGAAACCCATCCTCAGCTACTTCACTAACCTCCCAATTACACAACCTGCAGAAACCCATCCTCAGCATCTCCACTCACCTTCCAATAACACATCTTGCAGAAACCAATCCTCAGCATCTCCACTCACCTTCCAATAGCACATCTTGCGGAAACCAATCCTCAGCATCTCCACTCACCTTGCAATAACACAATTTGCAGAAACCCATCCTCAGCACCTCCACTCACCCCCCAATAACACAACCTGAAGAAACCCATCCTTAGCATCTCTACTCACCTTCCTGTTACACAACCTGTAGAAACCCATCCTCAGCACCACCACTCACCCCCCAGTAACACAACCTGCAGAAACCCATCCTCAGCATCTCCAATCACCCCCCAATAACATAACCTGAAGAAACCCAACCATAACATCGCCACTCACCATCCAATAACACAACCTGCAGAAACCCAACCCCAGCATCTTCACTCACCTTCCAATAACACAACCTGCAGGAACCCATCCTCAGCATCTTCACTCACCTTGCAATAACACAACCTGCAGAAACCCATCCTCAGCATCTCCACTCACCCCCCAAAAACACAACCTGATGAAACCCAACCATAGCACCTACACTCACCTTCCAGTAACACAACCTGTAGAAATCCATCCTCAGCATCTCCACTCACCGTCCAATAACACGACCTGCAGAAACGCATCCTCAGCGTCTTCACTCACCACCCAATAACACAACCTGCAGAAACCCATCCTCATCATCTCCACTCACCCCCCCAAAACACAACCTAAAGAAACCCATCCATAGCATCGCCACTCACCTTCCAGTAACACAACCTGTAGAAATCCATCCTCAGCATCTCAACTCACCGTCCAATAATACAACCTGAAGAAACCCAACCATAGCATCTCCACTCACCTTCCAATAACACAACCTGAAGAAACCCAACCATAGCATCTTCACTAACCTCCCAATAACACAACCTGCAGAAACCCATCCTCAGCATCTTCACTCACCTTCCAATAACACAACCTGTAGAAATCCATCCTCAGCATCTCAACTCACCGTCCAATAACACAACCTGAAGAAACCCAACCATAGCATCTCCACTCACCTTCCAGTAACACAACCTGTAGAAATCCATCCTCAGCATCTCCACTCACCCCCCAATAACACAACCTGAATAAACCCAACAATAGCATCTCCACTCACCTTCAAATAACACAACCTGCAGAAACCCAACCCCAGCATCTCCACTCACCTCCCAATAACACAACCTGCAGAAACCCATCCTCAGCATCTTCACTCAGCTCCCAATAACACAACCTGCAGAAACCCATCCTCAGCATCTCCACTCACCTTCCAATAACACAACCTGCAGAAACCCAACCCCAGCACCTTCACTCACCTCCCAATAACACAACCTGGAGAAACCCATCCTCAGCATCTTCACTCACCTTCCAATAACACAAACTGCAGAAACCCATCCTCAGCATCTCCACTCACCTTCCAATAACACAACCTTCAGAAACCCATCCTCAGCATCTTCACTAACTTTGCAATAACACAATTTGCAGAAACCCATCCTCAGCACCACCACTCACACCCCAATTACACAACCTGCAGAAACCCATCCTCAGCATCTCCACTCACCCCCCAATAACACAACCTGAAGAAACCCAACCATAGCATCTCCACTCACCTTCCAGTAACACAACCTGTAGAAATCCATCCTCAGCATCTCCACTCACCGTCCAATAACACAACATGCAGAAACGCATCCTCAGCTTCTTCACTCTCCACCCAATAACACAACCTGCAGAAACCCATCCTCAGCATCTCCACTCACCCCCCCCCCAATAACACAACCTGAAGAAACCCAACCATAGCTTCTCCACTCACCTTCCAGTAACACAACCTGTAGAAATCCATCCTCAGCATCTCCACTCACCTCCCAATAACACCACCTGCAGAAACCCATCCTCAGCATCTTCACTCACCTTCCAATAACACAACCTGCAGAAACCCATCCTCAGAAACTGCACTCACTTCCCAAAAACACAAACTGCAGAAAACCATCCTCAGCATCTTCACTAACCTCCCAATTACACAACCTGCAGAAACCCATCCTCAGCATCTCCACTCACCTTCCAATAACACGTCTTGCAGAAACCAATCCTCAGCATCTCCACTCACCTTCCAATAACACATCTTGCAGAAACCAATCCTCAGCATCTCCACTCACCTTGCAATAACACAATTTGCAGAAACCCATCCTCAGCACCTCCACTCACCCGCCAATAACACAACCTGAAGAAACCCATCCTTAGCATCTCTACTCACGGTCCAGTAACACAACCTGTAGAAATCCATCCTCAGCACCTCCACTCACCGTCCAATAACACAACCTGCAGAAACCCGTCCTCAGCATCTCCAATCACTTCCCAATAACACAACCTGCAGACACCCATCCTCAACATCTTGACACCCCTCCCAATAACGCAACCTGCAGAAACCCATCCTCAGCATCTCCACTCACCTCCCACTAACACAACCTGCAGAAACCCATCCTCAGCATCTTCACTCAGCTCCCAATAACACAACCTGCTGAAACCCATCCTCAGCATCTCCACTCAGCTTCCAATAACACAACCTGCAGAAACCCATCCTCAGCATCTTCACTAACCTTGCAATCACACAATTTGCAGAAACCCATCCTCAGCACCACCACTCACCCCCCAATAACACAACCTGCAGAAACCCATCCTCAGCATCTCCACTCACCCCCCATAACACAACCTGAAGAAACCCAACCATAGCATCGCCACTCACCTTCCAATAACACAACCTGCAGAAACCCAACCCCAGCATCTTCACTCACCTTCCAATAACACAACCTGCAGAAACCCATCCTCAGCATCTTCACTCACCTTGCAATAACACAACCTGCAGAAACCCATCGTCAGCATCTCCACTCACCCCCCAATAACACAACCTGCAGAAACCCATCCTCAGCATCTCCACTCACCCCCCAATAACACAACCTGAAGAAACCAAACCATAGCATCTCCACTCACCTTCCAGTAACACAACCTGTAGAAATCCATCCTCAGCATCTCCTCTCACCGTCCAATAACCCGACGTGCAGAAACGCATCCTCAGCGTCTTCACTCACCACCCAATAACACAACCTGCAGAAACCCATCCTCATCATCTCCACTCACCCCCCCCAAAAAAATAACACAACCTGTAGAAATCCATCCTCAGCATCTCAACTCACCGTCCAATAACACAACCTGAAGAAACCCAACCATAGCTCTCCACTCACCTCCCAATAACACAACCTGCAGAAACCCATCCTCAACATCTCCACTCCCCTCCCAATAACACAACCTGCAGAAACCCATCCTCAACATCTTCACTAAACTTGCGATAACACAATTTGCAGAAACCCATCCTCAGCACCACCACTCACCCCCCAATAACACAAGCTGCAGAAACCCATCCTCAGCATCTCCACTCACCCCCCAATAACACAACCTGAAGAAACCCAACCATGGCATCTCCACTCACCTTCCAGTAACACAACCTGTAGAAATCCATCTTCAGCATCTCCACTCACCGTCCAATAACACAACCTGCAGAAACCCATCCTCAGCGTCTTCACTCACCTCCCAATAACACCACCTGCAGAAACCCATCCTCAGCATCTTCACTCACCTTCCAATAACACAACCTGCAGAAAACCATCCTCAACATCTTCACTAACCTTGCGATAACACAATTTGCAGAAACCCATCCTCAGCACCACCACTCACCCCCCAATAACACAACCTGCAGAAACCCATCCTCAGCATCTCCACTCACCCCCCAATAACACTACCTGAAGAAACCCAACCATGGCATCTCCACTCACCTTCCAGTAACACAACCTGTAGAAATCCATCTTCAGCATCTCCACTCACCGTCCAATAACACAACCTGCAGAAACGCATCCTCAGCGTCTTCACTCACCACCCAATAACACAACCTGCAGAAACCCATCCTCAGCATCTCCACTCACCCCCCCAATAACACAACCTGAAGAAACCCATCCATAGCATCTCCACTCACCTTCCAGTAACACAACCTGTAGAAATCCATCCTCAGCATCTGCACTCACCGTCCAATAACACAACCTGCAGAAACTCATCCTCAGCGTCTTCACTCACCTCCCAATAACACCACCTGCAGAAACCCATCCTCAGCATCTTCACTCACCTTCCAATAACACAACCTGCAGAAACCCATCCTCAGAAACTCCACTCACCTCCCAAAACACAACCTGCAGAAACCGATCCTCAGCATCTTCACTAACCTCCCAATTACACAACCTGCAGAAACACATCCTCAGCATCTCCACTCACCTTCCAATAACACATCTTGCAGAAACGCATCCTCAGCGTCTTCACTCACCAACCAATAACACAACCTGCAGGAACCCATCCTCAGCATCTCCACTCACCCCCCCAATAACACAACCTGAAGAAAACCATCCATAGCATCTCCACTCACCTTCCAGTAACACAACCTGTAGAAATCGATCCTCAGCATCTGCACTCACCGTCCAATAACACAACCTGCAGAAACCCATCCTCAGCGTCTTCACTCACCTCCCAATAACACCACCTGCAGAAACCCATCCTCAGCATCTTCACTCACCTTCCAATATCACAACCTGCAGAAACCCATCCTCAACCTCTTCACTAACCTTGCGATAACACAATTTGCAGACCCCATCCTCAGCACCACCACTCACCCCCCAATAACACAACCTGCAGAAACCCATCCTCAGCATCTCCACTCACCCCCCAATAACACAACCTGAAGAAACCCAACCATGGCATCTCTACTCACCTTCCAGTAACACAACCTGTAGAAATCCATCTTCACCATCTCCACTCACCGTCCAATAACACAACCTGCAGAAACGCATCCTCAGCGTCTTCACTCACCACCCAATAACACAACCTGCAGAAACCCATCCTCAGCATCTCCACTCACCCCCCCATAACACAACCTGAAGAAACCCATCCATAGCATCTCCACTCACCTTCCAGTAACACAACCTGTAGAAATCCATCCTCAGCATCTGCACTCACCGTCCAATAACACAACCTGCAGAAACTCATCCTCAGCGTCTTCACTCACCTCCCAATAACACCACCTGCAGAAACCCATCCTCAGCATCTTCACTCACCTTCCAATAACACAACCTGCAGAAACCCATCCACAGAAACTCCACTCACCTCCCAAAACACAACCTGCAGAAACCGATCCTCAGCATCTTCACTAACCTCCCAATTACACAACCTGCAGAAACACATCCTCAGCATCTCCACTTACCTTCCAATAACACATCTTGCAGAAACCCATCCTCAGCATCTTCACTAACCTTGCAATAACACAATTTTCAGAAACCCATCCTCAGCACCTCCACTCACCCCCCAATAACACAACGTGAAGAAACCCATCCTTAGCATCTCTACTCACCTTCCAGTAACACAACCTGTAGTAACCCATCCTCAGCAGCTCCACTCACCGTCCAATAACACAACCTGCAGAAACCCATCCGCAGCATCTTCACTCACCTCCCAATAACACAACCTGCAGAAACCCATCCTCAGCTTCTCCACTCACCTTCCAATAACACAACCTGCAGAAACCCATCCTCAGCATCTTCACTAACCTTGCAATAACACAATTTGCAGAAACCCATCCTCAGCACCACCACTCACCCACCTATAACACAACCTGCAGAAACCCATCCTCAGCATCTCCACTCACCCCCCAATAACACAACCTGAAGAAACCCAACCATAGCATCTCCACTCACCTTCCAATAACACAACCTGCAGAAACCCAACTCCAGCATCTTCACTCACCTTCCAATAACACAACCTGCAGAAACCCATCCTCAGCATCTTCACTCACCTTGCAATAACACAACCTGCAGAAACCCATCTTCAGCATCTCCACTCACATTCCAATAACACAACCTGCAGAAACCCATCCTCAGCATCTTCACTACCCTTGCAATAAGACAATTTGCAGAAACCCATCCTCAGCACCACCACTCACCCCCCAATAACAGAACTTGCAGAAACCCATCCTCAGCATCTCCACTCACCCCCAATAACACAACCTGAAGAAACCCAACCATAGCATCTCCACTCACGTTCCAGTAACACAACCTGTAGAAATCCATCCTCAGCATCTCCACTCACCGTCCAATAACACGACCTGCAGAAACGCATCCTCAGCGTCTTCACTCACCACCCAATAACACAACCTGCAGAAACCCATCCTCAGCATCTCCAATCACCTTCCAATAACACAACCTGCAGAAACCCATCCTCAGCATCTCCACTCACCCCCCAATAACACAACCTGAAGAAACCCATCCATAGCATCGCCACTCATCTTCCAGTAACACAACCTGTAGAAATCCATCCTCAACATCTCCACTCACCGTCCAATAACACAACCTGCAGAAACCCATCCTCAGCATCTCCACTCACCTCCCAATAATACAACCTGCAGACACCCATTCTCAACATCTCTACTCACCTCCCAATAACGCAACCTGCAGAAACTCATCCTCAGCATCTCCACTCACCTCCCAAATAACACAACCTGCAGAAACCCATCCTCAGCATCTTCACTCAGCTCCCAATAACACAACCTGCAGAAACCCATCCTCAGCATCTCCACTCACCTCCCAATAACAGAACCTGCAGAAACCCGTCCTCAGCATCTTTACTCACCTTCCAATAACACAACCTGCTGAAACCCATCCTCAGCATCTTCACTCACCTTGCAATAACACAACCTGTAGAAACCCATCCTCAGCATAGCATCTCCACTCACCTTCCAATAACACAACCTGCAGAAACACATCCTCAGCATCTTCACTAACCTTGCAATAACACAATTTTCAGAAACCCATCCTCAGCACCACCACTCACCCCCCAATAACACAACCTGCAGAAACCCATCCTCAGCATCTCCACTCACCCCCCAATAACACAACCTGAATAAACCCAACCATAGCATCTCCACTCACCTTCCAATAACACAACCTGCAGAAACCCAACCCCAGCATCTCCACTCACCTCCCAATAACACAACCTGCAGAAACCCATCCTCAGCATCTCCACTCACCCCCCCAATAACACAACCTGAAGAAACCCATCCATAGCATCTCCACTCACCTTTCAGTAACACAACCTGTAGAAATCCATCCTCAGCGTGTTCACTCACCTCCCAATAACACCACCTGCAGAAACCCATCCTCAGCATCTTCACTCACCTTCCAATAACACAACCTGCAGAAACCCATCCTCAGAAACTCCACTCACCTCCCAAAACACAACCTGCAGAAACCCATCCTCAGCATCTTCACTAACTTCCCAATTGCACAACCTGCAGAAACACATCCTCAGCATCTGCACTCACCTTCCAATAACACATCTTGCAGAAACCCATCCTCAGCATCTTCACTAACCTTGCAATAACACAATTTGCAGAAACCCATCCTCAGCACCTCCACTCACCCCCCAATAACACAACGTGAAGAAACCCATCCTGAGCATCTCTACTCACCTTCCAGTAACACAACCTGTAGAAATCCATCCTCAGCAGCTCCACTCACCGTCCAATAACACAACCTGCAGAAACCCATCCTCAGCATCTCCACTCACCTCCCAATAACACAACCTGCAGACACCCATCCTCAACATCTTTACTCACCTCCCAATAACGCAATCTGCAGAAACCCATCCTCAGCATCTCCACTCACCTCCCAATAACACAACCTGCAGAAAACCATCCTCAGCATCTACACTCAGCTTCCAATAACACAACCTGTAGAAACCCATCCTCAGCATCTTCACTCACCTCCCAATAACACAACCTGCAGAAACCCATCCTCAGCATCTCCACTCACCTTCCAATAACACAACCTGCAGAAACCCAACCCCAGCATCTTCACTCACCTTCCAATAACACAACCTGCTGAAACCCATCCTCAGCATCTTCACTCACCTTGCAATAACACAACCTGCAGAAACCCATCCTCAGCATCTACACTCACCTTCCAATAACACAACCTGCAGAAACACATCCTCAGCATCTTCACTAACCTTGCAATAACACAATTTTCAGAAACCCATCCTCAGCACCACCACTCACCCCCCAATAACACAACCTGCAGAAACCCATCCTCAGCATCTCCACTCACCCCCCAATAACACAACCTGAATAAACCCAACCATAGCATCTCCACTCACCTTCCAGTAACACAACCTGTAGAAATCCATCCTCAGCATCTCCACTCACCGTCCAATAACACAACCTGCAGAAACCCATCCTCAGCGTCTTCACTCACCTCCCAATAACACCACCTGCAGAAACCCATCCTCAGCATCTTCACTCACCTTCCAATAACACAACCTGCAGAAACCCATCCTCAGAAACTCCACTCACATCCCAAAACACAACCTGCAGAAACCCATCCTCAGCATCTTCACTAACCTCCCAATTACACAACCTGCAGAAACACATCCTCAGCATCTCCACTCACCTTCCAATAACACATCTTGCAGAAACCCATCCTCAGCATCTTCACTAACCTTGCAATAACACAATTTGCAGAAACCCATCATCAGCACCTCCACTCACCCCCCAATAACACAACGTGAAGAAACCCATCCTTAGCATCTCTACTCACCTTCCAGTAACACAACCTGTAGAAATCCATCCTCAGCAGCTCCACTCACCGTCCAATAACACAACCTGCAGAAACCCATCCTCAGCATCACCACTCACCTCCCAATAACACAACCTGCTGAAACCCATCCTCAGCATCTTCACTCAGCTTCCAATAACACAATCTGCAGAAACCCATCCTCAGCATCTTCACTCACCTCCCAATAACACAACCTGCAGAAACCCATCCTCAGCATCTCCAATCACCTTCCAATAACACAACCTGCGGAAACCCAACCCCAGCATCTTCACTCACCTTCCAATAACACAACCTGCTGAAACCCATCCTCAGCATCTTCACTCACCTTGCAATAACACAACCTGCAGAAACCCATCCTCAGCATCTCCACTCACCTTCCAATAACACAACCTGCAGAAACCCATCCTCGGCATCTTCACTAACCTTGCAATAACACAATTTGCAGGAACCCATCCACAGCACCACCACTCACCCCCCTATAACACAACCTGCAGAAACCCATCCTCAGCATCTCCACTCACCCCCCAATAACACAACCTGAAGAAACCCAACGATAGCATCTCCACTCACCTTCCAATAACACAACCTGCAGAAACCCAACTCCAGCATCTTCACTCACCTTCCAATAACACAACCTGCAGAAACCCATCCTCAGCATCGCCACGCATCTTCCAGCAACACAACCTGTAGAAATCCATCCTCAGCATCTCCACTCACCGTCCAAAAACACAACCTGCAGAAACCCATCCTCAGCATCTCCACTCACCTCCCAATAACACAACCTGCAGAAACCCATCCTCAGCATCTTCACTCAGCTTCCAATAACACAACCTGCAGAAACCCATCCTCAGCATCTTCACTCACCTCCCAATAACAGAACCTGCAGAAACCCATCCTCAGCATCTCCACTCACCTTCCAATAACACAACCTGCGGAAACCCAACCCCAGCATCTTCACTCACCTTCAAATAACACAACTTGCAGAAACCCATCCTCAGCATCTCCACTCACCTTCCAATAACACAACCTGCAGAAACCCATCCTCAGCATCTTCACTAACCTTGCAATAACACAATTTGCAGAAACCCATCCTCAGCACCTCCACTCACCCCCCAATAACACAACGTGAAAAAACCCATCCTTAGCATCTCTACTCACCTTCCAGTAACACAACCTGTAGAAATCCATCCTCAGCAGCTCCACTCACCGTCCAATAACACAACCTGCAGAAACCCATCCTCAGCATCACCACTCACCTCCCAATAACACAACCTGCTGAAACCCATCCTCAGCATCTTCACTCAGCTTCCAATAACACAACCTGCAGAAACCCATCCTCAGCATCTTCACTCACCTCCCAATAACACAACCTGCAGAAACCCATCCTCAGCATCTCCAATCACCTTCCAATAACACAACCTGCGGAAACCCAACCCCAGCATCTTCACTCACCTTCCAATAACACAACCTGCTGAAACCCATCCTCAGCATCTTCACTCACCTTGCAATAACACAACCTGCAGAAACCCATCCTCAGCATCTCCACTCACCTTCCAATAACACAACCTGCAGAAACCCATCCTCAGCATCTTCACTAACCTTGCAATAACACAATTTGCAGGAACCCATCCACAGCACCACCACTCACCCCCCTATAACACAACCTGCAGAAACCCATCCTCAGCATCTCCACTCACCCCCCAATAACACAACCTGAAGAAACCCAACGATAGCATCTCCACTCACCTTCCAATAACACAACCTGCAGAAACCCAACTCCAGCATCTTCACTCACCTTCCAATAACACAACCTGCAGAAACCCATCCTCAGCATCGCCACGCTTCTTCCAGCAACACAACCTGTAGAAATCCATCCTCAGCATCTCCACTCACCGTCCAATAACACAACCTGCAGAAACCCATCCTCAGCATCTCCACTCACTTCCCAATAACACAACCTGCAGAAACCCATCCTCAGCATCTTCACTCAGCTTCCAATAACACAACCTGCAGAAACCCATCCTCAGCATCTTCACTCACCTCCCAATAACAGAACCTGCAGAAACCCATCCTCAGCATCTCCACTCACCTTCCAATAACACAACCTGCGGAAACCCAACCCCAGCATCTTCACTCACCTTCAAATAACACAACTTGCAGAAACCCATCCTCAGCATCTCCACTCACCTTCCAATAACACAACCTGCAGAAACCCATCCTCAGCATCTTCACTAACCTTGCAATAACACAATTTGCAGAAACCCATCCTCAGCACCACCACTCACCCCCCTATAACACAACCTGCAGAAACCCATCCTCAGCATCTCCACTCACCCCCCAATAACACAACCTGAAGAAACCCAACCATAGCATTTCCACTCACCTTCCAATAACACAACCTGCAGAAACCCAACTCCAGCATCTTCACTCACCTTCCAATAACACAACCTGCAGAAACACATCCTCAGCATCTTCACTCACGTTGCAATAACACAACCTGCAGAAACCCATCCTCAGCATCTCCACTCAACTTCCAATAACACAACCTGCAGAAACCCATCCTCAGCATCTTCACTAACCTTGCAATAACACAACCTGCAGAAACCCATCCTCAGCATCGCCACTCATCTTCCAGTAACACAACCTGTAGAAATCCATCCTCAGCATCTCCACTCACCGTCCAATAACACAACCTGCAGAAACCCATCCTCAGCATCTCCACTCACCTCCCAATAACACAACCTGCAGACACCCATCCTCAACATCTCTACTCACCTCCCAATAACGCAACCTGCAGAAAGCCATCCTCAGCATCTCCACTCACCTCCCAAATAACACAACCTGCAGAAACCCATTCGCAGCATCTTCACTCAGCTCCCAATAACACAACCTGCAGAAACCCATCCTCAGCATCTCCACTCACCTCCCAATAACATAACCTGCAGAAACCCGTCCTCAGCATCTCCACTCACCCCCCAATAACACAACCTGTAGAAACCCAACCATAGCATCTCCACTCACCTTCCAATAACACAACCTGCAAAAAAACAACTCCAGCATCTTCACTCACCTTCCAATAACACAACCTGCAGAAACACATCCTCAGCATCTTCACTCACCTTGCAATAACACAACCTGCAGAAACCCATCCTCAGCATCTCCACTCACCTTCCAATAACACAACCTGCAGAAACACATCCTCAGCATCTTCACTCACCTTGCAATAACACAACCTGCAGAAACCCATCCTCAGCATCGCCACTCATCTTCCAGTAACACAACCTCTAGAAATCCATCCTCAGCAGCTCCACTCACCGTCCAATAACACAACCTGCAGAAACCCATCCTCAGCATCTGCACTCACCTCCCAATAAAACAACCTGCAGACACCCATCCTCAACATCTCTACTCACCTCCCAATAACGCAACCTGCAGAAACCCATCCTCAGCACCTCCACTCACCTCCCAAATAACACAACCTGCAGAAACCCATCCTCAGCATCTCCACTCACCTCCCAATAACAGAACCTGCAGAAACCCAACCCCAGCATCTTCACTCACCTTCCAATAACACAACCTGGAGAAACCCATCCTCAGCATCTCCACTCACCTTCCAATAACACAACCTGCAGAAACACATCCTCAGCATCTTCACTAACCTTGCAATAACACAATTTTCAGAAACCCATCCTCAGCACCACCACTCACCCCCCAATAACACAACCTGCAGAAACCCATCCTCAGCATCTCCACTCACCCCTCAATAACACAACCTGAATAAACCCAACCATAGCATCTCCACTCACCTTCCAATAACACAACCTGCAGAAACCCAACCCCAGCATCTCCACTCACCTCCCAATAACACAACCTGCAGAAAACCATCCTCAGCATCTTCACTCAGCTCCCAATAACACAACCTGCAGAAAACCATCCTCAGCATCTCCACTCACCTTCCAATAACACAACCTGCAGAAACCCAACCCCAGCATCTTCACTCACCTTCCAATAACACAACCTGGAGAAACCCATCCTCAGCATCTTCACTCACCGTCCAATAACACAACCTGCAGAAACCCATCCTCATCGTCTTCACTCACTACCCAATAACACAACCTGCAGAAACCCATCCTCAGCATCGCCACTCATCTTCCATTAACACAACCTGTAGAAATCCATCCTCAGCATCTCCACTCACCCCCCAATAACACAACCTGAATAAACCCAACCATAGCATCTCCACTCACCTCCCAATAACACAACCTGCAGACACCCATCGTCAACATCTCTACTCACCTCCCAATAACGCAACCTGCAGAAACCCATCCTCAGCATCTCCACTCACCTCCCAAATAACACAACCTGCAGAAACCCATCCGCAGCATCTTCACTCAGCTCCCAATAACAAAACCTGCAGAAACCCAT